>NC_059133.1:37809504-38434504 GCF_020740605.2 Lemur catta
GTATCCATGGTTATAATGGCTTTGGGGTTTGATTTCCTGTTGAAGAAAAAAATCACACACAGGCAAGAAGTGAAAAAGCAGATACAGAAAATATTTCAATATTTTATACTACTGTTTTTGTGCTGTTTGAAGAATGCTAATTGTTGAAATAATTAAGTTATCAAATTTTATCTTATTCTGAAGTTTGTACTCTTAAAGAAAAAGTATATTCAAACAGTATGTATTCCTTGTACACATTCTCAAAATTAAAAAGCTGTAAGACTAGAAATTAGTGACAAATTAGCAACAAAAATTCATCACAGAACTCCGATCTCTTCATCAAATCAACTCATTCTTTTAGACCTATTTTTCTATTATTCTAGCATAATCCCCAGCTCTAACAATTCTACTTTTAAACTTTCATCACATGCACGGTCCTGTTTCCCAAATAAACTCTAAGGTCCTTTTGGAAGGAACCATGGATAGATATTATTCACAGATATTACCTTTTCTTAAACTCCATGCTTAAGGGCCACCATTAGGTGAATTAGGAACAATGGAGTACAATCTACAATTTCAAAGTAAATCCACTTAAATAGTTCTAAAAATGTCAATACCCTTAAGAAAACTAACTTTTCATATAAAAATTTAATTACATGACAGTTTCACAGAATATTACATCCATTCAAAGTTTATATGCTGTGTGCAATTTTCTATTTAAAGTACAAAATTTGCTATATATAGTCAACTTCCCCAATATAGCACCTAAGATACAATCACGTTTCTTTTTTGTGAAAACAGAGAAAAACTGAGCATGTTCAGCTTTAATATCATCCATTCAAATTGCTATGTTTCTGGTATTTTTCACAGACAAGTGCATAAATAAATATAAATAAAAGGATAAATCACAAAATATTTGGAAAGTAATCCTTAGAAAAATTTATGTTCTCTTGCTTCTGATCACATCACTTACCACTGATACTTAATAATGCAAAGTTAAGTAGGGCATTTTCCTGGAAGAAAAAGGATATTCTTTACCTTACCCTAGCCATTGAAATTGTATAGACAATTCCAAAGCTAATTTGTTTGAACCATAAATTTGGAGATTACCAATCTGAATATTTTCAACAAAAGGCAATTAAAAAAAATTCACAAAAGCAGATTCTGCTTAGTATATAACCTTTCAATAGGTAAATGTTTAGTTCCTTATGAAAATGGTATAGTCAATATTAGAATACCATGTAACCATATATCCACATTAGCAGAAGAAAGGAAAAAGACATCATTCTTAAGCCAAGATTCACGATATACTGCAGATATTTTACTAAATGATTTTTTAAGAGACTGCTCCAAACTCTAATAAAATAGAACTGGTTATTCTAGAACATGGGCAGGTGTAGTATTTTGGGTATATGCAACATTCTGAATAACTGATGAAGCAAACTGATATATAAGATATCCATTTACTGTCTTTAAACCTTTCCTATTTAATTTCTCCACTGAATTCTAGGTTTCAACTTCTCCACGCCCTATACTACTAAGTGAAGTGAGGTAAAGACACTTCTCAAATGAGAAAAACTTCCTACTTTCTAAATTTTCTTTTCTGATGCTATTCTCTCCAACCACAGGGACAATCATTTTTTAAACCTTCAATTATAACATCTATAGGGCTGTAATACACCTGAAAAGGAAAAACCTGGTCATAGCTTTCAAGTAGAATGTAATAATATGCCCAAGAAAACATACACCGAGAGCCTGCTATATGGCTCTCTACAATGTACTGGGGATCCAGGACCAGGACGGGGTAAGGAGAGTACAAAGTTTAAGAGGCTGTCAAAAAACTCAGTAATCAAGATAAAAAAAATTTTTATTTTATTAATTTTTTTAGAGACAGGGTCTTGCTCTATCACCCAGGCTGGAGTGCAGCAGTGTAATCATAATTCACTGTAACCTCAGACTCCTGACCTTAAGAGATACTCCCTCCTCAGCCTCTCAAAATGCTGGGATTACAGGCATGAGCCACTGCATCTGGCCAAAAAAAATTTTAATGGAATATCTTTCAAATATCAAATCAATGCCCCTCCCCCCAAAAAGTCTACCACAAACCCAACATCAACATTTTAAATTCAGGCAGCATGAGAATCTGCTTTTTCTTTTTACGCCAGACTACACTATGGCTCACAGCAGCATTGTGAATGTATACAAAATACAGGCTCTTGCCCTCAAGGACTTTACAGTCCAGAATGGAAGGACAAAGGGGAAGAAAAATTAGTGAAATATTATTAATATAAGCAAGAGCCTTTCAATAATAATGACAATGTAATATTGAGGAAATAATAACTTTAAAAACTGTTTCAATTTGAAATGTGCCAAGGCAAACTGCTATTCTTTTTTACTAAGGACAAATATATTGCTTTTACATACAAATAATGAATATTCATCAAATAAAAATAAATCTCGTTTTTGAGGATTTCTATCGTAAAGCTTTCACATGACTTGAATTTTATTTTCATCCCTCGGGACACCTCACTTATTGAACATAATGATTAAATCTTATTCTCAGTTTTTCTACAGTCCATTCTGTCTCACTGACATTGCCAAATGTGAGCTTCCCCGTGTTAATGGAAATTAGACTTTTTTCCAGTAACATTTTAAAACTAATTTATACATCTACCTGTTTTGCCCCAACTATAATGTAAACTAAAAATAAAATGCTAAGCCCCTGGCTGACTGAACAAACCCCCTCCTGGCCAAAGGGACCCCAGAAAAAAATCTTAAAACAGTTCCCAGCCATGATGGAAAGGGAGGTCAGATACACCTCATACCCCCTTCCTTCTGGAGTTTAGACACTACAACTGATTAGCATTAATGTTAAAATAGAGATCATAACCCTGACAAAACAGACTCTTTGTGGTAATAGATATTAAATTACAAACAGGACCTTAAACCACATGAGGAAAAGGTTAAGTCAGACCTTACAAACCATAAAATCTCATTAAATGGGGCTTTTTTATTTACTTGGTACAATGTGGCTTATTTTCCAATCTGACTCTGGTATAGCATTACATGACAGATAGATAGAACCCTTCATCTTAACTCAAGCATCCCTTTCTACTGATTCCAAGCCTTTACACAAAGCTTTATTTCTCTAACCAGTTATAAATTGAAGACTCTCCAAATTCACCTATAACCTACAAGGGTCCCCCCTCCATACGTCCCACCTTTCCAGGCCAAATCAATGTATAACTTCCATGTACTGATTAATGATTTCACCTCCAAGTCCTGTCTCCTGAAATGTATAAAACCAAACTATAACCCAAGTGCCTCGGGCACATTTTCTGGGCCCTCCTAAGACCATGGCCTGAGGCCATGGTCACTCATAGGCTCAGAACGAACCTCTTTATTTTACAGAATTTGTTTTTTTTCCATTAACAATACAGTTATTTGTTTGGTTTTTAGTAATAAGCAATCAGGGCAATGGAATAGAGCTTGCAAAATGAGAATCAGAATCAGAAGGGAAAGACATGTTATTCAACAAATGGTATAAATGACAGCTGCCGAGCCACTGAGGAGAAAAAATTCAGCAGGCTCCAACATGGAAAGGTGATGCGCTCGATGCAAAGATGACAACAAATACAGGTGAGGATATAAATTTTCTTTAATGGCAAGTGATAGTGAAACATGTCTGAAAATAAGGGGTCACACAAAACAGAATTGAGGGCAGCATGCTCCCAAGTGGGGGCTTCCCAGGTTCCCCATGTTCCCCACGAGAACACACAGATGTCTAGGATACTATTCTCCTGGCAACAGCAGCAAGCACCCTAATGTTCTTGGGAAGACTTTGTGCCACCTGGACTCTCCTGACTGTCCTAGCGACTTTGGCTATGAGCCTGGTGTTTACCAGGTATAAGTATAATAACTTGTTCAAAACAGATCTGGGACTTTCCTGAATGTTACTGTAAAACAGGGTAAATATCCAGTGGCAGGGCCAGGTCTGCCTAAGGGCTCTTCCTGTAGATTCCCACCTCACTCATTACATCAGAATAACTTCCAGCCAGACCAAACATTTAAATATAAAGAATACTGGCAGTAATTGTCTAATGTTAAAAAGCTCTCAGAAAAGCATGAATAAATAACACATTTGAAAAATGAAGGATATGAAGATAATTCAAAGACTGCAACATATAATAACAAATACATACATGTAAAGATGCTGTAATTCTCAAATAATTAAATAAATGCATTTCTAAACCAGAGAGAGGACAAACTAATTCAAGATTCTAGGGTACATATTATTTAATAATACATGTTACCTATGTAACACATGTTATCTGCCTGCACAGCCCATATACACAGGTGGATTAGCAAGCCAAAAGGACTTAACCATGTGCTCACGACTTGAATTATATAAATGCCAGCTGTCAGGTATCATTCCAAGAGGTTGGATTCTGAACCAAAAAGCTAAATGAACTGAATTACATCATTTTGAGCTGCTCAGATTTAACTCCATTAAATTTGTAAGATATTACAGCATTATAACGTGTTGCTGTTAAGAAGACAGGGAAGGAGAAACAGTCTCTATGGGTACTTAATTTACTTCTAAGTCCTACCTAATATTGATGTACCAAATGTGAAAACTTCTTAAAACAAAAAAGCCACATATACAGAGCACTTAAAAAAAAAAAACAACAAAAAAAAAACCTCTTTCACCCCGAATTCGGTTTGTAAAATAAAGGCATTTTCTCACAGCCATAAAAACAGGCAAAAAACTTTGGTAAGGAAGGAAACCTCAGGTAGCAATGAGCTAAATTCTAGGGATACCATAAGGATTTTTAAAAAGGAATATTTATTGTTTATAATAAAAAGACAGCATAAGCATAAAACCTACATAATCAAGTGAACAATGAATAGCAAGGAAAACCAGTTGCCACTACAAAATTATAACGTTCTCTTTAAATGTAATTAGTTAACAGTGCCAGCAGATGGCACTACACTCAAGACAGAATCCTTTACTAACCTACTTATACCATCTTTTTTCGCTACTATTTTTAATTGATACATAATTGTACATGTTTAGAGAGTACAGTGTGACATTTCAGTACATGTATATAATGTGTAATGCCCAAATCAGGGTAATTGGCATATCATATCCATCACCTCAGACATTTATCATTTCTTTGTGTTGGGCACAATCAAAATCTTCCCTTCTAGCATCTTGAAAATATACCAAAATCTGTTAATTATAGTCACGCTGTAGTGCTATAGAACACTAGCTAAGACTTATTTCTCCTATCTAGCTGTACTTTTGTAACCGTTATCCAACCTCTCTCTGGCTATTCTCCTCTTCTGCCTCTAGTAACAACTATTTCACACTACTTTTAGAAGATCAACTTTTTAGCTTCCATATATGAGTGAGAACATGTGGTCTATTTATCTTCCTGTGATGCACCATCTTGAAGATTGGACAAAAATGATTTGGTTAATTAGGAATATATAATGGAAAGATACCAAACCAATTTTTTCAGTCAATACCAGGTTCCTTATATAACATGTGCTGTGGCCGGGCGCGGTGGCTCACACCTGTAATCCTAGCACTCTGGAAGGCCAAGGCGGGAGGATCGCTTGAGGTCAGGAGTTCAAGACCAGCCTGAGCAAGAGCTAGACCCCATCTCTACTAAAAATAGAAAGAAATTAGCTGGACAACTAAAAACATATATAGAAAAAATGAGCCAGGCATGGCGGCGCATGCCTGTAGTCCCAGCTACTTGGGAGGCTGAGGCAGTAGGATCACTTAAGCCCAGGAGTTTGAGGTTGCTGTGAGCTAGGCTGACGCCACGGCACTCACTCTAGCCGGGCAACAGAGTGAGACTCTGTCTCCACAAAAAAAAAAAAAAAAAAAAAAAACATGTGCTGTGGTCCCAATCCCTACCTAATAGTATATGATTGTTGGTTCTAATAAATTGTTAGAACTTGAGACATAGGCTCTATTTATGCTGTAGTATCACCACTGCCTGAATCCAAACTATCAAATTCACCTTTTTGCTTCCATCAAGAAAGTTTGACATGACGAAAATAAAGGAAATTTTTAGACTAGGAAAATGTTCATAAACCTCTAGTTTCTTTAAAAACTGTTTATCATTTCATTTCCTTCTAGCATTAATCCACATGTATGTAACAATATATATAAATTTGGCATACTATTTTCTTTCCACAGACATTTGGTGAACATTTAAGCAAATGCCTATATGTACATGCTTCTCACCTTCCTATCTTTCTAAAAATAAAAAATTTATTTTTTTAGAAAGTTTTAGATTTACAAAAATAATGCAAAAAAAAAAAAACCCCCACCAAAACAATGCAAAGATAGTTGCCATATTCCCTATACCCGGTTTCCCCTATTATCAACATCTAACAGTATGATACATCTGTTACAATTAATAAACCAATACTGATACATTTTAACTGGAGTCTATACTTTTTTCAGATTTCCTTAGTTTTTTTGTAATGTCCTTTTTCCTGTTCCAGGACCCCCATCCAGGATACCACATTGCCTTTAGTTGTCATGTCTCCTTAGGCTCCTCTTGGCTGTGACATTACCTCAGACTTTCCTTGTTTTTGAGGACCTTGACAATTTTGAATGTAACCAGCCAGGTACTTCACAGAATGACCCTCAAATAGGATTCATCTGATGTTTTTCTTTTCATTATTAGACTGAAGTTATGTGTTTTGAGGAAGAAACATTCTTAATCTAACCTTATTTTTTGCACATTTCTTTCCACACTGCTATACAATCTTTATTTGTCCAAATGTTTACATGTTTATAGTCTGTACTAATAGTACTCATATACTTTATATCCTCTTGCTATTACACATAGTTATAAGTACTGCTGTGAACCACTGCATATACTGATATATTGAAATGTTCTGAAACATTTCCTAATTGCTGACCATTTAGGTTGTTCTTAAAGGTCCTAACTAAACTCAGATGTTATTTCTCAGGCATTCCTCGTCTATGTCTTCCCCTATAACATCATCTTCACCACTAGACTTTAAGCTATGACAGGACAGGAACTATATTTTAATCATTTGTGTGTACCCCCAGTGCTTACTTACAACAGAGCCTGGCATAATGGTAGTGCCCTTAAAGGAAATGAAAGAATAAATAGATGGATTTTTCCTCACCAATGAAAAATACTTTATTTATTAAACATTTCTTCTGTTTAACCAAGGTAAACTTCCTGGACAGGGATTCTTAAATTAAATGAGTATTTTTAAGGTTCTTGAGATGACATCTAAATTGTTTGGAAAAAGGATATTTATAATCCCACCAGCAATATCTGACTATTTCTCCATGAATTCATTGCCACTGGTGTTATTTTTAAATTCTCCCCTATTTAAATAAAGTAATACTTGCAATTTCAACTTTAAATATATTGTCCTATTCTATTTCATCTTTTGAGAATTCTCTGTTCATATCCTTTGGTCATTTCATTGTACTTAAATCCTGAAATTTGTTTAATATATTTGAATGAATCAGACTTTTATGTACGTACAAGAATAGATATCAACCTTTTTCATACTGAACTAAAGACTTCTGTTCCGTTGTTAGAATTGTTGATTTAGGCTTTCAATATATTTCAGAGATTATACTCTTTATATATATTAATCTTTTCCTTGGACTTTTTTGGTCTCCATTTTTATATTTAAATATTTCCGCAATCATTAGTTCTATTCATCAAGTATTTCCAGTTCTCTTCTCAGGTACATGATGGGATTGTACATCTTTGGCCTTCTGAAAGATAAGTGCGTCCAAGTGATTGACCAAGTGATTTTTAACCAATGGAATACTAATAAAAGGGAACTATTGCTTTCAGAGAACAGGTTTAAAAGCCAATATGCAATTTCCCACTCTCTCTTTCCCTCTGCCATGGAGACTGGCAATCTTCTTGAAAGTACAGATACTAAATCATTCTTGAGTTCCAGAGTAGCTATATTCAACTCACAATGTATGTAGCAAGAACTACTAACATTGTTTTCTTAAGAGATGAGGTCTTGCTATGTTGCCCAGGCTTGAGTAAGTGGTTATTCACAGGCTCGATCATTACACACTACATCCTTGAACTCCTGGGCTCAAGCGAATATCCTGCTTCAGCCTTCCAAGTAGCTGGGACTATAGGTGCATGCCATTGGGTCCAGCTAAGCCACTAAAATTTTAGGGTTGCTACTGTGGCAAAACCTAGCTTACCACGACTACTTCTGAGAGTTGTTTATTTTGGTAAACAGCATGTAAACTGATCTATACAAATCATTTTCATTTTGAAGGTGGTTATAACTATTACGTGGTTTTATGACTAATATTCACAAATTTATCTTATATCTGGCCATAATGTTAAAATATAATCTCTGATTTTAGATGATTTCTTTGAATAGTCTAAGAATACAATCAAATCTCCTGCCAAAAAAAATGCATTTTTCTTCATTTCAATGGTGTATGGAGTTGGCAAAAACATCAAATGTGATACTGGAAAAAAATTAGAATACATGCTTATTTCCCTGTATTTCCTCTATTTTTAATAGACAACGTCTTTAGTGTTTCTCCATTATATGTAAAGTAATTAAATCATCTTTATTCAAATATATTCCAGGGAATGAATAACACCGTATTTTGGTAGAAATGCCTACGTGAGAATCAGTGACACTCTTGCATTGTAGTCTATGTCTAATTTAATATTTCACTTGAAATTCTCAATTTTATCCTCCACCTCTAAGATTGTGACTAGCATTCTTTTAATATACCTCCTAGTTAGATTGATAACCTTATGGAAGTCACTTTCCCTTCCCCCTTGTTTCCCTCCCAAACGACAGGACAATTTCTCTTACCAAACAGCCCATACACAAGTCCTGGCCACATTGCCAACTAAGTCTCAGAAAGCTAGGACAACACCCAAGTTACGTAAATAAGTTCCCCCCTTCATGAGTTTTGCTTTAAAGCAGCCAATCCACAACCTCCGCAGGAAAGCCTAAGTGATCACGCTCATGGATCTTAATAAAGGCACAGTCCCACAGATGTCCCCTCTTTCCTCTCCCCAAGCTCCTTCCCCTCCTTCCTTAATCTTAACCTCACTGGGACCTGTAATAAATTAATAAATTTCTTTTTTCACGCATTTTGTTTCCACTTTCTCAAGTGTCTCACCTGACACACACACCGGAACCTAACTCTACCCCCAACCCCAACCCTACGCCAGGCTCTGCTAGAGGCTGAGGTTACTGGGCTTATGGACACTCTCTGGAGAGACCTCAAGACCAAATTAGAAAGAAACTGTAAAAATAAGAATCATAAGAAAGTGACAACACCAAATGCTGGCGAGTGTGTAGAGAGATAAGATCACTCATAGACTGCTAGTTGGAATCTTTAAAATGTACAGCTACTCCGGAAAACACCTTGGCAGTTTCTTACAAACATTAATATAGCTATACCAGATAACCCAGTAATTGCACTCTTGAGCAATTATCCCAGAGAAATGAAAATTTATGTTGACATAATCACTTGCACGCAAACGTTTAAAGCAGTTTTTATACATAATAACAAAAAACTGGAACCACCCTTCCTTCACACATACATACAGATAATAACCTTCAATGTGTGAATGGTTAAACAAACTGTGGTACATCGACAGCATGGAATATTATTCAGTAATAAAAAGGAATGAACTACTGATAAACACAACCTGATGACTCTCTAAAGAATTATGCTGAATGAAAAAAGCCAATCCCATAGGTTACATACTACATGATTCCACTTACATAACATTCTTAAAATTATAAAATAATAGAAATGGAAAATAAAATTAGTGATTGCTAAGGGTTAAGAAGACATTGGGAGCTAGAGGGATGACCACATGGGTATAAAAGAGCAATAGGAAGGATTCCTGTGGTGATGGAAATGTTCTGTATCTTGACTGTATCAATATCAATTTCCTGGTTGTGATATACTACAATTTTGCAAGGTGTTACCACAGGAAGGACCTAAGTAAAGGGTACATGGAATCTCTCTTGTGTTATTTCTCACAATTGCACGTGAACCTACAATTATCTTCAAATAAAAAGTTTAGGCCAGGAGTAGTGGCTCACACCTGCAATCTTAGAACTTTGGGAAGCCTACGTGGAAAGACTGCTTGAGGCTAGGAGTTCTAGATCAGCCTGGGCAAGAGTGAGACCTCATTTCTACCAAAACAAAAAAAATTAGTCGGATGCAGTAACATGCGCCTGTAGTCCCAGCTACTAGGGAGGCTGAGGCAGAAGGATTGCTTGAGCCTAGGAGTTTGAGGTTGCAGTGAGCTATGATCATGCTACTGCACTCTAGCCCAGGTGATAGAGCAAGACCCCATCTCAAAAACAAAGTTTAACTTAAAGAAAAGTTATCAACTTGAACATTTAAAATATTTAAAATTTATCATGAATTGAATGCCTCAATAAAAAAGTTATGCAGGAAAAAAATTTTAAAAATAAATACAAATTTTTAAAGAAACTATCTCCAGACCAATGTTGTCAAATAGAACTTTCTGCAATTATGGACACATTATGTAATTCTGTGCTGTCTAAAACAGTGGCCATATATGACTGATAAACACTTGAAATGTGACTAATATGACTGAAAAACTGAATTTAAAATTTTATTCATTTTAACTAATTTAAACAGCCAAACGTCACTGGTGGCAACCATATTGGACAATGCAGGTCCAGACATTACAAAGAATGGGAAACACCATTATGTGCTAAAATAAAACTATGTCCAAACTATATACAGAAAAAATACAAATTTTATAACATATAATACCATTTATGTAATGAAAACAAATGTATATAAGCATGTATATAAAATATACATTTAAATGTGTAAGCATAGAAAATTTAAGTGTACTTAAATGTAATGGTTACCTCTGAGGAGAGAAATTTGTGTGTATTGAGGGTAAGGAACTGTGAGACTTTCACCTTCTATATACCCTTCTGTACTATTTAAATTTTTGACAGTAATCATTCATCACTTTTTTTAAGGCTAAAAAAACTGTGCTGAGACTTAAATTTCTGGTACCTCGAAAATTCATAAATTATTCAACAATACACAATAAATCAGATGTTAGTATAATAATAGTTCAGAAAGTTTCAGTTTATATTTGGTCTGCTATGCTACAATGTTAGATTCTAGTTTGTCAAATTTTTTTTTCCAAGTGTGCCCCTTTTTTTGGTTTTTATTACATTGAATTATCCACCGGAAAAAAGACAGAAATACGGCGGGGGGAGGGGAGTTTATACAATGGGGGCTTCTGAAATTAAGTTACAGGTGTTCAAAGAGAAAGCAAAATTTCCACAGAAAGCACTGTATATAATTCGTGATTATATTTACAGAATTATGAAGATTAATATTTATAATTTCAGTGAAAGTACATGTGGAGATAAAATCTCCACAGTAAAAACAGGATTAACAATGGTATACATGTTCTCTCATAATCTTGAGCTGCAGAAAGAAAGTAAAGATTATAAAACAAATAATGGTTAACTCTTAACTATTTGCCAGGTACTATTCTAAATTTTATTCAGAGGCAGAATTTCATAGACTCAAAGATGCCACTGATTGGAACATATACCAATACTGTATGTATCACTAAGAAAGAAACACTGCCAACTGAACATCCAATGCTTTCTTATCAATTAGAATTGTAACTTATACAAATTGGAGGATTATTTATACTAATTGAAAGATCTTTTATAGACAGATTTTTATCATATATCACTCTTTTGAATCTATCAAAAGCAGAGAAACGAATCAGTTATTGTACTGCTAAAACTTCTTCATACTCAAGGTTAGCTTCTTCTGAATCACTGTTCAACCTAGAATTGTCAATCCCTATGTTTTTCATCATAATACTGTTTATGAGCCACCAAGAATACTGGCTTACAGCCTTTCTTAAAAGATTTTGTCACTTTTATTATATCTCTGGGATTTCCTTCCAAGCTACTGACACACATTCCACAAATGTGGATGATTTTCTTGATCTTACCAGAAGCTACCAACAATTTTCAGAAACAACTAGGAATCATACTCCTTTCTGAAATGTTCCTTAAGTGGATTGCTAACTAAGATGGAGGCTGCAGGTATGCAACTATGCCATCAGGAATAACCACAAAGATGGTCCAGGCACAAGAAGTGACAAATAATCATTACTGCAACTTGGCCAAAGCAACAGGCACCATTAACTAAGTCACAAATTCCATTTTCGGAGATATTAAAATATATACATGCTAAAATCTACAAAATATGGTATATTAATTCATTTAATCTCAGAAGGACCCTAAGAGGTAGATGCTATTATTATCCCCATCTTCCAGATAAGAAAACTGGGGCACCCAAAAGGTTAAGTAACCTGCCCAAGATCATATAGTCACTAACTGCTGGCTGTGGCATTTGAACTACATTATTCTCTCTGAAATGTAACCACAAAAGCTCTATTAAGTAGGAGAATGTGGTCCAGAAACAAATACTCAGAAGAGTTTGAAAAATAATACAGTGGGACTCTTCAAAAAGGCTTAAACTTGAAGCACCTGCAAATTAAACCAGCACTATCTGTCCTCTCAACAGCTAATACCACAGGTTTAATACCCAGAGTATCCATCCCCAACACCATCTACACCTAGGATTATCTCAATGGAAACCACCTCCTTTCACAGGATTAATGAAAGTATCTTTTACCTTATTAATTTATACTAAGTAGGAGAAAAATTGAATTAAAGAAAATTTTAAAAAGGAGTTTTATTATTTCAAGTCAAAGGGTTACTAAAAGAAGTAGCCTTAAAGCAACTGCCAGAAATGAATCCTCCTCTAACTCCTTTAATAACAAGAAAGAATTGATAGTAATGGATAAAGTTTTTCTACTATATTGTAAAATATAAGTAAAAAATAAATTGTGTTGTGACCTACTACTTTATATGGCAAAGTGTATATGAGGATTATAGGTTTGGGAGTCAAAGAGTTCAGGTTCTAAAACAAATTCTGCCAACTGTTAATGATGTAAACCTGAATAAATTACTTTACCTAAGACTGTTTCCTAAACTGTAAACAGTTCTATAATAAATACTTTGCAGAACTACTGTGAAAAGTAAATGAACAAAACTTGGAAGCAACCAAGACATTCCTTCAGTAGGTGAATGGATAAACAAGACTGTGGTACATCCAGACAATGAAATAATACTTAGTGCTAAAAAGTAATGTGTTATCAAGCCATGAAAAGACATGGAAGAACCTTACGTGAATATTACTAAGTCAAAAAAGCCAATCTGAAAGGCAACATACTATATGATTCCAACTATATGACATTCTGGAAAAGGCAAAACTATGGAGACAGTATAAAGATGGTTGCCAGGGATTGGGGGAGGGACAGACATAAGCAGAGCACAGAGGACTTTTAGGGCAGTGGTACTATTACATATGACAATATAACGGTGGACAGCATTATTATATATGTTGAAAACCATACAATGTATTACACCAACAGTGAACCCTAATGTAAAGTATGGACTTCGAATGATAACGATGCATCAATTTAAGTTCATTCATCATAACAAACACACCACTCTGGTGCAGAATATCCACGGGAGGGGTTATGAATATATTAATATAATTACAGTGCTACACCCAGGGTCATAGGGGTGGACACATAATCTAAATCAGGACCACCCAATGCCAGTCTTCAGTGTGGAAGAAGTGAAGATACACAGTACTTCTCTAATGGATAGTGAAGACTTGAGCTATATGGCCAAAAAAAAAAAAAAAAAAAAATGCTGGCATCTGTGTCCTCACTACATGGAAAAAAGGAGTAGTGGGTATATGGGAACTCTGTACTTTCAGCTTAATTGTGCTATGAACCTAAAACTGCTCCAAAAAAAGTCTATTCAAAAAAATTTAAAACAAAACATAAATGAGGACATTTGTAACCACAGCCAGCTAGTGTGTAACAAATAATAATCAACTCTATATCATATCTATCACACTGTACTGTGCTATGAAAATAGGAGTAACTTGGATTTAAATTCAGTTCTGTCACTTATCAGCAAGTTACTTAATCTCTCTATGCTCCCATTTCCTCATTTGTGAAATAGGTATAAAAAGCTGTGAGAATTAAATGAATATATATGTAAAATTGTTTAGGTTAGTGCCTAGCTCATAATTACAATTTAATAAGTGTTAGCAATTATTACATTATCTATCAGATTAAAGAGATAACATTCAAAGCACTCAGTACAATGCCTCGTATATTAAATGTCAAATTAGCTTCCTTCCTTCTTCTACAATACAACTTCTCCCACATATTAAGTAGGTATCAGAAAGTAGGGGAGAAAGTGTAGGAGAGTTTATCAGAATCATTCTAGGTACTTTTTCAAAATACACATGCCACAAATCCACATACTGAATTAGAAACTTTGAGGTGTTATGTATGGAAATGTATTCTAACAAAGCTCCCTATAAGATTCTAATATACACATAGATATATTCTTACTTCACCCAACCCACCTCCTAAATAAATGCATTACGAAGTTATTCCCTACCAGAAATTAATGGAATTCAGTGTGTTGAGATATCACATATTTTAACATAAATCTCTTGTTGGAGTTTCTATGTATTGTCTAAATCAAGGGTTGGCAAACTATGGCCCATGAGCTAAATCTGGCCCACTAACTGATTTTATAAATAAAGTTTTATTGGAACACAGCTTGCCCACTCATCTCCATATTGTCTATGACTGCTTTCATACAACAACCACAGAGTAGTTGTTACAGAGACCATATGATTCACAAACTTGAAAATATTTGCTCTCTGGTCCTATACAGGAAAAATTTGTCAATTCCTGGTCTACATCATTCACAAACAATACTATTCAGTAGTCCAACTGGAACCTTATTGTGAAGAATAACTGAGTTCAATGTAATTACAACATCACTTAAAATATATTTAAAAAAAAATAAAACAGAAGACTGGAAACAAAGCAAATAAACAGTTCTTCACGTTAGAGTGTGTGAGACAGAAATAGTTTTGCCTGCCCAGCTGTTCCTCCCCCAAGTCCAACCAAGTCCTCTTGGCCAATTACAGTGCTACACACCCATGGTCATAAGAATGAACACATAATCCAAATCAGGACCACCCAATGCTACTCTTCAGTGTGAATAGGGGAAGATATGCAATCCTTCTCTAATGGTTAGTGCAGATTTAAAATATACGGCCAAAAAAAAAAAAATACTGGCATCCATGTCCTCACTACAAGGAAACTGCTCTCCACTAGGAGAAAATGAAGCAGAGAGGGAGGGAGGAGGAATAATGAGAGACAGTCTTGGTGGCATTCTCACTCAGCTCAGTTGTCCTTCATCCAACTGTATCTCTGCCATTCTAAGTTTGGGTTATTTGAGACAGTAAATTCCCTTTTTTGCTCAAGTAAGTTTCAGCAGAGTTGCTGACATTTGCAACCAGAGGATTCTAACTAACACAACAAGCAGCTTCTGTCTTCAGCTCAAAGGAGGATTTATTTTTTTTCCACAAGAACAGGGATAGTTTGAGACACTACTAGTTTTGTGCATCAGTTTTGGTTATGTCTCATAATTTGATGAATGTTCACGATCAGAAAATTATTCCTAAAAACTAAACAAGATCTATGGTCATTTACACGAGGAAAAAACTAAACAAGGGTAAATATAGTAACATCTCAATCAGAAGTTATTTTTCACTTGATTTTTCCTAGAATAAATAATGGATAAAAGCACAAGGCATTTGACATATATACAAAAACTGCTTTCGGCACATTTAGCCCTATCATCTTCATATCCTTTACAATCACTGTTAATCATAAAGATGATCCTAAGACACTATATACAATATTCTGATTATCAAAGAAAGATTCTATTATATTTAATATTTAGTATGTATAACCCTAGAAAATAGGATAATTCCCTTGGCAAATTTTCAACAGGGATTGAAATAAAAACAAAAAAGCATTCTGTTTAGCCCTCTGTATCTCAGGATATTAAGTTCACAGTATCTCCTTCACAGAAGGCTGATGCTTCACTGTATTATCATACTAGCTGCCTATAGCTTTACTTTCAAAGAATTTTAAAAGGTTTTAGCCTAGGTCTGAATAATTATTACATTGGGTAAAAATTTTATTTGCATATTTTATAAATATAGTATTGCTTTCAATCGCAATTTTTCAAGCTCCAAAGTTAAAATATTTAATATTTTACTCTTATTCATCTGTAATAAAATCTAATCACAAAATAATACTACAACCAGATGATGCTTTGATAGAGAATTTTATATAACCTCGATAGTAAAAGACCTCTTTAGATTACATGATTGTTGGGGGTTCTGTTAAAAGTACAATACATCATAAGATGCCTTAACTGTTCAATCCTGACTACCTTACTATAACCTTTAGGATACTCTCTAGAGGAAAAGGGGACAACAATTCATTTTTAACTTTAAAAAAGTACACACCCACACTCAATCCTCATCTATCCTGAGGTATCTGAAGGTCTACAGTCACTCTTTTGTTATTTTGTGAATCTCATTACTTTGTGGTCTAGCAAAGGGTCAAGACTACACTTGAATGATGTTCAATAAACACTCTCCATATCAAAGCACACATCTTTAAGAATATCAAATTGGGAAAAAAAGGCTCATATTAATAATACAGTCATCATCCGCCTATCTTCTCTCCTCAATGCCCAGAGACAACCAGTATTAATTAGCCACTCAGTCAGCTGCCTCCATGTCTAATATGTACATACTACTATTGCTTGACTTATCAATTTGAGATACTACTGCTTACCACAACATTAATAGCTAATATTTGTGTTTACTAAGTGCCAGACACAGAACGTAGCATGTATTATCTCATTTAATCCTCACACAGTCATAAAGTAGGTGCTATTATATCCCCATTTTAGTTTGGAAAATTGGGACACAGTTCAGTAACTTGCCCAGGTCACATAGCTAGTAAGAGGCAGAACTGGTATTTGAACCCAAGCATCCTAAAACCATTGTTCACGTTTTTAACCTAAATGCTGTCATATCCATTCACCCCACAGTCCAGTCTTAATAAGTACTTCTGAGATGATTCCCCCAAATTAAATAAAAATTTTGAGCAAAATAAAACAAAAAAGGCAAAAGAGGAAAATAGCATTTCTCAAGACCACATACAATTTTTTGGTTCTATATGTCAATAATTTTAAACTTTGGCTTTGCCATAATCCATGAGGTCATCAATTAGTTGTACTTTAATTTTATGTATATTGGCTCAGTGGTTATTATGTCTAAGATACAGTATTTTAAAATGTAAATTACAATTATATGACCTATAGCATTTTTGCTGAATTTAAAAGGAAGGCATCAGATCCTAAAGACTTCAAAAAGACATGCTTTGAAAAGAAAAGAGTTGCCGGTAACCTAAGAAAAAACAACTTTCAAGGTAATTTTCTATCTGCTTCCTGAAAGTAAATTATTTATATATATGTACAAATATAAATCTCTAAATACATAATAGGGTAAAAAAAGTAATGGAAAAAGGTGAAATTATTTTCACTTAAAAAAAGCTTCAAAAAGTAGACACTATTAAATCTGTGAAGACAGTAGACATAGTAATACTTCGGTTTACTATCCAAACAAAAAACCATTAGACATGAATATGGATAAAATGAATGTGAGATCTAAAAAATATTACCATTAAAAAGACAGAGAAAAATGAGAAAAAAGGCAGTAGCAGAAGTTTTGAAATTGAGAAAAAAGGAAGAAAGCAAAAGATGAAAGCCTTAGATAATCTAGGCAATCCAGTTCAAAGCTGAGTCAGATCTTTCTGAAATAGAGAGCCCCCACAATACTCTGGCAGAAGGGGGTACTGTGATCTCATTCTACGAAAGAGCTGCGACAACTTACTGAGGATGTACCAGTCAGTAAAACAGAAGACTGGTTACAGCAAGTCTGCTGGACCAGTAGACCAACATGTGGTCTATGTCCCTCTACCCAAGTCTTTTTCTAACCATTCTAAATGACAGGACTTGACTCTATTAATTTGGCACCTATTTGAATTCTGTCAAGTGTTTCATGTGCATGTCACTTCCCAACTAGATTATTACCTTCTGGAAAACATGTTATCCTATTTTATTTTAGCCTATATAACTTAGCACAGTGCTATGTACCTAGTGGTTAGGTGATTATCCTGAAAAAAAATCACAACTTACAATCAGAACACTTGAGTTTGAAGAAATCTTAGAGATAATCTAGTCTAGGCTCTTTATCGCAAAACCAAAGAAACTAAGAGCACTTAAGTATCTACTAGCTCAAGGTCACAAAGCTAGGGCTAGCACCCTAATCCCTTAATAATCAGTTCATCTTTTTCCAAATAGTCTTTAATTTCTTCCATTAGGATAAAACAAATAATCACCATTTTAACAGAAAACAAAGTAACAGCAGCTTCTCTTTCAGTATTTACTATATGCCAGGGCCTTTAGAAGCTTTTGCTCGGCAGCCTACACGCCTAGACCTGTGATGACTGCTTTGTAAACATTATCCTACTTAACACTAACAATAACTCTAAAAGTAGGCACTATCAATCCAATTTTACAAATGAGGAAGATGTCAATTGACCACGATAACAGTAAGCGGCAGAATCTAGATTTTTGGTTTGTTACCACAGCTTTGGCTCTTAACCAGTATCCTACAGTGCCTCTTATTGAATGTACCAAAAAAATCCTGAAGTCTCACACAGAGTCCAACACAATAATTGACCCAAACATCATAAACAAATGATGTAATTAAATGAATGAATGATTTAATTCATTAAAAAGTAAGGTTCTCTTACCATAAATACCTCTAAAAAGGGTTCCCCTAATTGCATAATCCTAAGGTTTTAAGAGTAGACAGCATACTAACAAGAGACTTAAGCAATGGCTCATTTTTTTATCCTACAAATAATTCATCCATTTAACGAATATTTAATGAGAAACTATTTTTGTGACAGTGTTAAATCTGAAGATAAAAAGTAAAATAAAACTTGTTTCTGCAAGACCTTATTCCACTAAATTAAAACCCACATAAGTTTTAAATCACTCACCAAAATCAAGATAATTGTGTAACAATTCCCTCCTTCTGGTAGAAGAAACAGAAATAACATTAACTAGGCACCTGCAATGTGCCAGTTCTTGAACCTCAACACATAGTCTCACCTAATCCCTTTGAGTCCTGTAAACTAACTAACATCTCCATCTTCTGATGAACAAATCGAGGCTTAAAGAAATTAAGTACCTGTTCTCAGGTCACTTAGGTAGTTACTACAGATTCAGAATTGGAATCCAAGCCTGTCTGACCCTTCAAAAAGTGATTAAAAGTAGTATTATTTCATTGCTCACCAAGACACAGAGCAGGTTTCTTTCTAAAGGAGACTGAAAACACTGCCTATTTGACAACAAAAATACATTATCTCACTTAATCTTCACTATTGTCTACTAGCTAAACATTATCATCCCATTATTAGAAATGATGAAGCTACTCAGAGCAGTATCTTGCCCAAGAACACTAAGCAGCAGCAGAACTACACCAGGTGCAGACACTAACCCAAAAAAAAAAAAAAAAAAATTGAAAAAAAAATGTACAAAGATCTCAGCTGTGTGGTTACGAGCTTAAGATCCAAGGCACTTAAACTAATCAGACCTTGTGCTTGTTGGGTAAAAAGGAATGGAATATACCATTAACAGCAATTTCCACTTTTCAATGACGAGGAGGTTGATTTTGTAGTAATATCCTATCCATTAACTGGCAATTTGAAGCCTGGCCTCAAAACTTCAAGCCTGCTGGCTATGCTATTATACCAAGCAATCCCTGGTTAATTATTCTTAAAGTAGCAAACAACATAAATACTATTTTACAAAGCAAAGATTTATGAAGAATAGTATGTTATAATACACAGAATAAATATTTAAGTGTTCGAAATATTTCCACAGGACCATAAGAATAGAAATATTCCCTTAGCAACATTTTCAAGGCATCATCTGAAAACTTTGTCTACTTCTTGATATATTTATTTTTAGGGCTTAAGTGTGAACCAAAAGAGAAATCTCCAATGCCAGTTCTGATAATGTTATCACTTTGGTCAAAAAAAAAAGTTTAGTCTTACTGTACAACACTGTTTGTCAGAAATCCAGAGTAGCCTTTTCTATTGAGACTGGCCCACGCATATGTTCCTAAGAAACTGACCCCATCTGCTTTTGATAAACCAAAGTGATGAACGGGAGGGTAGCTGAGTACTAACATATGAGAGAGTATCGCCATTATTCACATTTTACTCAAAAATACGAGCATGCTACAAACCAAAATCCAGAAATAAATAGAATCATTGTAATGTAAAGCGACCAGGTAGAGACTTCCATGTTTGTTCACCCAACGTGATGATTGTCTTCATCCTTCAACCTCATAAAAACTAGACGGAAGCTGTGCCGCTGCCCCATCCACAGATCACTGTGAATCATTAAAAACCAGAATGCATCAAGAATTGCTTCCAGGCCTTAACTAGCACTAGCTCAGCTACAAACTAGGAGGTAAACAAGTACTGACTGTGAGTGATCCTGGAGCGGGGCACTGTTTACTTACATGGGAAGATACTCATGTTGTGATGGGAAACGTGTTGCACTGTCCTCCCCTGGCTCCTAAAAAACAGTACTTTGACAAGCTAATGTAAGCACAGTTCTATACCCAAAAGTTTTGACCTATCTTTTTAATCGCTTAAGGACAAATGCTCAAAGAAGGACAACTGACACAAGGTGCCCCGAGGTGCTGCCTGTGGCATAACCTGGAAGGACACCACTATGCAGAAGAAATTGTCCCCTCATGGTGAGCTAAATGGAAGGACAGATACCGTCATTCACACTGGCGAAGGAAATAAGAAGAAACCAAAACCAGACGCGCTTCCTCCTTGCCCTCGAAAGGTTTGGAGCAGGACTAGAGGCTAAGCCGCGGTTCCAAAACAGCACGAGGACCCCCGGCGCCTCTGCAACCGCACGCAGCGCGGGGACAGGGCAGAACCATCAGCATCTCCACCTCTGTCCCTCGGGCACAGCCAGGGACTGCGTCCCAAAGCCCGCCCCGGTCGGGCCCGCCCCGCTATCTCCTCCCCCGTTATCCGCTCGCAGCCGCGCTCGGGCCTGGACTCGCCTCCCCACCCTCCCAACTTCGGCACGTCCCGCTACCCCACACACGCAGGCCGCCACCCTCGGCGAGTCGGGGGGAGAAAGGTTGGAGAGCCGCAGGGCAAGGAATGCGCTCGGCGCGGTTCCTCACCTCTGGGTGGAGAAGGGGCACACAGCCCGCCTCGGTATCGTACTCATCCGGGCCGTCCGCCATCTTGGTATTAAATCCCTCCTCCCGCTGCATGCCGGGAGAAAGCGTTTCACCCTCGCGGGGCTCGGGCAAGGCGGAGGGCGAGGGCGAGCGCGAGCGCGAGCCCCGCCAGAGGCGACGCGGCCGCCTCCTTCTTCCCTTGCCCCCGTGACGCCCCCTGCACCCCCTCCCCCTGGGAGGGCGCGGGTTTCTGCGCGCGTGCGCGGGAGCGGGGCCCGGCCCCGGCCGGGAGCGCGGTCTGCTGCACTGCGCTGGGGCGGACGGACGGCTCTGGGCGTGGGCGCCGCGGCTCGGGGGCGGGTCCGGGCCGGAGGCAGATGTGCGTTTCGGGCTGCCCGGCGGAGGCGGCGGGGCGCTGAGATGTCCGCTTGGGAAATGTTGCGGCCACTTGGGAGCAAGAACCGAGCTTCGGAGCCGTGCAGTCCAAATCTAGGCAGCCGAGGCGGCCCACGCCCACACGCCCAGCTCTCCTGCGCCAGGACCCGGCTCCGGAGACCCGGGCGGAGCCATCGCCGGCTCCAGGGAGAAGGTTTGGTACTGTCAAGCTCGAGTCGAGACGTGCATCCCTCCTGAAGACGAAAGAAACACCCCTTCCCTCCACGCACAAAAAGGTCACCCCGCAACCTAAGCCTCCGGGGGGCACCCGGAAAAACATAGATGCAACTTGGGGCTTCCTCCTAGAGAAACCTTTTTTAAACAATCCCACCCTGCCGTCATTGGTCTTGAATTACTACCACATAAAAAATTTACGAGCTCAAAGCCCACACACCGCCATCTGCTCCGTTTTGGTATAACCTGGGAATACAGAACTGAAGTTATTTAAACTAAATTCCCTGAAATGCGAACCAGATCATGACTAAAGCCATTTTTTAAAGGATATTATAGGGCTAGTATGGGGGGGTTGCTTGCTAGATGGGGTGATGGGACAATTTTAGAAGGCATTTGTCTTTATTTCTAGCTGTTAAAAATTGTAGCTCTAAACAGCTCACAGAAAGATTTAGCAGAGATCATGGAACGTGATCTCTTAGAGATCCCGGTACTAACAATCTGTCTACTGTTAAAGCCAAATCAGCCAAAGACCACCACAAAGAAGCCTGTGGTCCGACAACATCAGACTTAAAATCAGGAGGGAGGTCACTCCAGAGAAAGCGTGGAATACCAGTGGGAATGGGAGGAGGAAGCCTTTGTAAGGTTTATGTTCCCGCCAAAGGAAGCTGAGGAGGGTCCAGAGAGAGCAGGAATCAGTTCTGGATTGGACGCTGTTTCTGCAGCGCTATGAGGAACAGCGGGGATTAACGAGGGATTGGATACTGTCATGAGGCTGGGACAATTTAATAATTGGGCACCCCAGTAATAAATGAAAATACTAAAGTGGACCTGGGGCTCGTTGGTAAGAGACCAGTAATCACTCAAAGAGGCTATGGCATTTTATAGCTGTTTCATGGCAGTGGGGGAAAAGAAGGTTTTCTGTTAACTTTGCAGCTGGCTTTATCTGTGTCTGTCCTCCCAGCACAGCTGCTTTTTCTCTTTTCAGTCCGAGCTGATTTTCATTCTTTTAGTTCTGGCCCAAAGTAGAAATCATCATGCAAAACTAGGCAGAAGTGGGGTTCTGCCTTTGGAGCACCGAATTGTTTTCAGACACATGTGAACATGGATAGAAGTCATTTTCACTTCAACATTTCGATTTTTAATCTTGCCCCTCCTTACCCTCATGCATTTACTGCAAATAGAAGATGGGAGTAAAGAAAGGAAACTTAGTGAAAAAGTTAAAAGATGGCATCACTAAGGTATTGAATGAAGTGAAGGAGTGGAGAAACTAGGCATGGAGAACAGGAGAAAATGTTTCATGGGTACCCATCTTTAGGAGCATTCATAAAATGGAGATGTTTAGCCTTCTCAGTGATCCCACGTTCACAGAGGTCCAAAGTGGAAGGATCAAGAGCCAAATTCAGCCAGCAAAAATGTTTCATTTGGCCCCCATGGTAGTTTGGTAGTTTTCAAAATATATTTTAATTAGATACTGACATTCAATAAATCAGGTATCACTTTAAAATCTAGATTTCTAGTTCACCTGGAAAACATGAGCAATCTAAGCCTTCTTGCTTATCCATTGGTCCTGTGGCCTGCTTTGTTTTCATTACCTGCATGGCGTCTGTGGACATTTTTATTTGTGACATCTGAGAATGCTTCAACTTAAACATAAAGAAAATACTAAACGTAGCTGAAAAGAAGTTGAAACAACTCATCTAGGGTCAGTATCTGCCTTGCTCACTGCCGTTAAGACTGAAATAAATAGTTATTAAATGAATGACTGAAGGAAGAAAGAAATCAAGAGCAAGAGCAGCCATTCTTGGGAAAACATGTTTAAGTTGAGGCTTGGGCTGGGTTCCGTATGGACCAGAAAATTCTTTAGATATAATCAGAGTCCCTCTTGGTAATTATAGAGCTCTTATCTATAGCTCAAATTTGAGACAATGTATTCAGGGGACTGTAAAGGACAGCCAAGAAAGTGCACTGATTGGGTAGATTGGCAAAAGAATGGCATAGAATTATAGAGGAATGCAGAATAGTGGCTAAAAGAGAATAAAATTCAGAGAAAAATAGACCTTGTTAGAGAGGAATTGTGAAATGGATTTAGAAGCAGACAGATTGGAAGTGATGGAGCATTGTTATATAAATACAATTTCATATGTAACTTCAGAGACTACTGGATTTAAAGACAACATTAGAGATCATAGAGTTTTAGTCCAACTCTATCAATTCACAAATGGGGAAATGATGGTTGGGGAATTTAAGAAACCCTCTTAAAGTTATAGAAGTAGGTGGTAGCAGAATCACGTCTGGAAGCCTCCTGAATCTTCCCCATCTACTACTCTTGCCTCTACCCCATATTTCTTCTGTTGTAATTATCCTCAATGAATTATTTGGTCCATTTCATATTTTTTTACTGTGGTTAGAGCAATTAACATGAGATTTACCCTCTTAAATTTTTAAATGCACAATACAGTATTAAATATAGGCACAATGTTGTACCACAGATCTCTAGAACTTATTCATCTTGCATAACTGAAACTTTATACCTATTGAACAGCAACTCGTTTCCCCCTACCTCAGCTCTAGGCAACCACCATTCTTCTCTCTGTTTCTATCAGTTTGACTATTTTAGATACCTCACATAAGTGGAATCATGCACTATTCGTCCTTCTATGACTGGCTTATTTTACTGAGCATAATGTCCTCCAGGTTCATCCATGTTGTCATATTTGGCAGGATTTCCTTTTTTTTTTTTTTTTTTTTTTTTGGGACGGAGTCTCTCTCTGTCACCTGGGCTAGAGTGGTATGGAGTCACCCTACCTCACAGCCACCTCACAAACACTCCTGGGCTCAAGAGATCCTTCTGCCTCAGCCTCCCAAGTAGCTGAGATTACAGGCTCATGCTACTATGCATGCCTGGCTAATTGTTTCTTGTTTCTTTCTTTCTTTTTTTTTTTTTTTAGTAGAGATGGGGTCTTGCTCTTGCTCTTGCTCACACTGGTTTCAAACTCCTGACCTCAAGCAATCCACCCGCCTTGGCCTCCCAGCGTGCTAGGATTACAGGTATGAGCCACCTTGCCCAGCCTTTTCTTCTTTTTAATATTCCATTGTATACATACACCACATTTTCTTTTCTTTTTTTTCCCCTTGCTGAGGTGGAGAATAACCACATTTTCTTTATCCATTCATCCATCAATGTATATTTAGGTTGTTTCCATATCTTAGCTATTGTGAGTAATACTGCAGTAAACATGAGAGTGCATATTATCTTTTTTCACATTCTGACTTTACTTCTTTGGGAAATATAACCAAATGGGATTGCTGGGTTATATGGCAGTTCTATTTTCAAATTTTTGAGGAACTGCCATACTGTTTTCCATAGTGGTTACACCATTTTGTGTTTCCCACCAATAGTGTACAAGGGTTCCAATTTCACATCCTTGCTAACATTTGTTATCTTTTTTTTTTAATGGTAGCCATCCTAACAGGTGTGAGGTGATACCTCAGTGTGTTTTCAATTTGCATTTCCCTGATGATTAATGATGTTGAGCACCTTTTCATATATCTGTTGACCATTAGTGTTTCTTCTTTGGAGAAATATCTACTTAAATCCTTTGTCAATTGTTTAATCATATTACCTGGGGCTTTCTGCTATTGAGTTGTAGGAATTCATTGTATATTTTGGATACTAATCCCTTACCAGATGTATGATTTACAAATATTTTCTGCTATTCTGTAGGTTGCCTTTTCGCTTTGTTTCCTTTGCTATGCAGAAGCTCTTTAGTTTGATGTTATCTCACTTGTCTAATTTTGCTTTTGTTGCTTGTACTTTTGATGTCATAGCCAAGAAATCATTGCCAAGTCCAATGTCATGAAGCTCTGCACCAATGTTTTCTTCTGGGAGTTTTACAGTTCCAGGTTTTACATTTTAGTTTTTAATCCATTTGAGTTGATTTTTATGTATGGCACAAGATAAGGGTTTAATTTCGTTTTTTACATGTGGATATCTACTTTTTCCAGCACCATTTGTTGAAAAGACTGTCCTTTCCCCATTATGTAGTCTTTGCGCCCTTGTCAAAAGTCAGTTGACCATAAATATGTGGGTTTATTTCTGAGCTCTCTATTATATTTAATTGGGCCATATGTCTGCTTTTATGCCAGTACTATACTGTTTTAATTATAATAGTTTTGTAACATATTTTAAGATCAGGAAGTATGATGCCTTCAGCTTTGTTCTTTCTCAAGATTTTCTATTCAGGGTCTTGTGCTCTCATATGAATTTTAATATTTTTTTTTCTATTTTTGGAAAAAATGCCTTTGGGATTTTGATAGGGATTACATTGAATCTGTAGATCACTTTCTGTAGTATGGACATTTTAACAGTATTAATTCTTCCAATCCATGAACATGGGATATATTTCCATTTATTTGTGTCTGTAATTTCTTTCATCAATGACTTGTAATTTTCAGCATACAAGTCTCTTACCTCTTTTGTTGAATTTATTCCTAAATATTTTATTCTATTTGATACAGTCATAAATGGGATTGTTTTCTTAAGGCAAGGGGTTACTATTTTGACAAGAGAAAGCCAGCACACATAACAGTACTCTACAATCCTATTTTAAGATAGGACAATTTTTCTGCATTCATATTCTGTATGAGTGATGTAGACAAAACCTGACTAGAGAATTAAAGGAAATATATGGAATTAGCATGTGAGATAGCCAACTTCTGAGAAGACCCCCAATGATTCTCATCTCTTGATATGCATACCTTTGTACCCTCTCACACTGAGTAGGGCTAATGTGTGGAACCAGTAAGGTATTCAGAACAATGGTGTGTGATTTTTGAGGTCAGGTCATAAAAGGCATCAGGGCTTCTGCCTCATTCTCTCTTGGATCTCTATTTCTGGGGGAAGCAAGCTGCCATATCATGAAGACATTCAAGCAGTTCTATGGAGAGGTCTACATGGCAAGGAACTGAGGTTTCCTGCCAAGAACCTACACTTATTTGCCAGGCATGTAAGTGAACTTCCATAAAAGAGGATCCTCCACCTCCAGTCAAGCTTTCAGATGGCTACAGCCCCAGCTGACGTGTTGACCATGAGCTCATTAGAGACTTTAGGCCAGAACCACCCACTTAAACTATACCTGAATTCCTTATCTACTAAAATTGTGTAAAATATAAGTGGTTATTTTCCTAAGCTGCTAAGTTTTCAGATAATTTCTTATACAACAACAGATAATACAGTGTATAAAGCCTGAAACTCCCAAAATCATTTACAAAGTTTTATGTTTACAAGAATCCAACAGGATCAAAACATTCAACCTGACTTAATGGAACTGGTTATTTTTTCATAAATTTTTCTCCCATAGAAGAAATGTGTAATTAATTTGGTTGTTATTTTTGTAGGGGGTGGTGGAGGTGTGGTGTGCAAATTTCTCCTTTCCAGGAAATTTGAAGGTTGAGCTGTTCACATCCCTGAAAAGATTATCGGTACTAATAACTTGGGGGTCAGCCTTCAAGGGCCATCAATATCCTTATGAAAGAGAAGAGAATGGAACTTTGTGTTGAGAAATAATGAGGATTTGAAACAACAATGTATAGATTTAAAAGGTGGGGAGAGGAGATTGTCTGGGTAGCAAGAGTGTGGATTGCTGGATCTGAATTTGTTTTAGAGCACATCCTGCTTCTAGGAAATAACGACTGCACTCAGAGAAGAAGAGAAGATTCCCCAGCAAGAGCAAGATTCCTCAGGAGCCTCCTGGATCAGAGACTGCCCAGCACCCAGAGCCTTGCCTCATTCTGTGCATGGGGGGCAAATTTCTCTTTTGTACCAGCACTGCATCATTTTACTACTCCTTAGAAATAACCCAAGGTGTGGCCATGTCAGACAGTGCCAACTAGGTTTTACTTTTTGCCTTTTGCCTCTCACCATCTGCCATGTTCCAGGACAACTGTAAGTTCAAAGGGCCCTCCTGAGTACCTGCAAATGGGGAGAAAGGAAGAGTTTCTGAGAAAGGCTCAAATAAGCAAGCTTGAGACCCTCTCCTCCCAACTGAGAAAGTGATCAGTGAAAGCCCTATGTGCATGTATATTTTTTTTCCTAGGGAGAAAGTCTACAGTTTTCATAAGATTGTCAAATGAGTATATGATCCAAAAAATGCTGCTCAAATCTAGGAACATTTAAAATGTTAAATCTGTATTTTTTTTTTTTTTTTTTGAGACAGAGTCTCACTCTGTTGCCCAGGCTAGAGTGCCATGGCGTCAGCCTGGCTCATAGCAACCTCAAACTCTTGGACTCAAGCAATCCTACTACCTCAGCCTCCTGAATAGCTGGTACTACAGGCATGCGCAACCACACCCGGCTAATTTTTTCTATATATTTTTAGTTGTCCAGTTAATTTCTTTCTATTTTTTAGTAGAGACAGGGTCTCACTTTTGCTCAGGCTGGTCTCGAACTCCTGACCTTGAGCGATCCACTTGCCTCGGCCTCCCAGAGTGCTAGGATTACAGGCATGAGCCACCGCGCCTGGCCTAAATCTGTATTTTTATAAGTACTATTTCCTTCTACATAAATGAAAAGTTTTTGCTGGGAATTTTTACTATGTCATTGTATTATTTTAATGATATTACATTAATTGATATGAGTGGTTTATAAATGATAATCTCCATGAGGACAAGAATACCAATCCTATACATAATACTTAACATATTGTTTTCTCAAAGTAGTTATTCTATAATTATTTGTTCAGTGAATGAATTATAAATGAAAAAGGTAAGAAAAAAGGAAAGCATGTATGAACCTATGTATGGTCAAAATTTCAGATAATGTATGTCCCCTAGGGGGGAAAAGATAAAGTTATAACTACTTTGTTAAGATCAACATACTATGTTTTGGTTTAAAATACAAAATGGATCAATATATGCTGGTTAATCAGCATTCTCCCTTCCCCCGTTTCCCCAAATCCATTCTTTTCTTTTTTCTGCCTCTGTGCACTCACAGATTGATCACCAAGGACTGCATCCTGCACCTGCCTTGCCAAATTGGCTGTTGTTTGGGCTTGGTCAATAGGAAGCACTGGCAGAAGATAGGAGGACAGGAAAGAAAGAGATCAGGATATTTCTTCCCAGTCTCCCCTGCTTTGACAAATCATCTCTATAAGAAGCCTCATCCCTCTTAGACCACAGTGCTTACCTAGGAGTCCTTTTTGTGTGATTCTTGCTGTATCTGACTTCTGTAACACTCTCTCCATGTTGTGTCCCTCAGCCTGAGGGGTACTGCTAATCTCTGGGTGCCCACCATCCCTTGTTTGTCCCCTTAACCACATCGTGGTAAGTAGTACTCCCACTAACACTTCTTCATTTGGACAATGTGGAGGAAATTCTGTTTCCTGTAGGGGCTCTGACTGATACACATTGTGTGTGCCAGTCATGTGCTTAATGTACATTATTTTATTTAATCCTCATGAGAAGCCTGAGAGCTAGATACTATTATCTCCCTTTTATAAGTGAGTTAGCCCTTTACTGTAAGTTAACATCATGGCTACATGAGACTGCACCGGTGAGTCTGTAGACATCTACACACTGGGTGGTTTGCAAACAACTAATGATGCATCAACAATTCCTGAAATCAAATATGCAGACAACAGCTAATAGGCTATAAGGTTGATACATGCTAGTTGATTATGTATCATGACTGGACAGAAAGATGTTTCTTTAAGATTACCTTTGAAATAAAATGTCAAATACACTATTTGCTAGCTTTTCTATGACAATTCAACAACTGCAGAAGACTTTTTATAATTGGCTATCTACATAGTGCTTATAATTAATGCATAGCTTTCAGAGGAAGTAAAATTAATTCATATTAAAAGTAAATATTTTGGACTGCTGCCATCAGGCAATGAAAGCAGTTGAGAGAAGCTTTATGCTATAACCCTTTGTATCAATTTGGGGAAATTGTGGAAAAATCAAAATGTGTTCTCGGTGAACTCCACGTCCTTTCCACACCTCTGCTTATGCCTGCTTGCCCTTGTTTGCTGCCTTATAGTTTACATTATTATAGTTTTCAGAATGACTATGGGACTACAGGACTAACTTCCACATGTCTTCACCAGCCCAAACCCATATTTGGAACAAAGTGGGTGTTCTTTGCACTTTGTCTTAAAAAAAAAAAAAAAAAGAGAGAGAGAGAGAGAGAGGCTATTGATTTGGCTGGTGTGAAACAAGGAGGTGGCCCCACCTACCTGACGGTCACCTGATTCTAGGGCAGGATACTCTCACGGTTCAGATATGCTTCACTTAGGAAAGGAAAGGGCAACCATCGTGGTGCTGAGGCCTTGACTTGGCTATGCTGGACCCCTGCCAAGGCTCCTGGTCAGGAGGATATTAAGAGTAAACTTTTATGTCAGGACTTCATTAGGATAATATAGGTATACAGTAACTGTTGTAGGCCTAGACTGTTATCAGACCACTTCCAGAATGTTTCCTAGCACTGCTGTCCCTGACCCCTTCCCCAAGTTCCTGGTCCATCATTGGAGGGATGTATCCTGATTGGTTTATGTCCCCTAAGACCCAGGGCTCTTCTCTCCTTGGCTTATTTACATGTAAGAATCAAACAGAGTTGGAAATCTAACTATAGTTGACTCAGCTTACTTAGGAGACAGTTTAGTCAGTCAAAACATTTTTCTACCCAGATTTCCCAGGCTAGTCAGACTACCTGGATTTGCTCTCATCTTAATTCTGTGACCTGAACAAAATTACATAAGTACTCTGGCTGGACTCTGCTTGCATAGTTGCCATGTCATTTCTTCTCATCTTGCCCAGGCTTGGCTAGCTCAGACAGACATTCCATTCATTGTCATATGGAATGGGTGACGTTTTTACTTTCTTTCCTCCATACCTGAGTCCAGTTTGGTTTCCACTCTTAGTTTCTGTTTAAGGACAAAGTATTTCATCTTTTGTTTACTTTTTTATACCTCAAGGAAATGGTTGGGGAGAGAGAAGCTTGGTTTCGACAAGTAAGATACAAGCTACATTAGAAAACCTTGGTACTGCTCTCTTTGCTAAGTTTTTGTTTATTCTATCTAGGTGAGAATTATATCTCATTCCCCTAGGAATTCTCCCATAGGAGAATATCCTGAGACTTTAGTTTGCCTAAAAAAGCAAACAAAAAACAAAAGAAAAAAAATTTAAGAAAAGAAAAACAACAACAACAGAAAAGATAGTTTCCCTATTTTAGTGAGTATCCTGGAGCCTTTACTTTCATCAGAAAGAGCCCCACAGATCACTCTCCCTATTTCACCAGCCTTTCTTGCAGCCACTTCTAATAGTGTACAGTGAGAAAACGAAAAATCTAAGGAGACTCGCTAGGTTTGCTTCTGTACAAACTTGGGGACATCACGTGAATCTCAGAATTTATCAGTATAGCTTGAGGTGGGTAGGTGGATGAGAGGGCAGTTAGGATGTAAGCCCATTCATTCTTCTCTGCTTTGTTTCATAATATTATGCCTTTGTGTCCCTGCCAGGGTTTTTTTATTTTTCTTTTCTTAACTTCAGGGTATGCCCCTTCTTTTGTTGGTTGCTGTTTCAGTGAATTTTCTAGACCTTTTTTTTTCTTTTTGAACAGGTATTAAGGTAGAGAAAATCTGTGATATAGATGGCCACCTGAACATTTCAGAAATTCCCCAAACATGAGAGTTTTCCTCCACAACTGCTTAGCTTTTAATATGCTGATATAATCAAATGTTCTAGAGAATATTTCCAAGTCCCTGAACCTGACAGTCCCCTTAACTCCTCTGCCTCTCATTACTGAGATTTTTTTTTTCTATAACTGGTTGCCTCATTCATAGCATGATTTTTTCTAATTTCATTCTCTGAAATTGATCTCAAATTCAACTTTTGGGGTACTTGCTGTCAGATTGGTTCAACACAGGAGGGCAATGGGGACCTACAGATTTCCATACGTACATGCACAAATTTGCATAAATATCAGAGGGTTCAGGGGCTCCCTGACCATGGTCCAAGGACCCCAGGTGAAAGTCCCTGATTGTGATACATTATAGCTTTAGTTCTTGATTAAAGGGCTTAACCTATAAAGGACTTTGAGAATTCATCTACTAGTTTATCCTACTGCTTTAGACAAAGTAATTCTCAGCAAATGTAGTGTAAAAGAAAGACTATAATAATAAACTGAGTACTGGTTCTGGCTTTACAGCTAATTAACTGTGTGATCTTTGTCACTTTAATTTCTCAACCTCAGTTTTGTCATCTGTAAAATGAAGGGTTTGGAATAGGTGTACTTCAAAGTCTCTTTCATCCCTATAATTCTAATAATAATAATAAGACCATCCTAGACAGATAATAATTTCCTTTTAAACAGTCATAATGCAAAGTCCACAATCTCTGCGATTAACCTATGCTCTGTTCTCTGTCTGTGACAATTTTATTATCAGAAATTTCTTCCTGATTTTTATCCTAAATCCCTCATACTGTGAGTCTTCTTTTATTTTTTTCTCAATTCTCTTAATATTCTCTTTATCTTCCTTACCTAAATCATTCCCAGACAGGTTAAATCTGACTACTGAAACCTTAGAAAGAACTTCCATCAGTAAAAACCCTTTTTCCCACTTCTAAATCATTAATGCAGATGGTAAATGAGACCTGACGTAGTACTAACACCCAGAGACAGCCCATTAGATTCTGTATTTCAGAGAGATAAGAAGAGCTAAACTGTTGTAGTTGTAGTATCTGATATTCCCTGCTCTTCTATTTTAGATTATACCCTTCAAAGCCTCACTCAGAGAGAAGGCAGTATAGCTAAAGATACCTCATGAAGAAAATAAAATAAAAGATAAATCATTTATCTGAATTTATGGCCCTACTCCATTTTAGGCATCAGCATTGGGTTGCCATACTCCTATATTCCCATAGAATCCTATTCAAAATACCTGCCCATCTAGAAAGTCAATAATTTTTTTCATCTCTTTGTATATTTTTAAATCAGTTTTTAAATTCTAGAAGTAATAATTGCACATATTTTGAAATTTTTTAATAATAAGGTATGCAATTAAAGCCTCTTTTCCCTCCCCATTCCTTCCGTTTCCCAGAGTTAATCAGAGTTAATCATAGTCTTCTCATAATCTTAAGATATATACAGAGATATACTTAAAACGTGACATCCCAACCATGCAAACTGTTCCACACCTCGCTTTTTTCACTTAGGAATTTATTTTAGATATCTTTCCATGGCAGCATTTATTATTCTATTTAATGGCTTACGTAGTATTCTCCTGGGTCCTTGTATGTCAGTCAGAATACTTTTGTCTTTAAGTAACAGAAAACTTAACTAAATTGGCATACATGATAAGGACCTTTATTATTTCTTACAACAAGAAGTCTAGAGTCAGGTTAATTAAACAGTTTATGGAAATGTGAACATTCAGTCAGATTCCTTCCTCTGCTCTGCTATGCTCAGATAAAGGCAAGAAACCTCATGTTCTCAACATGGCTGCAGCAGCTCTCAGCATTATTCATCATGCAGCAGCAACTATAGGCAATAAAAGGACTATTCCTTCTCATCTGCCTCTTTTTTGAATTAAGGAACATGTGCAAGTCACATTGGTTAGGATTTAATTACATGTCCATGCTAAAAACAGTCTTTGGCAAAGGAAATGAGACCACCCTGATTAATTTTAGATGAGGGGTTGGCAAATCTGGCCCACTGACTATTTTTGTATGGCCTGTGAGCTATGAATTTTACATTCTTAAAGGTTGGAAAAAATTAAAAAATAATATTTTGTGACCTTAGAAAATTATATGAAATTCAAAGTTCAGTGTCTATAAATAAAGTTTAGGTATTCCTAAAGGATGCTTTCAAAATACAACAGCAGAACTGACTAGTTGGAACAGAGACCATATGGTTCACAAAGCCTGAAATATTTACTGTCTGGTCCTTTACAGGAAAAGTGTACCAATCTCTGGCTTAGACTATCTATCACTTGAAGCAGGTAATCTCCCCCCCAAATATAAGACTATGTGGTCAGTAAGTAAGCACAAACAAAACTGGGGCTCTTCCTAGCAAGGATGAAGAGGTGGAGAAGAAACGGATTTATTAATAGATAGGTAGTCAGTCGACAATGTCTGTTTTATGTTACCACATATTTTCTCTAGAAATTTCAATCGGCTCTCTGAGAACAGATTCATCTTTAAATGTTCATAGGTAATAGCAGGTCATGTCTCAATATTGGAAAGTGAGCTTGTTTTCACATTGCTTCAAGCTAGGCAGAAAGTTTGGTTTAAGGATTAAAGTAATTGTTTTCTTGTTGTTTACTAAACAAGTCCCAATTAGCATGGCACACAAAAACTTCTGTGTCTGACTCCTGCTTACCTCTCCAGCATCCCCTTCTACCTCAAGCACATGACTCTATTGCTCCTTCAATTATGAACACTTAAAATTCCCTAAATTTACCAAGACTTTTCCTGCCTCTTTGCCTTTGTCCATACTGTTACCTCTTTCTGGAACACTCTTCCCTTTTGTCTACCTGGACAATTTCTTAGGTGTAGCTTTAAGACCTAACTCAAGTGTTATTTCCTCTGAAAAGCCTTATAGAACCATGTCTGGGGCTCTATCTACTTTTTTTGTCTTTGTCTTGGTTCCCTAAAAAGAACAGCCTGAGATAAGGGCTTCCTCATATTCATTTATTTGGAGAAGTGATCCTAGGGAGCAAGAGTTGTGGGTAGGAGACCAGTAGTAAAACATGATAAGACACGTTAATGAGCTGGTTATCGTTATAGGCGATGGGGTCTCGGACCTGCTGAAGAGCTTCTGAGGAGCCAGAATTAGAATTGTTTGCTGAGACACGGAAGAAGGAATAATTTCATCCTCTATTGATATATGGCTGTACCAGAGAGTGTTCAGTCCCTCATACTTCCATGTTTGCACAGTAGAGGAGCCCCAGTGTAAAAAGCAAAAGATACCTAGAGCAGCTATCAGATGTCATCTTGGCTCAGCTGGTAGCCATGGATATGAAATGGGCAGGAGAGGTCTGATATACTCCCCAGTGTAAACTATTCAGATCTGCTAGTAATCTTCATTATCTGCAGTCTATCACAGAGCCTTCAAGGTGGTAGCTGACAGCATTCCTACAGAAGATTTAATACAAGAGTATTAGAGGAACAAGCAACAGCTCCTGATGCTGTAATTGTTCTCAAGGACATACTTCATATTCATCCTTTTTCTTCCACCGCTACTTGACCCAGGTTGTTTACCTGGTGGGTTGTCCAGTTCTTCATCCTGGAGGGACTGGAGGCTTTAGTTGCTTTAGCTTTGTTGGATAAGGGCTATTGCGAGGTAACTGCTCTTGCTCCTTTTTACTAATGGGGATTGAGAACTTATTCACCAGAGCTGTGACCACATACCAGGCACCAAAGGCTGTGTTGTTAATATGCCATGCTTCACACTGCAGCTGTGATTGGGGCTATTTTTAGGTTACGTTTACAGTAATCCACAATCATTTGCTATGATGAACCTGGTTTCTATAGTGGCCAAACAGGCTAAATAGGTGATTGAACAGGAATATGATATGTACCAGTATGTCTACATCCATGAAGTCTTTGATGGTGCCACTAATCCTTGTATTTCCTCTCAGGATGGTGTATTTCTTTTGATTCATTATCTTAGCCAGTGAGGGTTTACAGTTTCAGGAGCTTCCATTGGTCCTTCCTGTTCTTACTAAACAAGTCAAGAAACCAAGGTAGGAGTTGTACCAGTTGCTAAGTATACCCATTCCAATTGTTCACTTGGAAACTAAGGCTATAAGCAAAAGGTGGGTCTGTGACTCCATTAGACCACTGTGAGAAGAACCTGGGCCATCTGATCTCTGTGGACTTCCACTCTATCTGGAGGATATGATCGTGCTTCTAGCTTCCTGGTGTTAGTATCAGCTCAGACCCTATATCAAACAAGCCTTGAAATGTCTGAATGTTCCCTTTTTCTCAATGTACAGTTTCTCCATGAATGGGTTGTCTTAGTCCATTTTGTGCTGGTATAAAGAAATACCTGAGGCTGTGCTGGTATAAAGGTAAGAGTTTTATTTGGGTCACAGTTCTGCAGGCTGTACAAGAAGCATGGCACCAGCATCTTCATTTGGTCAGGGCCTCAGGCTGCTTCCACTTATGGTGGAAGGTGAAGAGGAAATCACACAGAGTGGAAGCAAGGGGTGGGGGAAGTGCCAAGCTCTTTTTAACAGGCTCTGGCAAGAGCTAATACAGTAAGAACTCACCCCTGATTCATAAGGGATCCACCTCCATGACCCAAACACCTCTCAATAGGCCCCACCTCTAACACATCAAATTTCAACGTGAGGTTTGGAGGGGTCAGATATCCAAACCATAGTATGGATGTATGTTTTTGGGGGGAATGATTGGGGAATATGTAGTGTACATACTTGTGCTATTATTGCAGGGTCTTTACTCAGCTTCCCCATTGAATTGATGAGCTCTAGGTCTGAGAACTTGCATAGATCTGTAAACTCGGTGAGAGGTTGCAGTTTCCCATTGAGACAGCTGGCATCAGCCTTCTGCTCACCAGCTGTCAACGTTTTCTCATTATACATATAGGTCAAATAATACCCTGGTGGATGTTCATTTAACGTGCCCCAAGAAACACTATGGTCTATTAGTCGCTGTCACAGAGCCCTGTGGGTGAAAGCATTCTGGTTGCCACTCTGGCCTTGCAGCCCATTATTGTAATTATATACACTTTCCTTCTATCAGTCAAGTGCTACCATCTGGGCTCTGCTATTTTGTATTCTTATCAATCTATTTGATATTAGGAAGTCCAGCACCTCTTATTGTCAACTACAGTGGATAGGCAGCACTGAGCTTCTAGAAGATGCCAGTGGCATCACTGTATTTCCAGTGTATTTCTTACTGCCTTGGAAATGGGTATGTACTCTGAGTCCTTCCAAGGAATTTAGTCAACTGCTGGGTTTTCAGGTCTCATTTTATAAGTTTACTTTAACATTCTAACCTCCCTGAGCCTTCAGACCCCTTCCTTAAGGCAGTCAAGACACTTCTAGAATATCTCCCTCACTTGCTATAGGCCTTCATCCTGTCTAAGCTTCAAGGAGCCACCCCAGCAGATATTAGGACCAGCTCCACGTGTCGTTGCCATGTAATGAAACTTCAAGTGTTTTCCAATGTCAACATGTTCTCTCCTGCCCAGCTTTATATTCTGCGCTCCTTGGCCTAACACTTTCAAGACCCACTCCCGTACCGGGTAAATATTAGCCAGGTTTTACCATTCTTTGTTTAGGTATATGCTGTTGCCTCAACTGAGGGATTTGCAGGCTCCCCAGATGAGCGGAGACTATTCTCCTCAAGCAAAGCCGAGGGAGCTACTTGTGCCAACACTGAGTTCAGAAGCATCTGGGGATGGAAATTCTCAGGCATGTTCACCTAAATGAAATACTATCATAACAGGTCTCAGGATTCCATTCTTTCCCAACAAGGGCCTTGACTTTGGCATAGAAGACTTGTCAAGGCAGTGTGCCCCATCTCCTTTGTAGCTGTGCTATGTCACAGTTCAATCCTGGGGCTGGTTATCAGCACAGTCTGCGCTTCAGTTGCAGAAGGCAAGCATCTCTTTAAATACTGCCTTAGAGGCTTTCTGTTTTTCACAGCCTCCTTCCAATTGCAAGTTGGTAACTTGAACCTGTCACTTTTTTTTTTAAGTCTTAAAATGTTAACGTTTGAGTAATCTGAAGATGTGAAAGATGTGGCAATTTTTTGTATGGTTATGGCAACAAAAGTCTGAAATTATGTCAAAATAAAAATTTTAAATTTTAGACAAAGAAATGGATATTTATCTATATATATGAACGTATACATATGTATGACTCTATATCTGTCTCTATCTACCTATCTATATGTACCTACCTATCTATCTGGCACCTGGCATAATGCCTACTGCTATATAGTAGGTTGCCAATAAATGTTCTAGAAGTCAGGAGAGAAACAATCTGAAGCAAACCAAGTGCAGGTTTCTAGGTAATCTAGCACTTCCTTTTCCTGTGATGATAATTCAGAACACCCTGTTTAGGATTTGAGCTCTTTCACTCTAAGCTACCATATAATTTCCAAATGAAAACTATGCTTTAAAAATGTACATTGAATCAATGGAAAAATAGGCAACCATCAATAAAAATACAAAGATTACATTCTTGGGTGAGTGCAAATAAAAGCATAAAATGAAAAGGTAAAAAATTGCACGTACTCTGGAATTTACTGCAATGGTCACATGTAGAAAGTGAATGAAAATAGGCCAAGAAAAGATAGAAATAGTTGTTGAAGTAAAGAGAATAGAAATAGATTTCTCTGGAAATGGACTTAATAAATTTTTGTTAACTGAAAAAAATGAAGGGGATGTCTTATTTATGTGTATATTGCCAGTGGCTGTCTCTTCTACCAAGTAGGGAGAGCCCCCCTGAGAAGGAAGCCCACACTCAGAGAAAAGCAGGCAAGAGCAGGAGGATAAGACAGAGCCCAGTGAGTCAGCCCTGGACTCATTGATACTTGAAAATTGTTAATCGCTCAGCTTCCTTTTACATAAACTAGTGAATTCTTTTTTAGCCTGAACTAGTTTGAGTCAGACCCTGAGCTTGCAGCTAAAAGCTACCACCAACCAAAAAACAAAAACAGTCTGTTTGTCATACTCAGGATCTTCTCTGTGTTGGAGATCTATTTAGCCTGAGTTTAATCAAAAGTCAATAGGTGTTTTACTTCATCTTTATAAATGGCATTCCAGTATTCAAACTCTCCCCACTACTAGTGATTTTCTCTTTGCATTTAACTAACTGCCTCTTGGTTCTTTCACAGCTGCACCTGAGATCTGGGCCAATCCCAGCTTTTTAGTTTTACACATGGCATAATCATTTTGTTTCTTACCTCTTTCTTATATAACCTCTGAAAAGCTGCTTTCTGTGTTGTTGGCATTGAGCCAACCTATCCTCTATGATTTTTATATTTTTGAGCTTTAAGGCTACAATAAACCATATTGTTGTGCAGCTTTTTAAAGAGTATGTGAATTTAAAGAGGATGTGAATTTAAAGCGGATGTGACTTTAAAGAGGATGTGAATTTAAAGAGGATGTGACTCTCTGAGACCATAGCTCCTGGGTATTAAGAATGGTATTAAGTGCAGGCCAGGCGCGGTGGCTCACGCCTGTAATCCTAGCACTCTGGGAGGCCGAAGCGAGTGGATCCCTCGAGGTCAGGAGTTCGAGACCAGCCTGAGCAAGAGCGAGACCCTCATCTCTACTAAAAAATAGGGAAGAAATTATCTGGCCAACTAAATATATATATAGAAAAAATTAGCCGGGCATGGTGGCACATGCCTGTAGTCCCACCTACTCGGGAGGCTGAGGCAGTGGGATTGCTTAAGCCCAGGAGTCTGAGGTTGCTGTGAGCTGGGCTGACACCACGGCACTCACTCTAGCCCGGGCAACAGAGCGAGACTCTGTCTCCAAAAAAAAAAAAAAAAAAAAAAGAATGACAGTGCAGACACAGGAAGAAGAGTGCTCTGCACTGTGGAAAAGGGGAGGCTCCATGGGGACCCAGGAGAACCGAATATCTTTTCTCATATCAAAAATCGTTTCATTATATTAAATATTTGACCCTGGTGCCAATCTAATTCGAAATTGTCTCCTTTAAAAAGTTCAGGAGTCTTGATGTCAAATTCGAAACTATGTATACTCTTTCCCAGAAATTATCTGCAATGTAAAAAAGATCCAGCCATAAAAAGAATACAGTCCAGAAAAAATAATATGGATCATTAATGAATATATGATAAGGTGCTAGATTGTACTCATGATTAAAGAAATACATATTAAAATAACAATGTTATACTATGTTCTACTACCAGATTGGCAAAGATTAAAAACAGATGCTCTCAGACACATGCTACTGGTAAGAGCACAGGTTGTTACAAGCTTTTTGGATGGCATTTGCATAGTATTTATCTAAATTTCAAATACATCTACTTTTTGACCCAGCAACTCCATTTCTAGAAATTTACCCTACAGATACATCACATAAGCATACAACATATTTTACAGTTATTTATTGCAGCAATGTTTGTAACAGTGAAAATCTAAAATAATTTTAATTGAATTTTAATAGAGAAACAGTTAAATATACTATAGTATATTCATACTATGAAATATCTATATGGAATGGGGGGCTTGTTAAGTGGAGAAAGCTAGTTATAAGACTGTGTTTGTATGTGTTGCATAAGCCCATTTGTGGGGGAAAAATGTACATGCTTAAACATCTGTGATGACGTATACAAAATGGTAGCAACTCCTGGGGAGTGAAATTTAAAATAAGAAGAAAAAACAGGATAATTTCTTTTTATTTCTCAATTATTTCTATTTATATAAACATATACTAGTTAATAAAGTATTTTTTAATTCAATCACAATTTTGCATTGCTACGCAATCCATAAAACAATAGAAAATGTAGTTAAACCCTGCTATAAAATTAACTGGTAATTAAAGCTTACATGCTGGTCTCGTAATAGGTGGTATTTTAAGATGATAATGAATTGAAGTATGAGAGAGCAGGACAAATAAAATTGTATAAAAGTGAAATGTGAAGGTTAATCACTTTTTAAGCTATATAGACACTACTAGTATGAATGTAAATTAACTACTAAATTTTATTTTATAAGATCAAGTTTACTGTATGTATTGTGTTATATTTTTAATAGACAATAGTAAAACTACTTCTATACCTTGTCTTCAAGTCCTTATTTTTTCCTCTTGTCCTTCCATTGCCATCTTTGATAGGACAGTTAGAGCTATTTTGCAGGATCAGGGATATGGAATTTTCCCCACTTCCTACCTCTGCCCTACAGGAAGCCCAGCCATCTGGAGTAATGGACAGGGGCCCTAGTATTATGTACACTAAGACTGCAGAGGAAAGCATCATATGGTATGATGGGGGCAGTTGTACTTCCCCCTGCTTTGTAAGCAGGGAAATAAGGAGGGTGGGAGTTGCTAGATTTTACCTATGATTAGAAGGTTGAGCTAAGTGTCCCCTGCTATATCCCTAAAAGGAGACTAGATGTATAACACAGGGAAGAAGGGGCAGGAAACACTGAAATGCTGAGGAAAGATTGCTGGACCAACCATAGCAAGCCCCTGCTAAATGGGGATGGGTTTAATAATTATTAAAGTGTTTCCACGTCTGTCTTTCTACCTGGCTAAAAGCTCCTGAGGTGCAATTAACACAGTGATTGTCACACAGTAGTATTCATTAAATATAGATTTGACTAAATGGATGGATCAATGAATGAATGACAAGAAAGACTTCTCAGAGACTTGTACAAACTCCGTAAATGAAGGGGGAGGAAAAAATATCCAGGTGACATGATGAGAAGGAATGACAGAAAACTATGCTAGGAAGAATGGGAATCTTGAGCTGTCTTAACAGTATGGCACACTTGGGAGGCCTTATTATCCTTAGGTAATGTAGGGTAACCCAGAGAAATATACAACTGAAGTCAGGTAGCTTAAAGCCAAGATGGGGTGTGTCTAGATATTCCCCAAAACAAAGGGGAATTCCACTGTTCCTAGTAAAGGCAAATTTTAGAGAGTTCCACCCTTGGAAAGACTCCCTCAAAGTTGGCATAAGGCCATTTGTCTTCTCAGAATCCTTTTTTCCATACCAATTATGGTTTCTGTACCATCCACTTTCCTGAGCCACTGAGCCAACTTCAACCCTAAAGGCATGTAATATCTGCAGAAATTTCAGGATGCCTAAGTACCTTCTGGCACACCCAGAGAGCAGAGAGCTCCTGCTGTTGCTACTATTACAAATACTAATACTCTTATCACCCCTATTACCACCACCATCACCATCACTATCATTAGCGAAGAGTGAAACTATCTAATAGTAACTTATAATCCTAAAACCTGTCTGGGATCCCTGCCAATCAGGGTGGCGTCTCTTCCTTTCCTCCTTTGGGTGTTAAACAGGAAAGGGTGGACAAAAGGGAGAAAGAATTCTCCCTATAGTTATATCCATGTCTATATTATTAGAAGTATATTAGGGAAACTTAGAGAATTAAGAGAAAATCTTTCGAAACCAGAGAAGTTCTAGGGCTTCAGAAATTCAAGCTGGAATTCAATACCTCCAGGATTTTCTCTCTCACCCTCTCATGTTTGCTTACTTCTGCTTGGCTTCATTCTCTCCTAGAACAGATGGGCTTTTTCCACTGGCAGAAAACCTATTTGCCAGGAGGCTTGGGCTTATATCATCCCAGTTATCTTTTCTAAAAGAGGGTATATTTTCTCAGCTTCATTTTGAAAATTTCCAGGGAAAACTCTGAGTAACTTGTTATTTACTTATTCCTGGACCAAGCATTATAATTGAGAGGATGGTTTACTTTGATTGGCCAGCCTGTATGTTGCATGGTGACTCATAGGCCAGGGTGTGGAGTCCTATGACTGGCAGCTCCACAAAAACCACATGGGATGCATAGTGGGGCAATGCCCTTCTGAAGACATCAAACTTCACTGAAAAGAAATGCTTCAGATGTTCACAAAAGATAGATCAAAAATAGATAGATAGGAAGCTGATTAATTAGATAACTATAGCAATAACAGAGAGATGCATTAGTGCTCAATATAGGGTCTAATATTTGTTCTCATTTTTTCCAAAAGATTTATTTTTGCTATTCTCTCCTGTTCATTTTTTCAAATATGTTACAAAATTGTTGTCAGAAACCAAAGAAATAGAAAAACCTGTTCACATCTGAATTAGAATTTATTATACCCATGATTAATTTGAAAAGAATAGACATTTTTATATTAGACTTCCTGTACAAGTATATAATATAGCTTTCCACTTATTCAATTTTTTTCAATCTCCTAAAAACTCTAAAAGTTTTTGTGAGAGATTATTAGTATAATAGCTAGTACCAAAATAGTCTTTGATTAGGAAAATGCCTTGGTAGAGGTAGGGCCTCCAAATACTGCTGTTCAGTTTGTGCACTGCACAACTCCAGGATGCACCATTAACATGGACTACAGTGTAAGCAAGTCCCCTGGAGTTATGCACCGAAGCTGCTCTAGAAAAAAGATGAAACTTCACAGGAGCGAAAGTAGTGAGAGGGGTGGCTAAATTGCTCTGCATGAGAACATTTAAAAAGTTTAATTTACCTCTTGAACGAGAACAGAAGAGAAAAAGTATCAGAAAAGTGGCAGGGCAAAAAGAAAAGCTTTTGTGACAGTAGAGTGGGTGAAGTGGCCAGTGAGAAAACCTTGGTGGGATGAACAAGCAACAGGAATGTTTTACAATTTCCAGTTATTTGAAATGGGATATACAGTTTCCTATCTTCAGCAAAATTTCTGCTACTTGATAGTCTTTTTACTCAAAGTTAATTTGGAATGAGAGAGGGAAACAGAAAGCCATAGGCTAGGATCCAGCTTGTGTCAATGTCACAGCAGAGATAAAGGAATACACACAATCATGCAGAGCATAAAACAAAAATTCAGGGCATGGGAATGAGGATTTGAGCCAATTATATCTGGAACTCAGGATTCCAGGGTGAATGGACTCCTGCTGATGCCTAAACTGAAATCATAAGGACTCCTAGAAGGATTGAGTAAATTATTTTGTGGGTTTTCTTCTTGTCTTTATAAATGGGACCCTATTTTCTATAAGATTTTTCTGCCAGTTTTTGCAGAGTACAGAAGTCTGTCTATATAAGCATATATGAAACATATATATGCACATACATGAAATAAAGAGTATAAAAAAGATACATTGGGCCTTTTGGTGCTTTTTATTCCCTTCTGATGATCTGGCTTTTATCTAATAGCATTTCCCTTTAGACCAAAGAATTTCTTTCAGCATTTCTTATACTTTAGGTCAACTATCAACAAATTCTCTCACTTTTTATCTGAAAATATCTTTATTTTGTATTTCTTTTTGAGGAAACATTTTGGTATATGCTAGGTTTACTTTGTATTTCTTTCAGCACTTGAAAGATGTAGTTTGACTATAATATACATATGTGTAATTTATTTGTATCTATCTTGCTTGTGGTTGGCTGGGCTTCTTGAAGTCAGTTGATGTCTTTCAAAAGTTTTGAGATGTTATTGGAAACTCTCCCACTCCTCCATCTCTCCTTCTTGAGCTCCAATTACATGTTTTAGAGCATTAGTATTACTCCAAAAGTCTTGGATGTTGTAGTCTTTTTATTTTAATCTCTCATTTCCCTTCGTCTTTTAATTTGGTAATATCTAATTTAAGCTACTGACCCAAATGTCTTCATGGTCAGTGATCCTTTCCTTGATCCTTTTCAGTAGTCTTTGACACAACTGTGCCAAGATTGCTGTTAAACCTATGAAATAAATTCTTTGTTTTTGATATCATATTTTTCATTTCCAGCATTTCATTTTTTTGATGTTCATTTCTTTGCTGAAATTTCCAGTTCACATATGTTGTCAACTTTTTAAATTTTATATATAATTATACAAACATACACATCCATATCTTGCATCTTGTATTTATGTATCTATCTAATCTATGCTCCAGAGGCCTCTCTGGCTGGCTTACTTGAAGATGACAATCCACTTGCTATCCATGGAAAGGGTAGCACATAGGTCCAAAGACACTCGATGATGTTGCCACACCTGGAGAAAGTGCTTAAACATGGAGAAAGTGCTTAAACTCAACCACGGAGGAAAGCATTTTATTTTCAAGTAAGGAAAAAAGAAAAAACAAACTCAAAGTCCTTTTTCTTTTGTTGGTAGTTTTCACCATGAGATAATAGAGAGGCATTATGGTGTAGTGTTTAAGTGGATAGAATTTGGATTCAGGCAAACTGGAGTTGAATTTCTGGCTCTGCCACTTAAAAGCCCTGCAGTCTTGAGCGACTTACATATTCCTCTAAGTCCCAGCTTCTTATCTGTAAAATGTGGGTAATTATAAAAATAACCTCCCCCACAGGGTTTCTAGGAGATGTGAATGTGATCACACACGGACAGTACAGTAGCGAGCACAGTGGCCGTTCAGTCCACGCTAGCTATTTTCTTTCCCTTACACTCTGCCTCGCCCCTGTCCTCTTCCCTCCAGGCTGAGACTCAGAACAGGGAACCGGTTTTGTCTTGATCACTAATATATCTCTAATGTCCATCTCATTGTGAGCACTCAATAAATAGTTTTTAAAATAATAAACTAATAAAGCTCTGCTCTGAGTTAGGCGATCCAAAAGGCTGGGCTCTCCAGGAATCAGACTTGCCTTAAATGACACTCTCGTATGCCATCCAGAAAAGGGAGTGTTTTACCAAATACCTTAGTCTTCAGAAGACTGTGAAAATGATAGTGAAATTCCTGGCTCATACATGGGCACTTGAGAGAAATTTTTCAAGGCTACAATGGGGGCAAAGAAGAGGTGAGTTAATTTTATCAACACATAGAAGTAGTAGTTTTTGAACACTCCCTTCGTTCATGAGTGAGAACTGAGAATCACCATAAGACTTGCCTACAGATACAGGACAGATGTTCTGCTTCAGCCTAAAATGGTCATGAAGGGTCATCAAGAAAGTCAACAGAGTGTACGTTAGTTTATCTTTGGATATAGCAAGGCTCAAACTCGCCTGGAAAGTAAGTCTAATGCTATGATAACAAATGCTGAAGAATCAGGATCCCACTAACATAAAGTAACTAGAAGTTTGCCTCTTTGTCCTCTTAGTTTCATAAGGATTTCTAAGAAGCATTTGAGGGAATGTAGAGTATGTACTCACTGGTAGAGGAGGAGTTAGTCATTTTATAATATGCTTAAAAATCACTTTATTTTTAGAATGTTCCCTTTTGTCATTGACATCTTAATGTACTGTAATTTGAATTTTTGCATGTTGAGTGAGCAGAGCACAAGCACTTCACAACACTGAGAATAATTGCTACTTAAATGTGCTATAAATCAACATATAATGCAAGGATGCACAGTAACAGTGCCGAACATTTACTGTACTTTAATAGCAATAAAAAATGATTAAAAAACGAAAGGGTACTAAACGGGATATTCATTTTATTCTCACAGAAAAGGGCCAGGAAAAAAAGGAAAACTCATTTTATGTATACTCTCTAGTTCTTTACTCATTAACTATTTATTAATGTGATACTCTAAATAGTAAAGGCCATGATTTTAAAGATGTATGTGTATAAAACTCAAATTTACTTTTAGACAATCTCAGGGAGAATATACTGTCATATGTATAAGTATACACCAAAATTTAAAGGAAAACTGTAATCATATTGTTTCTAATTTTGAAAATCTCTGTATATTTTTAAACAATTTTTTGTGCAGTTGAACTCTTTCAAATACAATGGGAGAGTGCTAAAATACAAGGAAAAGAGTTTTGTTAGTACCTAAGACCTGATTAGAACAAGAAACTTCCAAAATTTAGAGAGAGGGAAAAAGAGGGTACAGTGTTAGATGAGGTAATTTTCCTTAACTTCTAAGTCCAAAGTTTAGCAGTTTGTAGATAAAATTTAGAAAACGTTTAAAATAAATACACATTTTCTCAGGATGGACTTTTCTTTCTTCTGTCATTCTTGCGGAGTCTGGAATACTAGATCATGTTAAGATACACAGACAGATGCTCTCTTAACATAAACAATGGAAAGGAGGTCAATCTAGATAATGGAAAGTCTTGATTATTTTGTTGATAATCTCTGAAGGCACTCAACATAGAATCTTCATTGGCCTCTTCCCAGAACCTTTGGTCACACTTAATGATGTCACTTAGTCTCTAGCTTCTTCATTTTTCTGCTTTCAAGCTTGGTGTGTCATAATGGTTCCCCTCATGGTAACAAAATAGCTGCCTTAGCTCCAAACATCACATCATCATGTTCAAAAAGCAAGGAAGAAGGGCTGAGAGCTTCTCCACATGTATCTCTCTTTTTATCAAGAAGGAAAATACTTTCCAGAAGCTGCTCAGCTGGCTTCTCTTTTGTCTTTTATCTCAATGGCCATAACTGTTTCACTGACCTCCCATAAACTAATCACAAGAAAAGGGAATGAATGTATCCATTGAATTAGAACACTCACAATTTGTCCCCTGGGGCTAAGGGAGGGACCCAGTTTCCCTGACTATACTGTCACCAAATCTTTGAACAAGATTGGATTTTTTTAGCAAGGAGTAAGGGCAAGATGATTGTGTGGTCAGAAACCAATAATGCCTACCACAACACAAAGGCTGGTATATACATCTTAATGTCAATCTGTTTGTTTACACTGAGAAATATTATTGCCACCCCCCCCCCAAAAAAAAAGCCTGGGCACTTGAGTTCTCTGGCCAACATATTCTTTCCTTATTAAAAAAAATTCAAGGCCGGGCGCTATGGCTCACGCCTGTAATCCTAGCACTCTGGGAGGCTGAGGTGGGTGGATCGTTTGAGCTCAGGAGTTGGCGACCAGCCTGAGCAAGAACGAGACCCCGTCTCTACTAAAATTAGAAAGAAATTATATGGACAACTAAAAATATATATAGAAAAAATTAGCCGGGCCCGGTGGCACATGCCTGTAGTCCCAGCTACTCAGGAGGCTGAGGCAGAAGGATCCCTTGAGCCCAGGAGTCTGAGGTTGCTGTGAGCTAGGCTGACGCCACGGCACTCACTCTAGCCCGGGCAACAGAGTGAGACTCTGTCTCAAAAAAAAAAAAAAAAAAAATTCAAGAGAAGTATTATGGTTTGAAAGTTTCTGCCAAAAGGCATGCATTGAACACTTAATACTGAATGCAACAGTGTTGGTAGGTGGAGCCTTTTGGGAGGTGTTCAGGTCATGAGGGCCCCACCCACCCTAATGAATGGATCCATGCCAGTTATAAAAGGGCTTGAGGCTGCAGGTTTAATCTCTCTCTCCCCCCTTCCCTGTCCTGGCCCCCTCCCACTCTTGTCTCCCTCTCTCTCTCCTTCCCTTCTCCCTCTTTCATTCCACCATGCCATGATGCAACAAGGCAGCAGGAAGTCCCCCACCAAATGCTGGCATCTTGGACTTCCCAGCCTACAGAAGTATGAGAAATAAATTTCTTTACTAATTACTGAGTCTTTGGTATCCTGTTATAGCAACACAAAACAGACGAAAACAGAAAATTAAGTTATAATGAGAAACCTGCTAGGTGAGTGAGGAATCAGACCTAGAGAAGTAGTTATTTCTCTGCGTTCAGGTTGTCTCTTCTGCCTGCAGTGCCTTTCCCTTTCCTAACTCCCACATGTCCTTGACAATTCAGCTTAAGCGTCGTCTCCTCTGGAAAGCTTTCTTTGTCGTGCCCTCCCTCCCCACCTCCACTTCCCACCCCTAAGCTGAGTTACTTGCTTTTCTTCTGTATTACCACGGTGTACTGTGCATAATGGCATCATTACACCTACTCCATTGTATTGCAGTTATCACTTAGGAATCCTCTCCAATAAATGTGATTTCCTTAGAAACAGAAACTGGGCAACCTTGTTTTTGTAGTCTTAGTGGTGAGCGCAGCACAAGGCTCAATATATGGGTATCAAAGGATAGATATTTGGGATAGGCAGAATAATGAGTCCCCCCCACCAAGATATCTACATGCTAATCCTTGAAACCTGTCATGATGGTTAATTTTATGTGTCAGATTGGAGAGTGTTTTAATGAGATTAACATTTAAATCATTGAACATTGAGTAAAGCAGAATGCCCTCCATAGTACGAATGGGCCTCATCTGATCAGCTGAAGGCCCGCATAGAACAAAAGGACTGGTTTCCCCAAGCAAGAGGGAATTCTTCAGCCTTTGGATGTCACCTGTACCATTGGCTCTCCTGAGTCCAGGCTTGCTGGCTTTGGGGCTGGAACTGCACCATCGCTTTCCTGGGTCTAGATTTTGCCTGCTCACAATGCAGATTTTGAATTTGCCAGCCTCCATAATGACATTAGCCAATTTCTCTCTCTGTCCATCTCTCTCTCTCTGTCTCTCATCTCTATCCATCTCTATCTCTCCCTCCCCCTTTACAGCCACCCCTATATATATCCTGTTGGTTCTGTTTCTCCGGAGAACCATGACAAATACATCTGTGAATACATTACCTTACATGGCAAAAAGGAGTTTGCTGGTATGATTAACTTAAGGATCTTGAGATGAGAAGATCATCTGGGATTATCCAGTAGGCCCAATGTAATCACAAGGATCCTTATAAGAGGAAAGCAAAAGTGTCAGAGGCCGAGAAGAAGATTGATGGCAGAAGCTGGGGTCCACATGGTATGATTCCTTGCTGGGAGCTGCAAATCAAGGATAGTATGGAGAAGCTGGAAAAAGCAAGAAAACAGATAGAGCCTCCAGAAGGAATGCAGTCCTCATAACACCTTAACTTTAGCCCAGTAAGACTTGTTTTGGAATTCTGATTTCCAGAACTATAAGATAATAAATTTATGTTGTTTTAAGCTAGTAAATTTGTGATATTTCATTATAGCAGCAATAGGAAACTAATACGGTATTCAAGAAATATTTTTTGGTTGACACAATCACTTCAGTGTTGAATACATTAAGGTATTGTAATAATAGCTAGCGTTTATTTAGTGCTTGCTATACTATGTACTAGGAATTTTTACACATTGAGTCTTGATCCTCATAGCTAAACCTCTGATCGAGATATAATTATACCCATTTACAGGTGAGCAAACTGAAATTCAGAAAGATTGCATCATTTTGTAAAAGTGTCATGCCAGTAACTGCTATAGCAGGTGTCGTAAACCAAAGCACATTCTTTTATCTTTTCTTTTTCTTAATCTAGAAGAGGCATATTCTTCTAAATTCCAGTGCCCCCAAGGTATCTCTAAGACATGCAGCTCTCCAGCACGACACAGGAATAGCCAATGGTAGCACCAAAGGATGGCTTGAGAGGCCATTAGCCTCTCCCAAATCTCCTTCATCACCCCTAAATTAAGCTAAATAACAGTGAAATTGAAATGAAATCAGTGTGCTTATTTGCAAATGCAGTTTCAAAATAGACTCCTAGCTCCGCGTGGTGTGGGGGGTTGTCTCCCATAGGTCCTCCCACACGACATTCTGGAGCTGCCCAACAGGACGCTGTAGATTGAGTCCTTTTGTGCACTCTCTGTGGATTGAGACAAATTAAATAAATATTGGGGATGTGGCTTGCCTTTATTGTCATATTTGTATATGTTTATTAATGCCTATCTTTTGAAAATATTAATGCAATCAATTAGACCCTACCCAGGGCTTCCTCAGGCAATAAGACAGTCTTTGAAAGATGATATTGCATATGTCTAAGTGTATTTCTTATAGATTTTATAAATTTATAATTAACTGACAACCCTATTTCCAAGTTTATGAGCTTCACTTCATTATTGCCCTAATGTATTAGCTATACACTAGTTACATAAATATCTGAACATTTATTTAGAAAATCTTTTTAATGAACAAGGACTTATAAAGTCATTGCATTATAAAATGCCAACTGAAATAATTCATACACTGTAAAAACTCTGCTCAATGTAAGTAGATGTGACCAGAGATTTATTTTGAATAATCATGGCTTGGTGTAGAAAGTCTACTGGGAAATATTTAAAATAATAATATTGATCACTTTTCTATACCTATTTTTTCTATAAAATAGAAAGATCAGTTTCCTTTCTTTGTTTTCTTTGAGAAGAAAAGTCATAATTTTATTTTTTATCCTAGAGACTAAATTGTTTTATAGCTGAAATTTGAAAGAATTGTCTGAATGTAATTATTTGTCTAATTGAATGGTACTTTTTAAAGAACATAGTAATTAGAAAAGATTATGGTTAGAACATTTCTAATATGGATAGTTTAGGGTTTGTCTGTATAAAACCAGTGTGGGTGGACTTATCACCACTACCCATGAATTCACACTTGGAGCATTCTTTTAAAATTTGAGAACTACACATTGCCGGCCACATAGAGTTTACGTAGTGTACTCATGTAAAGTATGGGTATCTTTACCAATCTTTTTGTTGAATAAATTAACTTACTTTAAAATGTTACGTAGAACAATAAGGAGATTTGTAATCAGCAACAGTTTTAATCACAAACATACTTTACAGTAGCAGTAAGATTTTTTGGAAGAAATTAATTACAGTAGAGATTTCTTTTAAATGTTTGTTTGGAATAAATGTGAAATACAAAAACTACAGAGTGTAAAGCTTCAAAAATAAGTAAAAGCCAAAATCCTCCTGATGAACTTTCATCTTTTCTCTGCCAAACTGTCTTCAACTTCCATTCCTCCTTTTCCCTGATTAGTACTCCCTTTTATCAAATCATTTACTGGAAGTGTTGTCCTAGCTACTCGAGAAGCTGAGGTGGAAGGATTGATTGAGCCCAGGTGTTTGAGGCCAGCCTGGGCCACACAGCAAGACCCTGTCTCTAAAACAAATAAAAATAAGAAATCATTCACTGAGTTCTGCCAATTCTATACCCTTAGTATTTCCACTGGAGTAGCTCCCTATCTACTGTGGGTCTTTTAATTGTGGCCACCATCAGCTCACGGCTTGGTTTATGGCAACAGCCTTCTAAATGGTTTCTCAGTTTCTTTGCCTCTAACCTCCACTACCAACCTCCTACCTACAATCATGCTCTGAAATTCCCATAGACCAACTATTCTGAAATGAAAATCTAACCATGCCACTCTGCTACTCTGCCGCTTAAAGCCTTCTACAGCTTCTCATTGCTCTCAGAATAAAATTCAAACCCTACACGTTGGGGTGTGAGGCCCCAGGTGATTTAGGCCATGTTTAGGTCTCCAATTGTGTGGTCACTTACTACAAACTTGAAGGGCAAGGACTAAGGCTTTGCTTTTTTTTTTTTTTAATCTTTATATTCTCATTGCCAGCTCAGTGCTTAGAAGATAGTAGATACTGAATGAATATGTGTTAAGGAGTTTCTGGCCTAGGTCTGCAGAGTAAAAAACATGCTCTCAATCTATTGAAGCTTATATGAAGTGGACAAGCTTCTTAAATTCCCCATCATCTCTCAGACCCATCCTTGTGCTCATTTCCTAGACCTTCACTAGCATTCGCCCTCTGGCACTGTGACACCATGCTTTCATGGCTTGTATAACTCAAGGACTTTGAGTTATACCAAATGTTAAGTAAGCCAAAGTTTATTTCCCAGAGTACTACCTGGGGAGCCTCTCCCCACCAGTACCTGAAAACCAACTCCCTTTAAGTTGCACGAGTAAAGTGCATATGAAACTTAGTGTATTTTATTGTAATCACTAAAATTCAATTTTGCTATTCTGAGATAAAGAAGTAGTGTTTTAAACATACTTGTGAACCCCTAGAAAGCTATTTAAACATTTAGCATTTGCATAAATAAACAAATATATACTATTACGTTGGGGAGGTTTTTAAATTTTAAGGCAAGCTTTCCTGGTAATTTTGGTTTTAGCTCTAAGCTACTTAGTTAAACATTCAGATGTTTCCTGAGCCTCTCATCATTAACAATTCTCCTTTTCTGGCCTCTTTAAGTAGTCCAATAAAAATACATATTATGAATTTGATAGTACTCAGTTCCATCATGAAAAAAAATTTCATTACTTAACATTGGGATTCACCAGATGAAAGTGACATTTAACATAATTTAAATGAGATAAGTAAGTTAAGCCATTAATAAGGATAGAGAGATTATATACTTAGCATCTTTGACTGTACTATCACTAAATGGTCATTACTTTTTAAATAATTCATATATTAATCCATACTTCCATCCATCCACTCGTTCATTTTTTGCTGAAAATTTCTTCTTGAATCATTTCACAATTATTTCTTAAGAATCTGCTATGTGCTAGGTTCTGTTCAAGGCAGCAGGGACACAGAGCCTGGTAGATAGTAGGTGACATCTCTCCCCTGATGGAGTTCATATTCGCTGAGCAGAGACAAACAGGAAACAAGAAAACAAAGTGTGGAATAATACAGCTTTGGAAATCGCCAACTACTATAAAATAAATAAAATGTGGCAATGGGATAAAGTGATGGGGCAGAGATGCCAACTTTAGTTAGGGCGATTCTGGAAAATCCTCTCTGACAAAATAAAGGATTTCAATAATGAGATTTCAACTATGAGGAGGAGCCATAGGAAGCACTGGAGGAATAGTGATCTATACAAGGTAGACAAGACCTCTGATGTGGGAATAAATATGCACATTCCAGGAAAACAAAAAGACCAGTGTGACAAATTGTAATATAATGACTCTCTTGTGCCGGGACAAGAGATAAGGATGGCTTGAACTAGGATTTAACACTGAAGATGTTAAGTGGTTGAATTTGCTAGATATTTCTGAGGTCCAACCAACAAGACTTGTTATGGCACATGGGGTATGAGGGAAGGAGAGGCTCACAAGTTTTTGATTTAAATAACTGGGTGGATGGTTAACTGAGATGGAGAATACCAGGGGGAGTTGTCTTTGGAATCTGTTATTTGTTCTATTTGGAATCTGGGAAATATATAATATGTCCAAGAGAAAATATCAAATAAGAGATAGAATATTTGAGTATGGAACTCAAAACAGGTCAGAAGTGGAGCTTTCATCAAATATTTCTCTGCTACAGGCTATTTTCTTCTATATCAACTCAACGTTCGTGAGAACTGCAGCCACCAGCACCCATACCTTATAGCTATAGCTACAAGGCCTAAGAACAGAGACCACCTGTGTCAACATGAGTTCGTTATTTGTTCCAGGAAAATTTGCCCAGAGAAGATAAGATCATAAGCCAATAAATAATTTCACTGTTTGCTTCGGGAAATCCCTGCAAATCACATTATCTGAGAGAAGTCTGCTTACCTGGATAAAACTCCCTTATCAAACCACAGTCTACGTATCAAGACTCACTTTAAGATTCTCACTTCACTATGCCTATCAACCCTAAACTATTATGTCACAAACTTTCCCAGTCCCAATCTTTCCCTCACTGTTCAATACCTGCCATAAACCCCTTGAGCCCAGACTTCCCAGATTTTATACAATTCTCCGACTCCTCCCTGTCGGTTCCATCGAGGTTCTGTTCTCCCTGACTGCAGTGACTTCTAGTAAACCGAGTTTTGCTTTGCTAAGTTTGTCTGGTTGTATTTTGGGGAGTTAAACATTCTTTACTATTTTTTCTCTCCTGCCCTTATAGTATTCGTTCTGCAAATAATTACCTGCCAGTTCTGAAACTCACAATTAGTGGAATGAGATTTTTAAAGTTGGGAGGAACCATAAACATCTATTCTAATCAGTTTATTTTATAAATGGGAAAACTGAAGCCTACTGTGACTTGTGTGGTGTCACAGTTAGTTAGTAGCAACTAGACCATAAAGACTGTAAGTCCCAGTCTGATACTCTTGATGGAAGAATACACCTGCTCATGTTGAGCAAGATGAGTATTATTTTTATTTTATTATCTATAAGCTTTCTAGCAGGAGAGAGAGCAATCTGACTGTTTTTGTTTTTGTTTATGGTTGTGATGCTTTTTTACTACTTGCCAGGCTGACTTAGGCACTAAGCATATATATTCATAGAGATAATTAGCAAATTTTAATTTACATTTACCAAAAATCAGATATTGAAAGTTCACGAATCAGCAGAAAGATAAAGAAACATCAGCTGCCAAACCATGCAATTCCTGATGTATTATAGCTGCAGTTTTCTCTTAATCTAGAGAAAAAGAAACAAACAAACAAAACTTCCCCACCAACTCACCAAGTCATATATTCCTTCTCAAAGGGCAAGATTTGCCATGTGAAATACAAGAAGTTAGAGTCTCTTTGAATATTCTAAATATAGAGACTCTACATATAAATATAAAATAAAAAATAAATATAGAGGAAACAGAAATACATAAATTTGATATGAGTACATCTTTCCATTTTAACTCATATCTGATAAACATTGTGGAAACATCTCAAACAGTTTCTGCAAGAACAATTGTAACAATGCAGTGGATACCTATAGTATTCTCTGCTCCTCGTCCCTTTATTTCAGAAATTGTCTCTGCTGACTTCATCTACATTATGTCAGTGAGAGCTGCCCCATAATTACTCTGTGACTCAATGCTCTAGCCATAACTAACTGGACCACAGGCGGGCACCTGGCCCACTTTGGGTCAATGGGCCAATGAACTGGAGACCAAGATAGCTAATTCAGCTTCTTAGTGCCTGGATTTGCTGTTAGATGTGTTCTACCATTTGGAGCAAAGAGCCAAGGAGGTCACATTTTTGCTCGAAAGTTCTGCAGTGCCTCTGAGCCAGAAGACTAAGGATGTGTCAAGCTTTTCAAGCCAATCCTCCTTGATCTGCCTTAATTACCAAATTAATACCAGACACATGCACACACACATACAAAAGAATAAAGAAATAAAAGAGGGGAAAAAGAAAAGGAAAAGAGAAGGAAGCACTACCAAATACCTCCCCTATCCTCCATCCCCTGGAATCAAGGCAGTAAAGTATCATTTGTACATTCTTTGTTAGGATGAATGGACTGGCAAAAGAAGGAAGGTTAGACTCCTTTGATTCTCACCAAGGCTTCTGTATAGGGCACAGAGGTTAGGTCACCTTTTAGGACATCATCAGAAAAGGAAGAAGATAGCATACCAACTATAAGTGTTAGAGCAGGTAGTCAGTTAGGCACGAGCAAGGGAGGAGGGAACAGAAAAGTTACTTAACTGGCTCGAACAAACAGCAGTTGAATGAACAGACCTGAGAAGAAAAGAACCATTAATTTCCCAGCGTTGCACAGGTACAAAATGACCTTTCCCCCATTATTTCACAATTGTAATAAGTTAACATTGTGGTTTTGACCCCTTGTGGGAAAAATGGGAACTATGAATAAGAACAGAATAAACACTGACCACCCAGCCTTCTTTGACTTCAACAAAGAAAAACAGCAACCGTTCAGGGTTCGGGCAGTTGCTCTTTTCAAGCCTGCCCATTGCCTTTTTGGGGAGTGTACTTTCGCTTCTGCACAAGCCTATCCTAAGCCTGTCTGCTTTTACTCAATAAACTTGCCACCATCACTCGGTTGTGTGCGCGTCCTGAAACTCCTTTCTGTGACGTTAGCAAGAACCTGTATGCTGGTGACATAAAGCATCCATTCCACTTCTGCCCAAATCAATGATCAAGACTCCATCCTCATACGATGTCTTCACTTTATTCTTGTCATCAAAAGTAGGGGTTTGCATCTCATCATCTGAACCTCCCGGCCCCACCACCCCCACAAGCAAAGACATATTTATTTCCAAGATCCACTCCTTAGAAACTACTTTATCTTGCTTTGAGAACAGTGTTTGGTAATACTGAGAGCCAAAACTTTCTTGTGGATAAGACCAGTAAAAGACTTAATTTTGATTAAAAACAAAATAAAGCCAGATGTGGTGGCTCACATCTGTAATCCCAGCACTTTGGGAGGCTGAGGTGGGAGGGTCTCTTGAGGCCAGGAGTTCTAGACCACCCTGGATAACATAATGAGATCCCATCTCTCTAGAAAAAAAAAAATTTAGCTGGGAGGGGTGGTGCGTGCCTGTAGTCCTAGTTACTTGGGAGGCTGAGGCAGGAGAATCACTTGAGCCCAGGAGTTTAATGTTTCAGTGAGCTGTGATCACACCACTGCACTCCAGCCTGGGCAACAGAGCGAGACCGTATCTCTATAAATAAATAAATAAATAAAATAAAATAAAATAAATAAGACTTGTAGCTGATAAATAAATTTGACACTTATTCTTTTTTCCTCCTCCCCAAACAATAAATCTTTAAGCAATTCTCTATATGCTGAATTAGTAGATCTCCTTATAATAACTATCAGTCCATTGTCATATTATTAATATTCTGTACAATTTTAATGTAATATAGTAAGTAATTTGATAAAGTAAACATGAAGTTCTATAAGAGCATAGAGGAGAGACTCTCAGACCGGATTAAGCCTGGATTTGGATTTTCTAGAAGACAAGACCTGAGTCTGCAAGAATGAGCAGAAATAAGCCAGGAAGAAATTACAAGTATGTTGTACCAAACTTGAGCAAGGCAGTGAACACTGTGGAAAGTGCCTTAGAGAAAAAGGTGCAGGATGGGAATTGTGAGAGATGAGGGTAAGAGAAAGAGAATGGGGTCATTTCATGAAGAACCTCATGCACTATCCTAAAGATTTAGATATTTGTCCCATAAGGATTGTTGAGAGATTCATGTAATGCCTTCAATTGGGTTCCCTGGAAGTAGAATTTGAGACAGAAAATTGTATGCATCAAGTCTGTTGGGGAGTGTTCTTGGCAGATACATCTGGGAGGGAGGCAGGATTGGGCATTGCAGCTGACCTGCAATGCAGTTGCCCCCGAAGACTCCGCTGATCCTAAAGGGCTGAGATGACACTTAGAGTTGCTCCAAATTAAGGCAAGGGGGCAGAACCCTTGTATCTTTGCATTAGCCAGTCCTTTATCCTGAAAGGGGGCTGGGGGCTACGCAAAACATTTCTTTGAAGCAGGTCTCTGAAGCTAAGGGCAGTTCCCAGGGTGGGGTGCAGTTGGCAGCAGACAGCTGTGCACGTGTTTGATGAGGGGTCTTGAACAAAGACCACAGTACCCACTATACACAAGAATAGCTAACAGTTGCTGAGCACTTTCTACGCCAGGCACTGTTCTAAGCACTTTATATGCATTGTCTTATTTAGTCCTTACTACGAGGCTATGAGAAAGGTACATAACAGTACCTCATTTTATGAATAAGAAAACTGAGGCACGGAAAGGTTGAGTGACAAAACCAGCGTTTTGAAAGGACTTGCTCCACAGCTGATTTCAATCAACTGCCTAATGCCACTTCTTCCTTTTTGCAGTGTTGGCACAACAACTGACCAGCCTCCTTCCTGATAAGGGGCCACCAACCAAGGGGTGGTCCTAACCAGGCTATGGAGGACGCACAATAAGGGTTTTCGTGTCCTCCTCTTCACCTTTTGACGTCAGAGGGCCGAAAACTCCACCAGCGGACTACGCTAAGGCCACCCTTCCTCGCACATGCAACCTACGAAGGCGCATGAAGCTCAATTGCGCATGTGCATGTTTCTCCTTTCATAAATATTCATGACTCCTAGAGCTTGTTAAAGATGTATATTTAGCCATACTCCTCAGCGTAAATTCCTGTTCCCATTGACCTTCCCTGGAAGCAAGTGTTCCCTGGGCGGGGGCTCAGCTTTCCAGCATGCCAGAATGACCACCCACAGGTGCAGCCCCTTATGAGAAATAAAGCTCTGCTTTCCCAATTATAAACCTCATCATATTCTTCAGTTGACAGAGTGGTCTGGGCTGGAGATACACATTTAATAGTCTTCTGTGTAGGGACCGTATTTAAAACCTTGAGATTAGATGAAATCACCTAAGAGTGAGTATAGATAGGGAATAGATTTGAGAACTGAGCTCTGGGGAAATTCATCTGCAAAAAGTCATTAAAACTAAAGGGTTTTTCTTTTCCTTTTCTTTAAGAGCAATATTGCAAGAGAGTATGGGAAAAGACTACACTATTTTTAGAAGATATAAAGCTTCAGAGTTGTTCAGCTGTATAACTAGGAAGTTCTCCCTACCAGGATGAGGCACTTTTTTAAGTACAGAATGAGAGAGACAATTGTGGTTACATAGACATCTGCACTGTATAATTCCAGCTTCCTCCCCCAGGACTTAGAAAAAAGAAAAAAATAAAGAATTCACATAAAACACTGAAACAGGAACCAGTCAGAAACATCTGTGGCTGGAGTAATTTTGGTTGCTCAAACGAGGCCATGAGATACAGTCTGTCTTTCCTACCAGTAAATATTACTCAGTTTTAATAGCATCAAGTGCAGCAAATGAGAGAAAGATAAGACTAAGAAGTGTTTTCTATGTTTGACTTTTTTCAGAGTGTTTCAGTATAGTATTGAGTGTAAGGGATAGTTTTTTGGGGGAGGGCAGTGTGCAGAAGGTAGATTTCAATGGGTAACTAAAAAGTAAAATAGAAAGTGAGGAAGTGGAACTAGAAAATATAGACTTTATCTTTCAAAAACGCATTTAAGTGTGAAGAATAATTTTTTAAACAGGTAAAATCATGACTCTCATAGAAATAAAGTGAAGACATGTCAAAGATTATTATTATATATTATTTATTGAGGAAATTGTAAAGATGTTGCAACCCATTCAAAACCAGAGAACCATAAATTTGTATGTAGTAAAGGAATGTTAAAATTATTTTAACAAATGACTGCAAAACTGGCTTTTGCCATGGAGATGTTTAGGGCAGGGAGGAGAAGTATTGTCTGCCCCCTAGACAGTTATTTGTATGTCTATAGACAGTAATTGCAAGATTACAGAGAGGATAGGAAGCCAAGCCAAAAACCTCCATTGGAGATCACCTGCAGTACTTATAAATTTGAGTGAATTCCTCTGAGACTGGAGGATAGGACAGAAGAAAGCTAAAGATATAGAAATGTAATGGGTTTGGGAAAAAGTTGAGGTAGTTGACACAGGATGGCATCAGTCTTAAAAGCAAAATTGCATTGTTATTAAAAACTACAAATCATTTAGGAGACAGAGATTCTGGGATAAAACAGCAGTTGAGCTCTAATTTTAACACTGAGTTTCCTAGTAGCAAAGGCAGAAATGGAGAAGTGGCAATTATGTCATTCTGATTGGCACACAAAAAAGAAGAGTGCAAGCTTTTCCTGAAAGTGGGGTTTGATTGCTGAGGGGAGAAGGTTGTGAGCTGGGTGAGGAAAGTGAGGAAGGTTTAGAACACCCTGAGCAGAATGGGAGATGGAATTGACTACGCACAAGTAAAATAATTTTTAAGCTGTGTTGTGGGACCACAGGGGTAAGAGATATGTGTGCATTTGGAGTTAATTTGAAATATATTAATACATCAAGTCCTCCAAGAAACCTTCCCTGGTAATCAGTCTGGGCTAAAGTGTCCTCTGTGCCCTTGCAGCTCTTTGTGGCAGTTGGCCTGTTATTTTACGGTGTCTTCTCTGTTTCTCCCACCAGAGCTCCAGGAAGGCAAAAAATATGTCTGCATATTTGTAGCGCCCCATATAGTTGCATGACACTAGTGGATCCCAGGGAAGTTGAAAGAGTAAGGAAGGCGTGAGTGAAGATACGAAGGCAGACTATTCAGTGGGGTATGCAGGGTGGGAACTACTGAGCCTGGAAGAGACTGGCACTCCACGGGCACTGTCACCTTTCTCATCCTGCCTCGCATGTGATAACATCAGGAACCAGTTACTTTCTCCCAGTCACAGAAAGATGCAACTGGAAGCACCTACAGTGAGCAGGACTTACACAAAGCTTAGGAGTTGCCTGCAGGCTACTCCAATCTGCTGTTTGATGCTTAAAGTCTATAGTTAAAGGTGACATTAAATCGCTTACATCTATTTTTACTCTGTTTTATAACATTTTTCCTGATTATCAAAATAACATTTTTATCATAGCAAATCTACAAAATACAGAAAATTATAGAAAATAAAATAAAATTCCTACTCCCAAGACATATGCAGTTAACATTTTCCTGTATTTTTTGTCATTCCTTTTTGTGTGCATTTTATGTACAGTGTTTTCTTTACACAATTGGGATTGTAGTGTGTGTGTGTATATATATAACTATTATTTTATATTACATTATATTTATTTATATTTATTATACACTTATATATTTTATATTATTGTTACATATTATTAAATTTTCTGCCTTTTTAACTTATAATTAATATCCCAATATATTCCTGTGCCATAAATTATTTCTTCCAAAATGATTTTTAACATTTTTCTTAATTATTCTTCCATTTTTGAACATTCAGGATGTTTACAGTTTTTCTCTATTTTAAAGTGATGCTTTGATGAACATCTTTGTTCAAAAATACTTAAGCACACCTTGATTATTTTCTTAGATTCCTATAAGTAGAATTATTGGAATCAAGGGTATGAACTTTTAAGGAACTCTCTAAGCCAAGTAGCTTTCAGAAAGATTGCTTCAATTTATACTTTCATCAGAATGTTTAAGAGCACCCATTTCCCTGTACCCTAATAAGCACTGAGTATTAACAATTAAAAATTTTTTGTGGAAGACACTGAAGTCATGGTAATCAGAATAGGACAGTTCCTTATGCAATATATTTTGACTCATTTGCCTTCATTATTGGAGGAGACAATAGTGAAGCATATCAGTCTAAATATAAATGGATTATAATAACACAGTGTTATGTGATTAAATTTAAATTCAGGCAAAAAATCTATTTTGTCTTTATAAGAGTCTTAGCTTTTAGAAAATTCAGATACAAAATAAAATAGAGTGTTCATTTAAATCATATTTAAATGAAAATACCTTGCAACAGGCACTTGAACAAAGATTTTTAAAAGTAATACAATCTCCAGTAGGAAGCATATATGTTCAGAAAGTGAATTGTGCAAATTAATTCCACATGCAATCATTAAATAATCGTTTCATGTTATTATGCTTTAACATGGAGGGGTGAAGAGAAAAACAGCTGCTTTCCTTTTGCAGTTTTATTGTGTTTTATTATTTGTATCAGATTCTTTATGTGCATTTTCTCTAATCCTCACAAAATTCTGCAAGGAAGATTTTTTTTTTAGTTCTAATTTTATAGACGAGAAAAACAGACTGAGATAGGTAAGAAACTTGGCAAAGGACACCCCAGTAAGAGGTAGGCCAGTATTGGGCCCAGATTTGTCTGACTCCAGAGCTTTGCTCACTCCACTATGCTTCAGGGACTTGCAGGCAGCCACACTGCTGGCATTGTATGAAGGAAATGATGGAGACCCTGACCCTAGGCTGGTGACATAAGGGGCCAATGATATTATACAAAGCCATCAACCTCCCTCCCTGGTGACCCAGAGTGGAACTGTTAAGAAGTTAACACTTTCTGTTATTTCTGGATTTAAATTAATATGTTTAAGTGTGTAAAATTAGCACTGTACTGATTTATTTGTAAAACTGTAAGGAAAGAACAGAAAAGAAAAAAGAGAAAGAAGGGAAAAGGGGGAAATGAATAAGGACAATGGGTGAAGAATAGAAACCAGCCCTTGTGAGATTAAAAAGAAGCCACAACAACCGAGAATATGCAGGTGCCCAGTAGGGAAAAGGTCATTTTGAGGGCATGGCCGTGTGTTTGGAGGTTCGGAAGCAGAGGAAAGGATGGGTTTAGAATCAGGCCAAGTGGGTGGAGTTAGCTGGATGATCTCACAGGCAGAGGAACTGAGCCATCTCTTTTTTTGTTCTGCCACCTGTCTCCACCACAGGGATGTGCCTGCCTCACAGGCAGACAGTTGTGTTTATGGGTCAGGACACCCCCCTCTTGGACAGGCAAAATTGTAAGCATATTTATTCCTTTTCTTTCTCCAACAGTATTACTGGTCTTTCTCAGACAAAGTACATGAACACTTGAACGGAGACTGGCTACACTAGGGAGGCAGTGTGGTGTTCTGCGTAAGAGCCAATGTTCCCATATCAGACTCCCTATGTTCAAACCCCAGCTCTGCCAGTTATTGTCTGAGCTTGGAGAAGTACCTAATCATTCTTTGCCTCAGATCTCATGGGAATTCACTCAGAAAATATTCATAAAGTACCTACTGTGTGCCAAGAACTGTTTGACCCTCTGAGGATAGAGCAATTAACAGAAAGCTTATTTTTCAATGGGGCAGATAGACTTCAACCAAATATACACTATGATAGATATTAAGTATAATAAAGAAAAATAAAGAAAGGTAAAGGGACAAGGTGACAGGGAATGATAGTCTAGGTAGGTGGTCACAGAAGACCTCTGTGAGAAAGTGATATTTGAGCAGAGACAGGAAAAAAAGTGAATGAGACATGTCATAGATCCAGCGGAATCAGAACAGCATGTACAAAAGCTGTAAGTAGGGGCAAGCTTAGTGTATTCAAGGAAGAACAAAAATGCAAAAGTGCAATGTGGTTTAAGCAAAGTCAGAGAGAAAGAGAGTAGCTAAGGGCCGATCATATTGGGCTTGTAGGCCTTGGTAAGGACTTTAGATTGATTCTGAATGTGATTAGAAGTGTATCAGTTAAGATTCAGTCACAAGAGCAAGAAAATACTTTCATTATTTAATTTGAAAGAGATCTGATGCAGAGAACTTGAGTGCTTATGAAATCATTGAAAGTGCTGCAAGAGCTCCAACCCTCCAGGAATGAGATCCAGGACACCACCACCCAGCCAGGCTGCTAGAGAAGCTGCTACCTCTGCCACATCAGGAAAATGGGCAATGAAGAGCTTGCAGCTGAACCAGTGATCTAAAGAACATATGCCATGGCTGTGACCCAGGGAATGGGAAGCCCTCATTACTGCCACCACTACTGTCTCTTAATCAACCCAACCTAATAATGATTCTGTGACCATGCTTACCTGCAACAATAGTCAAAGCAGACAGAATATGGCCTCTACCCCACTTCTATCTTCCCAGTCTCTCATATGTGTATCTAATCTAATTGGTAAAACCTAAGACCTATCCCAAGCCATAGCTGCAAGAGAGCCTAACAAATGCAATTTTTCATTTTCCAGCACTTGCGGGATGTGAAAGCACATTAGAAGACTAAAATGGATGCTGGATGCCCATCCACCCTATCCCCCACAGGAAGCCACTGGAAGGGTGAGGAGGTGGGGAGTGATGGGATATGAGTTGTTTCGCATTTTAACATGATCGCTCTCACTGCTATGTAAAGAATATACCAATAGAAGAAGCAGGGAAAATTAGGGGGCTACGGCCAAAGCTTAGGCAACAGATACAGAGGCTTAAACTAAAGTGGTGACCATGAAAAAGTGAGAAGTGGTGGAATTACATATTTTATAGGTAGTGCATATAGGATTTGCTGATGAATTAGACATAAGGTGTAATAAAAGTAATGAATCTAGGGTACCTTCAGGATTTTGGCCTGATCACCTGGATCAATAGTAGTGTACAGAGAACAGTGGGAAGGATCATGGATTAGGGGAAAAAATATTTCTGAGAAATCAAAATAAAATCCAAAGCCCCCCAAACAACTGAATGGACCCCCTCTTCCAAGGGGAACCAGAGAAACCCTAAAAACTGAGTTCCCAGACATGACAGACTGGGAGATTGGACACAACTCATTATACCCGTTCCCTCACTAATGCCATTAGACTGTCTTTCCTAAGGGTTAAACAGAAATCAGCCCTTTAAAAAGAGTTGCTCCACTGCTGATTCCAACCAACCACCTGCTGCTACAGTCAGACTCCCCTCCCTTTTTGCAGTATTGACACAACAACTGATCAGCGTTCCTTTCTGATAAGAAACCACGGACCAAGGACTGATTCTAGCTGGTTCACAGAGACTGTGCACAGGATTCCTCTATGTCCTCCATTTCACCTTTTGATATATAGAGCCTGATTTTAATGCATTTAAATGTTAAGTCTCCACCCCAAAGTGAACATGGGACATATGTAAAATGCATGTTTGCTTACTATGCATGCACACACCCCTTCATGAATATTCATAGCTCCTCCTAAAACCTGTTGAAGATGTATACTTAGCCAAAGAGTTCAGCATAAATTCCTCTCTCACCCTTGCTCCTTCATGCCCATTTTCAGTTCCTGCTGGAGGCTATGCTTTCCGGCCTGTGGGATGACCAGCCTTCAGGCCACAACGCTTTAGAAGAAATAAAGCTTTCTTTTCCAAATTTATAATATCTTGTGATTTTAAGTCAACATTTGTATTTACCTCAAGCAATAAAGAATATATCAAAGTTCTTAGAGCAGTCCCTGGCACACAGTAAGTATTCAATTGGTACTAGCTACATTTATAAGTTAAATTAACATTTTTATCTAACTCTCTGGAGTTGAGGTCACCAAGACTAAAAATGGATATTTTTTGAGTGGTAGTCATGTCTTCTAGGTTGCAAAAGATAGCAAGATGCCAAAATTCGGAATCTTGAATCAAATACTTACCAAAGACACAGTAACCATCATTAGGTTGCAAAATCATTCATTATTCCTTTCTGGAGCTATGTATTTAAGCTTCATTGGAACTTGTGCTTAGGCTGAATCAAGATTATTCCTTTTCCTGAATTGGAGGATGGCCTAGATAGCTTGGGAGATGTCTACTTTCCCGTGGACCACCAAGAGAGTTGGACACCCCTGAGCCCCATTTATGGCACTAGCCTCATAAAGTTCCAGAGAGACAATTTGTAGAAACTCTACCATGGAATCCAAAAGGGTCAGACTTTAAAAAGAGAAATACAAAGAGAAAAGGAGAACCCAAAGAAGGAAAAAGACAAATGCAAGGACATTTTTGTTTTTTCACAGGATCTTAATAACAGCTAACCAAAGTATTACATACTTTGTGGGGATGTTGTTCCAAGAGATTTTCTTAAATCACCTCTTTTAATTTTTACAACAAACTCTGAGGGTTATTATCTTCACTTAATGGCTGAGGAAACAGGCATAAAGAAATTAAATAATGTACCCTACACCATGCAGTTAGTAATTGCAGACCCAGTATTCAATCCAGTCTAATTAATTCAGGACTTCAAGGTATTAAATATTATTCTACCCAATTACACCCTTGGCCAAGACCTACGCCATTACTGGGGATGGATTGTATAGGAGGTTTGGATAAAGGTAGGACAAAGCAGTAATTTTTGTGGGGAAGCCTTGAGGTAACCTGTTCTGAACTGTACCATTATCACTAAGAAATGATTTACAGATCCTTGCTATATTAGTTTAGGTAACACTAGCTGCTATAATAAACCCCAAAATGCACAATAACTCAAACACAGTAGAAATCTATTTTTCACAGATACAAAGTCCAAAATAAATGTTCCTAATAGAAGATGGCTCTCCTCTAGGATGGACCCAGCTCATCTTGTGGATTGTTTATCTTCAGCACATGACTTTGAAGACTTCCATGTTCCTCCACATCAAGCCAGAGGAAGGGAAAGAACATGGGAGGGTTTCATGCACCAGTCATGGTGGTGGCATACATCACTGCAACTCATACTCTATCGACGAACTCAGTCACCCAGCCATATCCAGTTGCAATGGAGGCTGGGACATGTCTAGTAAATGCCCAGCTAGCCTGTCTCTGCTGCAATTGATCTAATTCATTACAAGGTTTCTCTCAATTTTATTCTCAAAAGGAAACCAGAATTTTAGTGTAGGGATAACTTTGCTTTATTTCTAACATAAAATTTACATTGAGGTCAAATAGAATTGTATGACTCCTTTCCTCTTATATTCCGTATACTTATGGAGAAGTTCTATGTTCATTCTCTTGAGGCTTCTAAAGTAAATAGCTCTCCTATGATAATGCTGTCCATAACTTTTTCCATTACTTCCTTTTTTACTACTTTAACAAAACATTTCATCTTGCAGAAAGTTGTAAAGCCTTCATGTTTATAAAGCCTCATTTAAACATTAGGTGATAAAACATTTACAATCTTGTTATGCTTGTCTAATTTGTTGATGCCTACAATTTTATAGCCTGATGTGGGCAGATACATAACAATGCCATTTTCAGCTACAGCAATTTACATATTAATAAATTAGTTGCTAACAAGGTGGCGATGATGGTGTCCTTATAGAAAACTCATCAGATTTTACTTCAGTTTTCAGGAATATCCCTTTATGTTCTCCAAGTTCCAAACATTCCCCTGTTATAACACACATTTTAACTTTATATTTCACCTATTAAGCCATTAGGTCATTAAATATGAAATGTCTGATTTCGAATCAAAAGTTTAGTTTATTATATCTCAAACAAGAAGCAGTACAATTAATCAAAGTACACACCTAAACCATCAACACAGTTTTGCCATCTTAATGGTAGCTTGTTTATGCCAGCAATGAAGAAGCCTGGAGAGTGAGTGGTGATGAAATCACGAAAGGCATTTTCCACAGCTTGTTGAGAAATGAATATTTTTCCTTGCAAGAAGTGGTCCAAAGCCTGGAAGAAGTGGTAGGTAGTTGGTGCAAGGTCTGGTGAATACGGTGGATGACAGAGAGTTTCCCAGTCCAGCAGCTGTAGTTTGAACAGCATTGTTTTTTGGGACATGTGGTCTTGCAAGAGGATTGGCCTGTATCTATTGGCCAATCTCGGTTGCTTAATGACAAGCATCTTCATCATTTCATCCAACTGGTTGCAGGAGACATCCACTGTAATCAATTGATCAGGTTTCATGAAGCTGCAGTGGATAATACCAGTGCTGGACCACCAAACAGACACCATTAGCTTTTTTGGACAAATATTTGGTCTTGGACTGGATTTCAGCACTTCATCTTTATCTAACCATTGTGTTGAATGCTTGCAATTGTCAAAAAGAATCCATTTTGCATCACATGTAACAATATTGTATGGAAATGGTTTGTTTTTATGTCATGACAGCAAAGAAAGGCAAGCTTTGAGATGATTTCTCTTCTGATGCTCATTTAATTCATGCGGAACCCATCTATCCAGCATCTTTACCTTCCCAATTTGTTTCAAATGGTCCAATATTGTTGGAATAGTAAGGTCAAATCTTGCTGCTAATTCATACGTGGGTTGAGATGGATTCACTTCCACTATAGCTTTCAGCTCATCATTATCCACCTTGGTCTCAGGTCACCCACATGGCTCATTTTCAAGATTAAAATCATCAGAATGAAACTTCTCAAACCATCTATGTACTGCACATTCATGAGCCACATCCTTCCCAAACACTTTGTTGATATTTTGAGCTGTCTGTGCTGCATTGGGTTCATGACAGAACTCATATTAAAAAATAACACAAATTTTTGACTTATACATGGTTTCACAAAAATTGCTGCAATAAAATTTTTGAAAAATAATCATAAGCCAAAACATGCATTTGAAAGAATGAGGATATACCTTTACAAAATATATATATGTGTGTGTGTGTGTGTGTGTGTCAAAGTGACATGTCAGAGATATCAACTGTCAAACTTAGTACTTAAGGAAATTGGGCATTCCATACTTAATACCCTAATATATCAAATCAGTGAAAAATTTAAATTTTTTCTCATATGATCAACTCCTCTCCATTAGATGGAGTATCAAACAATCCAGGAACTTTGTTTCTTCCTCTTTTTTGAGTCACTGTTTATGTTGTACTCTGAAAAAAAATTTGCTGCCATTTGCCTCTCAATGTCAGGATAATTTCCATTGATGCTATTGTTCTTCTTTAGCCCTTTTGTTTCATATTCCATTTATTTTTTAATCAGAATTTTCTCTCAGTTCTTCAGTAAATAAATTTAAAGTTAACAAAAGAAGTTACCCTTCATGTATTTCCAAATTAGCAGTCTAATTTCTGGCTAGTTCTATTGAAACATTTCAAAATGGCTTTCCACATTGCAGTAAAGGTGGCATATTCCCAACTCAACTTTCCTGAGCTAGAGTTAAAAATGCCCATTCATTCCAATGCTGTCTGATGCTGGGTAAAATCTAATAGATGGGAAATCTGAGTGGAAACAAATAGTGGTTAAAATAACTTACTTTCACAAATTTAGAAAAACATACAATCATGTAAAAGCATGTGACCGTGTAAAATTATATAGCTATTTAGTGGCAGACCCTGACCACTGGTTCATTTCTCTTTCCATCATATTAAACTTTGTCTTTTTTTATTTTGAGACAGAGTCTTGCTCTGTTGCCCTGGGTAGAGTGCAGTGGTGTCATTATAGCTCCCTGCAACCTGGGCTCAAGCAGTTCTCTTGCATCAGCCTCATGAGTAGCTAGGACTATAGGCGCTCACTGCCATACCTGGATAATTTTCCTATTTTTAGTAGAGATGGGTTCTCCTTCTTGCTAAGGCTGGTCTTAAACTCCTGAGCTCAAGTGGTCTTCCCACCTCAGCCTCCCAAAGTGCTAGGATTACAGGTGTGAGCCACTGTGCCTGGCCCATACTAAACTTTCTAGTCCACTCTGTACACTTTTAAAATACGGACTCTCTATGCCATTATAAACCCATATTGGGACCAAGCAAAAAGTGATCTTGGATGTCTATGTAGGTGTCTAGGCCTGCTCATCATAGCTCCGTAGCTCATGGCTTTCTGCATGCCTTGAATCCCATTCCACACCCTATCTGTGCCCTTAGTCTTTTATTAGCCCGGGGGTTGAGTCTTCCTCAGGATTCTGAAGCCAGGAAGGTATTGTGAAGGACAGAAGCAGCTCTGTTAGGAAAGGATGGATTATGAAAAAGAGGAGAGGCTATGCCCCATTGAAAGAATACTGTTGTCATATAGCAGTATCTGTCCAGCATAATGATCTGATTTTTCAAGAGAAGGTAAAAATCTGGATTTTTTTTTTGTGAAATCTGCCAAATATTAAAAATTGGCAATTAAAATATACTTAAAACACTGTGGCTCAGTTTTCTTGTATCTTTTTTTTTTTTTTTTCCTGCCTCAGGTTTATTCGTACAAATAGTACAGGAGGACCCCGGCCCCATGCAGACAGCAGCCCAGGGGTCACACCAGTCCTTCTGTCCTCATGTTGGCAGACAGAGGCCTCTACTCTGGAGCCTTCGCAGGGGCCTGGGCACCTTTGGGAGCCTGAGCTGGAGCTGGAACTGAAGCTGGTGCTGCAGCTGAAGCCACAGATTGGACCTTGGACTGGGCCTTAGACTGGGTCTTAGATTGGGCCTTGGTTTGATCCTTGGCCTTTGGCCGGCAGAGCCTGAGACCCTTGGCAATGTGCGCACGAGCACGCTTCCCAAGCTTAGGGTGAGCAATGTAGGCAATTCGACTGAGCTTGCGGCTCATGCCCTTTGGGATCTTAGCCTTAACCTCCTTGGGCTTTACGAGGGCCTTGACAGCTTCAGCACGTGCACTCATGGCCTTGGCGTTGTTGGCCTGCATCTTCTTCAGGCCCTTCTTGTTGTGCTTCTTGGCAAAGCGCATGTTCCTCAGGAACTTGGGGTCCACCCCCTTAAGAGAGTCATATCTTTGTGATCGGGGTTTCTTGATGCCATTTCTGTGCCACTTTCAGGACTGGTTGTGTGTGGTGTGGTTCTTGGACTTGGCCATGTCTACACCGTAACCCGCGGCTGCTGAAGAGCCTGGGACCGGAAGAGAAAGAGAGGCCGCGGCGCACCATCAGTTTTCTTGTATCTGATAGAACATTCAACCCAATAAAAGTGACAATCCTGTACCCTCTCCTACCATCCAATGACATCATCTTATTTTATTATAATAATAGTACTTATTACTACCTGACATTTATTAGTTTATTGTCTGACAGCTCTCCACTCCTCACTGTAATGAAAAGCTTCATTTAATAGGGAGCTTGTATAAATTATTTGCTGAGCTATCCCTAGCACCTAGGAAGACACCTGGCATACAATACACTCAGTATGTTTACTGAATGAATGGATGATTGGGATTTAATGCTTACGAGCCTGCCATCTTTGCTTCTTTTCAACATAAATGTAAGGGTGTGTTCCCCTCCCCAGTCCCAGGAACCCCATCAGCACTTTCCCCACTTGAATCTCCCTTCTGTTCAGGCCCCAAACTGACAGGGAAGGTGAAACAAATGTAATTATTTTCATCTCTACCTCAAAAATCTACTAGATTTTTAATATAAAGCATTATAAATCAAGATGTTTAAATTCACATTTCAGTTGAATTAAATTTCATTAAAATTTTAAATTATATTTCAATCAAGAATTTTAGTGTGCCAGAATCTAAGATTCAGATAAATTTCTTTGGCCCAAAATATAAAAGATAACTGACTGAAAATACAATACACATAAAAATCCAAAATTGCTGTAGTCCCATGAAAAGTTTTGTTTCATTTCATTTGTTGTGTTCTGTTTTGGTGTGTTAGTGTCTGTGCTCTCATTATGGGGGATTAAGGGTTGAGAAACTGAGATTTGTTGAAGCATCTGGCATGTCTTCTAATTTGTCCTCTTGCATGTATATATTGATTATAGATCCATATAATATAGATTATTAGATCCAGTTTTTTTAGAAGAAAACTAAATTGGCTGAAGAGTTAATTTTGTCCTTTTTTAAAAAATATATAAGACAAAAGATTCTGTTGTCACTGGTTGGAATTTATCAAAAGAGTTTTAAGGCCAAAAATTTATATTTGCTATGACTGTGTTGGTGTCTTTAAAACTGAAGCCAAATCCACAGTGTTGTACCTTGTGTGAAAAGAATGGATGGATGATAGTTATCACGGAAAGGGAAAATCCAGCGGTTAGCGATTGTGGCAATTTCTCCAGCACTGATCAGAAGAGAGCACACCATCCTTGATATATCAGGCCTATTTAATTTGAAATAATAATTCATTATTAAAAACATGTGACACTTTCCTTTAGTTCTGATACCATATCCAGCAAGCAAGCCTCTCTGGCATCCTACACAGGTCTGCTGCCCTAAAGCACATCTGGTCCTCAGCCTGAGCTGCCCATCAGAATTACCTGGGGAGCTTTTAAAAAATAACGATACTGGAGCCTCTCCCAGGGCCAATTCAACCAGAATCTCTGAGGGTGGGGCCTGGCAGAGGCATTTTTGAAAAGCTCCCTTAGTGATTCTAAAATGCAGCCAAGGTTGAAAACTTCTGGCCTAAAGGAGACAATGTGCTAATCAGATTTCCCTGCTCCAAATCCCCCAATGGAATAAAATCCAACTCCTTCCCATACACATCAAAGCCCTATATGATTTGGGCTCTGTCTGCCACTGTGAACTCATCACCTATCACATTCCCTTTGACTCCTACATTCCAGCCATGTTGGCTATATTAGTTATCTATTGATGTATAACAAATTACTCCAAAACTTAGAGGCTAAAAACAATAAACATATATTATCCCACAGTTTCTGTAGGCCAGGAATCCAAGCCCTGTTTAGGTGGTGCCTCTGGCTCAAGCCCTCTCATAAGGCTGCAAACAAGGTGTTGGCCATGACTGCAGTCTCATGTGAAGGCTCAGCAGGGTCAGGACTGGCTTCTAAGCTCACTCCTGTCAACCTTCTTTCCATACGGGCTGTTGGAGTGAAGGCTTCAGTTCCTCCTTGCTGGCTGTAGGCCAGAGGCCTCCTTCAGTTCCTGGCCACATGGACCACTCCAGAGGGCAGCCCATGGCAGCTTGCTTTATCAGGGTCCCCAAGTGTGTTCAGAGCCCCCAAGACCACTCCCACCTTCAGAGGTGAGCTGGAAGGACTCAGGAACCACTGTACAGTTATACTCACTCTACGATTTATCGAAGCAATGTATACTAGTAAGGATAAACAGATGAATTATAAAGGAAACAGGCCCAGGTGGGGTCTTCAGGAATCCATTTGCAGGTTCTCTTATGCTCTTACCCCTCATGAGAGATAACAGAGATCACACTCTTCTCCCAGCAACAAAAATGCGGCAACGTATGTGACGCTTCTGCCCAAAGTAGCCTCTTAAAGCTCATCACCCAAAGGTTTTACTGGGGCTGGTCACACAGGCACCCTCTGCCTAGCACATACCAAAATTCCAGACTTCCAGGAGGGAAGCAGGTGTTCAGCATAAGCCAATATATTTGCACAGTCGAGGTACAGTGAGCCTCTCTCATCATCTAGGGAAGGTTTTATATTAGTGTAGAGAACTATTTACCAGCCAAGTTCCCAGATGCCAACCAAGGCCAACCTTACAAGCTGGCTTTTCTAAGGATAGCAATCTCAGGACTGGTATGTTAACCCTTTTCTTCTGCACAGCAAGAAGATGGAAAAGCCAAAAAAAAAAAAAAAGAAAGGTGCCCAAGACAGAAGCTACCATCTTTTTGTAACCTAATGTTGGCAATGACATTCCATCATCTCTACTGCATTGTGTTCATTAGAAGCTACATACTAATCCAGCCCACACTCAAGGGGAAGGAATTTTACCAGGGTATGAACACAGTAGCCTGAGTTCACTGGGAGTCATTTCAGAGACTACCTAACACACTGGCCTACTTTTTATTCCTCAAACACTCCTCGGAATTATTTCTGCCTTGCAGCCTTTGTGTATAATGGTTACCCTGCCTGGTATATTCTTTCCCAGCTTCATTCAGGTCTCAGTTTAAATGTAACTTCCTGAGGGATACCTTCCCTAATCATCCAATTAGTGTCAGCACACACTCCTTCCCAACAATTTTCATTACATTATCCTGCTATATTTTTCTTTATGACAGTTATCATTATCTACAATTAAATATTTATTTGTTGACATAGCTTTGCAAATTGCATGAGAATAGAAATCTTTTGTTTGTTTAGTTTTTTATATATGATAAGTTCTAGCGAGAAAGAGAGCAGAAATCTTGTCTGTTTTGTCCATTGTTTATACAAAGATATAATAGTAGCTAGCACATAGTAAATACTTAATAGTCATTAAATGAGTAAATGAGCAGCATTTCAGACCACCCAAAGTTATACTTCTAAGTGAATATAAGTGAAAATATTTCTTAGTGAAATATAACTTAGTGAAAAATAAATACAGTTTATACATTGTTCTCTTACAAGTTTATTTAGTCTGAGTCTACCTCCAACAGAGTGATCTGATCACCTTTGACTATGGTTTAATATCAAGTTCTTAGGCCAATAGAGCTGAGGACCAATCCTGGACCAAGCTACTTTGGTGAGATAATGCCAACCTAGAGGGCTACCTGACCCCAGCCACATTCACAAGATGGTATTTCTATCTCATGAATAAGCTGGGTACACCTGTGTCAGGCTCTATGCCAGAAAATAATTCAACTGTGAACAAGATAATCTTTGCTTTCAAGGATTTTACAGTCTAGGGAAGAATCTTAGATTAATCAAGGTATAATTCAGATACAAACGGACCATTTTAAAAGATAAACCAATAAACCACCTCTGCCACTGCTGCTTCTAGAAAGTTCCTGGCCTTTTGCTTCTGTGCCACTAACTCCTGCATCAAAATTTGGCTTAATTACAGCTGAATGATAAAGCCAAGGTTATATGTATTTGCCCTCACTGCAAGGAAACCTGGGAAAAATCAGCATCTATCGGGTGAGAGGATCTTTGTCTGACCTAACACTCATAAATGGGGAATTATATACCGTAGAAAGAGTTTAGATGCTGAGAAGCCTAAAGAAACGATAGTATCTCTTTCAATCCTCACAACAAGTCTGAACACAGATATTATTTTCCAAAAATCAGAGTTGAGGAAATTCTTTACCCAAAAGTGGCAGTGTTGGTACTCAATCTCAGATATGTTGAACTCCAAAGCCATATTCCTAACTAGAATTCTATACTCTCACTTTTCTGGAAGAGTAGTTGTTTCCTAGAAGTATGATTTTTTAAATAGAAACCAAGTTTCTTAGTTTGCTTTATATAAATGGAATATTCCATTGGCAATTCTAAATGTAATCATCTCTAAAGCCTAATACTTATTAGCAGTAAAAATTCCCCAAACATATGTTATCTTCTTGCATGTGATGATAACGTTACTGGCAAAACGAACACAGTACATATTTCTTTGCAATTAATTTCTAGTAGTGGTGACAGATTTGTATTGTATCATATACACAGAATTACCCAAACTCTGCTCTGGCAGAAGGCATTTGTGAAACAAGCAGATGATATTACCACAATTGCCATGATTACAATGTAACCATGATTTGTGACTGTGAAACATCCCCAAATTTAATTGATCTACATTGTAACTGAGTCCACAGCTTAACATTATCCTTTAAGTAACGAGTTTACCAGCTGATACAATCTAAGAACAGAATCCTCCTGTAGCCATTTGTTCACTTAAGCATTTTTCAAATGTGCACTTCATCTTCTTTGTGTACCAGGCACTAGGTTGCATCAGGGATTCAGAGGTGAATAAGCTATAGAAGAAGTTAAGTGTAGAAAGGGAAGAGTCTTCTTTCATATCTTGCACACTCCAATAGTTTATACCACCTCTTTCCTGGACTACTGCCAACCATTTTTCAAAGAGCAATAACATGAAAGAACTTTTAAAAACTTAAGTCATATTATGCTTCCCCCCCACTGCCCCACCTCCTAGTCCCTAACCCCCTGCTTTGGACTCGCCAGACCTTCGAATTGCACTTTGAACAACATCCAAACTCCTAACCATGGCCTATAAGGACCTAGGTGGTCTGGCCTCTGCCTACTTCTCCAAGCTCAAGAAATGCTCTCTTATCACTTAACTTGGCGCGGGGCACAGTGGTCTACTTTCTGATCCTTGAAAGCACAAAATGTAGGGTTTCATTTGCCGTTCTCCCTACCCAAAATGTTCTTTCCCTCTGGCTTGCCTCCTTCTTGTCATTCAGATCTCTCTTCATATGCTACCTCTTCTGGGAGGCCTTCTCTGAGTAGCCACCACCCCTGCCCCACCGACAGCCCCATTTCCAACAACCCTGTTCTATGTTCTTTATAGCACCTACCACTATCTGCAATTACCTCATGTATTAATTTGTTTACTTATTTTGTTTTAGACAACTAGAAAGCAAGTTCTGTAATAGCAGAACCTTAATTACCTAGTTCACAGGTATTCCTTTAGTGCCTAGAATGGTGCATGGTTTATTGCAGGCACTCAAAAATTTTTTTGAATAAATGAAGCATGAACTGCTGTAATCTCCTATCTTCTTTCCCTGTCTTCAATCTTGCTTGTGCTGGTCCACTTATTATACTCCTCCAGGGTTTACCTAAAGCATAAGATTGATCATATTGCTTCCTCTACAAATGGCTCATAATAACTTACATGACGAGGTAAAAACTACCGAAAATGGCATATAGGCTTTGGATCTATATAGCTTATATCCCTTGATATTATATTATTTATTCATGTATGTGTGTGTATGTACACTATAGTACTGTCTTAATCCATTCAGGATACTACAACAAAATACCCTAGATGGAGTAATTTATAAAAAAACAGAAACTTTTGCTCACAGTTCTGGAGGTTGGGATGTCCAAGATCAAGGTGAAGCAGACTTGGTGTCTAGTGAGGACCATTCTTCATAGATGGTACCTTTTAAGTGTCCCCGCACGCTAGGAGGGCCATGGCAATTTTCTCAAACCTCTTTTATAGGGGCATTAATTCCATTTATGAAGGCTCCATCCTCATGACTTAATAACCTCCTCACCTCTTAATACTATCACACTGGGGATTAGGTTTTAACATATGAATTTTGGGGGTATGTAAACATTCAGACCATATTAAGTTTTTTTTTTTTTTTTTGAGACAGAGTCTTGCTCTGTTGCCCAGGCTAGAGTGCCATGGCGTCAGCCTCGCTCACAGCAACCTCAAACTCCTGGGCTCAAGCAATCCTCCTGCCTCAGCCTCCTGAGTAGCTGGGACTACAGGCATGCACCACCATGCCCGGCTGATTTTTTTCTATATATTTTTAGTTGTCCAGCTAATTTCTTTCTATTTTTAGTAGAGATGGTGTCTCACTCTTGTTTGGGCTGGTCTTGAACTCTTGACCTTGAGCAATCCTCCCCTCTCAGCCTCCTAGATTGCTAGGATTACAGGCATGAGCCACCACGCCCAGCCCATATTAAGTTTTTTATTCAATTTATTTACCTTCATATTCTTTTTACACCCCTTATTTAGATTAAGTACTCAAGGGAAGAAACTTTGTTAGATTCATCTTTGTATGTAGAGAACACAATTAATACCTGATACTAATAAATTTATGAATAGAATTTATTCATTTTAATATTCAAGAAATATTTATTAAGTTCCAGGCTCTATTATGTACTAAGCACTATATTCTAGTAACCCGAGTTATAGCAGCAAACCAAAGTCCCTGTTCTCATGAATACATTCTACTAAGGGAGACTAATCATAAAACAATAAACTAATTGTGTATGATAATATAATGTTGGGTTATGATAGGTTCCTTGAATAAAAATGAAGGAACTCAATTTTCTATGAGAACTTCCCTATATAAAACAACTAGATCCTCCATAAAAAATAGACCTTGTTGGGATTATAGGGAATGGGGCAGAGTGGTGGGGAGATGCCATGGGCAAAAATAAGATTGGCAAGCTCCAATACAGGAAGGAAAGCTTGATACCCTGAAAGCACATGCCAGTTTCAGCACTGGAGTGAAGTAGTCGTAGGCTAACAGCAAGGTAGGGGCAGTGAGCTGAGAATCCTAAGCCAAACAGAGACCCCAAAAGGGAACTTGAATGGTGTCAGGTCAAGTAACTCCATTGGCTCTGAGCAAAACATCACAAATCCTCTCTGAAGGAAATCATTCTCAATGCACAGTCCCTACCTTGCTAGCTCTCAAGTGTTAACTCACAATAAGTTTAATCAAATCCCCCTAAAATAACACCATGAGTAAAAGTCATTAGAAACAACACACACATTAGACCTAAGGACTCCATTTATTGAATATCAGACATGGAATATAAAAGCCATATATAAAATATTTGAAGAAATAAGAAAGGAATCATAAAAGTGAGCAAGAAATAAATCTACACAATTTATTTGAAAAAGAACCATATAGACATAAACAATTGTTGCAATTAAAAACTCAATGGATGGGCTAAGTTGAAGACTACACACAGCATAAAAGAAAATTAATAAACTGGAAGATATATCTGAAAAATGCAGCACTGGAGATAGGAAAAAAATGAAAGAGAGGGTAAGAGATATGCAACATTGAATGAGGTCTACTTGAAATTCGAGAAGATGAGAATAAAGAGAATGAAACAAGGTGATTTTTGAAGAGATAATGGCAGAATTTTTTTCAGAAAATGAAAGATATAATTGCATAGATACAGAAGACACAGTGTAAATTAAACAGGATAAATTAAAAATCTACATGTAGCCAGATGTGATGGCATGCACCTGTAGTCTCAGGTACTCAGAAGGCTGAGACAGGAGGATCACTTGAACCCAGGAGTTCAAGGTCAGCCTGGGCAACATAGCAAGACTCATTTCTTAAAAAAAAATGTAATAAAACTGCAGAACATTGAGGATGAAGAGAAGATCTTAAAAGCACTCAGAGAAAAAAGATAGATAACCTACAAAGAAATGACAACTAAACTGACAACAGATATCTCAACAATAAAGCGAAAGCTAGAATATAGTAGAATAAAATGTTACCAATACTAAGAGAATGTAACAACTTAGAAATGTGCACCTGGAAAAACTATCTTTCAAGATTGAGGATGAAACAAAGACAAAGATAATAACAACTGAGAAAGAATGATCTACACCAAAGGAGTTTTTAAAGGAATTTCTTCAGAAAGAAAAGAGTGATCCCAGAAGGAAACTCTGACATACAAGAAGGAATGGCAAACAAAGAAACCTATATCTAGGTATATCTAAACAAATATGGACTATAAAAAAATATTATTATCTAATTTATAAGGTTTTTTAAACCAGAAAATAATGGACAAAAAACATGACCATTAGGAAGGAGGTAATTAGAGTTAAAATGTTCTAAAGTTCTTATATTTCCCCAAATATTAACATTTTATATAATCACAGTACAATGATAAAAACTAGGAAATTGATATTGATACAGCACTATTAATTAGTTTATAGACCTTATTTAAATTTTGTCAATTGTCCCAATGATGTCCTTTTTCTAGCCCAGGATCATACATTGCATGGGTAGGTACATTATTCTGCTTGGGCTGCCATAATAGAATATCACAGACTGGGTGGCTTAACAGTAATTTATTTTCTCACAGTTCTGGAAGTTAGAAGTCCAAGATCAAGGTTCTAGCAGGGTTTGTTTCTGGTGAGACCTCTCTTTGTTCCTTGCAGACAGTTGCCTTATTCCTGTGTCCTTACATGGCTTTTCTTCTGTGTGTGTGGAAAGGGAGAAATGTCTGATGTCTCTTGCTCTTCTTAAAGGACACCAGTCCTGTTGGGTTAAGACTCCACCTTTATGTCCTCATTTAACCTTGATAATCTCTTTAAAGGCCCTATCTCCACACATAATCACATTGGGGAGTAGAACTTCAACATATGAATTTTGGGAGGGACACAATTCTGTCCATAACAATGGGCTTGTGACTGCTTCAACCAAAATATCCTAAGTAAGGCTACATGATGAGTGGAAGGGACACAGACCCTACCTCTCAATGGGAAATGTCAGCCTTTACAGCCTTACTTTAAACTACCCCAAAGAATAAGGACCCAAGAATAGCTAAGACACTCCTGCAAAAAGAACAACAGACTGAGGAAATCTGTACTTCCAGATATCAAGATTATTATAAAGCCATGTAATTAAGACAATGTGATATTGGTATAGGTATAGACCACCAATGAAATAAAATAAAAAACTTAGACATGGACACGCATGTGTATAAGTTCTTGACATATTACAAGGGTGGTATTGTAGTTCAGTGGGAAAAGGAAAAGATATTCCATAAGTAGTGTTCGGACAATAATCTAAATGAAGAAAAATGTTGTTGGATCCATACTGCACACACAAGTCAATTGCAGATTAAAAACTTTAAGGGTGAAGAACAAAAGTTAAAGTATTTAAGATATCTGGGCAAAAGCATTCTGATGGCATCTCAGCCCTTGTCTCTTCATCAGAGGCCCATCTGCATTCCCTGTCTTAAGTTTTCATAAGTCATCCCTGTATTCTTATAATAAACACCACCACCTTTTTTGTTTTTGCTTCAGCTAGCTGTACATGGTTTCTGCCACTCACATAAGGTGTTTAAATTAAGCTAGCAGAAGAGAGGCCAGATGTTTATCCAGCACTTACTTCATGCCCTGCATGATCTAAGTGCCTTCCTTATATTAACTCGTTTTTGTTTGTTTTTTGTTTTTGAGACAGAGTCTCACTCTGTTGCCCTGGCTAGAGTGCCGTGGAGTCAGTCTAGCCCACAGCAACCTCAAACTCCTGGGCTCAAGTGATCCTCCTGCCTCAGCCTCCCAAGTAGCTGGGACTACAGGCATGTGCCACCATGCCCGGCTAATTTTTTCTGTATATATTTTTAGTTTTCCATATAATTTCTTTCTATTTTTAGTAGAGACGGGGTCTCGCTCTTGCTCAGGCTGGTCTCCAACTCCTGACCTCGAGCAATCCTCCCGCCTCGGCCTCCCAGAGTGCTAGGATTACAGGCGTGAGCGACCGTGCCCAGCCTTTAATTCGTTTAATTCTCATAACAGGTCAGTGAGATAGTCAGGGATTTTCCCTACTTTATAGCTGGACAAACAAAGGCACAGAGATGTTACAAAACTTGCCCAAGATCATGGGGTTAATAAGTAGCAGAGCCAGGATTTTAATCTGGACATTCTGGCTCCAGATCTTAACAAAGGCACAAGAATTTGAACTTGGGTTATCTGGCTCCAAAGACCATTTTCTTGTATGGTCTTAATCTCTATATTGTGATGTGAAGACCAGAGTATCACAGTAACTCCTTGCTTTATTGTTTTATTTGTGGCCAGGCCAATCCCAGCTCCTGGAGTACTGCAGAGCCTTACAGAGAGCAGCCCTCTTCTGGCCCCAACTTGGCAAAGGCCTCTACTGGAAACAGATTGTGGTACAAGGAAACTCAAGGTACTTCCAGCTCTGGGAGCAGACCTCACCCCTGTTGTGTACACATTTTGGCTTATCAATTCTGGCACAAAACCCTGAAGGGAGATCATTTTACCCTGCCTCTTCCCCTACCCCAAACACTTCCTCTACCAGAATTCACTGCACAGAACAGGGGGGAAATGTTTCTTTCCTGTCTGTGTTTAGTCTCTCCCACCGCCAGAGGGAAAGATGGCTTAATGTGTCCGGAAGTCACAATTAAATGCCCCTAGGCACATTTGGCTCAAGGAAATCAATATTTTTCAGGTTCCTCCTCTAAGTCCAACACTTTGCTAGGTGTGGCACACTTAGGCTTTTATGCCATTTGGATTTTGCAGATCCTATAAACATAAGGCTTTCTTTTCATCTGTCACCCTCAGGAGTCTTAGTTTTTTAAGGACCAACACACAGGCTTCACTTGTGATCTTGTACACTGCAGCCGACATGGGCCCTCATCAGTGAGTGAGAAGCTGTCCCTGGGGGAGCTACCCGAAGCTCAGCTCAGTAACTGTTTGACACATGCCCATTCTGTAGCTGAGACTTGTTTTTAAATTTTTGAAAATTATACTCTGTCCAAGCAAGCTACAGAGATGGAAGGCTTTTTTTTTCTGCCCAGAGTGTTGGGTTTTGTTTTGAGGAACACAGCTTGGACTTCCATCATTTTATATCCAAATCACAGAGCCACATGCCTGAAATGCCTAAGAAGTCCCACCCAGCTAGAAGAATGCTTCCTAGGTCAGTAGAGCACCTGGGAGGAGAGTTGAGGATGCATGGCCAAGAAGCAGCGGAAGTAGCAGCAGTCTACAATTCTCAAAAAATAGAGGATAAGAGAGAGGGAGATGGGGTGGGCAGTGCAGAAAAACATGGAAAGGAAAGAGAAAGAAGGTACTAAGTTTTGCAGTACTAACAAAGGCCTAGGGGTGCTGTAAATGATGGGAAGTTAAGTTCTCTAAAGGGAATTTTGGAAAACCCTGGAAATGGGCATAAGAAGGACTCAGTAAGAGAAAATATGTAGTTCACATAGGTCAGCAAAAAAGGCAAGGAGAGGCATGGGAGAAGTGGACTTCAAATATGACTGATCAAGACCCAAAGGACAGAAGTTACAGGCAGTTACAGGAATATCAGAAATCTGTTATTAGTTGAATACAAATTCAAATGTTTTGTGAATTCAGTTATAATTTTATCCACAGCATGCACATTAAATATTAATCTCTTCTTGAGTAATCCTTCCCCTTCCCCCTAGCAGTTCAAAATAGATAACTTTAGGGAAAACAATAATTTTATCAAAACAAAACAAAACCTGAATTAGAGTGAATCATACCAGCTATCTAGTCGCTAAACCAACGCTAAGAAAAGGACAGATAATGGACAGTTGAGTTTGCTTGTGGGGGCGGGGTGGGGGTGGGGGTGGGGGAGCACAGAGGCATCGCAAGATGAATGAAGCAGGCTCTGAACTTGAACTTGTGTCTCCTGAGTACATTCTCCCAAAGTGACTTATTTTCACCAGTTTTCAAGGTGCCAAAATAACTTTTTCAGACTGTGATGAAAAAGTGTTGGAGGAGTAATGTCAATGTCAGGGAAAAAAGAGTCCAAGAGATGAGCCTTCTTTATTACACTCACCACCTCCCACTCCCAGGTATCTGTGCAAGCCCTGTTCCCTCGGACGATGGACCCTTAGTGAGTCTGCTTACTAACAGGTAAAAAGGGAAAGTGTATATTGAAAAACTGACACCCCAAAAGAAATGATTCAACTGGCATTAAACAAAGAGAAGACTAAGGTATCAAATCCACACAAAAATCAAACAGTACTTCAAAGGCATTGTTTAATTACATTTAAGTTAGTAAAAGGATAGAAACCAAACCTGGGCCAGAAGGACCTTTGTCTACAAAGGAATGCCCTTGGTATCACTGAATTCAATACCCAGGTAATAAAATTTCCATTCAGTAAACATTTTTTGATATAGGAAGCAGTTCTAATTCTATTTGGGGAATATAGATCGTTGATGAAATTCCGAGACCATTATCTCTTCTCCCTATTTAAGGGATTCAGATTCCGCCATCTGGAAAAGCATCTAGCACAGTTCTTTGTAATCCTCGGAAGATGAAAAATGCAAAGCTTTCAGAACAGGTAAAATTGCTTTTATTGTTCTTTGTTGCCATGAAGGGACATTATGCATTCAGCTCCAAATGCTGAATTCATTAATGCAATGCTTTTCTTTTTCACCGGGAATAAGACAAATGATTTAAATTATTATTTACTTCCTTTCCAGATAAGGGTCCTTGTCGTCCTGATCAGCTAAATGAACCGTAGAGTATCTCTTTGGAAGGAGCGTGTGGCAGACGTGCAAGTGGTTAAATGCCCGCAGATGCTGAGCGCTAAAAGCCCGCAGCTGATTGCATAGTCACTGTTTGCAATTTACTGCTGGCATCTGTTGCCATTCGGCGCAATGCTAATGGGCCACCCTCGGGAGTTAGAGCTGATGCTCTCCCAATAACTCACTTTTAAAATCACCTAAGCCAGGGAAGTAATTTTTATTTGCCAGCATGAATTATGCCACCAGTGAATCCATGTTGTTAAACTAATGTGGATTTACTCTGACCTCCACATCACTCAAATTAGCACCGGGTATATTAGGGAAGGCTCCAGTCAAGAGCCAGATACCAGCAGCTTTGGCTGGAATAAAAGACAACAAGTAATCATCTCAGAGGAGAGCCAACTAAGTCAGCACCAGCTACCCTAAGGGAATATTAACATGGGAAAAAAAGGCTTTTGAAATCCGCTTCTTTCCTGCTTCAGCTTACCCTTGCAGCTCATCTAAGTAAACTGTGTCCTTTCTCTTACTGTGCCTGGACACTCCCATCCGATGGTGTAACCTTTGCTTCCTTTCTTCTCCTTCTCACCCAGTAATAGAGGAGGCTTTCTATTTCCTTTCCTGTCTGACAGGAACTGTACACACACACACACACACACACACACACACGCTTTCCTGGGGTTAGAATAGCAATGGGGCTTCAGGGAAAACAACCAGATGACAAAAAAGATAGAACATGTCAGGAGATATTTCTTAAATCACTATAGCACGGAAAAGTGTTCGTCCTCTGGATGACTGTTTCGTGCCAAAATAGCAAAGGGATGAAACTTGCTACCTACAGTTAGACTGAGGGTGGGGGCGGATGTGGCTCGGAGGCAACGCCAGGAAACAGGAAGTGTAGCTTAACATGCACCTCCTCCTTCCTCAACTTGGGGTTGGAAGGCATCCCACTTTGCACTCACATGTTTCAAACCTCTCTGGGTGAGCCGCAGGGGTGGGCCTTCATGAAGTCTATTCACAAGAGCAAAGGAGGAGCCCTCTGGTGAGAATCATGCCAGAGAAAAGGGACTAGACATCAAAACTGCAGGAGGGAGGGGCAATTCTGAGTACTACATGATGTCCTCAACTCAGATTTGCCATTAGATCAGGCCCCTCGGAATTCATTCCAGCTCAGGGCATGGGGATGGCTGGTAGAGAGAAACCCTAAGTAAAAACTAAGACTTCTTCCACAAAAACTTGGTAAGATAGCAGCATTGTATGGGTAAACTTCCAAAAGGAGAAACAGACGATCTGCACACATTGCTGGCACTTCCAGGGCTCTACTGTACTGGCAGCATCAAGTGTGAGTGGTCAGAGGAACCTGGCAGGCACAGCCAGTAGAAGTGGCAGCAGTGTTTCACTGACTGGTTCTACCTGGAGAGGAAGGTGGACGTGTTTGGTGGAGAAGAGTTAGGGTCAGAGGAATGGAAGCAAAATGACTGTCATTCTAAGTTAACTGACTAGACTTGATTGGGAATACCTGGGAGAAACACCCTGGGGACCTTTATAAGTACTTGCCTTTGGGAGGGGCCTTGCAGAATCCTGAGATCCTGTAGTAGGCAGCAGTGAGAGCCTGTGAAACCAAGTGATTTCTTTGATTCTTTTCCTAAGTGTGGTTTTACTCATGGAGGATAGAACCAAGGAAACAGATTCTTAACTGTTCCTCTTTCAAAAGACAGAAGGAGATCCATGCCATAAAGATCTAGTTCCTGGAATGCTTTGGCACAGGAGTAGCAAAACTGGAATGTGCCACCACTTTTTGGGGGGCTCCTGACACACTGAAGATGTCACTGAGAATATTGCCAGGGCTACTGATAACCTTATCACTTCATGGAAGGAATTAAATGACAGTTATTAGCTAGAGGATATTGTTGAAAAATTGGTTTAAACTTTAACTTCTGTAACTCTTTATTCCTATATATATTTATTCCCTTGAGATGTGGTTCATCTTTGGTGTTCAGCAAAGTAGTCTTTAAAGAGCTCATATATGGATCAACGTTCCCATGCTTGTCTTCCTATGGTATTCTGTGTATACTTAACCTTAAATCTTGTTTTATATTGAAATAATTGGTTTATATTCCTGTTTCCCTCAGTGAGACTGTAAGTTCCCCAAGGACAGGGATCATGTCAGACATTCAAATTATTGAACTGAATGAAGTCTTGATAGCCTTTATCATTGTAAGAGTATCACTGCCCCACCCCGCAAAAAAAAAAATCTCTTATTAAAGTATTTGTGAATATCTTACCATGGCTAATGTTGATAGTTATCATCCAATATCTATATTCCTCTTTTTTAAGAGTAATAAAAATATTACATGAGCATATGGCAACCCAATAAATACTCATGTCTTACTCCATTAAGGCTGCTTTAACAGAATTCCATAAACTGGGTGGCTTATAAACAACAGAAATTTATTTCTTACAGTACTAGAGCCTGGAAGTCCGAGATCAGTATGTCAGCATGGGTGGATTTTGGTGAGTGCCCACTTCCAGGCTGCAGACTGCCAAGTTCTCACTGTATCCTTACATGGCAGAAAGAGGCTGAGAGAGTTCTCTCATGTCTCTTTTATAAGAGTTCTAATCCCCTTCCTGAAGGCACCACCCTTATGACCCAATTACCTTCCAAAGGTCCCACCTCCTAATACTATCACATGGGGGGTTAGGATCTCAATGTATGAATTTTGGAGGGACACAAACATTCAATTCATAATACTACATTTCCTAGGCTCCCTTGCAGCTAGGTGTGGCCATATGATGATGCTTTGGCCATTAGGATGTGAGCAAAGCATTGATTGCAACTTCCAGTTAGTGCCAGGAAAGGGAAGGAGATTATTTCCCTCCTCTAAATGCTATATCTTGCTACTTGGATCAGGGATATGAGATGAACCATACAGACAAGGGCCACACCCTAGATATAGTAGAAAAAACAACTAAAAGGAGGCGGAGACCTGACACCACGTAACTGGCATTCATAACAGCCCTGGACTGCTCACCCATGACCTATTATGTGAGGGAGAAACAAACTTTTATTTTGTTGAAGGTATTGAATCTATAAGGATAACCACTTTGTTTGGTGTATGGTATACAAAAGAATATTTATTCCATGGAACCAACTAGAGTTCTTTCCCTATTTCTCATACTTCACAAATACTCCTGGCACACAATAGTAGGAAGAAGTTTAATATCAAATAATAATTACATTAAGTCAATACCTAGTATGTGAAGTTGGCAGGCTCCCTCATATAAACTAGTAAATTTCTAATATGTTAAGTCTTTTTGTCTGTTCTTAATTGTGAAATAAGGGAAGAACCTCCCCTTTTAGCATTCATTACTTCCACAGCCCACCTATCTACCACTTAGATACCCATTCATCCCACTCCAGTAGGGCTGAAGTTGCATGTTCCACTATCTCCTGTTCTGCTGATGCTCTTAGTCACTCAAATATGGCTGCCTCGCCAGCCCCAACACACTTACTCTGAAATTCACAGGTCACCTGCTGAACATTGATAAATTGCAATGAGAAACTTTAGTTTCTTTCATAGTTACCTCCTTCTTTTCTCTCATTATTTTATCCTTCTCCCCCCACCCCTTCATTCTCTATCTTCCACCATTTAATTACTTCCCACCTTCCACTACCACCATTGCCTTGTGCCAGAAAGAGTTCCTCACAATATCCCTGAGAGGCTTTTGTATCCCCAACCAATTCTGAGACTCCTGCTCACCCACTAAGTCACCTGCCAGGTACTGTGTGGATCCACCTGGAGGTCCTATGTTGGCCTGGCCAGGGTGCCAGCCAAGTGGGCTGAGGCAGAGAAGTTGTTGGACCCTGAAGGACCATGATGATCCTATCCTGAGGTAATAAGAAAATTGTAATGATGAGAGGCAAGTTTGATACAATATTAAATCCATAGTTCTGAGGGCAGACATGACATACCAAATAGGCGATAGAGCTCTAGAATCAGAAGAAGAATGAAAACTACCCCAGTTGGAGTTAGAATCACTATTCACATGTCTCAGATCATTACAGGTTGTTTGACAGAATATAACCAAATCTATATTTGCTATTTTTTATTTTGTCCCTAAGGTAGAGAGAATTGATTTACTTGCAGCATGCTACCATCAGCAGCCCAGGCAAGGACCCTCTTTTATTTGTTTTTTTCTTTCTTCTTCATTCTTGATTCCCACCCCTATTCCTCTCTCCATCCTAGGGATCCATTCTAATATATAAGCAATATATCCTTGGCTATGTCTGTACTCTTGGAAAAGGACATAGAATTTAGAATTCCAATTGGCGTTAGTCAGGCTCAAGGAAGTCCTATTGCTGGACTTGGTTAGAAGTAATGTTCACATGCCTCACACCATTTCAAGTTGTTTGCTGGAGTGTGGTAAAATATAATCTGTATTATTTTTTGGTTTTGGATCTAAAGTGGAGAAAGTTGAGTTACCCATGGCGTGCTACCATCATCCATCTTTGCAAGGACCCTCTCTTATTTTTTTTGTTTTTTTGCTCCTTTATCTTTATTTCCCACCCCATTCCTTTCTCTGTCATAAGGACTCATCCTAGTGTATATACATCCTTGAATACGTCCATGTTCTTATAAAATATGTCGTATTATTTTGTGTCTGTATTTGTCATTTTTAAATTCAAAATTTATGTGAAGTAATTACAGGAAGGGACTAAACAGAGAGGACCCAGAGTTCCATGTGATTTCGATAAGATCTCCATCCCGTGGACTCTACGGCTTCATTGTCAATACTGAATATGTCAAAATGAAGAAAGCACCCTGTGCTCCTGGAATGAAGAGGAGTTCCCAGAACTCTGTAGGTTTCTGGAAACATTTCTACTTCTTGCCCCACCACACACACTCATCATAATCTGCCTGTGGACAGGCTAACAACTATTAATAATTCCATACATATTCTAGGATTTTTCTCACCCACATACCTTGTACCACTGGGCTTAGAGATGCCTAAGAATCTTCATCTCAAGAACTGTGAAGAGACTGAGATTTTACTCTACCTGCAAGCTAAAAGTTACCCTTCCACAGTTTCATGGATGTTGGCAGAAGACATGAGACTCCTGGGTCAGAGACAAAGGAGGGTTTATTATTCATAGCAACAGCAGTGGCCAGACTATCATCATTGTTCTTGAACCAGTTCCCTGAAACACAATTTCCACAGGGTGACAAAAAGAGGATCAAGTGACACCTACACACATGGGAATGCATCATAGGACCGGAACCCTGAGCTTAGGAAACACAAATGTTTTTACAAATGATTATAAATATAAATGGTTCATAAACCTGCCTGATCTCTGCCTTAAAGGAAGACAGTATTTTTATTGTAATGGACAGTAAATAAATCTTCCCTTTCTTATCTCTATCTTCCAAAGCTGTTTGCTACACAAACATCCTTAAAAAGGTGGTCCAGAACAAAGGCAGTCTGCTCACAAAACATGTGGAAATATAAGAGACCATTGAGGGATTGTTTCCCAAATCTCCTTTTATACATTTTTTTCTCTCCGCTCCCTAAAAACCCTATCTGTGAAGTTTGTACCATTAGATAACCCTTTTTTGTTTGAATCATATACAAACCCTAGTTATTCTCTCTCATTTTCTGAAGATTTCTGGAGAAATAAGTGCATTCATTGTCCTTTTAATATCCTGACCTTTTGGTTTGATGACCTCTTCTTTTCACTGGATCTTATCCTCTATTCTATTTTCTGATTCCTTATCAAGCTGAACATCACTTTATATGTTAGATATTCAAGTCTCTTTTTATGTGAATGCCATGCTCATATCCTTTACTTATTTTTCTTTTGGATTTATTATTTTCTTTTTTAGTTAACAAAAATGTTTATTGTAGATATTTATCTCTTGTTGGCTTTAGTTATTTCAAATATCTTTTTCCAGTCTGAGATATGTAAATAAACTTTGCCTATCACATCTTTTGTTAAAGAATTCTTAATTTTAATGTCATTTTTTTTTCCGTCTTAGAGTATGTGTTCTTAGGAGCTGGTTTACGAAGTTCTTCCACACCTGAAAGCCAGAGAAATAATCCACTTTTGTTTTTTTCTTTTCCATTAGCTTTTCAGTTTCACTTTTCTGTTTAGTACATTAATCCTACTGGATTTCACTGCTGTATATGGTATAAGCATGCATTCTTAATGGATGTGATACCACTTCCAAGGGAGGAAAAATTGGTTCTTAGGGGTAAAACAATTTTAGATATTAAATGGGTTATAGCCTTCCCAAGAGCCATATTACATAAATAAGTATACAGTATACCTGTGGCACTAAAATTTCATTAAGAAGAAGGAATATTAGTAAAGAACAGGTGTAAAAAGATTTCTTAAGAGGACAATAATGAAAAAAAAAAAAGGATTGGGAAACACTGGTATAAGCTAAGAATCCAGCATTATTGTTCTCATACAGGGACATTTTTGCAATATCATAAAACAGTTTATCAGTCCTTTTTCCACCTGTGAACATGTGTGAATCAGTTGCTGAGTTCTCTTTCATGTTTCACTGGTATATGTGTTCCTGAGCCAGTGTCCCACTTTTTCCATTGTGATAGTTTTACAGCTGTCTGATACCTGGCAGTGAGATGCCACCTCTCTGCCCTTTGTCATAATTGCATTAATTATTCATAACATTTAATCTTCTTATATATATTAGAATAAGTACATTGAATTCATTTTTTTAAAGCCTTACCGGAATTCTAATTGGTATTGAATGGCATTTATAGATGAAATTTGAGAATGGCCATCTTTACACATTGCCCTCTGGTCCACGAATGTGGCATAGCACTCTATTTAGGCCTTTATGCCCTTAAATAAATTTAAAACTTTTTTGCCATAAAGATCTTATGTACTGTTTATTTGGCTAAATTCATAGCTTATGTTTTGATTGCTGTTGTGAATGGCATTGTAGAATCTGTTATATTTTTAGTTTATTATTGCTGATGCAGAGGAACATTATTGATTTGGGGGAGTGGATCTTGTATCTGGCATTCTTGCTGAATTCTCATATTAGATTTGTAGTATTTCTGTTGATTCTGTTGGGATTATCTCAACTGCAAAAAAAAAAGAAAGGGGAGGAAGAGAGAAAGAAAGAAAGAAAAGAGAGAGAAAGAGAAAAAGGGAAGGAGGGAAGGAGAGAAGGAAGGGAGCAAAAAAAGAAAAAGAAATTGTGTACGGTCTCTGAAACAGATAAGGAGAAGCCAATAATCTAATGACCTACATATAGCAAGAGGAACAGTGAACTGAATCCTCTGGAGCATATTACAATAATTAGCTGGGCCAGTTTAATGGCATAGGTAGTTTCTGCCTTGCATTTCAATGATCAGCTTGTTTAATTCTGCCAAATAAATACCTATAATTGCCTTTTCCTACCTTTTCATATGCTCAGTCCTTTTTTTGGCTACGTAATTATGAACTTTTAGGAATATGTTATGTTACAAATAGGTTGAACCACTTGTACTGCTTTATCTCAGAAAGCAGAGCAGTAACCAATACTCTTTGGCTTTCTTTGAATAGGCATACTTAACTACCTCTGAACATTCTCACTGGCACTCACAATGGGAAGAAAATTTAACCACATATATTGGAGTGGGGAAAAAAAATCTCTTGAGTAGTTTCCTATTATAAATAATGACCTATCAAAAATAGCTAAGTCAAAGTGATTGTCATTGCCTGATGATCTAAATTCCCTGCTTAATAAGAGCTTCAAGAGATTAATTGCATCAAAATGTACACATCATTCCCTGAACTGAACAATATGTACAGAATCAAATTATGCTTTATCAGAATAAACTTGGACAAGGTTTTCATGCATACATATTACTATAGATACTTGAAATTTCCCAAAATACTCACAAGAAATCTACATGCTTTTAAAAACAAGTTCCTGAAAATGATCAAATCAATTGGACTGAAAGTTTCTTCACTACCTAAAAAATCCAAGAAATCACTTAGCCAACAAGTAATTTCTACCAGAATAAAAGCATGCTTTTGGCAAAAGTTGAGCATACATACTTTAAACACCACCAAACAGATTTCTTCATAAGGCTTTTGGTAAGCTACATAGAATTCAGAGCTAAGGCACAGAAGAAACCCCAAGATTAACCGTTATTAAAGAGAACAGAATTCTCTGTATCCACTACCTGGAACAGATGGAAAGACAATGGAATAACAATGGAATAATCCTTGCTGCCCTCAGAGTAGGCAGGACACTGTATAAAATGCAATGGTTTGGCAAGGAGGGAGAAATTCATAAAGGAAACAACTTGATGAAGGTGATCCTGTATTATTTTACCAGGAAATACGAGAAGACCATGGGGTTTCAGGGAAACATTTTCAGACCAAGCAATAGCGTTATGTAACGTAAAGTCATCATTAAAGACAGCAGAACTGTCAGTGGGTTGTTAATTCATTGACTTTGTACATATCCCTGTGATAACACAAATTCACCCTATGCCATAATTTTACCTGCCACTATGAGCAATTGGCAGTCAGGAATTCTCTCCTTGTCTCCTGTTTCTATTTTTAAAAATCTCCTGCACCTAGCGTGGTGCACAGGTATGTAGCAGATGTTCCACCTTGAAAATGCTGTATGTTTTTGTAGTGGCCCCCAACCTTTTTGGCACCAGGGACCAGTTTCATGGAAGACAATTTTTCCACGGACAGGGTGGGAGTGAGGGGGCGGGCGGTGCTCAGGAGGTGAGGCCAGCTATGTGGAGAGGCTGTGCACAGATGAAGCTTCGCTCCCTTGCCCTCTGCTCACCTCCTGCTGTGCAGCCCTGTTCCTAACAGACCACTGACGGCTGCCGGTCCACACCCCAGGGGTTGGGGCCCTCAGTTTTAAAGAAATGGAATATGTGATTTAAGACTTCACATTGTTTCTAGATGTATTTATTATCATTGGGTTTGGCTATCTTACAGACATATGACTTATTCTGCATGAACCACAATGCCCTGAATCAGTTTGGTCTAGACCAATTATTCTAACCCCTAAAATTCGGTTTTTAACTCTGCCAAATGCTATTTGACACTAGATTCCCCAATACTGAAAATCTTGCCAAGCTTACATTATGTTGTTGTATAATTACAGCTTTCTAGTACTCAGTATGATATTATTAGCTCAAGCTGTAGCTCATTTAGTGTACATAATTACAGTACGCTCAGCAGTGAGCACTGACCTACGCGGGGTAGGGGGGGAGTTCCTGGTGATATTTTTATCTACTTCAATTGACAATATATGTAGTTATTACTAGGACTCCAAGTTTTGAGAAAGTTTGATATTCACACTGAGTTTGCAAGTACCTTGGAATATCTAATGCACACTGATATTTTAGAGCTATTATTCCTTCTAATGATGATTAAATAACAATATTATTTGCAGACCACTTCAATTTTTTTTTATTGGTTCTTTTCTCTTATGGGTGCCTGGTAGGGAAAACAATAAGGGACAAAATGGTACAAAAGTGTACAAGTCTTAAGGAATTATTCTGCTAGAGAGTTATAGCTTATTAAATTTTTATAATGCCTTAGGTACACTCACACTTCAGTAATTACACTTTCTTGTTATCATTACATTTGTATTGTTTTCTAGCTTCAAACACCCCCTTTAACAGGCAGAGGTAGCAAGTGGTAATCCTGGGTGTGTACTCAGCGATCAGGATTACCCTGGCTGCTCCAGTAAGTCCTGGAGGAATGTGGGGGTGAGGATGAGGCTGCCTGGGCACTTCCTCTCTAGCTAGATTCATTTCTTATTGCTCCCTAGTCACTATTACACATCTCAGCTGGGTGACTTTGTCTTTGCCTGTGTCTTTCTCTTGGATTTAATTGCATTACAAGAAAGGTTAAGGCTTAACCCAGACATATGGCACTTAACTGAAACTCTCAATATCAATAATTAAAGAACTTTAATTTTTCAAAAAGATGTCTTCAAGATCATTCTTTTAGCTTCCCTTAGATAATTGTCATAAATAACCAGAGTTAATGGTTTTGCGCATTATTTCACACTTGTGAAGCTCCGTGAGACCCAAGAAGAAATCTCCTTAAGTGGGTAGTATTAATATGTGTCCCATTTTATCACAAAATACTTAATATTTTAATTCAGAGGAATTAATTTTTAAGAAAGACCCTTCAGTTTTCAAACTACTTATAATTTACATTTTAACAATGTACATTTAAATATTCCGAAGATAAGTCTGGGAGAGGTAGCTCATGCCTATAATCTTAGCACTTTGGGAGGCTGAAGTAGGAGATTGCTCAAGGCCAGGAATTTGAGATCACGCTGGGCAACATATCGAGACCCTATCTCTACAAAAATTAATAATAATAAAAAGAAAGTTTATATGGTAATATAGGCAGGAGAATTATTTTAGTTCAACAGAAGTCAGGAGAATTATCATGTAAAAAGATATCAGCATAGTTATATAGCAGGCTTTTAGTTTATATGGACATTTTAAAGAGACTTTGGTTTAACCAATAGCGCGCGCGCGTGCGCGCGCACACACACACACGCACACACACAATTTTCTTAATGTTAAACCACATTATAATAGGGTTCATCCTAAAACATCTTGACATTTTCCTTACACAGGTCTTGTGACCTTTGTGGAATCAAGTAACCACTGTGAAACTGAGTGATGGGCCACATAAGCAAAATGGGGCCTCTCTTGATAGGTGTCAAGGAAGCACAGAAATATTAGAGCTGTTTGAGGGCACAAAGAGATGGAAAGGTCATTAGTAATCAAGAAAGGGGGAGGAGAGGAGGGGTAAAAACCTACCTATTGGGTACAATGAACACTATTCAGGTGATGGGCACTCTAAAAGCCCTGACTTAAGCATTATAAAAGGTATCCAAGTAACAAACACATTTGTACCCCCTTAATATTTTGAAATGATAAAAAAATGTTAGAGTTGTTTGAGACCTTAGAGATCATCTATTCCAGCAATGTCACTGATGAAACTATAGCTCAAAGAAATCAATCTGACTTATAACACTCAGACTGTCTCCAAGCACAATTATAATAATAATAATCCAATAGATTACTAAAAGGATAATCTTTTAATTTGAATAAACAATCAATTTGTGATTTGCAAAAAGAATTATTCATACAGTGTTTACCTAGACACACACCATTTTATATTGGCTACTTCTTAAAGCCTACAGTCTTAAAATGTTTGATAAGAATACTTGAGTTCAACACATTCACCTGAAATTTTTTTAGAAACGTCTTCTAAGAAGCATATATGTTAGATGCTATGAATGATTTAAAGAATTAATAAAGGGAAGGAGGAATGAGGGGAGGGAGGAAAGAAAAAGACAATTTCTGCCCTCCAAAAACTTCCTTCTAGCTGGAAAGAAGATACTGCTATTATAACACTTTGTTTAAACCTCCATAAATGTTTATGTATTATGTTTGTCCCTGTTGTTAAGTGAAAAGTTCTTTGAAGGCAGAGAGCGTATCTTGTTTACTGATTTGTCTCCCAGAATGCCTTCTATTAATAGCATTTATTCAGTAAATGCTTCTTGAATTGAAATAAATTCTGTCACTATTATGGTGCATCCAAATACCAACAATATAATGATTCCTATCTTTTATTTACCATTTCAGATTCCTTAATGTACATCCAATAAAGCTTTTGCATAAAGAATATTTTTTAAACAATAACATGCACAAAATGGGTTTCATAACACTTGAAGGGAAAAGTACATGATAAACACATTTACCTTTTTAAAACACTTTGTCAAATATTTTAGATTAACTATCAATATCTTTCTTGAAATGAATAAAGACTGATTTAGAAATACATCCATTAACACTCTTGCTAAAGCTATTTAATTGTGATTCTGTAGGTATGCTGGCAATCTCAGTTGAAGACAAATGCTTTGATTCTGTATGCTTTTGTTAAATTACACCAGGTTGAAAGGGGAAATTATCTCACTGAAAGGCAAGAAAGGGTCTTATAAATCAAATGAGGTCCCTGGAGACACGTGATCAGTTGACAGGCATTTGGTCTGTCCAAGGGGAAAAGGGTGGCCTTTGGCTGACATGGGGGAGGGTCTCATAGGAATCAGCCAGAAGAAACAGCAAGAGCAAAGGCATAGAGGTGAAAGGCCAGCGTATGAGTCTCCTTGTTCTAGAGACCCAGGCGCCATTTGGGGTACCAGTTCTGGTAAGTAGTTTCTGCTTTGTTTCTGTGCCTGAGTGCTTCTTGCTATCTTGCCTGACTCCCCAAGTCACCTGAGGGCTAAAGTCTTACTTGGCTCTAGTCAGTTCCACCGCCACACCCAGACAAAACCCTCTCACCGCAGCCCAGAGCATACTCACCAGCCACCGGAATGTGCCAAATGCCGTCCACCTCCCTGCCTGCTTCTCTGGGCATCTGGGTGAACTTGAGTAAGTTATCTTAATTTTTTCTGAACCATGGTTTGCTCAGAGAGAGACTAGGAGAAATAATACCCGCCACACTGGTTTGCTGTGATGATAAAACCAATAATGTCTGTAAATTGCCTAGCATAATGCCTGACACATGTGATTCCTGTTCCACTTCTGAGCTCTGGCCACTAGCCGGGACTTCTCAGCTGATTTGCGTTACTACCACCTTCACCACCACCCCATACACGCCCAGGCACAGGGACGTGAAATACCACCGTTTTTGTTGGCCTTCTCTCTACCACCTGTGCATGGCTGCAGAGGGGTAGTGCTGCCTGCGTGGGTAGCTGCCTCCGCTCCTGCCCCATCTCCCCAGCACGAGGATCTTATGTCTTTTGCTGGCCCCTCCCAGGCTGCAGCTTCCTGAAAGTTATGTCCTGAAATAGCACACTAGGAACTTTCAGTCTGAAAAAGAGAAGGCTTAGGATAACTTAAAGCTGTTTTCAAATATTTATAGGCCTGACCCATAAGTAAGGAATTAGACCCAGGTTTTCTAAACGTGTTTATACCATGGTGGTCTAGCGAAGTTTATAGATCCTTTCTTAGAATAATGCTTTTAAATGTACAAATGGAACTCATAGTATTACAAAGAAACCAATTATATTGAAATACAGTAATTGAAATATTTTTTTAAAACAAGCTTTAGGATATAGTAACTTTTTTATAAATGCAAATAATAGGGTATAACAGCAGGCCTAATAACTTCTGAAATTGCAGAGTTACACGGAGCATAAATGAGATCTTAAGATTTCTGGGGTAAGTGGAATGTGATACAAAAATTTCTGTTATTGACAAAGTCACAGGGGCTGATAATACTGGTGTGGTTTGTTGCCTCCATTCAATAACTGAAGGAAATCTAAATTTAGTTAGAGATACGTGAAAATAAAGATGTTATTTTTTTCCCTGATATAAGTTCACAGACCCCTGAAATCTATCCATAGATCTTCTTGGCCCGTGTCTCCCCCTCACCCAACCTGCAAAGGGACTGTGAGGACCCTACGTTCGACTCATCATGCGCCCTGCAGAGGAGTGGGGCTAACCGCAGTGGGTCCGTGTTACAAGAAGCCATATTTCAGTTCACCACAATGAAGAACTTTCTAACAATTAAAAATCCTCAAAAACAATAGGCCACTTAGTGAAGTAAAGAGTTTTTCAACACTGAAAGAATTCGAAAGAGGTTACATATTTATTAAATAAGGATTTTTTTTTGGTATCAGAAAGGACATTGAGGCTCCATTTACATAAATTATAATGTGAACAATACTTTCTAGAGATAGACAAAGCAGTAGTTTCTTCTCTTATTTAAAAGAAATATAGACCATAAATACTGGAATCTGCTAGAACAGTGGTCCCCCAATTTTTCCACAGATGGGGGTTGGGGGGCAGCCAGAGCTCAGGTGGTGATGCAAGAGGGGAGTGGCTGGAAATACAGACGAAGCTTCACTCGCTCACCTGCTGCTCACCCTCGGTCGCTTCTTTGTTGCTAGTCTCATGTCTAAATTTAAAGCATAACTCAGGAGTCCCCAACCTTTTTGGCACCAGAGACCGATTTCGGGGAAGACAATTTTTCCACGGAGGTGGGGTGGGGGAGGCCAGCTGGGGGGAGGCGGAGCTCTGAGACCAGTTTCCTAACAGGCCCCAGACCTGTATGGGTCGGAGGCCAGAGGGTTGGGCACTGCAGTGCTGGAAGGAAAAGGGGAAATTTTAGGTTGGTTGAATTGGAGTATTTTTGTGTTTTAATATTTCACTGTATCATTTTGGCTTTGCTTGGAAATCTTTAGGTAAACACAGTTAAGAAGAAAGCTTTTTCTGTGAGCCAGAGAAGTATTTTAGTATTTGTTCTGGTTTATTTTAGTTTCTCACCTATAAAAAAAGAACTATGAAAGATATTTCCTAAAACAAGAAAATACAAATGGCCAATAAACATGAAAAAGTGTTTCAGTCTAATTATTGCAAAATTTATAAAAGGCAAATTTTGGTGGGTACAGTGATTCACACATGTAATCCTAGCACTTTGGGAGGCCAAGGCTGGAGGATTGCTTGAGGTCAGGAGTTGGAGACCAGCCTGAGCAAGAGGAGACCTGGTCTCCACTAAAAATAGAAAAAATTAGCCACTGTGGGGGGCACATGCCTGTAGTTTCAGCTACTTGGGAGGCTGAGGCAGGAGGATTGCATGAGCCCAGGAGTTTGAGGTTGCAGTGAGCTATGATGACACCACTGCATTCTATCCCGGGAGACAAAGCAAGACCCTGTCTCAAAAGAAAAAGGCAAATTTTTATTCTTTTACCTGTGAATGAAAAACAAGAGATAAAGAGCATCAATGCTTCAAATGGTCTGGTGAGACAGGACCTCTTCTACACCAGGGGGAGTTTAAATGGAAACAACCTTTCTGACAAATTATTTAGCAAATTTTATAAAAACCTTTAAAAAGGTTATATACTCGTGTCTTTTTAATCCAATAATGTAACACCTAAAAATTCACTCTGGGAAACCAGCTGTAGATAGAATCAAAGGCTTATACAGTAAGGGCTTTTATCAGCGCTCCATCAGAAGACGCAGAATTTCTACCAGCTTATGTTCCTGACGTGCCTGACTGGTCTACTGACTGGTCTACTATAAGCTTCAATGTTGACAGCCACCTTGCATGGTAGTCTGGAGAGCATTTTAGGCATGGAGTCAAAAAACTTGGGGTTAAGTGCTCGCTCTGACTCCTTATCTACAATCTGAGTAGAAAATTACTTTTTTGAGTCTGCTATTTAACATTTCATCTGCAGCATAAAATACACTTTCAGATCATTGTTTTGAGGATTAAATGAGTTATCATCTGTAAAGCTGGCTTGTCAGTGGTTGGCACTCAGCAAGCACTATCTTGCACTAAGTGTTAAATTAGTCTGCACAATGGGGATAATAATCCCTCTTTCACCAGGCTGATGGAAGGATGACATGGGATAATACATGGGAAAGTATTACATACTCTACAACGTGCTATGCAAATGCCACGTCAATATTAGTGAAGTAGCTGGAAGTAAAAGTCAATAATCTTACAACCCTTTGGGAAAAATCTTTCACCTCCTAGAAACATATGTATGAGTGGTAATTGATTTCGCAAACCAGAGAAAATGGAAATTTAAGTCTGCGTTGGAGGGAGAAAGCGTTGGGGTAAAGGAGGGCTGCATGGAGACGACCAGTAAGAAGCAAACTGGAGAAGCACAGAAGGGCTCAGGAGCTGGAAGCTCCAGGGACCTCAGTGGAGGTTGGGATACAATTGGGCCTAAAACAGAAGGACTCATTAAAAATCTTGAAAAGGAGTAGGGAGTTGACCCCTTTTTCCAACTCTTCACCTCTCCCTATGTGGCTATCCCTTCCCCTCCCCGGATTCAAGAAAGGAAATTTGCTGTCTCAAGTGGTTGAACCAGATAGGTTCTGATCTCAGGAACACTGGGCACAGCGGAGGATCAGGGAGAGGGGCCATACTAAGGAATAAGGGGTTGGAGAGAGATTTAAGTGAAAGTGCAAATATAGAATGTCAAGACCCCCCCCCCACACACACACAAACACACCCCTTTTCTTGCTTGGCTCTCAGAGTGTTGGAAGCTAGATGTATATTACCCAGACCAAAGACAGATGATCACCTCTGTAAGAAAGCTGGCCATTCTAAGAGAAAACACCTTCACAAATGGACGCTTTAGAGTCCCCAACAAACTACCTGGTTTCTGCCTAATTACTCTGTAGTGAAGTCCACAAACATACAGACAAACCCCAAACGTGCAAACAGGATCTCCCATCAGCAGCATTTTAGTGCCTTACACGCAAGTAAGAACGAAGGATCACTGGATTTTTGAGGAAAATTTTTAACATGAAAGACTAAGCAACTTTCAAGAGAACTCAGAGATACTTCAGGGAATAAAAGAAGACATAATGCAAAAGACTATAATAATATCTTTAGAAAGATAAAAAATAAGGTATATGTTTTTTTAGCGGGGAGACAGTGTCTTGCTCTGTCACCCAGGCTAGAGTGCAATGGCACAGTCACAGCTCACTGCAGCCTCAAAGTCCTGGGCTCGAGTGATCCTCCTGCCTCAGCTTCCCAAGTAGCAAGATACTTTTAAAAGGAATATTTAGAGAACAGGAAAAAGGTCTTGGACTTTTAAAAATAAGACAATAGAAATTAAAAATCAAAAGAAAGCTTAAGGATATGGTCAAGTGAATTTCCTAGAAAGAACAAAAAGACAAACGGATGGAATATGAAAGGAAGAAAATTAGAGAAATACAAGCCATTTTCCTAGAATTGACATGAGTTTTCAGATGAAAAGACCTCACTTAGAGTCCTGTAAAAAACCTAAACCAAGAAACAACATCATGAAATGTCAGAAGACCAAGGATTTTAAAAGACATATGCATGAAAAACTCCTGGAAAGGAAAAATGGGGTCACAAAGGATGGAGAATCAGACACTAGACAATAAGCTTTGTGAGGGACTATTCCTGTTTAGCCATTGTTTCATAGTGCCTAGTATCTTGCTTGGCTCATAGTATACATGCTGATACAAAATATGTACCGTGTGTGAATGAACAAAGGAATGAATTTCCCCACAAAACTCAAGGGACTTTTCAGGGAAGCCTACAAAATGAGATAACCTTTATGAAAATTCTTTGTGTGTTTTAAACTTTATGATTATTATCTTTTAATCAGCATTATTTTTACTGTGTTTGTTGTTACCATAAACCAGAGCAATAAGTAAGAGACATTTGGGAGGCAAATGTGGGCGTTGGGGCCTGCGTGTATGGGAGAGCGAGTGTGATGAAATAGTACTTCTCCTAGACACTGGCAAGCAGGCTCTGTTTGGAGCCCTTTGTCTGCCTTGGCAAGGACAAAGCTTTCATCTTAATAGAATCCTCTGCTAGAAGCACAGTAGCTGTTTCAAAGCGGGAAGCAGCAAAAAGAAAAAGGGATGGTCCTGGGGGAGGGGAAATTATGGGAAGAAAACATTTTTCTCATTTTCTACTCAAAGATGAATTAGAAATACACAAACGGAAGTGGGTGGCGGGGGCTGGTATATGGAAAGAAACGCAGAATGCACCATTGACTACCTTTGTATACCTAAGTTCTATACTTAAGGCCAGCAAAAATGCATATTTGCCAAAATCTGGATATAATATGCTGTTCCAGAGTAGCACACTGAAACCACTCTAGAGATGAGAAAGCATTGAAGGGCGTGTGTATATTATAGAAGTAGTGCTGTTAGGATAATTTCTGGTTTAAAAGGGCACAAAGCAACCTTTGGGGTGATGGAAATATTTCATATCTTGTTTGGATTGGTTATATGGGTATATAATTATTAAAACTCTTTGAACTGAATATGTTATATCTTTGTATATTTTATTGAATGTAACTTATACCTCAATTTAAAAATATTAAATAACAGGGTTTTTTCTGATTGCAAAAATAACATGCATTCATTCCAGAAAATTTAGAAATTACAAATAAGCACAAAGATGGAAATAAAAATTGCCTAGGCTCTTACTGCCCAGGGATAATCACCTTAACATTTAGGTCATTGCTGTCTGGGTTTTCATAGCCTGGGTGCCCAGTTATGATATTATCCAAGAAAGCAGTAATTATCACAATATGAACATATTCCTCGTAACCTGACCACTTAAAAAATTTGCACGATTTCTTTTTTACATTTCTTACGTTCTCCTTTTAGAACCTATGAAAACAATTACACAGTCTTGATACTCAAAGTAAGGTCAAAAAGTACGAAAAAATCATACAATTGTGGTCTTAAGTAGATTCACTTTAAGTGGCCTTTTTTTTTTTTTTGAGACAGAGTCTCACTTTGTTGCCCGGGCTAGAGTGAGTGCCGTGGCATCAGCCTAGCTCACAGCAACCTCAGACTCCTGGGCTTAAGCGATCCTACTGCCTCAGCCTCCCGAGTAGCTGGGACTACAGGCATGAGCCACCATGCCCGGCTAATTTTTTTTGTATATATATTTTTAGTTGGCCAGATAATTTCTTTCTATTTTTAGTAGAGACAGGGTCTCACTCTTGCTCAGGCTGGTCTCGAACTCCTGACCTCGAGCGATCCACCCGCCTCGGCCTCCCAGAGCTAGGATTACAGGCGTGAGCCACCGCGCCCGGCCTTTAAGTGGCCTTTATCCAATATTAGTTATCTTTGAGTACTGAGAAACACCTGCTTATCCTTCCAGCTACATCTAATTTTACTACTCTAGACCTGGGCAATGTGTGGTTCTCAAGCTATAAACAAAATCACCTAGAGGGCTTGCTTAAACATAGACTGTTCGGCCTCACACCTCCAGAGGTTCTTGTTTGGTAGATCTGGGGTAGGGTCTAAAAATCCCCACCCAAATATCATCTAGCTTAACACTAGCTCCCAGCCCCACCCATCCTGTCAATGTGTTTGTCAGGCAGCTGTTCCCAGAATGTTGGATAGAGATATCACAAATGTAATGGAAATTGACTCTAAGTGGAGTGTTAGTTTTTAAAAACAAGATATGCTTGATGAAATCAGTGAACATAATGTTGGAAAACTACTGGGTCACATAAAAGCCGCTGACAAGTGATGAACCTGATGTTCATCTACTAAGAGAAAATAAACAGAGATGATAATTAGGCACTTCAAAAGAGAATGATTTGATTATCAAAGATGAAAAGAAGCCCTTTGGAAAATGATGAAGCCCTCAAATTATTTTTGTCACAAAAGTTATGATAGTACTACAGAAGTCAAACATAAAGTGTTGAAGAATCTTATCATACTATCACACAATTTTGTCCCCAAAAGGCCAAAATATCATTTTCAAAGTAAATTCCCAATTAAACATTTTATAAACTATTTTCTGTAACTGAGCTTCCAAATGTTAATGTGTATAGGAATCACCTTGAAATCTTATTAATGCAGATGCTTATTCAATTAGGCTGGGGCAGGGACCCTAGATTCTGTGTTTCTAACAAGCTCCCAGGAATACTGATGCTGTTAGTCTCTGGACCTTACTTTGAGTAATGAGACTGTACAATTGTTTTCATAGGTTCTAAAAGGAGGAGATCAAAAATGTAAAAAAAAAAATCGTAAATTGTGGTCTTAAGTAGATTCACTTTAAGTGGCCTTTATCCAATATTAGTTATCTTTGAGTATTGAGAAACACCTGTTTATCCTTCCAGCTATATCTAATTTAACTATTCTAGACCTGGGCAATGTGTGGTTCTCAAGCTATAAACAAAATCACCTAGAGGGCTTGCTTAAACATAGACTGTTCGGCCTCACACCTCCAGAGTTTCCAAAACTTTGCATTTTCAACTAGTTCCCAGGTAATGCTTAATGCCGCTGGTCCTAGGACCATACTCTGAACCACTGGTTTAGAATGATTGCAAATGACTTCAAGGGAGTCAATTACAATACCTGGATTATACATTCTGCTTGTAATATTTGAAAAACAAAGGGAAAACAGAACTTGTACAGATTATATAAACAAGACACATTTAACTGAATGTTGCTGGTGTTTGCTGAACTCAATGATCCAGCTCTCTGCCCAAAAGTTCAGCTATACTTTGTACATCAATGGTCTCCCACTGTTTTGATTGAAAAATTATTTTTGTTAATGATTTTATATCATTTCGTATACTATTAATTTTATTTCTAGAGAGAGCAATGAGAATACATATGTTAAATCTGCTTAGATTATCAATTGCTTTTATCTCAGCACAGCTCACAAAGGAGTCCCCCTCAATTTACAGGTAGTGGCACTGCCATCACTTGATGATTAAAACATGAAAATTTGTATATGAAAATATAAGCTGTCCATCACACATAGTTTCTTTTCAGGGATCCTTTTAGGCAGTCCTCTCATTTGCGAGGATTACTTAGTTAAAAGCAGATAATAAAATCTGGAAATCCACATACTTGCATTTGTAACCTGCAATGCGATGCCAAAGGCAAAAAACTAACAAATGACTGAAGGCTCCACTACTAATCCCTTTCCTTTGAAGAGCTCCCACTCAGGATACTGAAGACCTTTAATCACTACTCTTAGTATTGCTATTCAGTCAATAATACATCATCCAACTGCATTTTCATGCAGCACACAGGTTTGCAATTGGTTCAGAATGATATCAGGAACGCTGGGTTGGGTCAGATGCCCTGGGAGGAAGCAGAGTTTGCAGTGATTAAGAGGTCTGATTCTAGAGCCAGGTGATCTAGTTTAGATCCTGGCTTCACCACTTATTGCAAGCTCTGTGGTCTTGAGCAAGTGACTAGACCACCTGTGCCTCAGTTTCTTCATCTTCAAAATGGAAAAAATTATGGTACATATTTCATAGAGTCATTGTGAAACTCAAGTAAGTTAATATGTGTAAGCATTTAAAACGGTTCCTGGTACATTAAGAAGGGAATAAATATTAGCTATTTTATTATGCCCTGAGCACTGAATTGAAGGTTGAAAGACCTGGGTTCAAGTCCTGGCTCTGTTACTAATTAGTTTTATGACTTTAGATATAAGCCATTTAACCTTTCTGAGCGTCAAGACCATTTTCTTTATTAGACAAAAAAAAGAAAAAGAAGTAAACCAATAGTTAAGTAGTTATACTTTTTCTGCCATCTGTCAGCATTACATCATTTTCTTCCTCCAAACATAGTTTTTCAAAAAAGCAACCTGCAATTGTTTTTGTTATCCTTAACCTTAGCTGGTTCTGTGCTTTATTCTTCCTGGGCTTTTTTCTTCATATATGTCCTTGGTTATGTGTGTCTCTTCAATCATTAGCAAATATTTAATGGAGCTCATTCTTTTCAGCACATGTGTTACTTTAGTATTTTCTTCCTCATCAGCTTTGTATGCAATTGTAATTTCTCATAACCCATGTTTCTCTAGCCACACCAATCTAAAGATAAAATGAAACCGTATTAACAGTCATAAAATAGTATTTTATATATTAGTTTCAGCCCAACTCTCTATTATAGTTCTGGCTACCCCAAAGTCCCCTCCAGTTGTCTCTGGGAGGCTCTTAGTTTGTAAGGTACAGGTGCTCATAAACAAGTTGTAGAGCTATCACCTGTGTGTGCCATGATGCTCTTCTCTGACCTGCTTTGGTGATGTCTCCTGCACAAACCTCTGCTTCCCATGAAGCCATTTGATAGCACCTGACCACTGCCACTGCTGCTGGCATCCACCACCAGAGTGCTGTGTCCACGCTAAGTAGTCCTGAAGCTATAAACCATCAAGATCCCTCCCACTCTTGCCCTGGTTCCCACCGCTGCAGAGGGCCGAGGGCTGCCCCCTGGTGCTGCCGCAGCCATCGGGGCTGTCTCCATTGCAGACCCACTGAGTGTTCAAGTTGGGGAGAAGGCACTTTTTGGAGTCTTGAATGCACTGAGGTTGTGCTGCACCTAAGTGGATCAATACTTTTCTCCTTTTTGTGTTAGCATCAGCAGATCAGTAACAAAATAAAATTGTTTTGTGATCCTAGTATCGTACTCAGTTTATTGAAACAGAGCTTTCAGTTCTTACATTCCCCTCTCCCTAGTACTCTCACATCTGTTTAAGGAGGCTGACCCGAGGCTAAATTGGAAAGACTGACACAATGCTGCAGTAATTGCCCTTCCCCTCTGGCCAGTAATTGGTTCAAACTTAAGAGCCCTACTTTCTCTTCCTTTAGAATAAATTCTTTCCCGGGAGACTCCTTTTTCACTCATGCACAATGATGAATGACTCATGCCCTGTCACTACACATGCAGATGTGTTTGAATGAATGCCAGTGGGGATCAAAATTTAGGTTCAAGCCTTAATCCTCCATTCCTTCAGAATTCCATCCCTTAGACTCTCTTATCCTTCTGAATCTGCTGTCCCTTTTTAATGGTGTTAGCCACAGGACCATACTTATCTTCACTCTGGCTTTTTAGAAAATCTGAGCTTTCTGAAATTTCCCATATGTTTTTGAAGCAGACATCTGTTGTTTTTGCATGCCTCCTCAAGAACATCGCTCCATCAATCTTGCCTTCCCTCTCCTACCTCATCAGATTCCCCTCCCCTCTCCATTGGATCATTCCATTCAATTTACAAAAAGAAAAAACCTTCTTTTGACCCAACATCCTTTTTACACCTACTGCCCATTTCTCTGCTGTCTTTTGTTGCAAAGGCCGTAGAAATAGACTATGTGTTGTTGACGCTTAATATTCACAGTCTCCCAATTCCTTTCTTTTCATTCTCTCTTGAACAGATGCCAGTGGGGTTTTCTTCACCTTTGCATCACTTCAACTGCTCATGTCAAGGCATCCACATGGTTAAATCCAAAAGTCAGTCAGTATTTTCACTTGACCTCTCTTCATTTGACAGTGACCTCTCCCCAAGGGACTTTATTCCCTTTGCATCCAGGACATCTCATTCTCTTGGACTGCCTCCTGGCTCCTTGGCTGCTACTTCTCAGCCTGCAGTCTCCTTTGCTGATTCCTTATCATCTCCCTGACATCTAAACATTGAAACACCTCATTCTTGGAACTCCTATCTTCAATACTCTCTCTCCTTCAGTGATCCTATCCAATCTAATGGCTTTGAATACCATCTATATACTCATAACTCTCCAGCCTAAATTCCAGGCTTAACTGCCTATCAACATCTCTACTTTGAGTTGTAAAAGGAATCTCAAATTTAACATGTCTAAAATTGAACTCCTGTTCTCCTACAAACCTATTGCTTTCACAGTTTTCTCCACTGCAGTTAATCACATCTCCATCTTTCCAGGCACTCTTGCCAAAACCTTAGAGTTATCCTTGATTCTTTCTCTCACTTTTCCTCTCCCACACTTTAATCATGGTGTCACTGCCTTCAAAATATATCCAGAATCTGACTATTTTTTTTTTACCAAGTCAGCTGTTATCATTTTGGTCTAAACCAGGAGTGGGGAACCTGTGGCCTTAAGGCCACATGTGGCTTTCTAGGTCCTTAAGTGTGGCCTTTTGACTCCATCCACATTTTACAGAACAAATCCTTTTATTTTTATTAATACATTTTGTTCATCTTTTACATTTTTATTTCATTTTAAAATGTATTTAAAATATCAAAGAATAAAATAGAGTTTCATCGAAATAATCCACCCAGATTGACCAGCACAATTAGAACATTAATAAGCCATAAGGGCTAAATTGATGGCTGTGACACTCACCATTTAGTTCTAACTCTACTCTTGCCTAACTTTATAAAGTTCTCCTAATCAGGAGAACTTTATAAAGTCAGATTCCATCGCACCTGACTGGCACCACTACTCCACGAGGCTGGCTGGTGACAGTTTATGGGGGTCAAGTATGTCAGATGCACTGCGTTTCTGTTTGAAGTGGAATTTGTGAATAGTTGTACAGCTGGATGGTATTTTTCAATTCTGTCTGCTTAATAGCCCATCATGTCAGAGAAGACCAAGACAACGCTGAAGGAAGAAAACAGATTTTTTAATGAGGAGTGGGAATTGCAATATTCTCTTGTTTCTGCTAAAGATAAGTTGATTTGCTTGTTTTGTGAGGCTGCAATATCAACATTAAAGAAATTCAATGCTCATCAGCATTATAACACTCATAAAGACCACAAATACTTTAAATTAGAGGGCGAGGTGCAAAAGGTTGTATTGCAGAAATTAAAACATGAAAAGCAAAAGCAAAGACAATTTTTTAAGCAGCAATAAGACCTGGAAATAATGCTACTGAAGCAACTTAAAAAGTAGCTTATATACTCGGTGTAAAAAGGGAAGCCATTCAGTGATGTAGAAATTGAGAAAAAGTGAGTTGTTGAAGTTGTAGGGTGCTTAGACCCTGATAACGTTTCAAAGTACAAACAACTGCCTCTTTCAAGGAGAACCATAACTGATTGGCAGCATGAATTAGCTTCAACTTAACAGAGCAACTTCATGCAATACTTTAAAAGGAAAATACATATTATTCAATCGCTTTGGATGACTCAGCTGATACTACTGACTCAGCACAGGTTTTATACTTCATTCGGGTCATAACGGAAGATTTTGTTTGCTATGAAGAGTTACTCTGGGCACTCTTGCAAACAGAACACGGGGAATAGATAATCTTCAACAACTTTCAAGATAAATGTGAAGTTAGATTGAATTTGGTAAATGTAGTGAGTGTACCTACAGATGGTGTGATTTCCATGAAGGAAAACATGAAGGGTTTATTGCACAGATTTAAAAAAGTATTAACAGATCCAGATGCTCTCATTTCTTTTCCTTGTATCTTGCATCAGCAAAATTTCTGTGCTAAAGCTACTATTAATATTTTAAGTGACACTTCACAACAAGTCATAAGTATTGCTAACTATATTTGTGCAAATGGAACAAGGCATCGTCAGTTTTGTAACATGCTAAAGTCCAACAATGAGGTAATCAGTGTGCATTTGCCATGTCATTCTAAAGTGCATTGACTATTGCAGGGATAGGTGGTAGCCAAAATTTTACCTCTGGGAGAACATATAGTTAAATTTTATAAAGAACAGAATCAGCAACGTGAATTATTGAAAGAAGATTTCTATAGGAATGCAGCATTTCTGTGTGATACTATGTCAAATCAAAATGTCTTGCATATGTCTTTGCAAGGTAAAACTAAATCTATACATGACATGTGGCAAAAAAAAAAAATCCAAGCATTTTGAAAAAAGCTATCTTTTTCAAAACACTTCTTCTACAAAAGGAAATTTCAGATGAACATTTTCCCCAGTTAGGAGAGGTCACTGATGAGCAAGATGATATATGCGAATCATTTAAAGAATATGTAGCTGTTATAGACCTGTTAATTATAGAATACAATGAAAGATTCACTGACATTGAGAATCATGACATCACACTCAAATTAGCATTTCAGCCTCACTTAGTTGATATCAACAAGGCACTTAAAGAACTACAGGTGGAATTGATTGAGTTCTCAGTAGATGACCTTTTAAAGTCCTTGTTCGATGCTAAGAAAGATCCAATTGAAATATGGAAAAATGCAGTAGAATACACATGCCTTCAGCAACATGCCCCCCCAAATGCTTTCTTGCTTTTCAACCACTTATTGTTGCCAATCTACATTCTCCTACCTAACCCAAATCAACATGCCCTTAAGGTAAAAAATGACTGATACCCATCTAGAGGATCAACTGAAACTGTGGACCTCCCTGATGCAACCAAATATTCAAATGCTTTCCAACAAAAAGCAGACATGACAAAGTCATTAAAAGGTTAGTTAACTTTAAAATTAACAAATAGTTTTCATTTTTTAATTTATTAAGTACATAGCAGTTAGAATTTTTACAAAATAATGCACATTTTAAGTAGATATAATTGAAGTTTCTTGAATGTGGCCTTATTTGATTACAGCTGAATTAAAGCAGCTTTCCAACACAAAAAGGTCCCCATCCCTGGTCTAAACTATTAACATCTCTAATCTGGATTATTGCACTAATCTCTTTACTAATCTCCTGCTTCCTCCTTTCAGTCTGCATTTTTAAATGTCAGCTAGATCAAGTCACTATCCTGCTGAAGCTCTCTAATGGCCTCTCATCTCAGAGTAAAATCAAAGTCAATAGCATTAAAGGCATTTTATAATCTTTGACCTCATCTCCTACTTTTTCCTGGCTCATTTTGCAAGGTACAAACCCATACACACACACACACACACACACACACACACACACACACACACACACACACACTCATGTGTCCAGAGAACTCCTGTTCTCTCTCCCTCTTTTCCCAGATATCTACAGAGCTCATTCCCTCATCTACTTTGGCTCAAATGTCTCCTTTTTGGCTGGGTGTGGTGTCTCATCCTGTAATCTCAGCACTTTGGGAGGCTGAGGCGGGAGGATTGCTTGAGCCCAGGAGTTTGAGACCAGCCTGAGCAACATACAAGAACACTGTCTCTACAAAAACTGAAGCAAAATCTGGGCGTAGTGGTGTGTACCTGTAGTCCCAGCTACTCAGGAGGCTGAGGCAAGGACATCACTGGAGCCCAGACCTGGTTTGAGGTGGCAGTGAGGTATGATGATGCCACTGCACTCCAGCGTGGGTAACAGAGCAATACCCTGTCTTAAAACAAAGTCTCCTTTTCAGTAAGGCCTTCTCCATACCTTACGTAAAATTACAGCATTCCTCCTCCCCAGCAATCTCTATTCTTCTTCTCTGGTATTTTCCTTCACAGAGTATATCACCATGAGAAATATTACATATTTTATTAATATAGCTATTTATTATCTCTCCTGCCCCAGCCAGAATGCAATTTCCAACAAAGCAAGGAATTTTGTCTATATTATTCACTGTTATATACCTGGAATCTAAAATACACCTACATATAGTAAGCTATAAGTAAATATTTGTTGAATGAATGAATGAATCCCCAACATCTCTCACTCTTGTATTAGCACCTCAATTTTTTTTCATGGAATTGTAGTCATGTGTCACATAAAGATGTTTCAGTCAATAACAGACCACCACATATATAATGTTTCCCCATAAGATTATAATACTGTAATTTCACTGTACCTTTTCTATGTTTAGATACACAAATACATATGCTGCTGATCAGTTATGGTTCTCCTTGAAAGAGGCCGTTGTTTGTACTTTGAAATGTTATCAGGGTCTAAGCACCCTACAATTTCAACAATGCATTCTTTCTCAATTTCTACATCACTGAATGGCTTCCCTTTTTTCCCGAGTATATAAGCTACTTTATAGGTTGCTTCAGTGGCATTATTTCCAGGTCTTATTGCTGCTTAAAAAAAATGTCTGTGCTTTTGCTTTTCATGTTTTAATTTCTGCAATACAACCTTTTGCACCTCGCCCTCTAATTTAAAGTATTTGTGGTCCTTATGAGTGTTATAATGCTGATGAGCATTGAATTTCTTTAATGTTGATATTGCAGCCTCACAAAACAAGCAAATCATCTTATCTTCAGTAGAAACAAGAGAATATTGCAATTCCCACTCCTCATTAAAAAATCTGTTTTCTTCCTTCAGCGTTGTCTTGGTCTTCTCTGACATGATGGGCTATTAAGCAGACAGAATTGAAAAATACCATCCAGCTGTACAACTATTCACAAATTCCACTTCAGACAGAAACGCAGTGCATCTGACATACTTGACCCCCATAAACTCTCACCAACCAGCCTCGTGGGGTAGTGGTGCCAGTCAGGTGGGATGGAGTCTGACTTTATAAAGTTCTCCTGATTAGGAGAACTTTATAAAGTTAGGCAAGAGTAGAGTTAGAACTAAATGGTGAGTGTCACAGCCATCAATTTAGCCCTTATGGCTTATTAACGTTCTAATTGTGCTGGTCAATCTGGGCGGATTATTTCATTGAAACTTTATTTTATTCTTTGATATTTTAAATATATTCATTTTGAAATGAAGTAAAAATGTAAAAGATGAACAAAATGTATTAATAAAAATAAAAGGATTTATTCTGTAAAATTTGGCTTCAGTCAAAAGGCCACACCTAAGGACCTAGAAGGACACATGTGGCCTGAAGGCCACAGGTTCCCCACCCTTGTCCTAGACTTTTGCTGAAACTATTAGGAAAGGGATGCTCTTTTTCTAATGAGGTTGCTAACCTCGAATATATAAGCTCAGAGCTATTGAAGATCGTCTTATTACTATGAGAGATGATCCTTTCTTGAGAATGAAGCCAGCACACAGGAAATAAATAACACTAAGAAATAGAGAAACGCTATTTCCTGATGACTTCATTTGTCAACCTCAATCCAGCTGTGCCTGAGTCAATTTAAATTGAATTGCTGCCACTTATACTAAAAGAATACTTACAAAATCATACTCTATTCCTTGTGTCCAATTCTAAAACTGGTTTATCACCCCTAATTTTGAAAATCAGAAATCTAAAATGCTCTAAAACCCAAAACTTTTTGAGCACTGACATGATGCCACACCTGACCTCTTGTGATGAGGCGCAGTCAAAATGCAGTCAAAACTTTGTTTCATGTACAAAATTATTAAAAATATTGTATAAATTTACATTCAGTCTATGTGTATTAGGTGTATATAACACAAAACTCATTTATGTTTAGACTTGGATCCCATCCCCAAGATATCTCATTATGTATATGCAAATATTCCAAAATCTGAAAAAATTCAAAGTCCAAAACACTTCTTGTCCCAAACATTTCTGATAAGGGATACTCCACCTGCATGGCACTGCCTCTTTTCCTGGTGTCCCCATAGCTTCTGTTTGCTTCAATAATCAGTTTTTCCTTATTAATAAATGTCAATTCTATAGGTCAAGTTCCTCTACTTGCTTCCACAGTCTTCTGAGGAATTAAATTATCAAGAAGGCAAGTAATGAACTTTTCATATTCTTTACTTTTAGTAGAATGAACCTTTCAACAGATACTGGAATAATTGGAGTTCTTCCTCCGGAACATGCATCTGTGTGGGTTTTGCAACTGGAAGCAGAAAAGCAGCACCTAGAGCATTTGTGAGGCTGGGTGGCAGGCAGCATTCTCCTGCAATTATATCACTTGCATTTTCCCCTTTTACCGTGAGCAAAATGATTTTCGTTATCTCCATCCTTGAGTTTCTAGATCTCTTGATAGATGAACTTTGTAATGTTAGGAAACATTTATTGAATCTAACTCCATGCCTGGTACTTTTCTAGTTGCTAGGAATACAAAGATAAAATTTTATTTTATCACATAGTAATTGAGTTAATAAATAAGTGGATACACTGATATGTAGAACTACTTGAATATTCATTGAATCTATTACCTTTGAAACAAGATTTACCTTTCTGTTGACATATCTTAGTTCACTATAACAAGTCTTGATGGGGATGATAAAAATAACTTCCATTTACAAAGTATTAACTGACAATATATGCAAGGATTAATTTATATGATTACACTATTCTAGTCAGTGATCTTTGGGTGAGTAGGAACAAAGACTGACTCAAGTTAGCTTAAATAAAGGAGACTCATTGCATACAGCAATAAAAGTGTTGTCATAGCAATCCAAGTGTACCCACAAGTAACTGCTGTCATAGGGAGTGCCAAAGAGGAGTTCTGAATTCATGGCATTTCTGGGGACCTCAACACCAGGAATTAATTAACCATGACCCACTTGCATTATTATAATATTAATTATCATGACTTGGTGGTATTCTACATGCCTACTTCTTTCTCTTGTCCTCGGTTAATTGGCCATTTCTCATTCAAGCATCCCACAGCCAGATTCACAAAAGCATGATGTAAATGGCAATTGGCACTCAATGTGGGAAATACTATTGGGAGTGGTAGAGACTAGGGGGAATTTAAGGGAACATGAAGCCTTATCTAAAGGGGACTATTAATTGTTGATATGTGGGAATATGGGTGTATTGTTGCCACAAAATCTAATTTTTCACAAGAAACTGGAAATCCTGAGTGAAATTCCTTAATTTTTAAAGGATGGCAACTAAGTAAAATAATAATAATAGCAATAATAAATAAAACAAAGTAAAAAAACTCTGCATGGACAAACCCTGTGCAGGTCTATGCAAAAAAGAGTTAACATAGCAGTCCTAACTGCTTATCCTTAGAAAGTCCTGCTGACAAAGCTGGCCCTTGGCTGACATTTGGGAACTTGGATCTCAGGGGGTTCCCACCATTTCCAGAACTGATAACAGTGACTCTCTGTGCCTAAACCGCTTGTACAAACAATATGGTTTATGCTGACCACCTGCTTTCCTTCTGGGAGTCTGGAATTTGGATATGTGCCTGGCAAAGGTTGCCTACATGAGTACCCCCCAATAAAAACCATGGGTACTGAATCTAATGAGCTTCCTGGTTGGCAACATTTCACACGTTTTGTCACAACTCATTGCTGGGGCAATTGACCACATCCTGTGTGACTCCATGGGAGAGGACTCTTGGAAGTTCGAGCCTGGTTTATTGGGGACTTTGCCCCATGTGCCTTTTTCCTTGCTGATTTTGCTTTGTGTCCTTTTGCCAATCATAACCATGAGTATTACTCCATGCTGAGTCCTGTAAATCCTCCTGCTGAGTCATCAAACCTGGGGGTGGTCTTGGGGACTCCCAACACAAGACCAAACAAAACATATCTTTGAGCTAAATCCAGACAATGGAGTTTTACTTTTCAACATTGAACCTAAGAATTAGTCATGCGCAGGACAAACATTACGCATAAATTGAGCATGTTTGCATGCATGATCTCATTTAATTCACCCAACAACCCTGCAAAATGAACTGTTTTATAACCCCATAGTACAGATAAGGAAACTGAGACTCAGAGAGCTTAAGCTTATACAAAGTCATATAACCTGCAAGGGGAAGAGGTAGGACTCAAACAGAATTAAATCCAATTTTATTTCCATATTGCCTCTATATGAAATGATATTTCCTCTCTCATGTTAAAATTTCAGAATAATTTTGTTTGTTTTCCATTTGCTATGCATAGTATTATATCTACATCTCTGGGGCTAAAAGTATTCTTATCATTCCTTTTCCTTGTAATATCTGCTTTTCTCTTATTCCCTTCCAGTCTTCCCTTCCTATCAGCCATGAATGAGGTTTTCTGATCCAGTAGGGAAAGAAAGGTACAAAGGTGGAAATGGGCATGGGCAAGGGAAGGGAAGGATAGCCCAGCACCTGGGCCTGCCTCTGCTAGAACGGTCAGTGAGCCAACAGGCCCGGCCACCCTCCCTAACTTTTGACTCTGCAAGTTCAGATCTTAGAGTGGGACCTCTACTCGGCTACCTTGTTTTCATGCCAATTTTTCCTGCTTACTAGTTCGAGCAAGAGCAAGACCTTATCTCTACAAAAAAATAGAAAAATTAGCGGGGTGTGGTGGTGCATGCTTGTAGTCCCAGCTACTCGGGAGGCTGGGGCAGGAGGATCGCTTGAGCCCAGGAGTTTGAGGTTGCTGTGAGCTATTATGATGTCACTGCGCTCTAGCCCAGGCCACAGAGGGAGACCCTGTCTCACACACACACACACACACACACACACACACACACACACACACACACACACACACACACAAATGTTAGGAAGGGAAAGTGCAGCTTGATGGCTGAGCAAATACTCCAGAGTTCCTCTCTGGTCCACTAGTTCTAGCCTTTTTCTTTCAATATTCTGCCCATCTTGAGTAGCCTTCTAGGTAATGACACAACTGAGCTCAGAAAGCTGAAGGTCTTTATTACCTGTGTCCAGGCAGAGCTGAACATGGTTGGGACTAACACTTTTTTTTTCTTTGAGACAGAGTCTCTTTCTGTCACCTGGGCTAGAGTGCAGTGGTGTCATCATAGCTTACTGCAACCTCAAACTCTCAGGCTCAAGTGATCCTCCTGCCTTAGCCTCCTGAGTAGCTGGGACTAGAGGCACGTGCCACCATGCCTGGCTAAATTTTTTCTATTTTTAGTAGAAATGGGGTCTTGCTCAGGCTGCTCTTGAACTCCTGGACTCAAGCAATCCTCCAGCCTCAGCCTCCCAGAGTGGGCCACCACGCCCAGCATGGAGTGACACTTCTTACCAAAGGAATAAATCAAAATAGGTTTGCCTAGCTTTGCAGTCTTTATCACTGTTTTAGGTTTATCTGACCAATACATCTCTGGAAAGACTCAATGAAGTATACATAATCCTAAATGGTATTCAGGGTGATAACCATTTCAATGAACTCTTGAGGTTATATACTTTTTAAAGTAAAGGGCCATATCACCAATGTAAATGGTTATTCCTGTACCAATCTGTATTAAGGATATTTTAATCCTAGGTAGTCTCTGCATTACAAACATCAGGCTTGTAAGCATCTCATCCAATTATGCATCCACTAATACCTGTTGAATTCCTACTACATGTGCCTCATGGTCATTGTGCAGAGTCAGAATGACTGACATTTATTGAGCACTTAGTCTGCAATCTGCACTGTTGCATTTGTATACATTTATTGATTATTCTCACAAGCTCACAATAAAGTTATGAGATAGGCATCATTATTATATCCATTTTTCCAAGACACAGAAAGGTTCAGTACAACTAAAAGTTGGAAGTGTCCCTCTATTCAAACAATGAACAATTTAGAAAGAGAGATAAAGACACAAATATAAACAAACAACCAGTCTCTCTGCCTCCCTGGCACTTTCACCCAAAGCCTGCTTTGATTCCGAATATCTTTTTCCGCCCTTTGTTCCATTGGGCATCCAAGCTACGCTAGTGCCACCTGTTGACCATCATGGTGAACTGCCTGATCCAGTACCTTCCCTATACTCTTATTTCTTCTTGTAAGATTCTGTCCTATACCTGCTACACTGTATTTCCAGTCTTTAAATATCCAGTTTATTTCTGATAAAACTTAACACGTATCATTTATATCTGAGGAAGATATGGCCTGTGAGACTGAGCTAAGGTAAAACATTTACTGTAAAAAATGTTGTCCAATTTTATATATTTGCAGGCATTTCTAGACAAGGTTATCACAATGCAGAAATATGGGTATCACTACTACATTTTGCATAAGATATGAGGAAACTATCAATAAATTTCAGAAAGTAATGAATTCACTTGTCCCTTAAAATATCAGCAAGTAGTTGTTATAAAGCCATAATAAATGGTTTATAAAATGTAATTTTTTAAATGTTACTCTCCTATTACATAGGGCATAACATTTTCACAAGGCTTTTATGGGACCACAGTCAATGACTGGCAACACAAAAGAAATTAGCTGGACAACTAAAAATATATAGAAAAAATTAGCTGAGCATGGTGGCGCATGCCTGTAGTCCCAGCTACTTGGGAGGCTGAGGCAGAAGGATCGCTTGAGTCCAAGAGTTTGAGGTTGCTGTGAGCTAGGCTGACCCCATGGCACTCTAGCCAGGGTGACAGAGTGGGATTCTGTCCCAAAAAAACCAATTAAAAAACAAACAAACAAACAAAAAGCTCGAATCCAAAGTGTTTGAAAGTGCTCAAAGCCCACCTCAGAATCACCATGAAGTCCTCACTTACTACCCTTTTCTTTTCTACTTTAATCTGTATTTCTATAAGCACCAACATCCATGATAAAGATTTCTTACCCATCCACTCTTAGGATATTAGCGCTGGAAGAAAACATATAGCTCATTTAGAGTTTAACCCCTTTGTTTACAGGTCTCCACTGTTTGCCACCTGAAGTCTATTTCGCAGGGAGCCCTTTGCTGGTCGCCTAGCTGGGCCTTCCTGAGCCGCCCCTGCTCTTACCGTACAGGAAGGCCTGTGTTGGTAGCTGGGGTGGGCTCCCTCAGCAGTTGGGCATGGCACACGTTCACTCTCTCTGACAGGTCTCACTTCTCCCCACCATGAGATGGCTTAACTTGTGGGCCTCTGTGGCCCCAAGTCCCCCTCCTCTTGTCATGTTAGGGACACTAAGTAAGACACAAAGGGCTGCACATCTGTCAGCTGCTCTGAGTTTGGGGCTTCAGTGGTATTTCCAAAGCTTTGCAGTGTTTTCCCACTGACTGCACCCCAAATAGATTCTAAGAAGAAGAAAAATTTTCTCTGTTATTGAGGGCTTCCTCCGCCTGCCCCATTATTTCTGTCAATGACAGAGCCAAGCGGTACCTGGGGATTTCTGGCCCCATAATTTTATTAGCACCCTCTCTTTGATGTTGACCTTTGACATTCTTTAGGTCTAATGTAAAGTACTTTGCAAAATCAGCTTTAAGGTCCCTCGTCCAACCAATCTACATCCTCAAATCCATCCTAAATAGAACTTGTGGATATATCATTGTCTCTGGAGACATTTAAGCAGGGGAATATTTCAAAGTAGGGGGTTTGCTGTCTCTCCTAAAGCCCAATTATCCTTTGAAGCCCTCATTCCTCTAACCTGGATAGAATTAGACATGCCTCAATCTCATCTTTAGTTTGCATTGTGTCCAGAAGCAAGAGAATCCTGTACCAGAACCTGGCTTCTCTCTTTTTTTATTCAAGTGATATTCTTTGTGAATGATGATCTTTGTGGATGATGGGTTTAAGTTCGTAGCATAAGGTTAAGGCCTTTCTTAGTTTCCCTGTAGACATGGTTTCCTCTTCGAATTATCTTCTTTCAGTTCCTTTTAGTGGGTATGGGAACAGAAAGGACTTTTTTTTAAAAAGTACTTTTACCACAACCTTTTCTACACTTTCATTTTACAGATGAAGAACTTGAGGGACAGAGAGCTAAAATGATCTGGTCAGATTCACACAACCAGAGAGTAGCAGAGCAGAGGACTCAACCTGGGGCTGCTGGTTTCGTAGACTTTATTTTCCTGTTTTATTTAAAAACCAATATTGCATCAGTTTTTTTTTCAAACTGCCTTTTTATTTTGAAATATTTGATTTCTCATTTGCATTATGGATTCAGTTAGTGGCCACACCTCAGAAGTGAATTATTATTTAAATCAAGTTTTTTATGGGAAAATGCATTTTTAAATTCAAATAGTCAATTTCCTCATGAATGTTTGGAACAGCATGTAACCCCTTGCAAAAATTTCAGGATATTAGTTGAACACTGTAAAATTCTTATGTGGAAACAAAGCAATTCCAGGCACTTCTACCTAAGAGGAAGTCCATGCACGACAGATAAGGGAATGTAATGGTCACCACATTATCCGCCCACAGTCTTACTTCAGTGCTCAGTTCCATAATTTGGGTCACTCACATTATTTATCTCACATTATTTATCTCATCCATACACTCTTTTACTTATGCTCTCCTTATTCCTGCTTTGTTGTAGCACCTACCTTCTGTCAGGAATGGTATTAAATTTGCAAATACTTTTTTTGCCAGACTATTTGGAACATTAAATTATGTGACTGCTAATTAATAACAACGAAGACAAAAGTTCCCAGGTTAGGAAACATTTCCTTAATGAATTGCTGTGGGGGTGGGGAAACCCATCTTCAAACACTTTAGAGTTTCCATGGAAATAATAATAATATTAGATACTATTTACTGAGCACTTATTTTGTGCCAGCCACTGCTCTGAATACTTTACAAATATGTTATTTTATTATATTTTCACAATGAGCCTATGAGGTAGGCATAACTTTCTGGGTGAGGAAACAGAGTTCTAAGAGAGGTTAAGAGAATTCTCAAGGTCACACAACTAGAGGGAAGAAGACTGACTGTCTCATCAATAACTGGTGCTGGGAAAACTGGATAGCCATATGCAGAAGAATGAAACTAGATCCCTATTTCTCACCATACACAAAATCAAATCAATCAAATCAAAATGGATAAAAGACTTAAACCTAAGACCTGAAACTATGAAACCACTAGAAGAAAACATTGGGGAAATATTCCAGGACAGTGGTCTGGGCAAAGATTTCTTGGGTAATACCTCAAAAGCATGGGGATCCAAAGCAAAAATAGACAAATGGGATCACATCAAGCTAAAAAGCTTCTGCACAACAAACAAGCAACAAAGTGAAGAGACAACCCACAGACTGGGAGAAAATATTTGTAAACTACCCATCTGACAAGGGATTAATAAATAGAATATATAAGGAGCTCAAACAACTCAATAGGAAAAATCAAATTAGCTGATTAAAAAATGGACAAAAGATCTGAATAGACATTTCTCAAAAGAAGACATACAAATGGTCAACAGATACATGAAAAAATGCTTAACATCATTAGTTATCAGAGAAGTGCAAATCAAAACTACAAGGAGATAACATCTCACCCCAGTTACAATGGCATTTGTCCAAAAGATAGAAAATAACTAATGCTGGTGAGGATGTAAAGAAAGGGGAAGCTTCGTACACTGTTGATGGGAACATAAACTAGTGCAACCACTTTGGAGAAGAGTATGGAGATTCCTCCTAACGAAAAACAGAGCTACCATATGACCCAGCAATCCCACTGCTTGGTTTACATCCAGAAGAAAGAAAATCAGTATTTCAAAAAGATATCTGCACTCCCATGTTTATTTTAGCATTATTCACAATAGCCAAGATTTGGAATCAACAAAAGTGTCCATTGATAGATGAATGGGTAAAGAAAATGTGGTACTTATACACAATGGAATATTATTCAGCCATAAAAAGGATGAAATCCTATCATTTGCAACAATATGGATAGAACTGGAGAACATGTTAAGTGGGATAAGCCAAGTACAAAAAGACAAATGTTCTCACTCAAATGTCAGAGCTATAAACTAAAAGAATTGATCTCATGGAGATGGACAATGGTTATCAGAGGCTGGGAAGGGTAGCAACGAGGGGGAGAATAAAGTGGTGATGGTTAATTGGAACAAAAATATATTCAGAATGAACAAGATCCTATATTTGATAGCACAATAATCAGCAATATGTTATATATTTTAAAATAACTAAGAAAGTGAAATTATTATTAATAATAGAATGTTCCTAACACATGGAAATCATTAACACTGGAGGTGATGGATACCCCAATTACTCTGATTTGATTATTACACATTGTATGCCTGTATCAAAACATCAATGTACCCCACAAATATGTACAACTATTATGTACCCATAATAATTAAAAACAAAAAAATTCAAAAAATACAGGATAATAAATGTTTGAGATGATAGATATCCCAGTTATCCTGATTTGGTCATTACACAACTATGCTTGTATCAAAATTTCATATGTACTTTATAAATATATACAGCTATTATGTATCCATAAAAATTAAAAATTAAAAACAATAAAGTTAAATTAACTGGAAAAAAGCAATGAGGAAAAAAAAATCTCCCTTCCTAAGAAGTCAGGAGAAGTAAGAGAGTGCTCTACATGGACTGGAAGAAAATGCAGAAATAAGTGTGTGAGTCAGATTGCTTTTATGTATACAATGTGTGCATCAAGATTTCCCCACATATATCTTAATAGCTTTGTGCCTTAATTGCGTGGCTGAATATTACGTGATACATAACCCAGTATGGACAAGGATAATGAAGAGAAGGCAAAGCCCGTTCTTTTGACAACAGTAACAGACAATGAGCACTTGCATAGCCCTAGGGAGGCTTCAGCTAAGGGATGCCCTGGACCAGTTTCATCAAAGACACAAGGCTCCAATTCACCAATAATTTTCTCTTTCTCAATGTGTGCTCCCCAGGCCTGGACTACATATCAAACAAAAAACTCTAGAGCCAGGTAAATCTCTAAAATCCAGAAGACTCCACTAAAGGGCACCAAATAAGATAAATGTTATTTGTACATGCACCCAAAAATGAGTTTTCTTTCTTCACAAAATGAAATTTTGCCCAGAGTTTTCCACTTCCCTAAGAGACCACAAAAATCAAATTACTTTTTCTTCAAGTAGCTCTCACGTTCATCCCCCGTGAATCCTGATAAGCTGCAAGCCTACGCTACAGAAATGAAAACCCTCATCTTTTAAAATTGTTTGGGAAATAATAGAAAATAAGGACTTATGGAATTCAAATACTTTTCCCAGTAGTAGGGATCAGTTAATGAAAATAAGTCGGGTGACAGCAGTAAGAATGGGTTGGAATGGGAAGTAAGTGCAATGCTGACTGATTCCAGTTAGACAAAAACTCTAACCTATCTGTTTGAATAAGGAAACCGAGAGAGTTATGGATGTGCTATTCATGTGTGCACAAAGTCGGGGGAAAGGCCATTTTAAACCCTTCTTCAGGCTTAACAAAGACACCTGGCAAACGTTTAATTGCCTTTTTAAAAGTAGAGATGTCAGTTTTAATACATTTATTAGGGAAACAAATTATTAAGGTAGCCAATTAGAATTGCAGACTGCTGGAGGAGGTCGTAGGAAATTTTTCAGAGGACATGGCAGCAGTCTCTTACCAAGTCTGGCTGTCTTTTAAAGGTTCCTTTGTACAACTATCTTTCAAACCGAGTTTTTAATAACAGAAGACAAAACGGGATTATACATTTTTACAAGTGTCTCCAAACTGCATGGAAAATTAAGACCAGCACTTTTGTGAATGTCCTCGAGTTACCTCTTTATCAGAAATACCTTTATGCCGGCTTCTCTGTAAGGGAGGAAGGAACACCTTCTTCTCCTCCTTTGTCTTTCTGGGATTTCTCAGGGGCAGTTGAAGAGAAAGAGGCAGACCTGAGAAGCCTAAAACTTACTAAAAATGCATGTGTGTTAGAACCTTTTATGGCAAGTGATAGAGACCCAACTGAGATAGATTAAGCGGGGGAAGGAATTTAAGGAATGAGGTTGTCTCACAGAACTCAAGGCAGAGATGCAGCAGGACCTCAGCAATCAACTGGAACCAGGGCCCCAGAGCACCATTGGGAAATCAAAGGGCTCTCCATCCGGATCTCTGCTTCCCTCCAAGTCTCCTCCATTCTGCAATCCCTGCATGCTGCCTTTCTCTGTTTTCCAGGCCATAGAGCAGAAAATATTCACCATCAGCAACTCCGTCCTTAGGTTATATCTTCTCTGTTCAAAAGAGCTGAAATCTTCAGTCCCAATTCCAAATCTCAAGGGGAGGAATCTCATTGGCCCAGCTCCATCTCCAAGAATGGGGGAAGAGTGTCACAGGTTAGGAAGAATAATCTTCATATGGATCAGGGAGATGAGCTCCAAATTCCCAGAATATGGAGATAGAGTGCAGTTCCCGGGAAGCTGGAGACCGGGTGCACATGATACTCTACAGATGCCTCTCCAGAAAAAATGATTCTACCTCAGGTGGTTGCATTTATACCTTTCACAGGTAACATCACCACTCCATTTCATCGGAAATATGGTGTCTTCTATCAATATATTTCAGGCTTATTTCAGTCCTTATTGGTGATGGTTGGTATTTTCAAGGCAGCTCCATTGACAGCCCCATTCAAATAAATTTGTGTTCCCATTTCCACTGATTCATTTGGAAGAAACAAGCTCACATGCTCATGTGTCATTCTGATCCACATGAACTCTCTATCTACTAAAAATTTAAAAGGGTATTTTCAAGCTACTAAGCTCTGAGAAGCAATGACATCTTGTTTTATAGGAATTAATGAATGGAGCAGAACCAGGGGAAAAGAGGCATTTTTCAATTTACCATGGCTTGAGCATGTATGTTTAATTTTTACCAGAGTCATCTGTTTTCTTCTACCTAGTTTATTATAGTAATCTAGTCTTTTAATTTCAAAAATATAAAATAAAAGTTTAGGAATCATGCTGTAAAAAGTTGCTGTTGCTTATCTTTTCCATAGCTGGGAGAATTTAGAATTTCTACCTGAATATAAAGAATTAGAGAAATTTTGATTGCCCAAGTAAATGTCCATTCATTCATTCAGTCAACAAATATCTGTTAAGTTCTTGCTATTGCTTGGCATTTGGCATACAGAGATCAACAAAATAAACAAATTCCCTACCCTTCCAGAGATTACATTGTAGTAGAAGAGATGGCCAACAAATAAATAAATACATAAAATTGTGTCAAGTGGTGATAAGCAGTATAAAGGAAAATATCAATAAAAACAGTATAAAGGGACAGAGTGAAGAGGGTGCTAGTTTAAGTAAAGTGAGAGATCAAGGAAGTGTCTTTGAAAAGGTGATATGTGAGTAAAAATTCTAAATGAAATGAGGAGAGTCTACCATACTAATATTTGGGAGATAATGGGTTTTGAAGCTCTGAATTTTGGCTGATTCTCAATAGGCTCCAACAAGCTTTTTAAAGTCTTCAGGTGAATCTTCCTCTGGGACAATCAGTTCAGGTTGAGTACACTGGTTCCTGTGCCCTCCCTCGGCCCTGCCTCTGCAGGCCCTGGTTCTGCTCCGTGATTATTCTCCTGCTCCTCTGTGGCCACAAAACACTCTGCTAAGTAACTCAGTTCTTTAGACTTTCGGGGCAATGGCACAACTCTTTCAGCCAACCTTAGACGGCTACCCTAAGAGTGGCTGGGGTAGAGTGGGAGGGGAATGTATACCTGTGTGCGTGGACTTTGATTCTTAGCCCCGTATCTCCGTGAGCTGCCCAGACAGGTCCACAAGTATGCAGTCTAAGTCAGAGTGTACTTGTATACAAGCCACTTCCAAACAAGTCCCCAGGGTGAACTCCACCCCTGCCCCACCCTCAAACATACACACAGGAGAATGCTGCTCCCAAAGCCCCCAGATGGAAATTCTGGCACACCCCCTCCCCGCCCCCGGCTAGCCTGTGTTCATTACAGGGTGCCTTGGTGTCAGCCCCTGCGGGAGGCGAGGGGCGGGAGCAGGAGTGGGCAGCGGGAGAAGGCGAGCCGGGATACAGTCCCGGGGACAGCCGGGGCTCACTCCACAAAGAGCTCCTGGAGCTGGAGTGGCCCTTCAGAGTCGTCCCAAGTTGGGCCAAGATGGCTAGACCTTTATGTTCCCACATTGATTAATTATTGTGAGGCAGCTCAGGCCACATAGAAAGGCCACATGGACCTATTCTAGCCAACATCCGGGCCGAGGTCCCCGCCGACGGCTCGCATCCACCTGCACAGGTGGGGATGAGGACACCTGCGAGTGACTGCAGCCCCAGCCACAGTCTGGCTGCAGCCACACGAAGACTGGGCTGAGCCACGTCCAGGCAGCCCCTGGAACCCTGAGAGAGAACAATAATAAATAGACTGTTGTTCTCTGCTGCTAAGTTGAGGTGGTTTGTCATACAGCTATAGATAACCAGAACACTGAAGAATCCTCCTGGGGGGCTGAGGCAGATTTATCTCCTCATTTTCTAGTCAGAAGCATTTCATTGTCTTCAGACCTAACCAGCACCCCGAAGTCCCCTTCACAGTTTCTCCTGTGGGACTTTTACATCCTTTGAAATCAGATCATAAGATCTGCCTTTAACATCCATGAGGTAGATGTTAATTTTCTCGTGGTGAGTGGCATACATATTATGACCCTGAGGACACTAAAATAATGACTTATTTTCTGTTGAGCACATCTACACTACACTACAGTAGTTGTATACAGTGGCATACTGAAGTTTATTGCTTTGCCTCTTATCCGTTCACATTTACTAGTTCATTCTGAAACCCTGCTACAATAAGTAAAAAGCCAATTACTTTAAAGAAAAACACATCAATTAATAGTAAAAAAAAAAGCATTGTTCTTTAATATTTTGGAAGTCTTCTAATGCTAATATTTCATATGTGGTTTAATTTTACAAGCTGATTGTGAGAGCAGTCAGTATTGGGAGGGGTCTGAATTTGAGCCAGGCGTTATGCTAGAAACTGAATACATTTGAGGAATCGATACAACTCAGTGAGGCTGAAGTGAGAAAACAAAGGCAAGTGTGGCTGGATATGAGGTTGCCCAGGTAGGAAGAGGTCAGGTCATGCAGGGCTGTTTTAAGGATGTTAAATTTTATACTAAATAAAGGGGAAGACATTGAAGGATTTAAAAAGAATAACATGTTTTAATTTACATTTTTAAAATAATGCTGTTTCTGCTGTGTGGAACACAGAAGGGAGACAAGTTAGGAGGCTATGAAAGTCATCCCAGGGAAAATGATAACTAAGAATCAGGAGGATTTGATGATGGATTAGGTAGGAAAGGTAGAAAAATGAAATTATTGATTTCCAGGTTCTGGGGTGAGAAGCTGGAAGGAAAAACAGAAAGAGAAGTGGAATTGGAGGGGAGGAAAAGATCAAAAGTTGTTTTTACCGTGTTCAAATTCAGATGTCTCCATCAATGAAAATACCAGGAAAGACTAGTTGGATAGAGCCCTCTGGAACCCCAAAGAGAGGAGTGGGCTGGAGGCAGAAAAAAGAGTGCAATCTAAGTTGCAAATGTGCTCATGAGTTTGTTTGTTTTTTTTTTTGTTTAATCAAATGCTCATTTCTTTTAGTATTTTCAAAAATTATTGTTCAGCGTTGTAGAAATGAAGGGCATAGTGCTCATTTGTAAGGTTTCTGTGAAATGTCTGCCATCTGGTGGACAGTCCCGAGAATGCTATAAATCTACTGCAGCCGATGGAATGGAAACATTACTGCCAAGTTGAGAAACACAAATCTTTTTAATATTGTCTTACTAGCAAACATTTATATCCTTATCAATATTTCTCATTAGGGAAAACTTGTTGCCATGTTTACACCTAAATAACATTCAAGTGTGTAGCATTTAAAAGATTTACCAAAGGACTTTGTAGTTTGTATTAAAACCAAACATAATTTTTAAAAGATAAATATAATTCTCAGAACTGGATTTTTGAGAAACTACATCCAGGAAAGATGTAGTGTTATGGATCTTTAACAGAAAATAAGTTCATATTTCTTTTTTCCCCAGTAACAGCCAGTGAACTGGAGCTGCCTTCCACAGGCTCATGAGAGGCAATTGTGAGCATCTCTTTCCAACTCTACATTCATTGATGTCAGGTTGGTAGCTTGAAATTGGTTATGGTGGGAGCATATACTACAAAAATCAACAAATACTTCAAATCAGAGCTACTCCCTCCCAAGAAAGCTGGTTTACCAGCATATATGCCTATATCTCTCTTTTCTCTCTTGATTCTTCCAATTTAAAAAAGTTTTTTTTGCATGGAACACTTGCTAAAAAGTCCAATTTATTTTATTTCAATACACACACATTTCCAAATGTGGGGAACTGTGGAACCTTTTAGGAAATGTTATTTGAGTTTTATATTTTTCCTTTTGTTTTGTTGGAGGAGTCCAGGGTGAATTTTTAGGTTATTCATTACTAAAACTATAATATAAAAGTAAGATATGTTGTTATTGTTGGGGCTGAAGTAGAACCATTACGAATCCTGGCATTCAGATTTCTAGTAATAATGACTGTCAGCTCACAGGTACTATAAATGACTTATGTAGCTCCAAAATTTGGACCAGAAATCTAAAAGCTCTATATAAACATCAATGGAGGAATGTGTGTTTTAAGATCTACCTGGTCTATTTGCAGAGATTTAAGAGGTATAAGTTCTTATTCTATTTGTCTGGATACTGAGAAATAGTCCTGCTGATGTTTTTTGAAGACAGTGAGATCAGCTCAACCTGGCATCTAGTTACATTGCCTTAAAGGGACCTGAGCTATAGATGTGAGGGAATTTATTTTTTAAAATCCAAGTCTCTTATTAACATACAAAGACAGGTCTTAGATCTAAAGTTATTGGATCAGAGCGTTTATGTTCAGTTCTCCACTGTGCTATATTCTAAAATAGCACCTTATGGGTTAGCTATGGTTTGAATGTGTCCCCCAAACATTCATGTGTTGAAAACTTGGTCTCCAGTGAAGCAGTGTTAAGAGGTAGGACCTTTGGGAGGTGATTAGGTCATGAAGGTTCTGCCCTCATGAAGGATTAATCCATTCATAAATTAATGGATTAATGGGTTATCAAGAGAGCCAGTTAATTATGGTGAGAGTGGTTCCATAAACTCTCAGGTCAAAGAAGATGCCTTTCTGTTTTCTGAAACAGGAATGAATAGGCCTGTTCCGTGTCAGCTGAGATACAACATGGCAGAGAGTTTTCTTTCAGTGGAGGAACTCACAGGTCCTTTGGTAGCCTTCCGTGGTAAGAGGTGATGGTATTCCACAATTAGTGCGCGTAGAATGGGAGGTAAATGGGGATGCTAACAGAAAGGGGATTCAGGTTAGATCACATTAGGAGGGACAGGAGACAGCATTATTGGACATTAAGGGTGAAAATGGGAAGTTTTACTAATGTACATTAATGTGTCTCTTACAGCTAGCATAAAACCTCAAAAGATATTTGTTAATTTTTTTACAAAGCAAGTGCTTAGATGATATTTGCATAAAATGGGAAATTTACTTTAAAGATTATAGAGGTAAAAATGAATGCAATTATTTATTTAATGCCTGTCTTCCCCAGGAGACTACAGATTCCATGAGGTCAGGAATCATGTCTATTTTATACTGTATCCTCAGCGCCTGGCATATAATAGGTAATTCCTAAATATTTGTGGAATGAACAAATAGAATATAGATATTAGGTATGATTATAGATAATGGATCTAATAAAGATCCATTTAAATTTGTTTTACAGGTATTCTGGCCTCCCTAGAATGCCATCTTATTTTTTATAGGTGGGTTACATGAAGGTGATTAGGAGGCACTGCTTAACCATCTCAAGATAAACAGTTTATGGACTCAACATTTGTGTCCCCCCCCCAATTTATATGTTGAAATCCTAACCCCCGATGTGATAGTATTTGGAGATGGGCCCTTTAGGAGTTAATTAGGGTTAGATGGTAGACCCTTGTGCTGGAATTAGTGCACTTAAAAGAAAAGATATCAGAGAGCTTGCATGCTCGCGTGCTCTCTCTCCCTCTCTCTCCCTCTCTCCCTCTCTCTCCCCCATCCCCCTCCCCCTTCTCTCTCTCTCTCTGTCTCTGTCTCTGTCTCTTTCTCTCTCTCTGTGTTTGAACAAAGAAGAAATCATGTGAGCACACAGGTAAGGCAGCATTCTTCACTCCAGGAGGAGAGCCCTCCCTGGAAACTGATCATGCAGGCACTGTGATCTCAGACTTCCAGCCTCCAGAACTGTAAGAAAATGAATTTCTGTTGTTTAAGCCACTCAGTCTGTGGTATTTTGTTATGGCAGCCTAAGAAGACTAATATATACAGTCTTCTCATTATGTAAGGGTCTGGATTTGATATAGTAAGAAAATTTTCCCGGTTTCCGGGATTCTTGTCAGACACTGGTAGAAGGAAGAACAATTCACCCGCACTGTTTGGGGGGCTATGTTTATTACTCTCCTTTAGGGAATACGAGGCCCGTGGTTCTGCTGAGTTATTCGTCTTTACACTTCCCTCCCCTTTCATTTCACAGAATGAAGAAGCCTGAAATAAAGGTGAAAGAATATGTCTTGGACAAGTTAATGTGGCTTTACTTGTAAATAATTTCTTTTCTTAATAACCAAATGTTTCTTAAATAGGTTATAGTCAAAGTTAATAATCTTCTTGGTCAACATGCCCCATCATTTGAACTTTGAAGATCTAGTTAACCTTATCTCCTTCAATTTCCCTTCATGCTGTTGGCAAACAAGTCTCCTTTGTGTGACATGATCACACCATGCTTTTGTTTTTCTTCATGTCTGACAAACCTTCAGAGCTTTTTTGGCTTATAAAAATCTTACTAGTCCTTAAAGCTCTACCTCACGTCTGAGACTTTCCATGACACTTGGTAATTTTTTCAAATTAAACAACTGATATATTTTTACTGTACAAGATGTCACCCACACAACCCTAGGCATAAAGGGATTAACACAGTGTCCTCAGCTACTGCATGAGGGAAGTGTAATGGTGTTACACAGGAAGTGTCATAGACCTTTTCTTATGTGGGATCCATGTTCAGTTTGGACTCCACACAGGAAAACCCTTCCTACCAGATGAAACTCTGTTCATCGTCACAGCTCAATGGTCAGAGAACAGATGATCAATTCTACAAGGAGAGGGCAAACCCAGAACGGCCAGGTTAGAGAAATCAAGCTGCAGAATTATCCAGTCATTCTCAGCTGCAACAAGTGAAGACTTATGTACTTCTACACTGGGAATGATACAGTTTATTCTTCAGGGTTTTCTTTTTTAATATGTATAGTAAATGAGATCTAGAAAATCATTTCGTGAAATGCAAAAGAGGAGACAGGAATTTACATGTATTAAGCATTCACCAAGTGCCAGGCAGTGCATGTAAAGCATGTAGCACAGGTGTGTCTTTCGTCTTAACGAAAGCCTGCTCATTGCCTTCTGTTTTGGAGCTTTCAACTGTTTCGTGACTCTCTAAGACTGTTCTTCCTCTGTTTTTCCTTATGCATAGGAAGAGCTCCACACTTTGATGTTCAGATTTGTTCTTAAGGCCATTCTTTGCTATTTGTCTAAATTTAAAGTTATTTCAAAGGACTTTACCTAGCTTTTTTATTTATTGTTTTTAATGACCTTAGCTACATTTCGAAACTATTATATTTGCTCTTTTTAGGGGTGATTTTTCAAGTAAATTAATTTTGTTGCTTAATATCTCTCTCAGTCTTAGATAACAGATAGTAATTGTCAACTCAATGGGGAAAGTAGCTTCCCCTAGAAAAAGAGCCACTGAGCACAAGCCCTTCCTAAGACAGATCTTCTAAGCAGGCACTGAATGAATCCCTGGATACAATCATATAGTAAATACCAATAGTCTGTGCTAACAGGCACTATTTCCTTTTCAGTCTGTGCAAAGGAATATGGAAGAAGACAAGTAAATACTTAAGCAGTATAGAGTAAAAAAAGAAAGACTTTGAAACCATAAAGAATCTGGGTTCTAATGTCATTACATTGCTCCCTGTTTGACCTTAGGAAAGTTACTTAACATCTTTGCATCTTGACTTCTCTTATGAAAATCTGGATAATAATACCTAAGAGCTGAGGTGAGGATTAATTGACAAAAATTATAAAATTTAGCACAATAACTGACACATACAATCACTCAATAAATATAATAGATACCACTTTATAAGAGCTATCTTTGTGATATATGGACCACAGAAAAGCTGTAGATCCCTGCTAGATTTGTCCAGAGAGAAACTCTACAGGGGGAAAAACTGCACTTTTCCTTCTTTACATTTATATTGCAAAGAGACAATATAAAGCCAGTGTAGCTAAAACTGCAATCTTCTAATATCTGCAAGTTTCCAGTTCTTGTAAATGCTATAAAATTTTTAAGCAATTCCCCCTTGAGTATAGCCACTTATATGCCTAACAGGGAGAAAACTGAACTCATCATCTTGCCTCACACAAACTCTTCCTTTTTCTGACTTCCTGATTTCTTTTAATAGCATCACCATTCTCCCAGTAATTCATGCCTGAAACTGTGATCATTTTTGACAAGAACTTTTTACCACCGCCTACTGATCTTAGTTCCTCATTGTGCTTGAAATCTATCTCCACCCATCTCCGTTTCTAGGCACCACCCTAGTTCAGGCCTCCAACCTGCTTTTCTTGCCTAAGTTTCTTTTCCCTGCCAAATTCTTCCTCCATATAGTTGCCAAATAAATCTTATACAAACTCTGATGTTGAGCCTGGTTCACCCCTTTACCTCTGCCTCTGCTCAAACATCCCCAGGAGCTCCCCATTGCTTACCAAATAAACTTCAGATATTCAACTCCTTTCATGAGATGACACTGCACTGCCTTTCTGGCCTGTCTTTAATTACTCTACTATGTGCATCCTCCTTGCCTTACAACAAGAAATCCCCAGGTTTTTTTTTTTTTTTTTTACCTCCATAAATCTATTATTTCTTTTGTTTTTTTAAGAGACTGTCACCCAGGCTGGAGTGCAGTGGCATGATCATAGCTCACCTTAAAATCAAAGTCCTGGCCTCAAGCGATCCTCCCACCTCAGCTTCCCAAAGCACTGGGTTTATAAGTGTGAGCCATTGTACCCAGCCTAAATCTGTTATTATTTCTTATACTTTGAAAAACTTACATGCATTTTACCTGTTCAAATATTGTCCCCCTATAAGGCCAAAAACAAGTGCCATCTCTCTAGGAAATGACATAGTAGATCTGCAGAAAATGTCTTTTGGATAAATATATAATGTATGAATGAAAGAATAATGAATGAAATAAAATTCTACCCTGAAGGGCTTGTGTTGTAACAATATCAAGAATTAAAATAGAGTCATTAGGAGATTAATGTGAGGTTTGATTAGGTAGATACAAAGACAGGAAAAGAATCTTTACTTTGGCAAGAAGAAGGAATGGTTAGAGATGGGGAACTGAGCTAGAACCATGAACACAGAATATTATTGGTCACGATATCAGCAAGCAGAAAAGGTCAATGAGAGAGTAGTTAGGCCAGGATTGACTACAACGGCACAGACTCTTCTCAGAGGGGCAAAGTGTGTGAAAGTCTATCGCTACTGCTTAGGTTTTCTTTTGACCAGTGGCTCTCAAAATATGTTCTGCAGACCCCAGGGAGTCCTGAAGATCTTTTTAAATATATTCAAGATAAAAACTATTTTTACAATAATACTAAGATATTATTTGTCTTTTTCACTGTGTTGACATTTGCACTGTGAAACAAAAGCAATGGTGGGTAAAATTGCTGGTGCTTTAACAGAAATTAAGGCAGTGGTACCAAACTGTACTAATAGTCATTGTATTCTTCACTGCTGTGCACGCACAGGAAAAAAAAAAGACAGTTTCATTTAAGAATATTCTTTTTTTTTTCTTTTTGAGACAGGGTCTTGTTCTGTTCTCCAGGCTAGAGTGCAGTGGTATCATCACAGCTCACTGCAACCTCAAACTCCTGGGTTCAAGCTATCCTTCTGCCTCAGCCTCTCGAGTAGGTGGGACAACAGGCATACCCTACTAATGCCGCCACACCCTACTAATTTTTCTATTTTTTGTAGAGACAGAGTTTCACTATGTTGCTCAGGCTGGGCTTGAACTCCTGGCTTCAAGTGTTCCTCCTGCCTAGGCCTTCCCAAGTGCCAGGATTACAAGTGTGAGCCACTGTGCCTGGCCAAGAATATTCTTAATAAAATAGTAAGAGTTATTAATTTTATTACATCTCAACTCTTGATTATGTCTTTTAAAAATTCTGTGAGACAAAATGTGTAAATATTCCTGTTACATACCAAACTTCAAAGGTTATCTCAAGGAAAAGGATTTTTGTGAGCCGAACAACCCTCACATGGAAAACCATTTTTTCTTGAAAGAATGACAGACAGATAAACTATAGTTATTCAAACTTAAGTATGTGGCAGACATTTTCTCAAATATGAGTGAAGTGAACCTGTCACATCAAGGAAAACAACTTCTAGCATTAATGCCAATGATAAAATTTGAGCTTTCAAGCAAAATTTAGAATTTTTGAAAACTTGTATTCACCCCCATGAATTTGACAACTTTTTAGTTATTGAAAACTTTTCTGATGAGATCAGTGGTGACAATAATGAATGTGATTTTTTTGATATCTCAAAATGAATGTGCATTTGGAAGATATGCACAACTCAATGAATCACTATTTTCCAAATAACTATATGCATGATGTTACAAAATAACACATGGGTAAAAGGTCCATTCAAAGTTCATGATAAACCAATGGATTTTAACATAACAATGTACAAAATGTACATTCATACGGTTTCAGATTCCATGTTGCTACTAATCTTTAAGAAATTGACACTTGTACAGTTTGGGTGGTATATTATCAAAGAAGAATATTTACAGTAACCTTTTATAAAAAAAACTATCAAAATGCTCCTTCCTTTTTCAATTATGTATTTGTGCAAGGCTGGATTTTTTTCATTTATTTCAACCAAAACAATATATCACAATAGATTGAATACAGAAGTAGATATGAGAACCAAGCTGCTTTCTATTGAACCAGACATTAAAGAGATTTGTAAAAATGTAAAAATAATATCTTCTCACTAAAATATTTTGAACAATACAATTAATTTTCATGAAATATGTATAATTCATGTTAAAATATAATGACTATTATTATTTTTATAAAAATTAATAAATTTAAAAAAATTTCTCAGTTTTAATTTCTAATACTGTAAATATTAACAAATATAATCCACATAAACAAAAGACATTCAGAATCCCCCACAATTTGTAAGAGTGTAAAGGGGTCCTGAGTCTGTCAGAAGATAGATCAGGCCCTGGGTTTATTGGTAATGGAACCCCCAGACTAGTTGCAGTGTGTGGACTTCAAGTGTTGAGGTCCCAGGTTTGGTCTTCTGAATCATATCCTTTCTAGTTAATGATAATACAGTGATTTTCCCTGTCGCTGGAAGATTAGGGTGGTCTCAACTCACAATCTATATCCTACACTAGTACATGAGTCCAGAGTGTGGGCTGCTAGGAGCTGGGGTGTTGATTTTGATTTAGAAGAAGAGAGACTGGTAAAACATAGGATAGACAGAAAATAGAGAAGCGCTGTGCTAGGGAGGAGGCCCCAAAAGAGATTGTGTCATGTTTAGAAGGTTTTAGGAATGAAATCTTATATAAATAGCCCAAATTTAGTCTCCCGTCTGGGTTTTCCTGATATAAACTGAATTGGACCTTGGGGACAGCTTCAGTTTGATGAATGAGCATCTGTATGTGGTTTGTTGTTCCCCAAACTAGTTGTGCTTGGCTAAAGTATAGCGAGAGAAATAGAGAACAAATCCCAAGGAAAATGGAAAACATAGTTTGTGTGGAAGGGAGATTTAGACATTGTAAAGTAGAGGGCCATATTATTTTTATAAAGAGGAATTTGGTAATGTAAAGGAATAATGATCTAATTATTTGTCTTGATGATAAACAATGGTTCTCTTGATCAGACAAAGTTAATGAAGAAAAAGCAAATTGTTGACCTCAAAGATAAAAAGATACTAACAAAGCAGGATAGAAGTGAAAGGAACGGACTAGTATTTGATAAAAGACTTGAGAACCAATTATGGTGAGTCACAGGAATCTTCTAAATATAAAAAGCACTCTAATTTCAGATTCTGTGGTGGTCATTTGCCTGTCTGCTCTCAAACCTATCATTCTCAGCCCTTTCTTTGATCTGCTCTGAATCACAGGACATGACCAGGTTAAACTATATGTACTATAAACCAATTGGCTTCTGGTTGGTTAGATTCAGCCAATAAAAGGTACAAGTGAGAGATTGGAGGGGAGAGTGAGGGGAGAAGCATCCTACCACTAAGAAGGCACAATAAAACCATCATATATTAATACGATACTTACAGTGACTTAGAAAGATGCTAGTTTTGAGTGGACTCAGAGAGAAAGCTCTGCAGCAGGTCCAAGTAGTACAAACTGCATTGTCATTTGGGCCAGATGATCCAGTGGATCATAACCACAGTTAATAAGGATACTAACTAACTATAGGACATAATGTGACTATGTGACTAGAGCTACCCATTATTAATTTGATATATTATTGGATCAGATCAAGTGAGCACAGCAATGATGATTGTATAATGAAAATGGCACGTTTTGGGATCGGGTCTGACAGGTACAAGAAAGTTGCATGACTGGGTGGTCCAGACCACCATAGGACCTACCTCTGTTGCACTCAGGTCTGTCTCTCATGTCACAACCATGGCCTTCTGGGGGGTTCCCTATGACCAACTGAAAAAAGAGGAACAAACCGGAGTATTGATCATAGAAGGGCCAGCTCAATCTATTGGTGCTATGTTGGCACTAACCCAAAATGAACTGCTGCTACACTGCCATCCTACTGAAGGGTGGCCTGAAGGAAAATCTCCCATTTGACAGATCTGTGAGCACTGTGCCTGATCAACTACTTTCCATAAAGGAAAAAAATGCCCGACATACACACACACATTAACCTTTGCAAAATGACAGTTGGCTTGGTTTGTTAGTCAGGGGTCTAGAGGAGCAAGATTGGAAGATGGGAGATAAAGATGCCTAAGGAACAAATGTATGGATAGACCTACTGGAGTAGGCTCACAGTGTGCACAAATTTGTGTTACATCAATGCCCATCAGAGAGCCTGTACTGCAGAGAAAGCACTAAATAACAATTAGACAGGACTCATCTAGAAGTCATTCAGCCTCTCTGCTCAGCAATGTCTGTGTTTACATAATAGGCCCATGATAATTATATGGCCATGGTGGCAGGGATAAAGTCTGGAATTATCCAACAGCATGAATTCCCTCTCTTCTGGGCTGATATAACTACTGTCACTGCTGCTTGTCCAGTCTTCCAACAGCAAGGATAAATGCTAAGCCTTTATCATGGCACCAGCACTTAAGGAAGCCAGTCAAACATTCATTCAGTGGGAAATTGGTTATAGTGGACTCTTTCCACTCTGGAGAGGATGGAAAATTGTACTTAGAATTGATACCTCTTCAGGGTATGAGTGTGTCTTCACTGCCTTAGGTGCCTTTGCCAGCACCACCGTGTGACAGCTGATAGAGTGCCTGATTTATGGCATCAAGTCCTACCAAATGTTTTTTAAGATCAAAGGGCCCATTTTATGATAAAAGAGGTGAAACAATGGGTACATAAACATGAAATCAGACATCCTAATGGAACAATGGAATAATCTGTTAAATACTTAGCTAAGGAACTGACTCAGGAATAACACTTTAAAAGGATGGGACATTGTTCTCAAGGATAAGATATGTGCCTTGCATCTACAGCTGATTTATGGTGGTATGTTCCCAATAGCTAGAATATGCAGCTAAAAACCAAGGGGTGGTTGTAGAATGCCCCTCTCATCATCACTTCCACTGACTCCTTTGCAGAATGTGGGCTCCCAATCAGTGCATTCTTAGGCTTCGCAGGATTAGAAGCACTTGTTTGGTATGAAGGCCACTTCTATGAGTACACACATTAAATCTCCACTGAATTGGAAACTATGACTCCACATGGTCACTTCAGATATCTTTTGCAATGAAAAAAGTTACTATCTTGGTGGTAATAACAGACCTCCATTATCCATATGAAATAGAGTTGCTGCTACCCAATGATGACAGGAAGCCTAATGCATGAAACACGAGGGATTCACTGAATTATCTCTTGGTGCTTCCATGTCCAGTGATAGAAGTAAATGTAATAACTAAGACCCATTGAGGTTAGGGGAATGAGGTCTCAGACCCTTCAGAGATCATGGTCTAGTTGTCCCCACCCAGAAAAGCAACATTGACTCCCTGAAGTGCTATCTCAGGATAGACAAATTAGAATAACTTTTTTCATGTCCTTTCAGCCTACCTTTTATACCAATCATTGCTATGGCAACAAGTTTTGTGCAGCTGTACAACATATTTATCATTTCCACACCCATGCTTCTCTGATGCTATAGCATGGATGCCATTGAGAACCCACTCTGCACTCAGGCATGTACAACCTAGAGGAGTAAAGAAGTTAACAGTCCCAGAAGAATTCTTGAATACATTAGTTATCTATTACTGCATAACAAATTACTAAACTTAGCAGCCTAAAACAATAACATTATCTCCCAATTTCTGTGGATCAAGATTCTAGACACAGTTTGTCTGGGTTTTCTGCTTCAGGGTTTCTCCAGGCTACTGTCAAGACATCAGGTGGGCTGTGTTCTCATCTGGAAGCTCAACTGAAGAAGAATCTGCTCCCAAGTTCACATAGGTTGGTGGAAGAATGTATGTCATTGAGGATTTAGCATTGAAAGCTTTAGTATTTTGGCTGGCTGTCAGCTGGAGGATGTCCTTAGCTCCTAGAGTCCATCTGAGTTTCCTGCCAGGTAGTCTACCCCATAGGCAGCAACATAGCAGCTTGTTTCTTCAAGGCCAGCAGGAGAGTCTGCTAGCAATATGAAGTACATAATATAATCACAAGAGTGCCATTCTGTCACCTTTGCCATATTCTATTGGTTATATGCTTCATAGATTCTTCCCATATTCATGGGAGGTGATTACACAGGCCATTAATACCAGAAAGTGGGGATCATTGGGGAATCAGCCTATAGTCTGTCTGCCACAGTCTGCCCTCAGGCCCTCCCATATGAAAAATATACTTTCTCACCTCCCAAGGTTTCCAGGAGTCTCATCCATTATAGTATCAGGTCAAAGTCCAAAATTTCATCATCTGAATCAGGTCCAGGAGCAGATAAGATTCCTGGGTATAACCTGTTAAGTGTAGCTCCTGGGGCATGATTACTCTCTATCTATGGACCTGTGAAAGTAAGCAAACAAGTTATCTGCCTTCAATGCACTCGACATACAATGGTGGGACAGACACAGGACAACAGCTATAGGCATTCCAGTTCAAAAACAGACTGTAAAAAGGAGTCACTGGCCTATAGAAGTTTTGAAATACAATTGGATATATGTTGGAAGTTCCTTAATTCCTAGGATTGGAAATGATCTTCCATGGCTCTTGGGTCTGCCCCCTAGGTTCTTGGTTCAACCATCTGAGACATCCTTTTTCATGGGAGGTAGCAGGTATTTGCAGAGTAGCAGTTTTATCAGCTTGCTTTCTGCCAGTAAAATTTTGGAGATCTGATGGCCTCCTTTCATTTTCTAGTCTTGCTGTTCCTTTTATACCAAGATGGCCTCTTTCTGCAGAAATAATTTTCTCAAGAACTTTGTGGTTCTTCATGTATTTCAGTGGAATTCACTTCATTAGACAAAAGCCACATCCATAGATATTTTCAAAAATAATCACATCTTCTTTAAGCTTGGAGGCTCAATGGGTTGATTGAGAGGATCTGAGGCACATCCTTAGATCTCCTGAAACCTCAGGCCATCTCTTAAAATAGCCTTTTATGTGACTGAATACTCTTATTTTCAATCTTTCTGAGGTTTTAACAAAAGGCTGTAGAGTCATTTCATGTGCATTTTCTCTAGGTCAGGCTTTCCTGACAATGCTCAAAAGCCATCTCCAAGTGTTAATATTTTTTTTTTGCCATCTGGGGAGAATGAGGATTTTCAAAATCATTAAGTCTTTTTTTTTTTTTTTTTTTTTTTGAGACAGAGTCTTGCTCTGTTGGCCAGGCTAGAGTGCCATGACATCAGCCTAGCTCACAGCAACCTCAAATTCCTATGTTCAAGCGATCCTCCTGCCTCAGCCTCCAGAGTAGCTAGGACTACAGGTGTGTGCTAATTTTTTGTTTCTATTTTTAGTTGCCCGGTTAATTTTTTTTCTATTTTTATAGAGACGGGGTCTTGTTCTTGCTGAGGCTGGTCTCAAACTCCTGAGCTCAAGCAATCTTCCCGCTTCGGCTTCCCAGAGTGCTAGGATTGCAGGCATGAGCCACCGCGCCCAGCCCCAAATCATCAAGTCTAGATTCCTTTTTGTTTAACAGTTTGTCTCTCAATTTGTCTCTCTTCTTGCATTTCACTGTAAGTAGCAAGAATAAACCAGTTGTTACCTTCAACACTTTGCTTGGAAATCTCCTTAATTATATAACCAAGTTCATAACTTATGAGTTCTGCTTCCAACATAACTGCCAGAGATAATTTCACTAAGTTTTCTGCCAGGACATAACAAGGATCCCCCTCCTTCCAGTTTCCAATAACATGTTCCTTACTTCCTTCTGAGCCGTCAACAGTAGAATGCTTGATATCCATATTTTTACTGACCATCTGTTCAGGGTGGTTTAGGCTTTCTGTATCATGCTTTTCAACATTCTTTCACTGTCTGCCTACTGGACAGAATTCCAAAGCCTCAGACATATTTTTAGGTATTTGTTACAGCAGCACCCCACTCCTAAGAACCAAAATCTGTATTAATTTTTCATTTCTGTGTAACAAATTACCACAAGATTTAACAGCTTAAAACAACATACATTTACTATCTCAGTTCTTTCAGGTCAAGAGTCCAGGTATAGCTTAGTTGAGTTTCCCAGTTTTGGGTCTCTCCAGGCTACAGTGAAGGTGTTGGCTGGACTGTGTTCCCATCTGGAGGCTTAAATGAAAAAGAATCTTCTTCCAAACTCTCTCAGGTTGTTGGAAGAATTCATTTCTTTGCAGTTGTAGGGCTGGCAGCTTCGGGGTAGGGTTTGTTTTGTTTTGCCGGCTGTCAGAGGCTGTTCTCAGCTTCTAGAGGCCATCTGAGTTCTTTGCCACATGGTCTTCTCCATAGGCAGTTCATCACGTAGCAACATGCTTCTTCAAGACCAGCAGGAAAGTCAGATGGAGAGTCTGCTATCAAGGCAGATTCTTACATAATGTAACACAATCATGGGAGTGTTATCCCATCACATTTGCCATATACTGTGATGTAATCATGGGAGTAATATCTATCACCTTTGCTGTATTCTTCTGGTTGGAAGCATTTCACAGGTTCTATCCAGACTCGAGGGGAGGGTCTTAAAGAAGGTCATTGATAACAGAAGGCAAGGATCACTGCGGGTTACCTTAGGATCTGTCTACCCATTGATCAATGGAGGAAGAAAATTAGTGAATAAATGTTCCTCTCTTTTTCACTCAGGCAGACAATTCTAGGTAAATTTTAGGAAGTTAGTCAAAGATCTAGTAATAGCAAAATGAGCCCCAGTTACCTATAGCAATGTTCAGATTGATAAATGTGCTCTTGAATTGGCTTTCTTTCCTTCCATGTTTTAGTTTTCCCAGTCCCCCATTCCTATTCACTGAAATCTCTTCCCCAAATCAACTACTTGCCATAAATTATTGTCTCAGGCTCTGATTTCTGGGAGGAAGACAGGCTAACAGAAGAACTGAATAAACTTGTACAAATGGTATGTTACAAGTTAGAAGGAATGGTAGGCAGGTGGTTCTCTTCCCCATACATGAATTGTTCCCCCTCTCCATATATTTCTCTAGACTATCGTTAACTAGGCAGTACTAAAACTTCTTGGAAGAAAGCATACTAAAGTTGCCTTCTCTATACAGCTTTCAAGATACAGCATCTTAACTCTCTTCTCCATAAAATTAGAATTAACCCTGGATACTAAACTAGGCTAGACTGGCAAGAGGAGCTCGAGTAGTTTACACTGTAGGAGAGAATTTTATCAAGTATGAACGAACATGACAGAGCTTGACAACTCAAAAAAGAGCAACAGAAATATTTGAATATAAGGGAGAAAATTATTAAAGAACACTTATCACCAATAAGCATTGGTTTCTTCAGTTATTTCTATTTCCATGGTATCTTCCACTTTAAGTGGTCACTCTACTTTGGCCAAGTTATTGGTTAAATCACAAAGGTAAAATGAGATGACTATAAGGTCGTATGTTTTGGGGTGGGATGTAATTGCAAAGAATGGGATAGCATGAGACTTGGGGAAAGAGTTACGAGGAAGGAAAACCAATGGAGTGCTTAAGAAAAGGACTTGAGTCAGAGTCAGCTGGATACTGTGTCTAACATGGTGAGCTATGATAATACTCACATAACACTTTTAAAATGATTGCCTTAAGATTCCCCTGGCTGCATGGTCAGTGTTCTCATTTCCTTTATTTAGAATTGGGTTGGTGCTCTTTGAAAGTAGGTGACTACCATTGGTTGAGTGCTTTGTGTGTATAGCCCTAGCACTGAGCTAAGTGCTTTGTATGCAATTTCATAAGATCTTTATGAGGCTAGACACTATTATTGTCCATGTCTCTATGCATGAGGAAACTGTTAACCTCAGGGTGTTGAGTAACTTGCCCAAGGTCACACAGCTAGTAAATGACAGAGCCCAGAACACATCTGCTCACTTAAAAGCTCAAGCCTTTAACCACTATCTCATACTACTGCCTCAAATTTCAAGATAGGGAAACTCACTTTTTAAAATATATTTATAGGACATTTACATTTTTCCGTATCTCATTTTAGTCTCTTAAACTAATGAGCTTAGAAATTATTTTCTTCTACAGAATATGCAAACCATCTATGGTAACAGAGGCAGATGAGTGGTTACTTGAGGATGGGAAAGGCCTGGGAGGGGCAGGAGGAAGAAATTACAAAGTGGCATCAAGAAACTTGGAAGTGACAATCAAGATGTAGTGAACACATTTATTACTCCCAAAAGTAAAAGTGTCTTGTTCAAGACTAGCCTGAGAGGTGATAGCAGAGTCAGGATAAAATATCATTTTTAAGGTTCTTGAACAGGTGGTTTTTTTCCTCTCAATTTGATAAATTATTAATATTCCCACATAGTTTCAAAAATAATTTGAAGAGATATAAAATATGCCATGTCTATTATAGAAAGAAGATTGTGTTTAAGAACTTTGAATTAACATATATGTATCTAAAATAAGCATTGGAAATCTATTATGAATTCATTTGATAAAAAAGTTAAATGCAGGCTGGCTGCAGTGGCTCACGTCTGTAATCCTAGCATTCTGGGAGGCGAAGGTGGGAGGATCATTTGAGCTCAGGAGTTCGAGACCAGGCTGAGCAAGAGTGAGACCCTGTATCTACTAAAAATAGAAAGAAATTAGCTGGACAACTAAAAATATACAGAAAAAATTAGCTGGGCATGGTGGTGCACGCCTGTAGTCCCAGCTACTTGAGAGGCTGAGGCAGAAGGATTGCTTGAGCCCAGGAGTTTGAGGTTGCTATGAGCTAGGCTGATGCCATGGCACTGTAGCCCGGGCAACAGAGTGAGACTCTGTCTCAAAAAAAAAAAAAAAAAGTTAAATGCATCTCTTTGTAAGTTTATTATTATCATATGCAATCTACTGGGAACTATTTTTTTTTTTTTGAAATTCTGTAACTGTGTGGCCAAAAGGAGGCTACTAAATACTTTCAAAAGCAGTGTCTTATATAGGAGAACACATTAAAATTGGAAATTGTTAGCATTCTTAGTTGTGTAGGAGAGCTGAGTTCCTTCTAAAATGATAATTAACACCTAGCCACAGATTCTCACAGCACTGAATTTGTGAAAATAATTGGAACACTATCCTAAGTAGACAGATTACAAAACCACATTCTGCAGCCTAAATGTGGCAGATTGTTTTGGCTTTTTTTTCATTCTGCAAAGTTCTTTGCAAAAAATTTATGTGTTTCATAATCAATGAGTTTAAAAATGAGTTTCTTATATTATAGAAAGTATAATAAACATTGACTTATTTTTGTAGGTTATTCTAGGATTCTTCTATTTTCACTCAACATTCTAAGATCAAAGTGTAGAAAGATTGCATAGGATCTTATTTTAATCTAAAATGTAGTAAAATATCATTTCTCAATCTTCTTTTATGAAGACTAATTTTTAACCCTGTTGTATTAGTTAGGATTCTTCAGGGAAACCAAACCAATAGGATGTGTGTAAATATAGATATAGATGTTTATTTTAAGGAATTGTCACACATGATTGTGGAGACTCAGGAAAGAGCTTTATTTAGTTTGAGTCTGAAGGAAATCTGTTGGTAGAATTTCTTCTTGCTCTAGGGAAGTCAGTCTTTGATTTATTAAGGCCTTCAACTGATTGATGAGGCCCACCCACATTATGAAAAGTAATCTATTTTAATCAAAATCCACTTATTTAAATATTAATCTTAACCAAAAACACCTTTACAGAAACACCCAGAATAATGTTTAACCAAATATCTGGGTACCATGGCCCAGTCAAGTTGACACATAAAATTAACCATCACAGTTATCTAATTTGTCTGTATCAAAGTCTCAAAGTTGAAAGAGACCTACATGGTCAAATAGTCTAACACTCCTGCAAATACAATTCAAATACTGATTTGAATTGAACTGAATTTTTATGAATTGAATTAAATATCCCCAGTGGTGACTAGGTTTGGCCAGGTCTCCACGTGGTGCTGGGGAGTAATGTAAGATAGAGGTTAAGCACAAGCTCTGGAATCACATCGCGTAGGTTGACATCATGGCTCTCTTGCTTACCTTGCATGTAACTTTGGATGAATTACTTCAACTTTGCTGAGCCTCCATTTCCTCACCCGCCCAAAGAGAATAGTAATAATAACTATTTATGACACATATTGCTGTTGTTAATCAATATTCAGGTCTCTTTCCTTTCTGGGAACACAGTGGACTGGCTGTATTTCTCAGCGACCCTATACTTAGATGGGGCCGTGTGACTCAGTCTGGCCAGTAACATGCTGTAGGATTGACATGAGTCACTTTTCACAATGAGGCAGTGAAAGGCTAATATGAGAGTCTCTAGTCCTTCTTCCCCTACTGTGGCAATCATAAAAAAGGATTCATATTAACATGCTGGTATTACAAGGTTGAAGGAGACTGGATTATCATGTCATTACATAGAGGACAGTTGCCTGCATCCAGAACCAACTTTTTGTTAAACAATTGTGTTTTTTCCCAACTGCAGCATAACCTATACTATTCTGATATATTGTCTCATAGAGTTGTTATGAGGATTCAGTCAGATGTTGTATGGGAGGGAACTGCTTGTCTGACAAGCAGTAAGGACTCAAATATTATAATTATAATATTAATTGAATCATATCTGCTTTGAATATAAAATATTGCTTTGTCCTTGATAAATATAACAATTCAAAACTCAAACAGTAAAATTAGAGTGCTGGGTAACTTTTGTTTAAAGTATTCCAACTCTTTAAACTTCTCCTTGTAGCACTGCCTTGCACAAGTAGACATTCATAAATAAATAAACAAATTCCTTTTTTGCTGACCCTCTGATAATTGCTATCATTCTTTTCCAGGATCTTTTGTTCCCTTATTGTTAGACTGGCAAGATTTCATTTTCTGTGTATTTTGCTAGACCTAGGTTCTCATTAAATAACTACTTTTGGATAGAATTATCTATTAAAAAATTTAGTATTATCCTGTCATTCATGGGGCTTAGGAAGTGATAGCTGCTCATATGTCTTAACTCCTCTCTGAATTCAGAATCAATTAATAAGAAGCCAGAAAGAGAAAGATAAAATAGCAACTTCTTACAATAAAGCTGCTTAGACAGAATGAGTTCAATGTACAGCCACAACTATGAAAAATACTTCCTAAGTCCAAATGGGTGATAACTCACCAGGGGAGAGTTAGGTCTGAGGTACAGATAGACTTATTCAGAATCACTGTTTCACACTTGGTGAGGTCAATAGTAGAAAGAAATGAGAGTTGGGCCTCAGGCCTGTTCTAGAAGACAAGCCTGGGCCCTGATCCACGTATTTTTAGTTTAATTAAATATATGAGTAACAAAGCAGAATGTAATTTATTGTGGGTGGGCAGATTTGAAAAAGATGGCAAGAAAGGGCTTGGGCCTCAGGCTCTTCTCCCCAAATCACCAACTATCAATAAATAAAATACTCCTTCTACTTCAGGAAGGTGGCAGAAAGAAACATGGAAGATATTCTCGACCTTCTAGTTATGAAAGAAACATATTTCTGGCCTCACAGTGGCTCACACCTGTAATCCCAGAACTTTAGGAGGTGGAGGTGGAGGTGGAGGATCGTCTGAGGCCAGAGAGTTAAAGACCAGCTTTGGCAACATAGTAAGACCACCTGTAGTCCCAGCTACTCAGGAGGCTGAGGCAAGAGGATCGCTTGACCGAGGAGTTTGAGGTTGCAGTAAACTATGACGACACCACTGCACTCTAGCCTGAGTGACAGAATGAGACCTTGCTCAAAAAAAAAATAAAAAAAGAAAAAGAAAAAGAAAAAAAGAAAGAAAGAAAGAAAAAGAAACGTATTTCTGTTTTTAAAGCCAGGTAGGAAAACTGCGAAGCAGAGAAGATGGTTCGTGCTAATATAAAGAAATAAATCATTGTTGCTATGGTCTGAATGTTTACCTCCTCCTCAAATTCATATGTTGAAATGCTCATCCTCCAAAATGATGGTATTAGGAGGTGGGGCCTTGGGAAGTGATTAGATTGTACTGGCAAAACCCTCATCAATGGGATTAGTGCCCTTATAAAAGAGGCCCATGAGAGACCTCTCACCACTTCTACCATGTGAGGTTAGAGTGAAAACACAGCTGTCTATGAGACAGTGGGCCCTTACCAGACATTGCATCTGCTAGTGCCTTGGTCTTAGACTTCCCAGCCTCCAGAATGATGAGAAATAAATTTCTGTTTATAAACGACCCAGTCTATGTTATTTTGTTATAGCAGCCTGAATGGACTAAGATAATGGTGATATTGTTGAAAGCTATGTTCTGAAGTTACTTTTTAATTATATAAGAAATAAGATTTTTATAATTTACTAAAAATCGATTAAAATTTTAAATATTACAAAAATTATAAAATATCAAGAAAAAGTTACATATACTAACATTTTTAGTGATAATTTTTCCTGACTTCCCCCACAATTTATATTGTTAATAAAGTTTTAGTAATTTTTACTCATAATAAATTGATCCACAAGAAGCATTCAATACCAAATCATCAACAAATGTTAATAAGCACATATTATGTGCAAAACACTGTGTCAGATGAGGAGATACAAAAACTTAAAAATGCAGTCCTGATCTTACAGTCTAGGGGAAGAAACAGATTTCAAAGAATATATATAAAAATGGTGTGTTAAGCACTGTAATAGAGATATCTATGGGGTCATACAAAAATCCAGCAAAGAAGTGGATTATGACAAATTACCTATTCAGTATCCATTTTCTGTTTCTTCCTTATGAACAGAAATCCAATTTGGTTCTGGATGACCATGTAAACAGCTAAAAAAAGGTCCTGTCCCTCTCGTAGCTAAGGGTGACCAGGTGGGTAATGCATTTCTTTTTAATGAGATAGAAGCAGAAAACTACCAAGGATTTTATGGTTTTTTAAAAATTATTATGGGTGCATAATAGTTGTATATCTTTATAGGGTACATGTGATGTTTTGATACAGGCATATAATGTGAATTAATCAAATCAGGGTAACTGGGGTGTCCATCACCTCAGATACTTATCATTTCTTTGTATTAGGAACATTACAATTTCACTCTTTTAGTTATTTTAAAGTATACCCTAGCTTATTGTTGATTGTAGTCATTTTGTTGTGTTATCAAATATGTTCATTCTATCTAACTATCTAACTGTATTTTTGTACCCATTAACCATCACACTTTTTCCCCTACTCCCCGCTACTGTTCCCAGTCTCTGGTAACCTTCATTCAACTCTCTGTCTCCATAACATTGTTTTTAATATTTAGCTCCCACATATGAGTGAGAACATGTGAGATTTGTCTTTCTGTGCTTGGCTTATTTCACCAGTTCCATTTGTGCTGTTACAAATGGCAGGATTTCATTCTTTTTTGTGGCTATGTATTATTCAATTGTGTATGTGTACCATAATCTCTTTATTCATTCACCATTGATAGAAACTTTGGTTGATTCCAGATATTGACTAATGTGAATAGTGCTGCAATAAATATGGGAGTGCAGATATCTTTTTGATATATTGAATTTCCCTCCTTTGGATATATACCCAGCAGTAGGATTTCAGAATAAGCTTTGCCAATTCAAATTCTTGATGTAGGCACTACCCTCTCCTTTTATTTTTTTTAAAAATTTTGTTGTGGTAAGAACATTTAACATGAAATTTACCCTCTTAATAATTTTTTAAGTATACATTATTGTTGACTCTAGGTACAGTGTTGTACAGCAGATCTCTAGTGCTTATTCTCCTAGCTTAACTGAAACTTTATGCCCATTGATTACTAATTCCTCATTTCCTCCTTCCTCCAGCCCTTGTAAGCCACCATTTCTGTGAATTTGATTATTTTAGATACTTCATATAAGTGGAATCATGTAGTATTTATCTTTCTGTGATGGTCTTATTTCACTTAACATAATGTCCTCAAGATTCATCTATATTGTCACATATTGCAGAATTCCTTCTTTTTTAAGGCTGAATAATAGTCCCTTGTATGTATATACCCATTCTCTTTCTTCATTCATCTGTCGATGGACATTCACATCTTGGCTATTGTGAATAGTGCTGCAATGAAAATAGGAGTGCTAATATCTCTTTGAGATATATCTAGAAGTGGGATTGCTGGATCATGTGGTAGTTTAATTTTCAGTTTTTTGAGGAAGCTCCTTACTGCTGTTTGTTTTGTTGCCTATGTTTTTCATGTCATATCCATAAAATCATTGCCAAGACCAGTGTCATGAAGTTTTCCCCTCTTATTTCTCTTAAAGTTTTATAATTTTGGGTCTGATGTTTAAGTCTTTAATTCATTTTGAGTTTATTTTTGTGGATAGTATAAGATTTCATTCTTATAGCATGTGGATATCCAGTTTTCCCAGCACCATTTGTTGAATACTATTCTTTCTCCACTGTGTTATGTTGGCACCCTTGTCAAAGATCTGTTGACTGCATATGTGTGAATTTATTTTGAGGCTCTTTATTCTGTTCCATTGGTTCGTGTCTGTCTTTTTTTTTTTGAGACAGAGTCTCACTTTGTTGCCTGAGCTAGAGTGCCGTGGCATCAGCCTAGCTCACAGCAACCTCAAACTCCTGGGCTCAAGCGATCCTCCTGTCTCAGCCTCCTGAGTAGCAGGGACTACAGGCATGTGCCACCATGCCTGGCTAATTTTTTCTATATATTTTTAGTTGTCCAGCTAATTTCTTTCTATTTTTTAGTAGAGACGGGGTCTCACTCTTGCTCAGGCTGGTCTCGAACTCCTGAGCTCAAATGATCCACCCACCTCGGCCTCCCAGAATGTTAGGATTACAGGCATGAGCCACCACTCCCGGCCTCGTGTCTGTCTTTATGCCAGTATCTTTTGTTTTAATTACTGTAGCTTCATAATATATTTTGAAATAAGGAAATGTGATGCCTACAGCTTCATTCGTCTTTCTCAAGATTGATTTGGTTATTTGTAGTCTTTTATGGTTCCATATGAATTTTAGAATTATTTTTTCTATTTTTGTAAAAAGTGCTATTGGGATTTTGATACGAATTGCATTGAGTCTATAGATCACTTTGGGTGAAATGAACATTTTAACAATATTAAGTCTCCAATCCTTGTACATGGGATGTCTTTCCATTTGCTCATGTCTTAATTCCTTTTACCAATGTTTTGTAGTTTTCACAATACAAATCATTCCCCTCAGTGTAGGATAGATACCACCTCCACATAGTTTCCCAACAAGAAACTTGGTCTCCTCTTTTTTCACCTTTCCCATCAAAACCTAACATTTTAGACATCTGCTTAGATGTGTTCCAGTACTGGAGTAGTGTGGAATTCAAGAAAATACACTTGAAAAGATAATAGTAATTTATTATTAATTTATTATAGAACTCCAAAGAGACTTCCATTCATAATTTAATACTTGGTAAATCCATTTCTTTCCTCAATAATTCTCAAATTCTTTATTTTCTCTGAAACGTGTTTGTTCTTCAGTCTTCCCAATCTCTGAAAGTCATTTTTGATCTCTTTTTCCTTGACCCTAACATCAAGCTAACATCAAATCCTACAGATTCTTCCTCCAAAAAATAACTCCATACTACCATCATAGTCTGGACTATTTAGCTCTAAATTTTGCACTAATTCCTGCCTCTCTGCTTCTTCTTTTACCCTCCACCAGTCCTCTACCGAGAAGCTAAAGTGATCTTTTTAGAAAGCAAATTTGGGTAGGTGCTAATAACAATTGAGTGGTTTCTGTTGCACTCTGAATTACATCTAAAACTCTAATTATGCCACGCAGACTCCTATAGGATCTAGCCTGTATTTACTTCTTCAATTTAATTTCCAGCCATGCCTGTTTTACTCACTACAGTATATATTTCAGTTCCTAGCATAATTTGATTCTCAGAAGACACCTAATAACTATTGAAAAGTTAATGCATAAAGACAAGTGATAAGTTTTAGACATCTGTAAAGTGAGATGTCTAAATAGAAATTACAATAATTTGTGATTATATATATGATTATGTTGCTCAGGAGAGAGAACTAGGCTAGAGATATCTATTTGATAGAGTAATGGGAATGAGAAAATAAGATCCATCTCTCGGAGAGATGGATCAGGAAGAAGACACAGTAAAAAGAGAAAAAGGCTGAGCGTGGAATTCTGGGGGACAATTAAAGAAATAGGAGAGAAAGATAAACTTACAAAGGAGACTGAGGAGGAGTCAGAAAGATAAGAGGAAAACTGAGAGGATAAGAAGGACAGAATTTTTGCCCAAAGGCAAACCAGGAGGCATACAAAAAGCTGCCAATTGGTGACAGCAGCTGAAGTGAAAAGGCTATGTAGATCAAGTGCTGAGGTAGGCCTTATGAGTCATGGGTAAGATGCACAGGCAAAAGAAATCAGTAGGCAAAGAGAGGCTTTGAAGAACTAATCAGCTGGGCGGGTGCCCTGGCAGCCTCCCATGCTGGAATGTAGAGTCTTATGTAGATGATGATTCAGAAACTATATCTGGGCTCAGTGTGAAATAGTAACTTTTTTTTTAAATAACCTTTTTTTTTTTTTTTTGAGACAGAGTCTCACTTTGTTGCCCGGGCAAGAGTGAGTGCTGTGGCATCAGCCTAGCTCACAGCAACCTCAAACTCCTAAGCTCAAGTGATCCTCCCACCTCGGCCTCCCAGAGTGCTAGGATTATAGGAGTGAGCCACCACTCCTGGCCAAAAATAACCTTTTATTATTATAAAAGCAGCATATGCATAGTAGAAAGTAGGAAACTATATATAAGCAAAATAGAAAAATTAAAACAACCATATTCCCCTTTCCAGGGATTAACAGTTAATAGTTTATTATATATCTTTCCAGATCTCTATTTGTCCCTATACATGCATACAAATATATATTAATGTATTTTTTTTACCAAAGTGATATACATGGTATGCAGTTTTGTAACCAATTTACTTTTTTCAATTAACAATCTCCACCTTTCCAAGTCAATACATTTTTATTTTATCTAAAATTCAGATTTTTTCCATTAGTCTCCAAAATATCTTTTACTTTGAAAATTGGTAACTAAAAGCAAAGAATTATTATTTACTTTTTCTTTCCAGTAGAAATCATATTTCAGGGTAACCAAATAGTTCCAGGTAATAAAGGCAAACTCTAATTTACTGAAGAAAATCAGAATATAGAAGGAATGATGGATTTAGAAGTATTCTGCAATTCTTATTGAAATTATTGACTCATATAAGTGTTTTCAACAGATGTTAAAGCATAAGGTTTATTTTTGAAAGGAAACCGGACATCTGCATAGTATCAAAGTAATGCCATACAAATGGGATAAGATTGCCATATCATTAATTCAGTTGTCAGTCTAAACATCAATAATTGTGTAAGTAGCATGAAAGATACTATATAGAATATATCACCTATAAATATTCTAGCCCTAAATGTTTAACATGAATTAATCAAGTCTCTACATCTATCTTATGTTTCAAAGAAAGATTTCAAAAAGCCATTTTTACACCTATCAAAAATCATAGATAAGATGTCCTGGGTTACTAAGCAACACTGTGAAGGCAGAACAGAGGAATGAATAAGGATATGTATGTATTAATGTATTGTTCTTATTGTTCTTTTACTGTGATTTGTTGCATTAAGCAATAAAGGTGACAAAAGGGGATTAGCTTAGAATGTTAACTCCACCTATTTGTAAGAGGAGGTCCAGCTGGAAGTTTACTTAAATGGAAAACACAACCCTGAAATTGAGCCTGTTCCCTGATTGTTGAGGAAGTAGATTTCATTTTCACATCACATCATCCTGATACTTACATTTTAGGGGTTGTATAGATTATTAAATAAATCTACAAATTATACCTGCCTATGTATCTTCTATAATCCTCAGAATCAGGCCAGTTGCTGCAAAAGCCCTGGTATCAATGAAAGGTTGGTAAAGTGCATGGTCTGTGCGTAATTTTCTTCTGAGTGTAGTGAAAATACAGTTAGTAATATTGTATAGAACACAGTGTTCCCAGAAGTAGTAATCATGAAAGTTCTTTTAAGTTATTTAATTAAGTTATTTTAAGTTCTTTAATTTTTATTATACAGTAGGTATTTTTTAACTCCACTTTACAGATGATGAAAAGAGCCTTGGTGAGCTCACACAGATAGTATTAATGAATGACGGGCCTAGGATTAGAACTGAGATCTGACTTTAGTGTTGGAGCTTAACCTCTCTATACTACCCTATTTCAGTGAATCAAATTTATATTAATGAACTTTGTAATACTGGTTGAAATTATTTTGAGATTTTCTTTGGACCTAATAGTAACACTAACTCTTAACAGTTTCTGGGTTATTACTGCTAATCCAATGAGAACATCTATGCATGAAATGAAAGTACTTAGTTTTTGTCAAATATTAGCACTGAAGAAACAAAAGATTAACAGAATACTTTTGATTTTTTTTTTTTCAAACAACAGTCACTGCTATTCAAGGCGAAGTCTAAACTTTTACTTGACATTTTTTGCTACTTTGTACGAATTTGACAGTTGTGCATTTGGAATCTGTTCAAATTCTATTTGTAGCTGAATCATGTGAATGCCAAGGAGATCAGTACATCTGCTTCTTAGCATCTCTAGAGTAATCTGTATTTGTAGAATGCTTTATATAAATTTGAACATGCTAGCATGCTCAATCAGATTTATTTGCCACCAGTCATGACATTAGGCCTTTCACAGTGGTTTAACAGAGTTTGGAGCAAGTGTATATAATAAACTATTAACTGTTTTTGGCTGAAAAACTAGTAGGCAGCATGCATTGCTTTTGATTTGAATACTTTTACTAAATAAATTATAGATATAATAAGGAGGAAGTAATTACTATATAGTAAATAACAAGTAGTTGTAGAGTATATTCCCATGGAACTGACCTACAAGTATAGAAAAGAAAGTAAGACATTCTCAAGGGTTGTTTTTGTTTTCTTTTCTAAAGCAGGGGCTAAAGTTACATTTTAGAGTATATATCTCTAGGAAATGAGACATAAAAAACACCCATAATCACATATCATTATCACACCTGAGATAATTATTAATAATTCCTTAATATTATGTAATATCTAGTCAGTATTAAAATTTCCTTGATTGTCTCATTAACATTTTTATGGCCCTATTTAAAGTATAGTTATTAATATCTTTTTATAAGTGGTTTGTTTGAATCAGAATCTAAGAAAGGTCCACATATTGCATTTGGTTGATATGTCTGATGAGTCTGTTTTATTCTGTAACAGTGCCTTTTTCTCTCTTGCCTTTATTTATTGAACAAATTGAATTATATATTTATTTATTTATTTTCCTCTAGAATTTTCCCTGCTCTTAGTTCAGGTAATTGTATCCATATTGTATACTACTTTAGCAATTTAGGGACAGGGGGAAGGGTTTAGGATACAAAGGATGTCAGGTCCAAGTTTATTGGCTGACTGACAAAGGAAGTTAATGAGAAATAAGCAACAAAGTGGGATCACCAGGGGTGGAGGTGGTGGTCATCTCTGCAAAGGAGTTGACATTCAGCGCTGAACTCTTAAATAGAGGTGTGCCAGCCCCAGTTCATTTTCAGGAAGATATTACAGGGATTAAGGGTTAAAGGAAACAACCTGAGGGAATGGAATTAGGAGTCTGGTCTCAGCTGTGCAAGTAAGAATATGAGCCAAAAGTAAGGCTCCCATAGGAATGGACTGAAAACAACTAAGGATGAAAATCAAAAGGACCCAGGATCAGAGGACTGAACCTGACAGGGGTGCAGTAGACAGATTTTATTGGAATTTAGGGTAGGTGCCTTTTTTCTGCACCATGTCAGCTCTGGACACCAGTGTTCTAGAGGGGTAAGAGAGATACTGCATATCCAGGATATCTGGCAGAAGACATCCAGGTAAAACCTGTCTTTGGGAGGGGTGAGTAGATGGCTGCTACCTGATAATGCTGCAAGTGTATATGCCACTTTCCCTCCCAGCAGAGAACAGCAAAAAATGAGTTTTGAAACACTGTTATATTATAGGTGGAGGCCTCTTGCTAGTTTTGCATTCATTTTAGGAAGGAGGTGGAACAACATACAGACACTTGATAATTTTCTTTTTTGTAAATGAGATAAGCATAGGACCCAGAACAAACTGATGATTTATTAAATTGAAAGCATTAATATGTGACCTGGTTTATACAAATTGAATACTTGTGACCTCAGAAGTTTTCATAAACTGGTATAAACAGAGGTTGGATAAAGCTAACTGGAATAATCCAGTGACTAATAATCTAGTAGCTAACTAAAATACTAGCAATATATAAACTTTTATATATATTAAGAGGTATGACTAAAAGTCATTTGGACATTCTGCAATGAAATTACAGATTTGGGTTTATCCAGAAAGTATTATAGAAGAAAGTATGCTGTGAAAAATCTCATGTGTTTGAGGAAAAAAAGAGTAAGGGTTGGTTTAAAAAAAGTTAGGTGTAATTTCTTTGCATTATAGTTACAACTTTGGAAATCTAAGGAATTATGTGTTCTAGATGTTTCCCATGTTTAAATAATTGTGACAAACTTTTTTTTATACACTATCCTGAAGTTGAAATGAAAAACACATTTACAACTGAAAATTAGCCATTAGAAAGAAATGGGTACTTTTTCTTTTTAGAAAGTGAGTCTGGGATGTCCTCTCAGTTTAGTTAAAACTCAGGAGTCAATCCTTATACCCTGAGCATAAATTTCCAGCTATTTCTAGAGATGGTGTTACAAGTCATAGCATGCACCTAATTTTGAATAGGCAATGTAGGTGGAAAGAGTAGGCAGAGCTTTTCAATAAGACTTAATCGTCTTTAACCTGTGAATACATAATTATATAATTTGTTATGATGAACTTTCATTTTTAGACTTCTATGGTGGGAATTATTCATACTTTGGAGTTATGTGAAAATAATATATAATTCTACTTTTTATTACTCTAAATCATGATCTCCTAAACATATGCAAATTTCTTAGTCTGATTATATAATACATCATCTTCATTGGTACATTATGCAAATTTGAAATAAGAATGTTATTATGAAGAAAAACACTTAAAATACTATCCTGGTACAGCTATTTAAAAAGGGAATACTAATAATATATTGATACAATTTTGCCTATATGGATGATAAAAGAAGAAAAAATAAATCGAAATGTACATTTTTACTCTAAAGGCATGTATCAGTTGGAGATAATAGTACGAATCAGTAAAATACTTGGTCTGATGAGGTCTCTTTAATAATAGGTATAAATGAGAATTTGTTTGGATCTGATATTTGGCATGTAAGTGATTTTCTTTTACAATAATTAAAATATTTTTTTAAATTATTACTGTTTTGCATAGTCAATTTTTTTAGATTTATGTAAACAACACTCTCAATGCTCTTCGTTTATTCTCAACTCTCAGAACTTTCATTTGGGATCATTTTGTTTCCATCTTTAGACTTTCGTTTATTACCATCTATTAGTAGCAAACTCTGCTTTGGCTTACCTTAAAATACCTTCGTTTTGGTCTCATTCTTAGATCTTTTCACTGGGTACTGAATTCTAGGCTGACAGTCATTTTATTTTAGCTCAATAAAGATATTATTCCACTGTCTTCTGGTATTCATTGGAAAGTCAAGTTACTTGAGGATAATCTGTATTTTTTCTCTGCTACTTTTAAGGTTTTCTTTTTGATGTTCTGCAGTTTCACTATGATCCATCTTCATGTGAATTTGTTAATCTTTAACTTGTTTGGGATTTGAGGGTCTTCCTAAGCCTGTGGGTTTCAGGTTTTCATCAGTTCTGTAAAGTTTTCAACCATTATCTTGTCAAATATTGCCTCTGCCCCATTGACTTTTTCCTTTTCATCTGAAGTCATAATTAGATTTATTTTAGATCGTCTCACAATGTTGCCATGTCACTTAAAGGCTTTTTCATATTTTTCATTTCTTTTTCTGTTGCATTTAAGATAACTTCATCTCTATTTTCCATTTCACTAGCTTATACTTCTGCTGTGTCAAATAGACTATTAAACTTATCCATTGAGTTTTTAATTTTAATTATTTATATTTTTAAATTCTTTAAGTTATATATTTTTTAAATATCCTCAGGCATTATTTACAGTCTTCTCTGCACAAATTTTCAAGCTTGCCTTGTATTCCTTTTTTCATATTTAATATAGTTATTTTATAGTCTGTGCCTTGTAAATCTAAGATCTGAACTCATTTATGTTATTTTATTTAACACAGGGTCTCTCTTGCTCTGTTTCCCGGGTAAGAATGCAGTGGTGCAATCATAGTTCACTGTAACCTCAAACTCCTGGGCTCAAGCCATCCTCCAGCCTCAGCCTCCGCAGTAGCTAGGACCATAGGTGTGCACCATCATGCCTGGCTAATTTTTTTTTTTTTTGTAGAGACAGGGGTCTCATTGTGTTGCTCAGGCTGGTCTTGAACTCCTGGCCTCAAAGGATCCTCCTGCTTCTGCCCCCCAAAGTGCTGGGAATATAGGCTTGAGCCACCGCACTTGGCCTGAACTCCTTTAGAATCTGTTTCCGCTGTCTTATATCTGTACTCTTTTTCTCTAATGATGTCTTATTTTGTTTTGTGCCTGTTATTTTTTTAAATGTGAGCTGTTCCTTTTCCTTAACATTTTATTTATAGTCATTCTTTAAGGTTTAAGATGAAGATAGGTTACTACAGAGAAGATTGGCATTTGCTTCTGCCAGGTGTTTGAGAGCATTATCAGTCAAAAATCATTCTTAATTAAATTATTAGCTTGAGGTTTTGTTTTTGGATCACCCAGGTAGTATGAATTCAAGCTACATTTTTTTGTGAGAATTGGATTGTGATACCAAATTCTCAAATATGATTTTGCTTTTCCCCTGTCCACTAGGTGCCAAGGTTTGAAACAGTTCATTTTCTTTGTAGACTCTGGGGAGAAGTGTGTATGCTAATAAGGGGCAAGTTTATTTCTAATATATCCTTACATTAAGTGCATGCACATGTGAGAATGTGTGTGCGTGCGTGTGTGTAATACAGGTCATGGGTTTTGTCTCTTACAAGGCCATGAAAACCAAAGCTCATAGTAACAGGGGTTAGCTTATGCCCTTGGGATAAAGGCTAGCTGTAGACTCTGCTCAACTCTCTGGATCCCTGCCTTCATTTAGTCTTTTGACTTAATAATATCTTATCTTATTGTCAATTAATCAATATATTTAAGAAGATGAAAAGAAATATTTTTTCAAGGACTTCTGTTTTTAGTGTGACCAGTGACTGAGGTACCTAGTCCAGAAACAGAAGCCTATATTCTTCTTTATACTTAGTTTATTATCCAAATTTTCCTCAAGGGATATAAGACAAATAATACTAAACAGAAATACTTAAAATCAATATGCAAATATTTTTCATGCAAATCTGTAGATTTTATAAATCAACTACTTTTTGATATAAATTTTATGTGGAAGTTTATCAAATATCTGGTCAACTAGTCTGCAGATGTGTATTATTTTATTTTATTAAATAGATGCTTAAATATTATTGTTCCATAGTACATTTAGCCTTTGAACCACTAATTTGTTGGCTCAAATTCTCTTTAGATGATTTGAAAAATTATGCTATTTAACAATCTTAAAAATCTCTGATTCACAACAAATATTTTTGTTTTATTCTTGTTTCACATCAGTAGCTGCAGGTCAGCTTGCTGCAGTGCTGTCCACGGTGAGGGTCAGTCTCAGGTCTGCTCTATAAATTTTCTAATTCTGAGATTTTATCTGGAACATATCTTTCTCCTGGCAGGCAGCATAAGACAAAGATTGACCTGAATGTTGCACTCAAATTTAAAACTTCTGGTTTAATTTAGCATTTAACATCTGCTTACAACCCGCTAAAAGTCGTCATATGATCAACAAGAATAGTACAATCTATCAGTCTTCAAAGCAATTTTGAATACCTTATTTATGCTTGAGGTTAATCTTAATCTAAATTTTCTTCCAGAAAATGAGGATTTTAGACTAAAATCCTGATTAGCAATCTTTAGCAACATAGTGTCTAACTGGATAAGCTAAAGGGAAAGAAAAAAAAAAACCTACCTCAAGCCACATCTCTGTCATTCCAGGTCAGGGTTGAAATAAATTCTGTGGGAAAGATTACCGTGCTTGTTAGTGCTTAAACTAATTTGGCAAAAAGAACTTCTTATTCTTAGAAATGTAAAATTAATTAAGCAGGAAGCAAGAGAGAGAATTCTTATTGGAGTTAAAATTGTATAGTTGTAAGAAAAAATTTTATTTTAAAATGTCATTCTTAAGATCATTTTAAGAGAAGCAAACTTGCAGGGTATCTCTTAACATAGCAAATAGGAGTTATTGAATTTTTTTCAGTTACAGTGCAGGATTGCATACTACAGTTTCTGTTTACGTTGTCATCACATTGAAAATGATAGATTGAATGATCATTTCCTGGAATCAGAGAATACTACATTCAAAAGGATCTGAAAAGCAGATTTTTCAGCTGCAGTGTATTGATATGTTACTGTGTTACAATCAGTTGTGAAGTATGTCAGAATCATTAGTTATGCCTGACAAGTAACTATTACTAGCAATATTTAAAGTATAGAAGATTGTGAAAGCCATACTTACACTTGTTTTCCAATAGTATCTTCTTTTACTTTGCATTCTTTTTTTTTTTTGAGTGGAGCTGAAAGGAGTTAAAGCTAGTCTATCAAGAATTTGCATGATTCTGGGTAAACCATGGCTATTTGTTTCAAATGTGAATGTTATCCACTGGGAAAAAAGTTGAATATCATCCCTTAAAAGAGTATGTAGTCCAACTCCCTACTTTTATCAGAACTTGAAATACAGAGAGTAATTTATCTAGTCACACATCTAATTAGCTAATTCTGTAATCTAGGCCTACTTGCTTCCAGTACATTGCTTTCCACTACAACAAATGAACACATTTTCAAAAGCCAATGTAAGAAATTGGGGCTGAGACAGGAGAGGATTAGGCAAGACAATTTGCCTACTTAAAAACATCAGGGAAACAGAGTCCAGATGGTATATTTTGCATGTTGTCTATGCTCTAGTAACATTCTTTTTCAAATCTATTTGATTATAACTCATGGTAAGAAATGCAGTTTAAATCACAACATAGGACACACTCTCATCTTCCCCCATATCTGAAACAAAAAGTTTCAGAAAGCAATTTTTGCCCTTACTCGTTATTATGCACTCTGATCTTTTATATTGTAATCCATCCTAGCCTATTTCATTAAAAAATAAAATTGATTTTTGAGTCAGTTTGAAAAATACTGCTCTAGAAAACAGGTGACAGGTTTCAGTATGTTGAAAAACTCTGAAGTTACTAGCTTTGCTGAAAACAGTGTCATTCACAGAATAAACTTCCCTCATGTCTATCTGAACTGTGAGTACAGTCTCTCAGACTTCAGAACAGAGCCTGACAGAATCTCTTCCTCATTGGAATGTCAGTTTATTACAATATCTCAGAGATTCTAAGAATTGTTTCCCAAATGTTAACATCTTTGAATTCAAGATATGTCTTAAATGTCTCTTAAAGATTGTGGTAAGGCATAGTTTAATTGGCAGGTTTTTTCCTTTCTTGGGTAACATAAAATAATGGTGAGTCTTAAAGAGTTATGATTTTTTGGAGCTGCTGTGAAATATATTAAGGTTTATATACACTGAACTCTATGGCTTATTCATTTCAACGGATCCACCTGACCACAATGCCTTCTGAATTCTTGTCAAGAAAATGTAATGAGATGAGAATTGCTTAAGATAAAAAAAATCCTTAGTCTGGGGCTAGAAGAGAAAATGAGTTGTGACCTGAATTTAAGTATTACAGAAAGTTTTCATTTGCCTTCATTGTTATCAGGATTTGAGTATCATCTTTCTGCTCTTCTACCTCTCTTATTCCTGTATTGTTACTTTCTTTTGGTGGTTAGCATTTTACCCTTTCCAGATTTCGTTGGATTATGCTTAAAAAGGAAAACAAAAGGCTAAGTCCAGAGTTGAAAAAAAATTCAATAATTAGACTTCATTTTAAAAACGGAACGTCACGGACTGGGTTTTAAATGGAGGGAAAGAAACAAAAAAAGGAAAGAACTGCCAAATTCCTGTGTATCCGTTTCAACTGACACCAACCTAACACACTGTATAACTTAATGACTGTAAAACTGGCACGAAGGATCCTTAACATAATTAGAAACAAAAATAAGTTTGCTAGGCTATTTTCATCCCAGCGTGGCTGAAATACACATTTCCCCCAAAATAACCTCTAATGAGAAAAACAGTCAATTAAACGTCACAGTTAATGTGCTACTAGAAATAAGAACAAGTAGTTACTGAATGCTTTTCAAGCCAGACGTACACTACGATGCCTTTTGTTCCCCTTTGTTTGGCTAAAACTTTCACCAAGCCCAAGGCTGGGGGGGCAAGTCTCGCGTTCGGGTCTCGGAGGCGGGGTCCACACTGAGCCCCAACCCGGGGCTCCACCGTGCGGTCTCAGGTCAGACAGCGCCGGGCACGCCGGTTCAGACCAGGCCTGGCGGGTCAACAGGCGCGCGGCCGACCGCGGTGGGGCCGCACGCCGAGGCCCGCCTTGGGCGTGCGGAGGCGACTCGGCGGCGATAACACCCCGGCTGAACGAGGTGTAGACAGTAGCGCCCCCACTTTTCGCGCCAGCTCCCCAGGGGAAGCCAGCCGGCCGCCTCCTCGGAGCGCCGTCACGTGACGGGAAGAGGGTGTGGCCGAGGCCCGCGAGCCAGGGGGCGGGGCCGGGAGGGGGAGGGCGCTAGAATGTGAAGGATCGTGGCGCCTCTGGGTGCCCAGAAAGGCGGCGACGCGGCCGATGACAACATTAGGCCGCGACGAACGCCGGGCTGGGCGGCGGTGGTAGCGGCAGCCCAGGCGGCTGTAGCGTTAGCTTGAGCAGCGGCAGTAGCCGCCGCCGACAGCAGGCAGGCCGGGGGAAGGTGGGAGCCGGCTCTGGCCGGTGGACAGCGGAGCCGGAGTTCCCGCCCCGCTCGCGGGCCGAGCCGGCCGCGCCTCCGCTGCAGCTAGACAGCGCCCTCGGGCTGGGCTCGCGCCCCGGCTGCCCCCGACGACAGCGGCCGAGGGAAGTTGGGGTCCGACCCGACGCGTGCAGGGCCCCGGACCTCGACGCCGCTCCGACTCCTGAGGAACCGGCTCCCTGCGTCCCGCCTTTCTGGGGGCTCCGCACCGGTGAGTGGCGCGCCGTTCCCTGAGTTGGGGGGCGGCGGGTCCGCACCCCTCGGGGAGACTGCGCCCCTCATCCCCACGTTCTGAGCTCGGGCTGTCGGGAACCCCTAGCCACTCCGCGCGGAGGAGTTCCTCTTTGGCTCCTTTGTCCCTTTTTGGAGCTGGGGATTGGAAAGGCTGGCGGGGGTGGTGTTTGGGGCCCACAGTGGGTGCAGTCTGCAGCCGTACAAAGCGGCGGCCGGGGAACCCGGGTGGGAGGCGGTTGGAGCATTGCGACCGCCTGAGTGTCTGCTCCTCCCGAAGTTTGGCAGGGCGGACGGCAGGATTTCGCCGGAAGCCCCCGCGCCCGGGAGTGCTGGCGCTCTGTCGCTCGGTGCGGTTGAGGCGAGGCTCCAGTTTTCCTGTGACAGCCCCAGAGGCTGTGCCGCGCGCCGCAGACCGCACCCGCCCTTGCAGAGCCCGGCGACACGGTGGTGTTCCTCTAAACCTCGGTTCCCAGGGCCTTCTTGTAACGTAGGAGGAAAGGCGAAGCCTTTGCTGTGCTTTTAAATTTAATATTTGTTTGTAAGCCCTCTTCTCCAGAGTGAAATCAGGTTCCAAGGAGCTTCACTTGGAGCGTGCTTTTGGTTCCATTGAGCCACCCACTCATGACCCGCCGAGGCGAAGCAACAGTATGTGCAGATTTTCCATTCACAAAAGTCATTTAGCACTCTTCTTTATGAGAAACATCTGCGTTGCGGAAATAGCCTAATTTCATTTTATCTAAATGCTTTCTGAAATAATAGGTAACTTGGGCTCCTGCTTAAACACAAAGATAAACTTACCTAACGGATGATATAAGCATATATGCTTTAAATAAATAATGTAATGAAGTTTTTGCCTTTCTGCTGCTGGAATACTTAGATGACGTCTGAGTGGTATTAGAATGCCTTGTGTATGGCAGTTTTTTAAATTAACTTCAACTGAAATTTAGCCCCTAAGTTAGTGCCACTTTAGTGAGGTCTTTTCAAATAATCATTTAAAACAGTTTTTTGCCTTTTCGTATCCAGAAAGAGCAAGGAATTGTGGAAGAACGTGGGTGAATTGCTTGTTAGATTTTCTCCATTCTTAATGGGGTTTCATCTAAACTTGATTATGTTGAAATTCTATGATCCGTTTCTGTGCTTGCTAGAACCTATATTAAGATCATGCTAGTTTTATAAAACACGTTGGAGAAGGAACAGTTAGGCCATACAATTTAAAATGTCCTCTATAGAAGTACAACTAATTCAAATATTTGTTACTCCTTTTTTTCGTAGCAACTATGTGTGGAATGACTAAGGTATGCCTGTTGAAAGTCCTGGAAAAGGGAACAGATGAAACATAAGAGCTACCTTTTAGGTCTTTAATTATGGAGATTAAGTTGTTGCGGTCAAATTCCATGTGAACCGTTTGAGCCACAATGCCTTGTACGCAGGTGCTTAGAAATGCCTGTTTAATTAAAAACGGTCATGGTTTATTTCTCTTTCATTGAAAAATGATCTGTGGAAAGATGCTGCTATTTTTTTCAAGTAGAATATTATTGAATTTTAGAGGCAATCATACATATTTCTTACAACATGTTCATAGTACTTACACATTTGGCAATATTTAGTTTCTTGGTTCATTTTAAAATTGAGAGCCTTAAAAGAAATATACTTTGGGGATAAATATACAATTCTGTGTAAATGAAGTTATATTTTAGTTTGCTTTAAAAAATTATGAAGTTATAAATTTATAAACTATGCATTTTCAAAAGGATCTTTCTTTGGAAAGGATGAATTGCAGGATTTTAACCAGTGGTATATTTTAACTTGGTTTAGTTTATAAATAATCATCCAAGAGCAGGTTACTTGAATTGAAACATTAAAGACAAACAATTGATAAGTACTTAGATGTAGTTTTTAAATATTATTTTGGAAAACCTTTATCTTAATACCTTTAGTATGTTTTAATATTTATAGTATAATAAACAAAATTGAAAACGTAGCAATGATCTTGGAGCATTAGGTGATTCAAAAGTAGAAGAAATAGGTCTTACTTTAGTCTTATGAGTATGACCTACAAATAAGACAAATACAACTTGAATAAAAAAGTCTCTGAGAAATATACTTTTAATGAAGGTGGCTAGGTGTAAAGCAATCAGTAGAGGTGCATGATGGGAGCAATTATAGTATAGTTTCCTTGTGCATAGGGCACAGAAAAAGATGTCTGGACCAATGTGTGCAGATTTCATGTCAGTATGTGGGAAACCTCTAAGAGATTTCAGATCTGTCCTTTCTCATTTATTCTCTCCCCACACATACCCTCACAGAGGCATGAAGTTGAAGGTCTCATCTGGAAGGCATAGTAGAAGGGATTTTTTCCCCTGACAAATGTTGTTAAGGTTGCACGGGAGAGAGCTTTCTTTAGAGATCTTGTAGGGAAAAAATCCTTGTCCTGGAACATTGTACTCTTATACTCCATGTTGTTTTTACCTTTGTTAAAGTTCCAGACAATGTAAACTCTCCATGATAGCAAGGACCTTATCTATTTTGCTCACCATTGAATCTACAATTCCTCAATAGTTATTGAATGAAAAAATGTAGTTCCAGATACATTACTGGAGAACAAAAGGAGTATGTGATAATGTATTCTAAACTAGATACAGGCAGTGAGGTAATGAAGGATTTTAGCTTGGGAGGAGGGGAACAGGTCATTTAATCTGAGAAATTTTCTTAGAGGAGGTGATTCTTGATTGAGGTCTTGGTGTAGGCTGTGTATCTGAAGGTAAGCTGGTGTCTGTGGGGTAGACAGTATGAACCAAAGCGTTTAAGTTAGACTGAGTAAATTATGTAAGATTAAGCAAAGTGAGTCTTTCTTATAACGAATAATTTTTCTTTTCCCATCACACTGTTGCCTCTCCCAGATAAAAAGATTAGAACACCTTTTAAGAGCTAAGATTTAGAGTACTTGAATTTTGAAAGTATAATGATACAATGCCAGCAAAGAGCATTGAACTCCAGGGGTCAGAAAATTTCAGTTGGGGTTTTAACTTCATCTTCTTCAAGCAGTATGTCCATGGGCAAATCACTGGCCCTTAGTTTTCTGATTTGTAAAATGAGGATGATAATCCTTACCCCATATGGTTGTTGGGAGAATGAAATTATATAATGTATGTGAAAGTAGCTACCTCAATATCTAACACATAGGAGGACTTCAACAAATAAAAAATTATTTAAAACAATTCTTTTGTCCCTAGATTTCTAAAAAATATTTTGGTTCATTTATCAGGAACTCTAATATTTACCTGACCCACTTAACTGACCCATAGTATTACTTTTGAATTTATCAGAATCAAAAGTTTAGATGGGTACTTTTCTTTCGGTATAATGAGGCTTAATTGTATTACTTCTTAATGTTACAGACCACAAAGAATGCTAGATGCCTCAAATTTTTAAAGCTTTAATTAAGGGATATGTGTTGCTGAAAATCTGATCCTTTAGGTTTTCTTCTCTACAGAATTTGTTTTTGAAGAAATTGTCTTTGTCTGTCATGCCATTTATCTATCCATTGTTATGAAGAAATAAGAGGTTTTGCAGTTAAAAAATTTATCAAGAAATCTTCTGTATGTTTTTAGTGATATCACTATAAACCATGAAAATCCCTACCTTCTGAATCTTTTTAGAGAATTCAGTATTTTTTGAGCAGACTTCTACATCATTTTTTATCTAAGCTTTTTGCTCCAGTAGATATTTGTTCTTTTATGAATCTCAAAATTTCATTATACTTATACTTTGTGAACTCGTTGTAGTGTTTGTGATCTGTGGAGCAGTCTGTTCTTTGTATAATATTTGCAAGGGAATTTTATTATAAAAAGACTAAGAAGAATCTTGTCTTCGAATGGTAAAGAAGCCAGTTACCCACCAACTTTCATATTCACAAAGAACTTAAAGAGGAAATGGTTTTAGAACTTGAACTCTCTTTTCAGATAACAAAGAGAAGCTTTTTGATTTAAGGTTGTTATAAAAACTTGATAGATTCAGAGGGAGGTTGTTATAGCTCCTGAAGGTGTCTTAGTAGTAGTGGTTGATCATGATAATAATAGCTAATATGTGTTGTTTGCTAACTATATACCAGGTACTGTACTACTCAGAAGTACTTGACACATGTCTTCACATTTATGCTTCACAATGCCCCCCCCCCAATCAGGCTATTTTCTTTTTTTTTAACCTGAGACACTGACTACTATTAAATATAGTAGATGATGAAGCCAGGATTTGAACTAAACCTGAGTGACAGAGAGGGTAAGTAGTCAGTGGTGGAGCATACTAAAAGGATTTGAACTTGAGGTTTAACCTGACCTCTGGCTTCGGAGCCTGTCCTTTTAACCATTGTATTATACTGCCTTGTGTATTTTATTTGCACCTGCCCCTTATCTTGATGTTATGATCTTCCTGAGTCTGTTTTGATTGTGTGATTTGATTAAAAGTACACTTTACTTTGTAATAAGATGGAATATAGCTTCAGTTTTTTTCCATTTTACTTGTATTTGACTGACATCCTATTTGTAAATCTTAAAAATACTTGGAATATAGCAAATACCTGTTTTATTCTTCATTCAGTTGCCATTTTCTCACTGGGGAATTTCAGACTCACTGGAAATAAAAAAACATAGTAGACATAGTATTTTAAGCTGACTTGTTATTAAAATTAAAAAAAAAATAGGACTTATACAGAATTGGTGTGGATGGTTTTTATATAGTGATATTTGAGGGACCAAATCTATGTAATTAAAATCTATGCTATTGAAATGACCACTATTAAAGTAACTTGTTTTTTGGCTGCCAAATGCCTGCATATTAGCAGGAGTAGTTTATCAGATTTCATAGTTTCTGACAAAGGAGGCTCAAGCCCATGTGGAAATTATGGAATCTGTGTAGGTATATTTTCATGGAGTAGAAGTATATCTGGGGAGAGAGCAATTCAGTCTAAGTAGCATTACTTTTATTACTGGGCAAGAGGAATGAGGTTGGGTGCCTTGACAGGAGGGCACAGGTACATAGTTCAAGTGGAGAGTAGGGTGGAGGACTTCTGGAGACTAGCCTTGCATATTGTTGTGATTATAATAACATTTAAGATAACATGCTATATTTATATTTTATATATTTAATCTTATATTTAATATTATAAATGTTATTATAATATTTAAGATAACATTATAATAACATTTAAGATCAGCAATCCAGAAGTAAAGAAAAACAGTACTGTGTATCATAGTGGGGGGATTGTAATGATTCCTAGGCTGTTTTGCAAGATGTGGGTGCTTTACAAATATTCATTGGTAGCAATAGAAGGACTCTGTTATCACCTGTTATTCTAGAAATCTGGAGAGGTAGAATAGCGCAGTCTCTGGAGTCAGACTGCTTAAGTTTCGAGCTGGCATAGCCGCTTACTAGCTTATTGCCCTGTACCTGGACCTATGCTGACATAGGGTGGCCACAGGGGAAGAAAATGGTATATTCAGGCAAAGAGGGGGCCAGACAGAGATAGCACCTTGTGAGTTTCCCCATGGTTCTTATGCGGTATGAAGGAGATCTGGAAGTTCTCACATATGCCTAGTGAAGGAAATAGAAGTTAGCAGAATGAGAGCTAGCAAGCCTGTCGTGAGGCTATCATTGTGAGGGGAGGGACCATAAAGTAGATAGAGGTTATAGGAAGGGCATCTTTGGTAGATTGAGTTCATTGCCCAACAAAATTTGTGCTCCCTCTTGCTTGCTACTGTTTTTGCCAGGGGAATATGAGTGGTTGTCACTTCTTGGTTGAGGTGGCAGAAAAGTGGGTGTTCTTTCTCTGCTTTCTCTTTTCCAATCCAAGGGCCAGATGCAGAGGATGGGGCTTTCAAAGGTGGTAGAGCCATAGATTGGAAGGATCTAAAGTTCCTAAAATTACCATGTGGAAAGAAGCTGTGACCAAACAGGAACACTCACAATGAATGGACTGTAATTTTAATGAGAAATTTTAATTGGGTAAAGCTACTAAAATTTTGAGTTTATTTATTAAGCAGCTAGTGTTGCCTTAACTATAAGCCAGGGACTGAATTTAAGAGGTAGCTGAGACCTTTAGAATATCTGTACTAACAGGAGCTGAGGTAGGTGGGGTCAAGTTAGTAGAGCCACTGGATACTGTTCCAAGGTACATTTTAGCATGTGCCATATGACTCTGTGAGAGCCAATGGCCAAACCTGAGAGGCCAGTGAGGATCCTGAGGGCAGTCCTTGGGTCTATATTCAGCCTAATTTTATGCCCATGAAAACATTCTCTGTGGCTACTCAACATGAGGAATGAGGAACAGTAAGAACCTATGAAGTCTGAAGAGTTCCCTTAAAGCAGGGTTTCTCAGTTTGGCACTGTTGATATTTTGGGCTGGATAATTATTGCAAGTTCCTGCACATTGTGGAATGAATAGAAGCATCCCTGGCCTCTACCCCCTAGGTGCCAGTAGCACTTCCCCTAATTGTGACAATGAAAAATATCTCAAGACATTGCCAAATGTCCTCTGGGCAAGGTCACTCTCAGTAGAGAAACACTGCCTCAAAGATTGAAGGAAATTATTTTTAATGGAAAGAAACTATCATCTTTAACTGAAGGACTTTTTCCTCTGGTAGAGGATGGGTGGGGTTCATAGGAAAGGTTTGTTTATGTATATGCAGCAAAAGAAGCTATGTTTTTATAAAACATCATAGTTTCTTTTTTTATTATTATTATTATTTCAGCATATTATGGGGGTACCCTAGTTTCTATTGAATGTTGATTCATCCTTCTCTTTACCAACTTTAGACATTACCTGGGTTTTCAATTTTTTTCTTTTTTCTTCTCATTCTAAACAGGCAGCTATGCTTTTATTGCTTAGATAAAAACATGTTTTCCCCTGCGACTTCAGCTGTCATGTCCATAGATTGTCTCTGAATGATGAAAACCAATAGTGTCGCTATTATGACTATGTCACTATTATTTAATGCTGGGCCAGGTAGTATGCTTACATTATGATTCCTTTTCTATAGATCCTTTAGGCAGTCCCTGGGCCACAAGAAGAAAAATCTTGGTAATATGAAGGACCAATGGATTTTATTTTATTTATTTTGTCATTTCTGACCACTGAATTAAAAAAAAATTTGGCTGACCAAAATCTGACCATGGAATTAGAAAAAAAAATTGGGTAGATCTTCGTGTTTTTCTTGGTGTTTTTAATTGCCCCTTTTTTTGTTCTACATGCCTCTATCATAATCATAGTCTCCCCTACATCCTGCCTCTCCACATCCTAACTCTCTAGCATGCTACCTATTTTTCTGTGTTGTTTATTTGTCTGGAATTGTCTGGAACCCTGCCTCAGTTTGGACTGGTTGCCTTTTAGGTCTCTTCCTGTAACTTCCTTTCACTGTACTTTTGAATTGGATCCATTCTATTATAATATATATCTTCCCTTTTTTCTTGATCTACTCAATCTTTTTGGAGTATATCCTCAAGTAACTTCTTTAAAAAGTATATATGAAAGGCAAACTTTCTGAATTATTCTATGAACAAAAATGTTTTCATTCTGTTCTCAAGTTCAACTGATAGTTTGGCTGGGTGCAATATTGTTGGTTACAAATAATTTTCTTTTAAAACTCTGAAAGCATTGCTCCATTGTCTTGTGACATTCAGGGATGCTGATGAGAAGTCTTATGTCAGTCTGATTCACTGTTCTTTTAAGGTGATTTCTTCTTCTGTTTGAAAGCTTTTAGGATCTTCTTTGTTGTGTCTTCTGCTACAAACTCATAATGAGGCATATGGGTCATTTTTGTTTTGTTTTGAGTATTTATTTTAGGCACTAAATTGCCCTTACAGTCTGAATCAGATTCTTTTTCCAACTCTAGGAAATTCTCTTCTATTATGTTTTTGATAATTTCCTCCCTTCACCTTCTTACTTGCTCTTTAGTAGGCAGATGTTTTCTCTTTTGGATTATTCCTCTTTGTCTCATCTTTAGTTTCATATTTTGTGATTCTCTTTGCTCTGTATTTAGGACATTTTTTTCTCCTTTTATCTTTTGTCTGATTTTTCTGGGGTTGATCGACAAATTTTGTTCTTTTTGTCTTTTCCTACCATTGTTATGTTGTAATATCATCTTGAGTCTCAGAATGTGTAAAGTAGATTTTTAAGGGATATCTTTTGTCTTCTCATAAACTATTTCCCTTTCCCCTCTGGTCAGTTTCTATGTTTGTTTTAGTAATCATTCTTTTTTCATGCTTAGTTTTGTTTACGTTAATATACCTGGTAATTATTCTTGGTTGTCCATTCATGATTGAGAAAGAAGGAATGGGTCTCCCTGCTTCCCTGCCCCAGCCCCTTGGACTGTTTTCTCTATTAGGTTTTTCCTTTGACTAGGAATGCAGTACAGAGTAGAGTCTGTCCCTTGGCAGGCATTGTTTTAGGGTAAGAGGAGTGGAACTAGCTGCTAGGCTGTGGGCCTTTTAAATGCTGGATAAGAAGGGTTTACTCTGTGCCAGCATCCCCACTAGATATTCATTCACTTTCTTTAGAGAAAAGCTGACTTGTCTTTTTGCATGGGGGCAAATGTCAGTTGTTTTAGATATTCCTTGGAGATGGGGGACAAGAGATATAGTTGTCCCTTATACAGTCAGTCAAGTAATACTTCTATTTTTAGCCCTACTATTTATTTTCACCCTCCGCTGTACCATTTACAATCATGCTTTTCTGGGGGTCCTGTTAGACATATTGATTCCCATTCATCTGCATCACTACTAAAGGGTGTAAAGAGACAGTGGCTTTCTCTGCTTGTTTTATCTATCAATCTCACATATGCTTTCATCTTTCAGAAATATGTTGGATTTTCTCTCTATACCTATCCTCAGTCTTAATTTCTTTACTCTTACGGTTTTATTTCTTTCTGTATGAATTGTTTTTATTTCAATGGGGTATCTGGAGTAACCAAGGGAAAATTTATATTTAGTCCACTATCTCATATTAGAAGTCCTTTACTAGTTCTTTAAACAGAAGATACAGAACCTATGGAACTTATTTTGCTCCAATTTATCCATAGAAATTATGATGATCATGATACAGTGTTAAAATACAGTTATGTCCCATCACTAATAATTTTAATAGGTGTTTGTGTCTTTATGCCAGTTGGTCCTAAATCTTGAACTCTTTGAATTCTTATTTGCTTCTTAGTTTTTTCTCTTTCCTCTTTTGTTGTCATCTACTCCATTGGCACATGTCATTATGATTCTCTTGCCATTTCTGGTTTGCTACTTGAAAACTAAATGAGACCATTTAGAATTGTGCATAAAATAGTGATTTTGCTCCAGAGAATGGCATTTCAGCTTTAAGCACATGACCTGTCTGCCATTTTGATTATTCATAAGCCTTTACTTAAGTTCTATTTCTCAACTATATCCAGACAGGTGGGGTCTTATCATTCTTTTTCATTTACTCCTTTGCCTTAAGTGTGACAGCTACCTTGGTTCAGTAGTTGATATTTTTTCTCTATTATTAATTCTTTTTCTTCTCTACCATACATATTATCTTTGGTACTTTAAATGTTGAACTAACTTAGATTGCCTAGCGAGTTCATTGAAGGACTTAATTTTCATTTGGTCCTTTCAGTTTATACTCATAAAAATTTCCCAGCATTGTTTTAAACTTCTTTTTCACTTATTTTCTCTTTCCTTTTTCAGACTCCTTTTCATAATCTTCATGCTTCATGTTGATTGAGCTTAGAATAGTTTTGTAAATTAACCTGGGTAAATAAGTTTAAAAGTATCTGTTTCTTTTCCTTCTCTTCTATGATGTCCCTGCATTTGCCTTTTAATCTTGTTTAATTCTTCTCTTGTAAGACTTTGAAGTTAGTTCTTCTACAGCTGTGGTTTTGACTATTGGAATGTGTATCTTTTATAATTGGAGTTATAATTCTCCTGCAATCAGAAGTTTTACAATCCAGATTTTAAAAATGCTGACTACTTTGAAGTTGAAAATCCTGTCAGCAGTTCTGATTTGGAAGGTTTAAACCCCCAGACTTGGCCTGATTATATAAGGTATTATAAAACCTACATAGTAAATACTGTACTTCTTTGAATTTTAAAGTAGCTTAGAAAATAAATCGGCTCTTTCAGTTTTTCTAATTAATGTACAGGAAGTCAAAGTTGTAAATATTCCCTAATGTAGTGGACTGATTACTGATTATTTTATGAACTTTCTCGGTATTCTGTGAAACTCTTAGAACCCAGAAATTTTAGAATCCAGAGGTTGGATTAAATAGTAGTTGCATGTCTATTGCTTTACCTTTTGCATGTATTCTAAGCATTTTCCCTTTCAGATATCTGTTGTCATGATTAATTTTCCTTCTTGACTGAGTCCTTTATTGCTTCTATTATGTTTATAATTTTGATAATCTTTTCTCTGTTCCTGAAATTTTAAATAGAATTTTCAAACATCAAGCTATATACCTTAAATGCATACAATCTTTATATGTCAATTATATCTTTTCTTTTTTTTCCCCTGAGACAGGGGTCTTGCTCTGTAGCCTAGGCCGAAGTGCAGTGACACGATCATAGTTTACTGCAGCCTCGAATTCCTGGGCTCAGTGGATCCTCCCACCTCAGTTTCCTGAGTGGCTAGGACTACAGGTGTGCAATATCATGGCCAGCAAATTTAAAAAAAATTTTTTTTGCAGAGACTGGGTCTTGCTGTGTTGCCCAGGCTGGTCTTGAACTCCTGGCCCCAAGCAATCCTCCCACCTCAGTGTCCCAAAGTGCTAGGATTATAGGCATAAGCCACTGTTCCCAGCAATGATATCTTTTATTATTATTATTTTTATTTTTTTATCAGCTTTATTGAGATATAATTTAATGCGGTAAAGTCAATATCTTAATACTTGTAAAAAATAGAATCTTCAGCATACTTTGAATATTTTCAAAAGTTTGATTATTTGGGAAATTATGGCTCTTACTATTTTCCCAAGAATTTATGATTTTGTAGTAATTAAAAAGAAAATACCCTGTCATTATTGAGGATAATTCTTCTGTAAAAACAGAGATTCATTTAAGAGGTTGATAACTTATTTAGCATTTTAACTAGCAAGATCTTGTTTGTTTATTTTTTGGGGGCCTCTTCATAATTTACAATAGTATAATTAGCCTCCTCAGACTCATCAACTGAAGTTAATCATTGATACATTTTTGGGGCTATAAGATACATTTTTATTTTAAATAAATGCAGAAAATATAGTCATTTCTTGGTGTAAGCAGGGGCCGGGGTAGGGGGAGTTGAGATGGAGGGGTATTGGTTCCAGGACCCTTGTGTATACCAAAATCCACACATACTTAAGTCCTGCAGTGGAACCTGTGTACACAAAAAGATGGTCCTCATTATATGCAGGTTTCCTAGCTCATGAATAGTCTATTTTCGATCCTTGTTTGGTTGAAAAACATCCATGTACAAGTGGACTCACATTCAAATTCGTATTGTTTAATGGTCAACTGTATATGATTTTTAAAATATTCACTAAAATCTTTTTCATTGTCATGTTGATCAGAGTTTTCTTTTAGGAACAGGCTTTCAATATGTGAATTATCTCTATAGTTTCTTATTTTTTGGTAGTTATTCTTAATTCAAGCACTAAAAATTGTGTTGATTCTTATAGGTCTTTTTGAATTGGCACAAAGAAGTGTAATTAAGTGTCTTGGTTACTTACATTGTAAATTAGAGATGATGAGTACTTTGGTTGTGGTAATTTATACCTAGAATTCAAAAGCCGGAAGCATCTAGGCCAGAGTTAGGCACTCACAAACTCATTTTTCTTTTGTACCCAAGATAGAAAGCCATTCCTAATCTTTATCAAAATATGAAGAAATTGCTTTGGGGACTGAATACTAGTCATAAAATTTCTTGAGACTGTCTTGAATTAAATTTAGATCTTGCATTTCAAGCTGTGGTCTTTAATAATGAACATCAGTTTAAGTATGGGTATGAATTTTTACTTGTAGGAAACTGGATAACTCTTTTGGTTTACTATAACTAGTTACTGTGCTTAATAAATGAGAAACATATTTATTTTTTCTAGTATCTTAATTCAAAACAATGTTCATAATTTTTCTTAGAAAATAACTTTCAGGAAAACAGTAAAAATAGATGTAGAATCAGGGGAGTTTTAGCTATAATTTAATATTTCTAACTTTAAAAACAATGACATTTAATATATAATACTAAATTATTAATATATGTTTGCCAGTATCATATTTGCAAGCATTATCCTTAAGCGTCCTTGAGTTACTCTGAGACCCTCAGTCACAGGCTGGTGCAACCTACCATTACAAACATTAACTGATTTAGTAAACAGTAGCACTGGGAAAATAAGAAACCTGCCAGAAGTATTATCTTTCCTACTAAGTAATTGTGACCTTGGCAAACCACTTCTTCTGGGTCTTAGTAAAGTGGAAAATTGGGAACAGATGGCCTTTTAAAGTTCTTTTGAGGGTAGAGTCCTTGAAGATATTAGGGGCTAGAATTCCAATCAGGTAATATATTACTTAATATAATCCTTATAATAGCTCTGAAATAGATTATATTATTACCATTTCACAGATGGAATTATTCCTATTTTTACAGACTCCATGTTCAAGTAACATGCTCAGTCATGCAGCCACTAAGGGGCCAAACGAGAAGTTGAACCTTATTCTATTTCATTCTATAGCTATGTTCTTTTTTAGTATACCATATTGCCTCCCCAAGCCATGTTATTATTAGACTACCAGATTTTATTCTGAAAATTTGTTTCATTTCTTAATCTGTAGTTTATAATAAATATGATTTTGCATTATAGCATCTGTCACTCAGAAAAATCAGAAGTCAGATATCAGGCCTGTCTATGAGTTGTGCACAAAGTAGAAATATGACCAGTTTTTAAATTAATATACTAGAACTTATGTATCTAAGAGATGATCAGTGTGTTTAAAATTATCTTGAATTTATTTCAGTAATATCACCCTTGTTCAAAAAACACTTTTAGAACTATTCTTTTGACATTTCTTTAGTGTCTTTAACCTCATTCTTTTAACCTACATTGTATGGTTACATCTTTTAAGAATGGATTTGGTATTTGGAAAGAGCAAAAAGTCATTCTGAACCAAGTCTCATAACCTACAATGATAAATGCCATTTTCAGTTAAAAATAAGCAGTGACCAAAGGGATGAGATCTGTTTTTCTTGTGTCAGTTATAAGGTAGCTAAGAAAGAAAAGAAGAGTTCCAAAATTGTTTTGTGGCATAGCAACTTGGAATAGTCTCTGACTACTATGAATGGAGATCATCTTTGTTTATATATAAATTCTGCTATGTTAAAGTTGCTATACCCGTTTGCTAAACCTAAGTTTGTTATACCTGTTCTGTTTCCCACTTAGGTTTGTTGTATGCTGATTTAGCATTGTGCTGTAGAGAAAATGTTGAAAGAATTATTCTTTCCATTTTAAAGATGAACAGAATGTATAAAACAATGTTTGCAGAGGTTTGAATGATAATTTAATTCTTGGTTATAGTAATATGTATTATGTAATTTGTGGCTTAATTCTACCCCATCGGAGTGTACTCTTTGATGCAGGCTTATATTCTAAGTTAAATTTTTTGCAGAAATTATCATAGGTTGCATTATATATGACTGATAGCTTTTGGATATTAGTACTATACTTGGTGCAGATAATAAAAAAATAATATATATATCTTCTTGCAGAGGAACTTGTGATATAAAGATTTCATTTTATTTTTCGAAGGTATTATTTTTCTTGATTTAAACTCCCAGATGGTGGAGTTTAATGAAGTGCCCTCGTTTGTAACAAAGGGTACTAAAAAATGCCTCTAGCACCTTTTTAATAATCGTTTTTCCTTTTAACGTTCCAGAATAATTTAATGTCACAAGACCATTAACTCCCAGATTTGAGTATAAGTCACTATGCGAGGGGCTGAAAATTGATTAGGAGCTAGAACAGATGTGCTCTCTGTCCTCCTTGAGCATATGTGTGGGGGGAGGGAACAGACAGTAAACCACTAATTGCACAGTTCACTATGTAATCACTTTTGTGAAAAGTGCTCAGAGGAAGAAATATAGGGTGATACAAGAATTTGCTGACCTAGTGGGGGAGGGGAGCCAAAGACGGTGACGAGCTGAGGGAAAAAGGAATATTTCTGGCAGAACATCTTGTTTAAAGATCTTGGAACAGCAAGGAACTTGGCCTTTGCTAGGGACTGAAAAAGTCCACTGTGACTGGAGTGTTTAAAAAAAAAAAATGAGAGGGATAGCAATGTAATACTGGAGGCAGGGACGGGATCATGTGTGGCGCCTTAGAGCATGTTAAGAATTTTGATTTTTGTCTTAAGATCCCTTGGAGGCCGGGCGCGGTGGCTCACGCCTGTAATCCTAGCACTCTGGGAGGCCGAGGCGGGTAGATCGCTCGAGGTCAGGAGTTCGAGACCAGCCTGAGCAAGAGCGAGACCCCGTCTCTACTAAAAATAGAAAGAAATTATCTGGCCAACTAAAATATATATAGAAAAAATGAGCCGGGCATGGTGGCACATGCCTGTAGTCCCAGCTACTCAGGAGGCTGAGGCAGTAGGATCACTTAAGCCCAGGAGTTTGAGGTTGCTGTGAGCTAGGCTGACGCCACGGCACTCACTCTAGCCCGGGCAACACAGTGAGACTCTGTCTCAAAAAAAAAAAAAAAAGATCCCTTGGAAACCATTAGAGAATTTTAAACAATGGAGTGAAATGACCAGGTTTAGGATGGTCTCTGTGGATGCCGTGTGAAGAATGGTTTGGAGGGTGATGCGGGTAGATTCTGGGAGACAAGTTAGGTCATGTTGAAATTAAGGTATCACTGGCTCATCCAAAGGGGGAATCCTGTAGGCCAAAGGTTCTTCAACTGGGTGTCACCTGGGAACTTACTAGAAATGCAGATTTTTGGGCTCTACTGCAGACCTACAGAATCAGAAACTTTGGGGATGGTTCTCAGAAATCTGTTTTGGAACAAGCCCTCCAAATCTGCGGTCCCCAACCCCAGGCCGCAGATTGGTACCGATCTGTGGCCTGTTAGGGACCCGTCAGCAGAGCTCCGCCTCCCCGCCCCCCATCCGTGGAAAAATTGTCTTCCATGAAATTTAGGAACCAGGGCCACACGGCAGGAGGTGAGCGGCAGGCACAGCACCCTATCTCTGGCATCACTGCTGAGCTTCACCTCCCTCCCCAAACCCCCCAACTCCCTTGGGAAAACTGTCTTCCATGAAACCGGTCCCTCGTGCCAAAAAGGTTGGGGACCGCTGCTCCAGATGATACTTATGCATCCTAAAGTTTCTGAAACTGCTGTAGACCATTAGATACATGGTTTTTGAATGCAGGAGAAAGTTCTAGACTGGTTGAATAAAGAGTACCTGCATGAAGGTGGTAGTTGAGAGTGAGAGGAAGGGAAGCAGCTCTACTAGAAATGAAACCCTGAGACAAAGAGCAAGAGCTAGTGACAGAATTAAAAGATTAGTAAAAGCGTTAGAAGGACTAGAAGTTCAGGAGAGTCTTTGAAGGAGGGAGTGGCAAAGTAAGCATTAAATTTGGCGATGAATGATCTTATAGGGATGGACACCAGCTGTCAGTGGGTTGAGAAGGAAATTGGCACAGAAAGAGTGAAGAAAATATTTACTCATTTAAGATGTCTCTTGCTATTTGGACAGATATTTAATGTTCCAAAATTATGGGAAATAAAAGTGAATAACCTTGAGGTGCAGTACCAGCATAAGATTCTATTGAGAACTATATAATAAAATCTCATTTGTTGTACCTATAGATTCTGAAATGAATAGTTTACATAGAGTACTGAGCTCAAGTTCACCATTTTCTTTACTAGCTTGCAAGATGTCACAAGATAATCATAGTTAAACTTATGGAGGAATGGGGGTGGGGATGATGTTTAGCTGACCAAGAATGCTCTGTTTTTAACATGATTAAAACTACTTTAGCACTGTGCATTTATGTCTAAATAATTTTTAAATTACAGATACTTATTCATTACAAATACATTAATTCACTTGCTATTACTGTTATGTATCTGAAAGAAAATGTTTTTAAATTTATTTTATAATTCAGACTTTTACTTTTTTAAATTACTCTGTTAGAATAATTCTAACACGTTAAGGTTATGCTCTTCTTAAGGGAAGACCACATTTAATGTGAAGACAAATTAATTTCAGGATCAATCCCAATTATAAAGTATCGTCTTTGGGGGGGTGTGTGTATGAGAGAGAGAGAGAGACTTAAGCCATTTTGGGATGCATTTTCTTTTCTGGATGAAATATGTTTGCTTGTGTAAATTTTTTTTAAAGAAAAAATATGGTTATCATATATGTGATATATAATACATCAACATGTGCTCAATGTAAAATTCAACACTATAGAAACTCATAAAGTTAACTTCTGTTGCCACTACACTTTATGTCTGAAATAGCCCACTTGTTAGCAGTTTGGTGTTGTTATGCTAGATTTCTCTCTCTCTCTCTCCCTTTGTACATACACACATATAATTTTTTTAAAAACAGAAGTAGGATTATATTATATGGATTTGCAGTTTCCCATTAGCTCTAAAATGCTGTTTAGGAATGCTACGATTTGAAAGAACATTTTTTTGAATTTTATGTGGAAAGTGATGATCTCAATCTACCTGTGAACACTGAAAGAGATAAGTAAGCTCTTGCCATGTTAAAAACACAATGGTGATGGGGAAGAAGGATGTTAGAAACAAGGTTCAAAAGGATGGTTTCTTATTTAATATCGTACTCAGTAGGCATACCTGCTGCTTTTAAGATAATAATGACCTTAAATAAAAGCTTCCTTGAAGCTGATTGGTTCAAGTGATTCAGACCACTTTTTTTTTTTGCCTGGGGTGGGGGTGGGTGGGGGGTGGTTGGGATGTGGGTGGATCTGTGTTTGGTTGTATCCGTTGACTCCTTGTGGGAGATAAGACAAATGGGAATTATGGTCTGCTCAGCATTCTTTAAGGAATTGTGTGATCTTCTCCTTTGTCTTTTATTTTTCTAATATTTTCTTGTTACCTTTACCTATTTTTAAATTTCTCAGTACTTGTGCTTAAACACTTTTTAAAAAATTTACTTATTTTTTTCCTGATAATATTTTATTAAGGAGGAGACAAGTAAGTGTAAAGAGGAATAATTGAGAAAACTAATGACTCTTAACAGTGGTTTTTCCAGGCAGAGCTTTAATTTAAATTTACTTTTTTTAAATTGGTATTTGTGTGTATTTTTTTTCTATGTGTATAGCTGTTGGGTGGCATGAATCTAAGGCAGTTCCAAACATACTTCCTATCCTAAGCAAGAGATTCAGGATACTTTTTTTCCCCCTCCACTTATATAATAGCAGCTCTTATGGCTTCTCATTCCTTTCTTATTCCTTTAAATTTTGAACCCCATTCTCAAAGCTCTAATCTGAGTAATACAAATGTACCACCGGCAAATTTCCTACCTCTAAATAAAATAAGTTTACCTATAGTGCTAAAGTCTGTGCACTGTAGAGATTACTCTTATGTTGCCTGTGTCTCTTTAATCATTTTTTTTTTTTTTTTTGAGACAGAGTCTCGCTGTGTTGCCCGGGCTAGAGTGAGTGCCGTGGCGTCAGCCCAGCTCACAGCAACCTCAAACTCCTGGGCTTAAGCGATCCTACTGCCTCAGCCTCCCGAGTAGCTGGGACTACAGGCATGCGCCACCATGCCCGGCTAATTTTTTCTGTATATATATTTTAGTTGACCAGATAATTTCTTTATATTTTTAGTAGAGACGGGGTCTCGCTCTTGCTCAGGCTGGTCTCGAACTCCTGACCTCGAGCGATCCACCCTCCTCGGCCTCCCAGAGTGCTAGGATTACAGGCGTGAGCCACCACACCCGGCCCCTTTAATCATTCTTGATGGTGTTTGATTTAAAATATTTCATTCACGATTTCTCATTTTAAAAATAATGTTTAGCAGTATTGGACTCGTAAAATCTCCTTTCAACAAAAAATGAAACAAAAAACAGTTAGTAGCAGGTCTGAACTAATATTTTGCTTGCACCTGTAATCCTAGCACTCTGGGAGGCTGAGGCGGGTGGATCATTTGAACTCAGGAGTTCGAGACCAGCATGAGCAAGAGCGAGACCCCGTCTCTACTAAAAAAAAAATAAAAAGAAATTAGCTGGACAACTAAAAATATATAGAAAAAATTAGCTGGGCATAGTGGCGCATGCCTGTAGTCCCAGCTGCTTGGGAGGCTGAGGCAGGAGGATCGCTTGAGCCCAGGAGTTTGAGGTTGCTGTGAGCTAGGCTGACACCATGGCACTCTGGCCTGGGCAACAGAGTGTGACTTTGTCTCAAAAAAAAAAAAAAAAAACCCACAACGAACTTTTTTCCAATTCATGTTTCTTAAAATAGGAATAAGTATATATTTTTAGTGACTATATGGTAAATGCTTTAAAAATATTTTATAGGATAAAATACTGTCAGGAAAAGAAAATTTTAAAGGAATATCATTGGGGAGGGGTAAAAACCTGCTTATTGGGTACAGTGAACACTATTCAGGTGATGGGCACACTAAGAGCCTTGACTTAAGCATTAGAAAAGGTATTTATGTAACAAAAACATTTGTATCCCCTCAATATTTTGCAATAAAAAAATTTCAAAAGAAAAAAAGGAAAATCATTCATGATTCTGAACAATATAACAGATCAATAATTTTTTTTATGTGTTTGTAAATATTTCAGCAACTACATTGATATATAATATATAGGTCTAAGAAAGCAAAAGTAGATAAAGTCATGTTTTAGCCTCTACATTTTCTACTTTGAGCCAAGGCCTCTAACTGGGTATTGCTCTGATGTAGATGGAGCAAATAAAACCTTGCTTGTCAGCTCACTATCACTGTGTAACATCCTTTCTCAGTAAAGAGACTTAATAAATCCTGTAGCTTTGTTGTCCTCAGCATAGCTCCATTACTGCTACTTTGTTTAAAGGTCAGTATTATTGCCCTTTAATATTTCATTTCTCATTGTGAATCTCATTCTCTTTCCCTCATTGTACATTTCTGTACATCTCTCCCATTCCAAGAACTAAATTAGCTCAAGTTATTACTAGCCATCTTGGCTGTTTTTCCCAGAAATGAGACATTGAACACTTTTCTGTTTTGTATATATAATATAGAAAGGAATTAACTCTGTCCTATATGCAAAATCTTAATGAAGATTTAAGTTGGTTTCAACATCGTAAGTATGCTAACCCTACATTCTTACATTAAATGCTTTTTTTTTTTTTTAGACAAAGTCTTGCTCTGTTGCCTTGGCTAGAGTGCAGTGGCGTCATCATAGCTCATTGCAATCTCTAACTGCTGGGCTCAAACTATCCTCCTGCCTCAGCCTCCCTAGTACCTGGGACTACAGGTGTACACCGCCATGCCCATCTAATTTTTGTATTTTTTGTAGAGATGGGGTCTCACTATGTTACTCAGACTGGTCTTGAACTCCTGACCTCAAGCAATCCTCCTGCCTCAGCCTCCCAGAGTGCTAGGATTACAGGCATCAGCTACTGTGCCCGGTGCATTAAACACTCTCAAATGTAAAAACACTTTGAAATTATAAATGCCTAAGAACTCTGATCTTGGTCACACTGGTCTCTTAAAATACAATTTTAGCATTCTGATGACTTTTAAGTAGTATGCCATGAGATAATTCTTATAGCTGAATAATTATCTGGGGAGATTTTTTATATCTTGTTTTCCAAAATATCAGTCACTTACAGAATTGAGATTCTGATAAATGTACAGGCTTTCATAATTTCAGGAGCACAATGACAGCTGCACAGCAAGTCCATATGTTGCTTAGCTATAATTATGTTTTGATAATTTTTCTTTGGGGAAGAACTGTGGCTAACCTCCAAGAGACTGAAACTGATGATTGTAAGCGTTCACATTTTTTTGACAGAAAGATAGAACCTTTTCTTTTTCCCTGTTTTAAACAACTGAATATATTTATCATGTATCATAGCATCCACTGGATGAAGTTGCGATTCTGGATCCTACTGTAAAATTTAAATGAATATTTGCGTCAGATGGGAAGATTACCCTGTTTGTTTTTTTTTGTTACTCCCATATATGGACTTGCTGCCATAGGCATGCTAATTTTGCCATCTCCTACACACGACTGACTTGTTCCTTTCCACCTCCGTTCTTCTGCATGCACATTACCATTCCCTCCACCTGCAGTACTCTCCTTCCTTTTCATCCATTTCCTTTTCTGCTTTCAAAACAGTATCTAAAATTATTTCCTCTAGAAATTCTTTCATGATTTATTCTGTCTAATTGTTACTTGTTTTCTTTGGTTTACCTTAACACTTAACATGGATAGTCACATATTCAACTAATAAGAGTTGTGTTGCTGTGATTTACCAGCATACATGTAGTGTTAAAATTAACTATCCCATCTATTTTTCTCAGCTATCCTGTCAATTATTCCCATTTTACAGATGAAATTAAATAAATTCCCTCAGTTATACTCTTAGTTTTAGCTGTGCTAGAATTTATACCTTTTAAAAATTTCTAAACACATCTCTTCTTGCAGTGTCATTCTGCCTTTATTTCTGTAGTCTTTCCTGCTTTCCAGCACTCAGCCCACCAATAGCACTTAAAAAACACACACAAAAACCCTTAAACTACTTTATTCAGGTATAATTTACACCTGAATAAAATGCACCCATTGTAAGTGTATAGTTTGATGCATTTTTGACAAATATATATCTGTAGCTATGACCACAATTTATGTACAGAACATTTCCATCAGTCCACCAAATTCCCTTGTTGGCCCTTTGTAGTTAATCTCTCCTTTTCCCTGCTCTCTCCCAGATAACTGATTTGGGTTCTGTCACTATAGATTGTTTTGTCTGTTCTAGAATTTCATATAAATAGAATCATAGAGTATGTATTCTTGTCTGCTTGTTTTCCTCTGCATATTTTTGAGATTGTTCCTTTTTATTTTTGTACAGTATTTTACTCTATGACTGAATATACTATAATTTGTTTATGCATTTACCTGTTGATAAACGTTTGACTTGTTTTTAGTGTTTGGTTATTATAAATGAAGTCGCTATGAAATCCATGTATAAGTCTTTAAGTGGACATATTTCCATTTCTTTTGGGTAAATGCCCAGGAGTGATTGTACTATTTTGCATCCATATCAACCATGTATGAATGTTGTTCCAGTTATTCCTATCTCATTAACACTTAAATTATCAGTTTAAAAAATTTTAGTTATTCTAGCGAAATAGTATCTCATTGTGGGTTTTCATTTGCATTTCACTGATGACCAGTGGTATTGAGGTTTTTTTCTTGGCTTTAATAGCAATTTGTATCTACTATTTGTGTAAATTGTTTAAATCTTCTCTCCATTTTAAAAATTGTGTTTTCCTCTTCTCATTGACTTTTAAGGGTTCTGTAGTCCAAATCCTAGCTAAATCCTAGTTTTTTGTGTAATATTTGTGTTGTGCATATTTTCTTCCAATCTGTGGATTGCTGTTTTTTTTTTTTCTTACTGTGTTTTGGAAGAGAAGAGTTTAATTTTTATGAAGTCCAGCATATCCATTTTTCTCTCATAGTTCGTATTTTTAGTCTCCTAAGAATTTGTTATCTATATCAAAGTTGTAAAGATTTTCTCCCCTTCTTCTTCTTGAAGTTTTAGTGTTGGCTTTTATATTTAGATCTGTGATTCATTTTGAATTAATTTTGTGGTTAGTGTAAGAGCCAAGTTTTTTTTTTTAATGAATATCTAGTTCTTATTGAGAATATTTTCCTTTTCTCAATGGCTTTCCTTGGCACTTTTGTTGAAAATTAATTGACCAAATGTTTATGGGTCCATTTCTGGACACCTTATTCTGTTCCATTGATATATATGTGGTATGCTAATACCACATTTTTTTTTTGACTATTTTTATAAGTTTTGGAGGTACTGTAAATGCTCCAACCCAACATCATTTTGAAAATAGGAAAAATAATCTTTGCGTAATTTACTCTCTTGCTCTTATTGGTTGTAAGTATGTGTTGTTGAGTTTTGTTTTTCATTTATTTTTGTTAGCTTCTGCTTTTAAAAATGTTGCCTCCACCACGGACTTTGTGCTTGGTATTTTCCAGAGCAGATATTTTATGAATTAAGGAAGAAGTAAAGTACATTCATCTGGTCAGAAGGAATTAGGCAGCAATTGGTCTTCTTTAGCCTGTTGTTGGTAGTAAGCAACTCTAGGTTCTAATGGTGTAGGTATATGATTTTTGAGGAGGTTGGTAAATTGAGGTTGTGGCAACAAAAGGTGTACCACAAGCCCAGTGTTTAACCACATCTGACATTTGATAGGAAATGAAATTGGAACACTTTTCAATTACTTTAAAATCATGTTTCTTTTTCTCCTTCTTCTGTCTCTTTTACAGAAGTATCCTGTCCTTGCCTGAGGCAGGAACGTTTGAGGAACTCTTATGGCAGTTGGCAAAGCTATAGTGTGTGCTTAGTGAGAACATGTTGAATTGAAGAAAAATGTTAGATACAGATTTCATTTAAAATAGTTTCTGACTACATGTGAATGGAAGTTAAAAAAATCTGAGTTTAATGAATGCCGTTCTTGGTTTCAAAATAGCACCCAGATGTTTTCTTTTTTTTTCTTAAACCACCTTATTTTAGAGTAAAAGAATTAGGAGGAAAGGTAAATGTAACATATATTTAATTATTCATGAGTTGTTTTGGTTTTGGTCCTTCACTTTTATCTTCTGATTTTGTATCCTTTTTCTTCACTTCTCACATTTTGCAAATGTTGGATGTTTGTTATGCATTTTTATTAACTCGTTCTGGCAAATAATAAGTCCTGGCCTATAGTAAAAATATAGTTGTATTTTTTCTTCCTACTGAAATCTCATTTCTCCTTTGAAAGACATTTCTAAGCATTGCACTTGACACAACTTAGAATTTTAGAAAACAGGTGATGAGGTAGAGGTGAGGTTAATAGTCTCATTTCTAAACACCTGAGCTGCTTCTTTTTAAGTTATTATAGGTTGATTGTGGCCAAGTGCCTTAGGAGGGTTGGTCATCACTTGTTTGTGTCTACTCCTGTGTTCGCTTCATCAAGACTACAGTGGATTATAAGATCAGTTAGACAAATGGAAATGTCAGTCAGCTGCTCAAATAGATATTTTTAGAAATGTCTCTCCCCTTAGTTCTAATCAGGTAGTTGACCACAAGTCCTTCATTTGATAGTTGGTAACAAGAAATGAAGCAGGAGCTCCAGAGGAAGCACCCTGAATAGTAAGCACCTCCAAACTAAAATTGAGATAGAGATTATTCTGATTAAACACAAGTTTTTCTCCTTATGATTATAATCAAACTGGGTCTTTAAAAACAAAAAAACAACCTGATCTTGCACGATGTTTATATGATAGGACTTATTTAATGGCGTTAAAAAAATCTAGCAAGAAACACATACATGAATATTATGCTGTTGTATTTTTTCTTAAGATAGTAAATATGGTGTTTTAAAATATTCTAGGTCTGACATTGATTTCACTTTTGTAAATTCATTTAAAAATATTTTAAAATTAATTTTCATTGTTTCCTTAATCAGAGATAGTCTATTTTGGTTACAAATGTCTGGAATATTAATAATATCTACATCCATTTAGAATTCTTTGGTTCAAGCAATAGGAAGCTTTGGCTAACTTATTTACTAGAATGATGAGCTCATTTCTTAAAATACAAAAAGCTAAGTTTTAGAAAGAATAGACATTTGAGCAACTGTAGGGATCCAGAGAGCAGGATAGCAGTGGACAATCTTTAGGGAGCCTCTATTAGGGTAGTAGATCTTTTGTAATTGTTTTTCATTCATGTGATCAGTCTACTTATGATTCAGAATTCTCAGTGAGCCCAGGACTGATTTGTTTGGCTTGTTTTGTTTTGTCCACCCTTCACTAGGAGAGGGAAGTACCAAGATTGCATACATTGGAGGAGGGATGTTTTCCCCAATGGAAGATCCAGATGCATGTTATCACAGGAAGGGGAAGTGGATCTGGACAGGTTAAAACAAAAATCCACTACTACTATAGTTTCTAGATAGATACAGCATTTCTTTAATCTTAAAGTATTTACTGTTTCTTGGCTGAACCCAAACTTTTCAGCCTGTATAGATTTGCCATGATCGTAGTACATGTAGCATTTATTAATGCCCATGAAGACTGGTCTGGTTTATACTCCAGTTGCTTTCTCCCTGTCTTTTGTTCATACCCTTAATTGAATAGGTGATCTGAATTAATTACTTTTTCGAAAATAAAATATCTCTGTTCAGCATTCCAAGAACTTAATTATTTTTAAGAATTTTTTTTTGTTTCTTTTATTCTTTTGATTTTTTTTTCAGTGCCTGATGTGTGCCAGGTATTAGACAAGATTCTGAGGTTTCAAAAAATAAAAGCTACCATGCTGTTTTGCTTGTGGAAATTACAAGGTTGCTACAAAAAAGTTTAATGATGGCAATAAACTGAAAATTTAACGGAGGAGATAGAAAAAAAAATCCCAGACAATTTGGGATTTGTGGTAAGCATTAGGATAGAGGTAAGTACAGGAACATAGTGAAGGAGTATCTGTCTATCTGCGGGGTTTATCTTTTTCTCAGAAGAGGAGATACTTAAGCAAAGTCTCAAATAACAAGTAAGCATTAGGAAAATAAAGAGTGGGGGAAGGTTTTTATGGCATAGATAGGAGCTGAGCCCTGGAGGTGCGAGAGGGCTTCAAATAGTTTGTCATGGCTGGGGGTCTGTAACACAAAGTGGCTGGAGGTATACAAGGGCCAGATAATGAAGGGGCTTAACAGAATAACTGTGGAATAACAAAGTGAGGAAGAACCTTTGAATAATTTTGAGAAAGGACTGACATCAGATTTATACTTCTGAAAGACGATAGGTGGTACAAAACTGAAAGCACACAAGGCCATTTTCTATTTTTTGTTTGTTTGCTTTGTTTTGCCAAGTTATAAACAGTGTGGGCCTGAACCAAGGAAACAGCAATAGAAGTGGTAAGATTCCAGAAAGTTAAGTAGGCTGTAGAGAATACAGGTGAAGAAGCACACTTTAGGATTAAGAAGATGAGAGTTCCATTTTGAACAAGTTGGTTGGTATGTTCAAAGCAAAGTTGTTGAGTAGGCAGATGGGTATATGAGGCTAGAGATAGGACTTGGAATAATCAACCTATGATGGCAGTTGAAGCTATAGATTGATGTCTACAGTGTGTCTCAAAAGTCTCCATAAAGGAAAAATTTTGTAAAATTTCATGATGACTATTTTGTAAGTAAAGGTACATTTAGCTACAATTTCCCATCTTCCCTATGTAGACTTTGGGGACACTTTGTAGATTAAGAGGCCAGAAGATGACATATGGGAAAGCAGCATCATAGCATCATTGGATAGTACAGAGGAGGACAAACAACTGTGAAGTATTGACCAGAGAACAGGAAGGAAAAAACTGGAAAGACTTGTCTTAGAAATCAAGTTAAAAGAAGGACTCAATGCTATCAACTCAGGATTCCCTAGCCCTTGAAATCTGATGAATGACAAGATCACTGATGAAGGTATATGCCGCTTAATTTAATAAATTTTACTTACAAAAAAATATCTTAAAACATTCAGTGCAACAAATTTAATATTTGTACCCTATCTTACTGTTTGATAATATGACTTATAGGAATCTCATTAGTCAGACTTACAGTTTTAGTGACTAGAAGATAAACTAAAATACTTTTCCCTTCTCTGTCAGTGAATTAGATCATGGATTGACAATTTTTAAGGTAAAAACAATCTCTAAGAAAAGAGTAAGCATTTTATTTAGTTTTCTGATTTTTTAAAAATAAGCAATAACTTGTGAAGGGAGGGGAAAGGAATATTGTAATGGGAGAAAATATTGATCTCTTGTTTTATTTTTAGTGTGGTGATTCTATTTTTATTTTACTATTTAAATTATAGCCTTTTGAAGTGATAAAGCTATTATACTGTATATTTAAGTATATTTATATGATGAAGGCCTGGTGATACTTAAGATTCTGGAAGCAAATAACAGATTACATACCATTAATGAGAGAAATGATAAACTTTGAGTAAAGTAGGTCTGGAAAATTTGATGTCTAACACATTCTCTTCTCTTTCATTAATTTGTGTTTTCAATCTGAAAAAGATTTTGTTGAAGCTTATACTGTTTCTCAGATATATTTTTTATAGGTTAGGGTATAAAAGTTGTGTGGAGTATGTATGTTGATCTTATCTACTGGATATAGGTTGGGTATGTTTTCTCTCTTTAATTCATTTTGGATAGCTGTAGGATAAAGGTACTGGTTAGAGAGAGAGGTTTTATTCTCATGTTAATGGGTATTTCATTTCAGCACCATGCATATTTTATAAATACATTTGTCTTCTGTCCGGATTCATTATTGTGTGATGAAGGGAGGTAATTGTTAATATATATAAAGTGAAAGAATCTAAATATGCTGTGATTTTTGAGCAACATCAAATAGTTTTACCTAAAATATGTAATTTATAGTGATTTTTCCACTAAGCATTGTGTTTTCTGAAATCTATTAAATGCTCTTTTTCTTATACCACCTAATTTAATTGGGGTGAATATTAGAGAAATTAGAATGTTATTTCAGTTTAATGAGCACCTTTTTTCTCTTCTTAGCGAATATAGTGCCTTAGATATAGTCCACAACAAAGATTTTTATTTAGAAAAGAAACATTTTAGGGAATGTATTGGTCAATTTTTGTGTTACCTTTTGGTCAGTTATTCTAGTACCCATTACTCTTCTGGCATAAACAATTACTGTATCTTCAAGGCTACTGCATTAAATTTTAAGTTTCACCGAATGATCTATTAACAAGTCAGTTATTTCCCCCCTTGTAAAAGGCTTCTAATTGTTTCATGTTTGTATATACACACAATACTCTTTCCATGTTGTTTTACTTTGATATGTGTTATCTTAATATTTTCCTCTCTCCTCACTCTCCATTTCTTGAAATCTGTGTAGGTTTGCCAAAGAGCTGCCTTCTGAAATGTAGAAGCAATTGTTCTTAAAGGATAACCTGAGTTGGACCTAGCCTGAATGATGGAAGGAATACTTTATAATCATGGAATTATTGAAAGTTAAAGCAGGATTGCTGATCTGCTTGATAGCTAAGAAAAGGAGAATGATTTCATTTAAGTAACACTACTTTGATTATCTTTGTGCTTGCTTTATGATAATAATTCAGTGATAAGAGGTGATAAAGTGATTTTAAAAAGTATAAGAATTCCAGTATTAAGGATCATGATGATATGCTAGAAAAGAAAGCCAGGTACTCTTCTGTAAAAACTAGATATAATCAGGTGTTGGTGTTCAGTAATGATTAGGTTTTCTAACCATATTCTGAAATGACTAAAAGACCTTTATTATTGACATCCCTGGAGGGAAATCATTTTATGTAGAGAATCTGAAACTTTCTAGCTTCTTCTCCTCTCTGAAATAATTGTTTTTATAACATAATTTTTGATAACTTAATTATTTTTATAGCAGCATTTATTTATAATAGCCAAAAGTTGGAAATAATCCAAATGTCCATCAAGTGATAAATGGAGAAATGAAAGGTAGCGTATATATCCAATGGAATATTATCCCACCATAAAAAGAATGAAGTACTGGTACATGCTACAACATGGATGAACCTTGAATACATCATGCTAGGTAAACGAAGATCACATATAATAGGCGGCCATTCACATGAAATGTCCAAATAGGCAGATGTATACAGACAGAAAGTGGATTAGTGGCTACGTAGGGCTGGAAGAAGGGGGACTGAGGGGTCATAGCTAAAGGATTAGAGGTTTCTTTCTTTTTTTTTTAATTTTTATTTCAGTATATTATGAGGGTACAAACATTTTGGTTACATTTTATGTCCTTGCCTCACCCAGATAACTTGATTTTTATTTTTTGGAATTAAACTGTTGTAGGACAGATGGTACTAAAAAAATTTCATGCAGGTAATGGTGATGGCAATTTATCATGTGTATAGTTGAGTTTATTGGTGAGAACTTACATTGTTTCTGGGAATGGAAGGTCTGCAATCTAGTATTCCTTTGTTAATTATATCTTTGGGGAAGTTAATTAAACTTTTATGGCCTTTATTCCTTTATTATACCGTAAAGAACCTGCTTGCCTGATTACTAAGGGTTAACTCCTTATTTCTGCCAGTCCCCAATTCTTAAGTGTTTAAGGAACACCTGCTACATGCTAGGCACTGTTCTAGGTGTTGAGAATACTTCACTGAACAAAACAAACTACTTATCATGGAGCTGAAATTACATTTGGGAATATAAACAAACAATACGCAAATGTATATGTCACATGGTAAGGGCTGTGGAGAAAAATAGAGTGGTTAAAAGGGAGACTAAGGAGTGGAAGGAAGCAGGTTGCTTTTTTGTTATTTATAGGAAACATCTGTTTGATAAAGTGGCATTTAAGCAGAGAAACCTGGAAGAAGTGAGAGTGAACCACGGGGAAAAACGTTTTAGGCAAAGAACAGCAGTGTTGAAGGAATATCATAGAGTTTCGTGTGGATGGTGCAGAATGAGCAATCAGTTACATCACTTCCCTGAGCCTCAGTGTTCTCATTTTGAAAATGGGGCTATGGTAAAAGATTTTACTTGCCATATAGAGTTGTTGTAATGACTACATGAGGTAATGCATTTACAGCAATTAGTAATATGTCTTAGAGTGTAAATTGGATCATGTCCCTGCCTTGTACGGACTCTTCATTGGCTTCCTCTTTCACAGTGAATAAAATCCATGCTCTTTACTTAACTGTCTCTCTAGCCTCATCTTGGACAGTTCTCTTCCTTACTTTCTATGCTGTAGCTAATCTGCCTTTTGAGAACAAGCCTGGTTCTCACCTTGGGCCTCTGTGGTTGAGCCTTCTCCCACCAGCTTTGCTTCTTCAATTCTTGTCTTCACACAGAGGATTTCAGTTATATATTAGTTTGGATGTTTTAACAGAGAGCCAAAGGAATAGTGGCTTAAATAAGAATTTCTTTTTTCTCTTTTATATATGGGTAAGTAGATAATCCAAAGCTGGAATGGCACTGCTATTCTAAGGCAAGTACAAATGGTAAATTATTTTATGTCTTAGGGCTTCAAATAGTTGCAGCTGGGTTTCTTAGTCTGACATACCTTCTAAGCTTTTATTAGGTTTCTTTTAATACAGATCTGCTCACTAACTGATTTGTTTTTGAAAGGAGATGTTAACAGATTCCCAAGAGAGGAAAAGCAGCAGAGATTCTCGTTTTAGTTTTTTAAATGTCATTTGCAGAAGTTTTAGCATTATCTTGTGTTCCTTATAGCATGTACCTTAATATCCTATTGCAGTTTCTAATTGTAGTTTGTTAATGCTTTAAAAAAGTGTTGTTCTGTTACTAGGCAGAAACCCTTAGTAAAACAAGAAAGAGCTTGGAATCCTTAAAGTTTCTCACATTTGGATTTCATAATAATGTTTTAGCTTTGGCATAGTAAAAAAAACTAAGACTGAAATGAAGTAATGGTATAATAACTTTACACTGCTTTTTCAAAGAGGTAGACCATACTACCCCTCTTTTAGATTTTGGTTTACTTTGTTGGTTCTGGCATAGGATTGTAGTATAGCTTGAGAAGAGGTTGGGAGAAGAGAAAAAGTGGTGAAATTTAAAGTTGCTATACTTTTGTAGGCCAGTATGGGATCTTCCTTGGTTGCGGTGGCTTAATGACTTGCATATTGTGTGTGCATGTTGGGAGTAATTCTGTTACACTTCCGTGTCTTATGTGGCATTCTGGGTTGATGTGACAATGTTATTTTAAGATGTACCCTTTCTGCAGTACTCACTCAATTCATTTAGTAATTCTTGAAACTTTTTTGGTGATGAGTAACTTTAGTGGAGAATGCATTCAGTAATTGACTGGACTTGACAAGGTGTGGTTTATATATAAAAAGATTCTTCAAGTTGTTTAAGAGCAGGTAGAAAAAATTCTGCTAATCGTAACTAATTCTCAAACATTTGCAAGAGTGAAGTCTCTTAGGGATAGCTGTGAATCACCAATCTGATCTTCTGTTATTAACAAAAATACTGATGTAGTACAAGGTGAAATGTTACAGGGTGTTATACAGTGAAGTAGACCAGGGATAAATAGACCGTTGAAAGACAATTCTATATCCATCTCTTACATTTCTGTGATATCTTGCAAGTAAAGCACTGACTGCCCTGTGTTCTAAACTATCTTTTCAAGGATGTTTGTATAGTGAACAGCCATGGAAGTTGGAGATAGTGTCTTCCTCCTGAGGAAAGGGCAGACATGCTTGCTGCCCATTATAAAATATTTGAGTTCTCTGAGTTCAGAATTCTCTTGTATTGCAACCCTGCTTTCTGCAGTCATTCAGCTAGGCCTGTCTTAGTATGGATAATTAGGTAACTAGGAAAGAAAAGAAAAGTAATTGCAAAAATTTAGGAGAATTCTCTAATCTGATGGCTTTGCAAGTGTTGGTAAGTTTGCTTCACTTTAAAGAACTAACAATACAGTGGCCAGATGTGGTGGCTCATGCCTGTAATCGTAGCACTCTGGGAGGCTGAGGCAGGTGGATCGCTCGAGGTCCGGAGTTCGAGACCAGCCTGAGCAAGAGTGAGACCCCGTCTCTACTAAAAATAGAAAGAAATTATCTGGCCAACTGAAAAAATATATATATAGAAAAAATTAGCCGGGCATGGTGGCGCATGCCTGTAGTCCCAGCTACTCGGGAGCCTGAGGCAGGAGGATTGCTTAAGCCCAGGGGTTTGAGGTTGCTGTGAGCTAGGCTGATACCACGGCACTCACTCTAGCCCGGGCAACAGAGCGAGACTGTGTCTCAAAAACAAAAAAAAAAAAAAAAAAAAAGAATTAAGAATAGAGATGTCAGACCACATATTATAGCTGTGGTTTAAGCAAGGAAGATGATGTGCAACTCTAATCAGCAAATCCACACTCAATGAAAAATGTCTTTCAGTCAAAAGATTGGAGGTATGTGTGTATTTCAGTTGTAATAAAATATTTAAGATATATAAATATTGCTTTGATTCTCTAGTGGAACTGACTTTTCTTTTGACAATCTATTTGTGCTGATTATGTAAGATAAAAAGGTTTTACCTGAAGTTGAAGAAACTTAGAAAACTATTAATATATTGTGCTTTATTGATTTTGTTTTTGTACGTGTGATTATTGTAAGTTGCCTCACGTTATTTTTTCCCCCTTAATATATTACTCTGAAGGCAAATCCTAATGTGGACTTTAAACTTGAGGGTGGTACCTTACAACTTATATTCTTTTGCTTTGCAGTGATTATTTATGCAGCAGTATTTAGACAAGAGGTAAGACTGCTGGCTGTTAGTATAACATTAGAATTTTAAGGAATCTCAGTAATTGCCATTTTAGCCTCATAATTTTACTTATGAGGAAACTGAGGTCAAGAGATATAATAGTCTGTAGCTAGTTCTCAGCAGAGGTGTGGACTTGAAATGAGATTTACTGATAGGAAGTCTAATGGTTTTTATATTTCATCATGCTATATCAGGACAGGAAAAGTGAATGCCTTGAGAATGGGTATTTCACGTGGATGAAACAGTATGGTGGTATGAAATGACTTGCCTCTGAAGGCCCCATCTCCAGATACTACCACATTGGGGATTAGGGTTTCAACATAGGAATTTTGGGGAGGACACAAATATTCAGTCCATAGCAGTGAGGAATCAGCTTTTTATAAAATACTTGTTGTTTAAAGGCCCTCAGTATTCCCCTTGACTCTATAGAGAGCCACTACCTTCTTGATGTACTCCTGCCCTTACTCTTTCATCAGCTTTGGTTTGAGGGGAGAGGGATACTTTAGACATTTAGAAGGAAGAACAAAACAATAAGCTTTCCCTCCCCACCCCCTTCAAATTTTGTTTTCCTCTAGAGACATATAAATTAAGTTTATGGTTAATTTTTGGGCAAATAATACAGATTGACACAGTGGAAATAACAGAATTTCTTACTAGAACGTCAAGATAGGAACCCACTGTATGTTAGTACTGTAAATACTATTTATTGGCTTAGGACCTTGTCTATCTTCCTGTCATACATCTTAGTCCATTTCCTTGTTGATATGAAGGATGTGGAGTAATTTATAAAGAAAAGAGATTTATTTAGCTCACTGTTCTGCAAGCTGTACCAGAAGCATGGTACCAGCATCTGTGTGGCTTTGGTGCTGCCTCAAAACATGATAGAGAAGGTCAAAGGGGAGGTGGGCACATGCGAAGAGGGACCAAACCAGTGGGTCTTCCTGGCTTTATAACAACCCACTTTTTGAGGGAACTAATTTATTCTCACCAGAACTAATATAACAACCTACTTTTGAGGAAACTAATTCATTCCTACAAGAACTAATCCCATCTAGCCAGAGGGAGAACTCACTCACTACCTCAAAAATGGTGGCAGCACCAAGCTGTTAATGAGGGATCTGCTTCCATGACCCAGACATCTCCCACTACACCCCACCTCTCAACACTGCCACGCTGGGGATCAGATTTCAACATGAGATTTGGTGGGAACACACAAACCATATCCAAACCATAGAACCATATCACATTTTTTTTTCAGGTATTATAGTAGAATTTTAAGTATAAATTTTTTCTCCTTTAAAACTTTGAATTCTGGTACTACTTAATTCATGGGCAGTCCTTCTGGTCCAATTTACTTGAAAGATTTAAGATTTAACCTAGTAGCATGAAGGGCAGGTTCATTTGCTCACAAATGAGACAAGAGATCATTAAGTTTAAATGATTCAGTGTGAATAACAAGTACATTATGGAAATTGATCACAATGCTATCGTAATTGATTTCTTTCTAAATGGAACAAGACCAGTTTGTCATCTTTGAGGCAAGTTGATATGTCTTAAATCTGATCTCTAATTATGGTATTTCTAAATAGAAAAAATTCACATCACTATTTTTTCTAATTTTTTTTTATTTGGTGAAATACATATAACATAAAATTTGCCATCGTAACCATTTTTAAGTTCAGTGGTATTAAGTATATTCATATTGTAGTGCAAACGTCAGCACCCTCTGTCTCCAACATCCTTTTTCTTGTAAAACTGAAACTCTATACCCATTAAACAACAACTGCCCATTCTTCCCTCCCCCAGCCCCTGACAACCACCATTATATAAAACTTTCTGTCTCTATGATTTTGACTATTTTAGGTACATTGTAGAAGTAGAATCATACAGTGTTTATCTTTTTGTGATTGGCTTATTTCACTTAGCATAATGTCTTCAAGGTTCATCCATATTGTAGCATATGTCAGAATTTTTGTTTTTATGGCTGAATAATATTTTGTTGCATATATGTGTACCATACTTTGCTTATCCATTTATCTGTCCATGCATTGCTTCCACATTTTAGTTATGGTGAGTAATACTCCAGTGAACGTGGGTTTACAGATATCTCTTTGAGACCCTGCTTTCAGTTCTTTCAGTACTTACCCAAGAATGGAATTGCTGGGTCATACAATAATTCTATTTTTAATTTTTTGAGGAGCCACCATACTGTTTTCCATAGTGGCTGTACCATTTTACATTCCCACCTACAGTGCACAAGAGTTCCAGTTTCTCTACATCCTCACTACACACGATGCTTTAATATACTTGTTTTGGTATGGAGAAACATCAGTCTTGTTATTTACACCCCTTTTATAGTCACAACATGTTTGTATAATTAGGAATTGAGTTTTACTACTGTGAAAACCCAACGTGTGTGTTATGAACAGTTCAGAATATTATTATTCGCACTATGCTAAGTGGTGATTTAGTGGGTGTAAGAAAGATTTAGAACCTGTTGTTGGATTCTTAAAGTATAAGAAATGCTTTTAGGAAGAAAATGGCAGAGAAGTGAGGTCATAGAAATACCTTGCTCTTTCTAGCCAATACATTGTTCTTTTGAGAGCTTTCTTGTTTTAGAGCAGAGGAGCATCAGAATCTTGCCAGTTCTAATTGCTTTTCTGAGTAGGGGATGGAGGTACTGAATGGATCCTCATCAGTGGTTATTTTTTATTTTTTAAAAAGGCCTAATTGCATATTTAAATGTGAATTGTTAAATCCAAGATACACAAACTTGAATAAAATAGGCCTGTTCTTACATTGACTTAATTTTTTTTCTTTCATTCTTCCATCCTCTCACACTTCTTTCCCCATCCTCTCATTATCATTAATGGAATATACTTACTATGCAATGTATAGTGCTACTGGAAATATAGAAGAATAAATGAATGACTTCCTTTTTTTTTTTTTTTTGAGACAGAGTCTCGCTTTGTTGCCCGGGCTAGAGTGAGTGCCGTGGCATCAGCCTAGCTCACAGCAACCTCAAACTCCTGGGCTTAAGCGATCCTACTGCCTCAGGCTCCCGAGTAGCTGGGACTACAGGCATGCGCCACCATGCCCGGCTAATTTTTTCTATATAGATTTTTAGCTGTCCAAATCATTTCTTTCTATTTTTGGTAGAAACGGGGTCTCACTCTTGCTCAGGCTGGTCTCGAACTCCTGACCTCGAGCGATCCACCTGCCTCGGCCTCCCAGAGTGCTAGGATTACAGGCGTGAGCCACCGCACCCGGCCTGACTTCCCTTTTTATGACTTGTGTTCTCTGCTTGAAATGTGTTCCTTGCCATTCTTTGCTTAGCTAACTGCCACTCATCCTTTAGGTCTCAACTTAAACATTACTTTCTATGAGAAGCTTCCTATGACTTCATGTAAGGTCCATGAGATCATGGACTACGAGTATGTTATGTATTTTGATTCTTCAGAAGGTAGTATAGTGCTTGGCACATATCAGGCCCTCATTAATTTGTGTCAACTGATTGTCATCATGGAACTTTGGATCTAAGGGACAAGACAGGTGGATAAACAACATTTAGAAATACAGTGTGATGAGGTCTTCAGAAGCAGTTTTGGTGCACAGAGGAGGAAACTACACTTGAGAAAGGGAGTCCATTTCCTCTTATCTGTTCTTTTTTTTTTCCTTAGAACTAGTGTGATGATAATATGTAATTTTCAAGTTCATTCATTCACTTAAAAGCATTTACGGTATTTATTTATGCCAGGCAATTTCATAACAAAGCTATTCAAAACAATTAAGTTATACATTTTGGGTATTGTAGCTTTTTGTTCAAAGTTGTTGTAGTCTCTGGTCTCAGAGATATTTTATAGGAAGTTATGTGGGAGGTAGGTGAGAAGGGAAACTGCAATTCTTGTTTCTGGTGATTTTTATTAAATAGGCTCCTTCTATGTCACTTTGAATTTTTTTAGGCTTTTTAAGCTATATGTTTAAAATTTATCATTGTTACTTATTTCAGCAAATATAGCCTGTTTTGTATATACAAGAGATATGTTACCATTCTTAAAATGTATTAATGACTATATTAATAAACAGATAATATTTATGTTTAATATTTGCCATTTCTCTAAGAATCCCTGGTGTCCTTTTTTTTTTTTTTGAGACAAGAGTCTTGCTCTGTTGCCCTGGCTGGAGTGCAGTGGTGTCGTCATAGCTCACCGCAACCTCACATTCCTGGGCTCAAGCGATCCTCTCCTGCCTTAGCCTCCCAAATAGCTGGGACTATAGGCGCACGCTACCACGCCTGGCTAATTTTTGTAGTTTTTGTGGAGATGGGGTCTCACTCTTGTGCAGGCTGGTCTCAAATTCTCAATGTCGAGCAATCCTCCTGCTTCACCCTCCCAGAGTGCTAGTGTTGCAGGTGTGAGCCACCTTGCCATGCCCCTTGGTGTCTTTTAATGAGAAATAATGTTTGGAGACCACAGACTGGGTTCTGGGGTCTGGTTATTACTGGGTTGATCATTGATTCTATGTGCCATTTTGCTATTTCTTTTTAAAACACTGTATTTCACTTTGGAATGACTTTTTTCTTGAGGTTTTAGAGGGGAAGTATGAATGTATAGTAAGAGGGATCTTGTATGGTTTCCTGCAGGTTAGCTTGATACATTTAGGAAAACTTATATTACTTTAAGTGAGTTATGTTCTACCATGTGTAAATACTTTCTTTTCTGTATCTAACTCTGCAAAATGTCCAGGGATTTATATATATAATAGTCTTACTAGGAAATTACCTTTCTAATCTATTCCTTTTCTATACATATTTTGTTTTTTAAAATTGTAAACTGTGTAGTAATTTATTTGCGATTACTTCTTTATTCTTTTGTAGCATCCATTGGGAGATAATGTGAACTAGCTTCACTTGTGGCTAAATTTAAAACCAAATAAGTGAATCTCAAAAAATTTAAACTTGAAGTTCAAAATAGGCTGCATAAGTTAAGAAAGTACTTTAGATTACAATGATTTATGAAAGGTTCTGTGTTAATTAATCTCAGGTTTATTTATGTCTTCTACTTTTGGTAATTAATTTGTTTTTATTTACTATAAAGGGCTCTGCAAGTTTTTTTTTAAACCCTCACTCTGCCACCCTCAGAAGTCTGGATTTAACATTCCTATGTGCTGTCGTAGATAACATCATGTACATACCTTTGTTATATTGGTACATACAGTGTTGAGGCTCATTACATTGTATTATACTAGTTATGAAATAGTTCATTTCACTTTCTACTATGCTCCAAGTTCTTTGAGGACAAGAATGATGTTTAATTGTTTTCTGTATGTTCAGAGTCTAAAACAATGCCTCCTATATAGCTAGAGGTAAATAATACTTGAATGTGTTTTGAGCCCCATGGAACATCTAGCAGATGGTGAAGCAACAATAGGTATTAAGATTTATAAACCATAAATTTTATGAATTATGTATAGTAGTGGTTGGTCCAGAGATGATGGAAAATAGAATTTATTTTGTACCTTGAGGGAATTTTGGTAGTAGTGATTTCCTATTTTTCATTGAATTTAGGCTAATATTCTGGTTTTCCTTTGGGCAAAGTATTGACAATATAGTTTTGGCTGTACTATATATAAGTAGTAGTATTTGTAAAGCAACAGATCAAGAAAATCTTTAGTACATTTTTCTTTGTGTTTTTTATTATAAGTATTGTCACTTGGGTGATTGGTATATCCATATGTATCTATCGAAAACAAGAAAATTTCCCAGGCCTTGCCAAAACTCTAGATATACAGGTTCAAGAAGCTGAAAGAACCCCTGGGAGATTTGTACCAAATAGGAAGACACCACGTCATGCAGTTATCAGACTGACCAAAATTTCCACTAAAGAGGCCCTCCTTCGAGCTGTAAGGAGAAAGAAACAAGTAACATACAAAGGAAAATCCATCCGAATTATGCCAGATTTCTCAACTGAAACCTTACAAGCAAGAAGAGACTGGGGCCCCATTCTCACTCTTCTGAAACAGAATAATGCCTAGCCTAGAATCCTATACCCAGCTAAGCTCAGCTTTATATATGAAGGTGAAATTAAGACATTCTCAGATAAACAAAAACTCAGAGAATTCACCAAGACAAGACCGGCTCTCCAAGAAGTACTCAAAACAGAGCTACACACGGACCAGCACAAGAAAGACCCACGAATATAAAACTACTCAAGAGAAGATAAAAACCCAGTTATCACAATGGCTCAAGTGAGAAAACAGAATAATGAAATTCAACCCAACATGAGGAACAGAAATCAGTCTCACTTATCAATTCTCTCATTAAATGTGAATGGATTGAATTCCCCACTCAAGAGACATAGACTGGCCTAATGGTTAAAAAAATACAAGCCAAGTATCTGCTGTCTTCAGGAAACTCATCTAACCTGCAAGGATGCATTCAGACTGAAAATGAAAGGGTGGAAATCGATATTTCAAGCAAATGGAAGCCAGAAGAAAGCTGGTGTGGCGGTTTTAATCTCCGATAACTTAGTTTTTAAATCAATAAAAGTAATGAAAGACAAAGATGGTTACTATATACTGGTGAAGGGTACAATTCAACAAAAAGACATAACTATACTTAATATATATGCACCCAATTTAGGTGCACCCAGATTCATAAAGCAAACCCTACTTGATTTGAACAAAATGATAGATAACAGCACATTAATAGTCGGAGACTTTAACACGCCTCTGACAGTACAGGACAGATCCTCCAAACAAAAAATAAGCAAAGAAATAATGGACTTAAATAGAATGCTAGAACAAATGGGCCTGACTGACATCTACAGGACATTCTACCCAAAATCTACTGAATATACTTTCTTCTCATCAGCTCATGGGACATTCTCCAAGATTGATCATATCCTAGGACATAAAGCATGTCTTAAAAAATTTAAAAAAATAGAAATTATGCCATGCATCTTCTCAGATCACAGCGAAATAAAAGTAATAATGAACCCTAACAGAAATTCTCATTCCTACTCAAAGTCATGGAAGCTGAACAACCTTCTCCTGAACGATTATTTTATAAATGAAGAAATCAAGACAGAAATCAAAAGATTCTTTGAATTAAACGACAAAGGAGATACAACTTATCAAAATCTGTGGGACACAGCTAAAGCAGTCCTGAGAGGAAAATTTATTTCCATAAATGCCTATATCAAAAAGACAGAAAACTTACAAATAGACAATCTAATGAATAGACTCAAAGAGCTGGAGAAGGAAGAACATCTGTTTACATATATTTGCCAAATCTGGAGATACAAAAAGTATTTGGACATATTTTTAATTCAGAATTTAAGCAATTTATTGGGCTTTAATATGTTGTAAGACAATTATTAAATAAATGGAAATTAGATTGTAATGAGTTTGAAATAGATACACCTATATGTGCAGTAGTATGTATTTAAGGTTTATGAAATAAGGTGCTTTTTTATGAGGTTTTTTGGGAGGAGGCAATGTTTTGGGGAATACCTACCTACTTACCTACATGCTCCAGAGTAATTTAAATAAGGAGAGCCATTAAGGTTTTTCTCACCTTTATATCTTTAGGTAAGTTACTATACCATTTTCCCTTCTTTCTGATAGTTGGTGGGATTGGCTCAGTCCGTTTCTTCTGTCTCCTTGGCCTCATGACTTTCTCATCCATCTTCCTGAGGTTGTACACAGTGGGATAACTTGCACTGCACACTCCTAATCCATCTTCCCCCTTGTCCGTCAGTCTCCAGCTTTTTACCTGCTTCCCATTCTTCCATTATCATGATTATTATTGTTTTTCTATTTTTATTACTGTTATTAATAGTAGTATTAGAATGGAAAAAATCTTAACATAATTCATAGGTGCCAAAATATTATTATGTTCTAGGAAGCATATGTACTATTTTGCAATAGTTTTAATGAAAGCCATTTGGGTAGACTGCTTTAATGAAGCAGTTCACTTAGATTTTTTTTTGTTTTCAAAGTGCTTATGAATAGGAAGTTAGTGCTAGCTTGATATCTGGAAACTGTCAGATTTGTATCATGACTTTCTCATTGTTTTAGATGTTCTTTCAGGATATAACCTACTGTAAGTATAGTCACGTGTTGCTTAATGACAACAATAACGTTTTGAGAAACTCATTGTTGGGCAGTTTTGTCATGTGAACATGATGGTATACTTATACAAACCTAGGTGGTATATCCTCCCACACACCTAGGCTATATGATATGCTCTTGCTCCTAGGCTATAAATCTGTACAGCATGTTACTATACTGAATACTGTGGGCAGTTGTAGCACAGTAGTAAGTATTCGTGTATCTAAACATATCAGAACATAGAAAAGATAGTATGTTGCACTATGATGTTATGGTAGGTATGATGACAATGGGGGATAGGAATTTTTCAGCTCCATTATAATCTTATGGGACCACTATTGTATATATAGTCTGTCCTTTACAGAAATGTCCTTCTGCAGTGTGTGGCCCATGACTGTACTGTAGATTAGTTAAGACTAGCTAAACCAAGTTGTTCTTATTTGCAGTCTGATTTTTTCTCTTTTTCTTTTTGTTCAATTGGCAGAGTGAAATTAAGATTATTGAATTTAATCCCAGTGATAAAAAGAGAATGTTTTGTCTTACAGTAATAAAAAGACAATATTATTCTTTAAAGGTATATATTCATGGGTCAGCATTTTTGCTCTCAAGAATCTTTATTTTTGTTACATATGAATTTAACAAGACAAAAAACTTATGGGGCATCCAGTGAGATAGGAAGCCACAAGCTAATCATATATAACTTATTGGTGCCTTCAGAGGCAGCCATCATTCAATGTGGTATCATAAGGTTGTTACGACTAAATGGCATATGTTAAAGCCATTAGCCTTGCCTGGCAGATGTTCCTTCCTTTCCTTTTCTCTGTGACAAATAATTTAAGCCCAAAATAGAAAATAATTTTTATAAAAATTACTTTTTCTAGGAACTTTGTTAAGTGTAGACAATGAGGCACCAGTTCCTAAATAGTGTCTAGAGTACTGATAACAAAAGGAACAAAAGAGAGAACATAGTTTTCTTTAAATTTTGAATTCAACTAGTAATTATGTTTAAATTAGAATGCAGGCCTAGCTTTAGCTTGGCAGATTTGACAAATTAGTCTTCAGGTTTGTGATACACTCTTTACAAAAAAGTTATTTGGCTTTTTCTTTTATATAGAAGTGATACACACATTTTAAAAATTCAAAATGGCAGAGAAGACTACCCCTCTTCTCAAGCCTACTACTCCCTAGAATCTACTGCCATTAATTTTAATTACTGTTTTGACTTAAAAAAAAATACTTCCCTATTCTTAGATTTATTAGTATTTAAACATTTTTTGACTTTGACCTCTGAAAAATAGCAAGATTAGTGTGTTTATACTTTAAGCCCTCAACTATCTTCTCCCTCCAGGATTTTTTATTAACAGTGTCTCTTAACTCCCTCTTATCACAGGTGAGGAATTTAGGGCACTTGTACTTTTAGCTTTCCTTTTGTCTTCTTGCTTGCTTTTTTAGTTTGTCATCTTATTATTTTTACTCTGTGTGTCTTCTTTGCTTTTTATATGGAGTAATTCTGCAAATTGAAAACCAGAAATTGATCATTCAGTTTATACATATTGATTATTTAATATTGGAGTACTCCAGGGCCTTGAACTTGGGCCTCTTTTCTGTCTATACAGATTCCTTAAGGAGATCTCATCCAATTTTATGGTTTTAAATTCCATCTGTATACTGACTCCCAGTTTACATTTCTAGCCTGATATCTCCCTCTCAACCTGACATCTGCATATTCAACTGCCTCCTTGATATCTCTATTCATATGTCTTACCGGCATCTCAGAGTGAACTAGTCTAAAAAGAGCTCCTGATATATATCCCTTTCCTCCCCAAGTCTTCCTACAATGTACTACATATCTGTTAATAGCAGCTTAATTTTTTAGTTGCTTAGGGCGAAAACGCTAAGCTCCTATCTCTCTTATTGAAACACCTACACCTTATATCTCGTTCAGCAGTAAGTCCTTTTGGTTCTATACTCAAAGCATATAAAGAATTTGACAGTATTCACCATGTCTTTAACAACTATTGTGGTGCAAGCCAGCATTGTTGCTTATCTGGATTATAGCAGTAGGCCCTGTACTTTATAATCTAGTGTAGACTAGCAGCCAGAGTGATCCTGTGTAAATTATTTGACTTTCCTTTCAGAAATAGCTTCCCATCTCATTCAGAGTCAGTCAAAGTCTTTCTATCCTTTAAAGCTCTTTATGATTTGGAACTTAGTTATCTTTCCGTTCTCTTTGCTCACCACTTTTATTCTACTTGCCATAGTATTCTCTTTGCTATTCAAACATGCCACATGCGCCTGCATGGATCTTTGTGCTTGTTTTCCCTTTTTCTGCCTGGAATGGTCTTCTAGGCATTTGGATGGCTCACCCCATCATGTTACTGAGATCTTGACTCATTGTCATCTCAATAAAGCCTAAAGTCCTTTCTAGGTAGTCCTATCTAAAATTCTTCCCTAGTCCTGTGACATGTCCAATAACTCCTCCCTTCCTATTTTTTCTTCTTGGCGCTGATTACTATTTAATATACAACATATTGTAATTGTTTAATTTAAAAAAATTAATCAGGTCAGGTTCATCAAGGAAAACAAATTACCATAAGTGCATCAAGCAAAAAGAAAATTAATAAAGGAAATTAGATGCTGATATATTGGAAAAGCTGGAGGTGTGGATATGGAAGGTTGTTGCCAGCTTTCAGATTAGTCACTGTTGCTGATGGTTTCTAGCTGCCTGGTGGTACCAACATGAGTAGCTGGCAGGGGAGCGTTTGATGATTGCTGCAAAACTTCATATCTGTCAAAGCCCACATGTCTATTCACTGCCATCAGAAGAAGAATGTCTTGGTTTCTCTCTCTCTTCTACCTTCCAAGTATTGTGCAAATGCATTGCACTTACCGAATGTAAATCACATCCAGAATCCCAGAGACAAAGACATTTGCAAAATGTAGTTCTTATGCTTTTAGCTTTTGTGATAGGGAGAGCACAGAAGGTGGTTAGAATGAATGATGAAATAAATATATCTACACCTATATAGATATGTGTACATATGTACATATTAGATTAGTCAGGATTCTCCAAAAAAACAAAACTACAGGATGCAGGCATGTATATAATGAGGTCATTAGGGTAGGCATTCAGTATAACTGGTGTCCTTATAAGAGGAAATTTGGACACACGGATCTCTCTCTCTCTGTCTCTCTCTTTCTCTCTCTCTCTCTCTCTCTCTCTCTCTCTCTCTCTCTGTGTGTGTGTGTGTGTGTGTGTGTATAAATAAAATAGGGACTGGAAAGTATGAAATTTGCAAGTTAGGCAGACAGGCTGGAAACCCAAGGAAGAGTTGATGGTGCAATCTTGAGGACAAAGGCATTCTGGAGGCAGAATTTCTTCTTATTTAGAGGACCTCAGTGTTGTTTTTTTTTTTAACACCTTCACCTATTTAGATTAGACCCACCCACATTATGGAGGGTAGCCTGCTTTACTCAAAGTCTGCTGATTTAAATGTTAATCATTTACATCTACAAATATCTTTACAGCAACATCTATGCCAGTGTTTGATCAAACGACTGAGTACCACAGCTTATTAGCCAAGTTGACACATAAAATTAACCATCAGAGTCTATGCCTTATCAACTTAGTACCCATACGTAACTCCTTAAACCATAATTGTTATGAGCTGAATTATGCCCCACCCCCACAAATTTGTATTAAAGTTCCAGCACCCTAGAATGTGACTGTATTTGGAGATAGGGTCTTTCAAGAGGTTATTAGGGTGGGCCTTAATTCACTATGGCTGGCGTCCTTATAAGAAGAGGAAATTTGCTTACAGACATGTACAGAGGGAACACCATGTGAAGACACTGGGAGAAAATTGCTGTCTACAAGCCAAGGAGAGAGGCCTCAGAAGAAACCAAAGCTGCTGGTACCTTGATCTTGGATTTTTAGCCTCCAGACTTGTGAAGAAATAAACTTCTATTGTTTAAGCCACCAAGTTTGTGGTACTTTGTTATGGCAGCCCTAGCAAACTAATACAATGGTTGATCTTCAAATAAAGACAGTAACAAGGTCATCTTGTATGCAGTGCACTCTTTCACCAGAAGAGGATGGAAAGTCCTTGGGTGATGTTCACTTTTCTTGTTATCCTATAACTTAAATACTATGATGCAGAGTTAAAAATACTTAAATACTATGATATAAAGTCAGTACATCTTATGTTATATGTTATTCCCTTATGGAATAAGAGAGGGAAGAAAACAAAGAAGTTTATACACAAACATGTTCATTAAAAAAAATACAGAAATTAGACTTGAAAGTGAAAATTACTTCTTGATCCTGGGACAACACAATGGATGTTATGTTAGCGGCATGAAAACAACATTAATCCATTACCTTGTTCATCTCCATCAAAGCTCTTGGGTGACCAAGTGCATTGTCAATGAGCAGTAATATTTTGAAAGCAATCTTTTTTCTGAGTGATAAATCTCAACAGGGAGCTTAAAATATTCAGTAAATCATGCTGTAAACACATGTGCTGTCATCCGGGCTTTGTTATTCCATTATAGAGCACAGGCAGAGTAGACTTAACATAATTCTTAAGGGCCCTGTGATTTTTGGAATGGTAAATAAGTATTGACTTCAGCTTAAAGTTAGAAGCTGAATTAGCCCCTAATAAGACAATCAGTCTGTCCTTTGAAGCCAGGCATTGAGTTCTCTCTAGCTGTGAAAGTCCTACATGGCATCTTTTTCCAATATGAGGCTGTTTTGTCTACATGGAAAAATCTATTATTTAGTGTAGCCACCTTCCTCAATGATCTCAGCTAGGTCTTCTAAATAACTTGCTGTAGCTTCTCCATCAGCACTTGCTACTGCACTTAGTACTTTTATGTTATGGAGATGGCTTCTTTCTTTAAACCTCATGTCTGTTAGTTTCAAACGTTTCTTCTGAAGCCTCCTCACCTCTCTGAGCCTTCATAGCATTGAAGAATGTTAGGGCCTTGCTGTGGATTAGGATTTGTTTTAAGAGAATTTTGTGTCAGGGTTAATTTTATATCCAGACCGCTGAAACTTTCTCCATATCTGCAATAAGGCTGTTTTGCTTTCTTATCATTCATGTGTTCACTGGAGTAGCACTTTGAATTTCTTTTAAGCGCTTTTCCTTTACATTCACAATTTGGCTGTTTGGTGAAAGAGGCCTAGCTTTCAGCCTATCTTGGCTTTCGATGAGCCTTCCTCACTAAGCTTAATCATTTCTGGCTTTTCATTTAAAGTGAGAGACATGCAACTGTTCCTTTCACTTGAACACTTAGAGGCCCTTGTAGGGTTATTAATTGGCCTAATTTCAATTTTACTGTGACTCAGGGAATAGGGAGGAGAGAGACAGGGAAATGGCTGCTTGGTGGAGCAGTCAGAACATACACAACATTTATTATGTTTGCCATCTTATATGGGTGAGATTTGCGGCTCCCTAAAACAATTACAATAGTGACGTCAAAGATTGCTGATCATAGATCACCATAACAGATACAATAATAATAGAAAAGTCTGGAAAAACAAGCATCACATGTACTCACCAGAAAATTGGTTTCCCTGATCATCACCTAAATGCGCATTGGGGAAGGATAGCAATTGGATATCAGACTGAGATGGGGGTGGGGAGCGTGGGGGGGGAGGGGATGGGTGTATGCCTACGTGATGAGCGCGTTGCGCACCATCTGGGGAATGGTCATGTTTGAAGGTGCTGACTTGGGAGGGGGCTGGGGGGGTGGGAGGGTGAGGGGATGGAAGTATGACTACATGGTGAGTGCCAGGCGCACTATCTGGAAAATGGACACGCTTGAGGCTCTGACTCAGGGGGATGGGCGGGACACGGACAATGTATATAACCTGAGCTTTTGTACCCCCATGAAGAGCTGAAATAAAAAAAAAAAAAAGAAAAGTCTGAAATATTGTGAGAATTATCAAATGTGACAGAGATGTGCAGTAAGCACGGGCTGCTAAAAAATGGCATTTAGAGACTTGCTTGATAGAGCGTTGCCACAAACCTTTATTTTGTTAAAAAAAAAAACAAAAAACTCAATATCTACGAAGTGCTATAAAGCAAAGTGCAATTACATGAGGTATGCCTATATAAAAGCAATACGTACTCGTAAAGATGGAAAAATATAGAAGCATAAAGAGTTATTTCATATATAACGTTCTATCATTTGCTTTTTCCACATGGTCATCTTTCCAGTTTAGTATATACAGATCTACCTCATTCAAAATAAATTGCTTCATGATATTCTGTTGTATGTCTGTCATGTAATTTAAGGAAGCACCTAATGATTGACATTAATGTTTCTGGTTTTTCTCATCATACCTATTACTTTGTTGCATGTGTTTATATATCTTTGTGGATTTATATGACTATATCTGTGGAAAAATTTCTAGCTTTGAAATTGCTGGATGAAAGCATAGGTATTTTAAATGGTCCTCCAAAAAAGTTGTCTTGATTTATATTTTAATCACAAAAGTATATGAGAATATGTTTTCCTACATTCTCGCCCATATTGGATTTTACCATACTTTTTAGGTTTTACCAATGTAATAATGAAAAACTAATTTTATTTTATAAATTGTAAATAGATTTAAGCATCTTTTCAAATTTTGGACAATCTCATGTGTTCAACCTCATTGCTATTTCTCTTCACTTGGAATATTTTTTCTTGTTTCATTTTTCTCTGAACCTTTACCACTTTGTCAAGCCCACATCAAAATTTGTTTTTTTCTATTGTTGGATTTCCCAGTAACCTAAGCCTAAAATGATTTCTCCCTGCTTTATTTTCTACTTATTGCAATTTTATGCCAGTCCTAATGCTTATGATTTATTCTTCTAGGATTTGCAGGTTTGCAGAATGGCCAAACGTTAATGGAAAGAGAAGCATAAACCTATCTTCTTTCATTATGGAGACAGGCTTGGCAGATGGAGAGCCTGACCGAGCTTCGGTGAGTAGTTCAAATATAGCATAGTAATTCTGCTCCATCTCCTTCTATTCTCCCTACCCTCCCAGCCATATGGTGTAAAACACATTGATATAATAGCTTGTGTTTGTTTTCCCCAAAAACCTTTGTCCTTAGTGAAATCAAGAGAATATTAACAGTTGAGGAAATGAAATGCCTCTGTATCTCAAATCATGTGGAACTATGAGCAGGTAGAGGGAATGAAACAGTTAACATGATTAAGAAATAAGAACAATTATCATATATATTCTTTCCATTAAAATATAAAGGTTTAATAAACATTGCTGCCCTATTATCATGATTGAATTATATTCTGAAATTAAAATACATAAGTAGGGGTAGTGGGTAAAGTATACCTTACTGAACGAATTTTTAAAAAATCACCAGTAGGGTAGATTAAATGATTTGTCACTGTACAAAAAGATTTTGCTCCAGGATAATTTCATTCTCAGTTCTTGTTGCATTTTGAATGATTCCATTAAATATTGATTTATAGATTCTCTATTAGAAATGTTTCTGTTACCTAAAGTAAAGGTGCCCCTCAGTAAAATGGAGTCAGCTGGCAGTTTTATCATTTGTTAGGTGGTAGATTATTTGTCAGATTTATATTGTTGGAATAAGGTGAAGGCCAACTTTTCTGTCTTTTCATATTGCTATGGAGTTGAGAGTCACTATTATATTGAGGTATTTGTAAATTTAGTGACTGTCCTTCGTTCAGGCTCCAACGTAGAAACAGTGTAATGATTGATAGCAAAGTGCAGTTTTGCTGCCTTGTATTAACTTGGTCCCAACCTTTCTTGAATTTCTGTTTCAGACTTGTTTTGGGTTCTTAAATGATCAAAAAAAGTTAAACTTTAAAATGATAACTTGTTAGTAGAGAATAAAATGGGCATGGAAATAACTTGGCTTATGAACATTATTGTCGTGTTTATTATAAATGGAAAACTGATGGTAGGCTATCTTTATTTTACTATAGTTTCAGAAAAAAGTTAGGATTAACCTTGTCTGTAAAACATGATATTTACCATAAACCTCATCTTTTTTTTAAAGTTTACTGGACTTTCTTAGGTTCTTTTAGCTGAAACATTTTTGATCTTCTAGTGCTAATAAAAATGTCAGTAATAACAATTGTTGCTGTTTTCTAAGTGAATACTTTGTCACACTGTCCTCATAACAGCCATTAAAGGTAAATATTTGTATATCCTTTTATAGATAGGGAAATAGGCTCAGAGAGGTTAATTATCTTCTCTAAGACCTCGCAGTTTATGTTGTGGAACTGAAGTCTGTCTGTCTCTGAATACTTTACCACTAAGATGTTGACCGCATACCTATCTTTCTGAATAGAGTTGCTTGGAATTTATTGCTACCTTTTAAAGTAGATATCTAAGTAAATGGTTTTAAGATGTATACCAAAATCCCTGGTCTATAGTAAGGAAGGATTTTTAATTTTTTTAAAATTTTTTAGGTTTATTCTAAATTTTGTTGATACTGAAAAGTTAGAGCAAAGTTATTTAAAAACTAGTGAAAACAATTATCTTTTTCTTGTTCATTAAGTTTCTTCTGTGAAATATTATAGCTCATTTTAGAGAGAATATCAATACTTTGAGTGTGAACTACTGAAATATTCTGTATCTGAAACTAATGTTGAGGTCTGCTTTTGAGTTAACTATTTATAAAAATATCACCTTTGAACTGCTTGGCCTAAGCTAGTTACTATTTAGATTCAGGAAATGTGGATAAGAACATGGACTCTGTAAGACATTTAGCTACATGTTAAAATCTGAGCTCTGTCACTGAGTTGTATGACCTGAGTAATTAATTAAATTCTCCAGGTTTCCAGTTTCCTTAACTATTATTAAATAGAGATAATTGTAGTAGCTGCCTTCCAAAATTGAGTATTAATTGAGAAAATATATCTATAAAGTGCCTATTATAATGCTACACACATTATAAACATCCATTAAATAAAATCTATTTTTATTGTTAATACAACTATTAATATTAAGCCTTCTCTCCAGAAAGATAAATAATTAGAAGTCACGGGAGGCCTGTGAAGATTGGGTGGTTGCTGTACACTGAAGTAAGTGGAGAAGCTTTCTTAAGAGAATATAAACTTTGAATAGCACAGGTATGTAGGGCTGATGGGATTGAAAAAGAGCACGGAAAGCACTCTAGGATGGGAAAACAGCAGGAGGCAAGTGGGGAATTAACTGCTTAAGGTTTATTCAGGTTATAATGAGTAGAACAATTGAGTAAGGTAGGATAGAAGGAAATAATGTTTACGGGAATAAAGATTAATGTGGCAGATAGAGAACAAAGTTATGGAAGGCTTTGAGTGCCAGACCAGGGATTTTGGACTTGATTCAGTAGGTAATGGTATGTCCATTAAATATCTTTATGTAGATGGGTCTGGAAGTAGGATACAAGATGATTTGGAAGAATGAGGGGTAAAGATATTAATTAAGATTTTATTAGAGTAGTCTTGGTGTGAGGTCGTGAAAACTTGGACTATCTCTGACTTTATTGTCCATCCATTTTTCTTCTTGCACATGAGATTACTCTATTTTTTAAAAATTGTTTGCTCATTTGTTAGTCTAGTTGCATATAGTTCTCTTTTTGTGGTATTATTTGTCTTAGGTGGCAGGTACTAAAAAGTAAAAGTTGAATTTGTGTTTTTATATGTGGTACTTGTATGCAGCAGGACACAAGTGTACATTTAATACATCTTAAACAATTTTTTAAAAGTTTAATACTTATATCGCCTTAGAAAAAAACCACTGAGAAATGCTTAAAGTATTAGAGTCACATATTTACGAATAGATTGAGGTAGACTACAGAAGTGAAATATCCTTTTAGATTAAGAAACATTGAATATGTTCCTCATTATATACATATATATGTTTTATTTATTTTATTCTATTTTATTTTACTGAGTCTCTCTCTGTTGCCCCTGCTAGCATGTGGTAGCTTCATCATAGTTCACCGCAACTTCAGACTCCTGGGCTCAAGTGGTCCTCCTGCCTCAGCCTCCCAAGTAGATGGGACTGCAGGCACACGCCACCATGCCCAGCTAATTTTTTAATTTTCTGTAAAGATGGGGAGAGTCTCACTCTTGCTCAGGTGTGTCTCCTGAGCTCAAGCGATCCTCCCTCCTTGGCCTCCCAGAATGCTAGGATTACAGTGAGAGCTCACACCCAGCCCTCTTTATATGTTTTGTAGTATTATTTCTGTTACCAGAGGAGAACTTATAACTGCTTTATAAGTTTTATTACTGGGAAAAATCTTTTATTGTATTAAAAATTGATTATATAAATGACTTTTCAGATGGTAATAAAAGTTATAAAATGTATGAATCTTTTTAAAGAGTTCTGAATTGAGGAAATCTTTTATTAAATAATTCAAATTGGGTACTTTGAATCAAAGGCTTTCTGAAGTGTAAGGAACTGCAGAGATTATTTAGTTCAGCAGTTCTTAGAATGTAGTCAATGGGTGTCTTCCTGATGAGCCTAGAGATGATTCACTTTCTTGAAACTTTGATTTTTTGTATATTTGCTAGAAGAGTTATTCATGATCACTCAGATTTGGTGATCATTTAGCAAAATTAGTGTGTTATTAGAGATTACTAAAAGCTTTCATCATATTCTGTGAAGTCTAGCTATCTATAAACATTGGCAACATTGTAGAGCTCATGTATATGTACATGGAAATTAATGGATTGCCCCAGGTTTTGCAACATCAAGTATTATTTAGAATGGGTCATAGTTTTTAAATGTTGCTATTTGTTTTGTTATTAATACTATTAGTTTAGTTTCATCATTATTGATTTAGTATATTGTATATTAGTGATAGCATCTTTGTAACAATAGTATTTTTTGTATACTGTTTCCCAATATCTTTAGTATACAATTTCCCAATGCCTTTCAGCCATTTGTGCATTCAAGTTCAATTATAAATTATCTATATGCCAGTGATCCTTGCAAAGTATTCCTGTACAATGGTACCTCATTAAATTTCACCATTGGTCATTGTGCTAGTTTCAGACTGTTCCTCTGACAAATTACCACAAATTTAGTGGCTTTAAAACAACATGAATTTATTAATTAAACAGTTCAGGAGGTTAGGAGTCTAAAAGCAAGGTGTTAGCAGGGTTGTGTTCCTTTTGAAGGCTTTCAAGGGAGAATCCATTTCCTTGCCTTTATCAGTGTCTAGAGGTTGCATTCATTCCTTGGCTCATGGACCCTTCCTTGTATCACTTCAGCCTTGGAGTTTTGTTGTCACATCTCCTACTACCCACTTTGACCCTCTTGTCTCCCTCTTATAAGAACCCTTATGATTACATTGGGCCCACTTAGATAATCCACTCAGATAAATAATGACCTTTTATCAAGATCGTTAACTTAATCACACCTTCAAAGTCCTTTTTACCATGTAAGGTAACATTCACAGCTTCCACAGATTAGGATGTGGTCATCTTTGGGTGGCCATTATTCTGGCTGTCAGAGTCAGTGCTAACCTCTGGAGCACCCTGGCCTATTGGAAGTGGGTCCTATTGCTGGATTACCCAAAGTCTGATCTGGCAGGGCATCTCACCTGGGGGGTTGATAGCTAGACTGCAATCCTAAATTATGAAAATTCTTAGGTTGCAGATATCTCCTTATGTAAAGTAATAAAATAACTATAGAAATTTTAGTCACCACTTTATTACTTTTATACTTACTCTATCCTGTTAAAATAGCTTCATCTTCCCAACAGCTACTTGCTATAACAGGCTACTTGCATGTAACAGTTTGTATTAATCACACACTCAGGAATGTTAATAGATGTTATCTTTTTTGAACATTTTATTATGGGAAATTTCAAATAAATTAAAAAATAGATGGACTGGTATAATGCACCCCTATGTACCCAGTGCCCATCTGCAAGAATCGTCAACAGTGTTCAACTTGGGTCAGTCTTCTTTCATCCATACTCCCACTCTTCCAACCCAGATTTTTTGAGAAAATCTCAGATATATCATTTTATTCATAAGTATTTAAGTATATATCTATAAAATATAAAGACTTTTCTTTAAAACTTCAATCATAAATATATTATTATTCCTAAAAAATTAATAATTCTTTAATCAAACAACTATTCAATGCTTAAACTTCCCTGATTATCTCATAAATATTGTTTTTATAGTACTTCATTGTGTTGAACTTGGTTGATGTACCACTTGGGTTAATCTTTTAAGTCTTTCCTCCATCTGTTTTTAATTTTTACTTTTCAATTTATTGAAGAAACAAGTTATTTTAATCTGTAGAGTTTTCCACAATACGGATTTTTCTCCTGTGGTGATTGTTCAATGTGTTCATTAGTCACTTATATTTCTTGGAAATTGGTTGTTAGAATTAGAGGTGTACTCAGATTAAGTTTCAAATTTTCTTTATTGACAAGAATACCTTGTAAATGGTGTTGTGTATTGCCATCAGGAGGCACATTATGTCTGATTGTCTCTCTTCTTGTGATAATAGCAGCCATTAATAATGATCATTGTCTAGATGATCAATAGGGGTATAAATTAGTATTCTACCTGGGTTAGAAAAGTGGAGTCTGGAGAGAGTGACTATGACTTGTCTATACCTTTTAAGCAAGCAAACCAATCAACCTACATTTTTTTTTTTTAATTTTTTTTTTTTTTTTTTTTTGAGTCAGAGTCTTGCTCTGTTGCCCAGGCTAGAGTGCCATGGCGTCAGCCTAGCTCATAGCAACCTCAAACTCCTGGGCTCAAGCAATCCTCCTGCCTCAGCCTCCCCAGTAGCTGGGACTACAGGCATGCGCCACCATGCCCAGCTAATTTTTCTATATGTATTTTTAGCTGTCCATATAATTTCTATTTTTAGTAGAGGCGAGGTCTGGCTCATGCTCAGGCTGGTCTTGAACTCCTGAGCTCAAACAATCCGCCCGCCTCGGCCTTGCAGAGTGCTAGGATTACAGGCGTGAGCCACTGCGCCCAGCCTCAACCTACATTTTGTTCGGTATTTTGTCTTCTGCCATTTTACAACTTTACTGAACCTTCTACTAAAGTTTGACATTTAAAACAGGGTAAAATAATTTGACAGATATGTTTTATGTTATATTTTGTGTATATCTCCTTTACTTTAACTTCTGAAAGTTCTGCATTAGCAGTACTTAAATATTTGCAATTGTTTGAACTTCCCAAGTAGGAAAATATTACTCAGTATTATATTTCCTATTTTATGGGTACTAAAGATTCCATCTTTTTTTTGTTTTAATTTTTCTTGTTGGAGGTGGTTCTTGTTAGAGGCTTGAATAAGATAATGTAAAAATCTTGCAGGTATATAATGGGACTCTTTAGTAAATTTGGAGAGCCTGAATGGAGAAAATGTTAGCTTTAAAAAAAGTAAGAGTCCAGTAAGCCAGTGATCTACACAGTATATCAGTAAAATTCCCAGCCAAAAATCTTTTGTATTTTCCTTATGCTTGGAGATCTTCTCAAAGTGTGTTCCCAGGAGTCTGACAATTCTCAACACCCTTTCAGAGAATTTGTGAGGTAAAGTTGTTTTTGAAATAATATCGTGGTGTTTAATATTACTTGCCTTTTTTTCTTACTCTCTCATAAGTGCCCAGTACAATTTTCCAGAGACTACAATGGGGTATGATGATATCACTGCCCTGGTGGCTATTGGAGTGTGTGCTTGGAAATTCTTGTGTTTCCAAATTTTTAGTTTAATTTTTTTCTAAGAGGTGTTTTTTAAAAAATAAACTTTATTTTAGAATAGTATTAGGTTTACTGAAAAATCATGAGGATAGTACAAAGTTACCATATACCTTGTATCCAGCTTCCCCTATAACGAACATCTTATATTAGTGTGGTACATTTATACAGTTAATGAACTCATATTGACACATTATTAACTGAAGTGCATATTTAATTCAGATTTATTTAGTTTTTACCTATGCCCTTTTTCTGTTCAAGGATACCATCCAGGATGTCACATTACATTTAGTTGTCATGTCTCCTTAGGCTCCTCTTGGCTATAACAGTTTGTCAGACTTTCCTTGACATGCAGAGGTACTCAGGGAACAAGTTAGCATGCTGTTGTGTAATCTAGGAAAAGGCATGTAAAGCCTCTGGGATACTACTGGAAGCAAAATAAAAAAAATATGTAAAAGGAATTAGAGATACAAATCAGTAGGTCCTTGTGATTGGATATGTAGTTTCAGGAGGATACGAAAGACAAATTGTAGTTTACAGAGTACTTTTGCACATGTTAAACATATAGAATCTTAATAATAATGTTGAGGTGGTGGTATCCTCATTTTACGGATGCAGAAACTGAGATTAAGGGAAACTATGTAGTTTTTCCAGAGCTCTAAACAAGTAGACACTGGAGTTTAGGACTCTAACTCAGGCCTTTGCAAAACAAGTTGAGTTTTCTTTCTGTGAGTTTTAGGGCATTAATGTATTTAGCAGTTTGTAGCGGGTGAGATAAGATGTTATAAATGACATATATGATGCAGAGGGGACCAGAGGAGTCAGTTATTTTAGAGGAGGGGAGAAGATGATGTCAGTAAAGTTTTCTTAGAGGAGGTAACACTTGATCTGAGTGTTGAAAGGAACTTAGGTATTTGCCTGCCTAGGGAAGGTGAGGATGGCACTGTGGACTGAGGGATGAGTGAGAGTAGCTATAAGTAAATTGTGCAACATCATGGTGTTTTCAGGGAAGTGAAAATAATTTTCATTTATCATATTTGTAAAGTGTAGGGTTGATGGGTGGGTGGAAGAATGTGTGATGTAAGATTGGCAAAATTATGAAGACCCTTGAAGATGGGGTTAAATGTTTTTCTCTCTAGTTTTGGTAGTCTGTATCTACCAAGTGCAAAATCATTGAAGTGGTTTTTCAAGGCCTCAGGATCTAATCATACACACGTTTTAGAAGGCTCTCTATGATATCAGTATGGAAGATAAATTGCTGAGGTGTAAGAAATTCAGGTGGCACGTAATAGCAGTAATGGGAAATCAAAAAGGATAAATATGAGATTTGGGGCATATAGAACTTTGGACCTTGTCCTGGACTTAATATTAGGGGTGGAGGAGAAAAGGGGTGGGAAGAATAAAGATGAGGGAGAAGTTTAGAGTGACTTCTAGGTTTCTGTGTTATGTGATCAGGCGGGAGGAACCATTCATTAAGATGTATATTTAAGTGGAGATGTATAGTCTCTGTTGCAATTACTGAACTTTGCAATTGTAGGGTGAAAGCAGCCATAGAAGATACATAAATGAATGAGCATGGCTGTGTTCTAAGAAAACTTTTTTTACAAAAACAGGTAGCCAGCCCACTGGCAATAGCTTCTGGCCCCTGTTCTAGAAGAGCATGTGGGATGGCCAATACTGTTGTGGCTATCTTTGGAAAATGACGTTTCCCATGTCTGTATTAAAGTTTCTTATCAGTTTTTGGCCTAATTGTTTTGGCAGCCATTGATGAGCATTCCTAAATCCATTAATTCATAAGGGGCTTCAAAGTGGTGATACTCTTCTTTACTTGTTGATTAGAATTCCAAAAACATTGGAACTTTTCCATAGCAGCTATTTGATTATCCTGAGGTATAGTTCCTATAGGAAAGGGAATATACATTTTTAATTCTTTTTATTTACTAATTCTCAGAGTGTAATAACGTGGGTCCCTAGCATTCTTCAGAATGAGTGACAATTTTTGTTTGTGTTATGAACTCCTAGGCCTTTAACATACTTAATTTGATTAAATTGACTACAGGGACTAACCTTCTGATGGTCATACTACTATATTTTTGGCCATTGAGAGCTTACTCAAGTTGGCTCCTGAGTCTTTGAAGGACCTTAGTCATTTCTGACAACTTCTTGCCTCTGTGATGTGACTCATTTTGTGCCTTTTTCTGTCCCAGACTGAAAATCAGCCATTTCTGTCTAGAGAAGCCTTTGTTTCTTTCAGTCAGAAATGGTTTTTAGAGACCACAGTCTAGATTGTAAGATTCATTGCTATGGGGTTGGTCATTATTTTTAGACCTTCATAGTGGATAGAGCTAGGAAAAAAAAAAAATATATATATATACACACACACACACACAAATGAAAATATATCATTAGTTCTTTCTCAGATTTCCAGTCAAATTTGGGATTGATTATATTGTTTTTAGCAATTTTAAATGCATATCTATTTTTTCTTTTGAAAATAGGAGTTACCAAAGATGTGAGCATAATATCACAGTACTGATGGAAGTCCATACATATTTCTCAACATGCCCATACCTTCAATTTAGAGAGAAACTTACTGCGTGATACTAGGCATGTTGAGAAATTTTGAGATGAAGAGGAAGGTTAACGGAACTCAGGTTGAGTTGTCTTGATCACTTTAGTAGAGATCACCTTAGAATATACTAGAGTTTACTGGCTATTATAATTGCTGAGATGTGGGGTTGCAGATTTGAGAAGTGGAAAGAAAGGTGCTATGGGGACTTTAAGAGGAAACTAGTATTAAAGGAGATAATTGCTAAACAGCAGCATTTGTCTTAACTAAGAAAGCATGTTTTCATTAAAAAAAAAAAACACACAAAGCTCCCACAGAGCTAATTAAAGTGGTTGTCCTGAACTTTAGACTAGGTGTACAAGGAAAGTGAATTTAGTTGGTGGAGCACTGGGTAATTGGAAGACTAAGACTGTCTTAGTCTGTTTGGTGTTACTATAAAGGAATACCTGAGGCTGGGTAAATTTATAAATAAAAGAAGTTTATTTAGCTCATGGTTCTGCAGGCTGTACAAGAAGCCTGGTGCTGGTATCTACTTGGCTTCTGCTGAAGGCTTTTGTGCTGTGTCAAAATATGACAGAGAAGGTCAGAAGGGAAGTGAGCACGTGGGAAGAGGGACCGAACCCAAGAGGCATCCTGGCTTTATAACAACCCACACCCTCAGGAACTAATCCATTCTCCCTGAGAACCAGTCCTGTCTTGTGAGAGCATGAACTCACTCACTCCTGCTAGAATTGCATCAAGCCATTCACCAGGGGTCTGGCCCCACCTCCCAATACTGCCACACTGGGGATCACATTTCAACATGAGATTTTTGTGGGGACAAACAAACCAAATCCATATAGCAAAGATGGAATCAAGAGATAAAAATACAAGATGAAGTGAATGACCAGGTTAAGTAGGAGTTGCAGTATAGAAGAGGTAAGAGCAGTGAGCCTGTGTAATTCTGATATGTCTGGGATTCAGGTGATTACTTTGTGGGTCCACATCGTTTTTTCTTGCTTACTTTTCCATTAGCTGTTACTTTAATACTCCAGATGTTGGCAATTCTCAATTCTTACTTGGGTCAGAAAACTTTTTCAGTTTAACTGTTCTAGTGAGTGAGTAGCTCTCCAGAGAGATTGAAATATTGTGGGTTAAGTATGTTAGTACATAGTGTAAAAAAGGTTTAGTTTAGTATCTGATGCATAGTTGCCACTTATTGAGCACTGTTATTAGAAGGGATGTTAAAGATTATAAGGTTCAATTTAACAGCTTTGTAATCAAGGACCCTGAGTACTATAATGGTTAAGTAACCTGCCCAATGTCTCATAGATAGTGGGAGGTTGAGTCTGTTGCCTCAGCTTGATGCTTCCCCCGTTTCACTGTAAGACCTCTCTGGTGTTTGCTTTACCACTCTTTGTAGTCAAAAGCTATCCTATCCTTAAAAAACAAGATAATAAAATATAAGGAATTCATTAAATACTTCATCATACTTTGTCCAGCATCTATTATAATTCTTAATAGTTTTCTGTACCAGTTCTCCTCTGGATTTTGCTCCCCCCCCCCCCCCCCAGATTTCTAGAATTTATGCTTTCTGTATTTGCATTACTGTATTTATGTGGAGAGAAAAAAATTATTTTCTGCATACTTTTTGCCCTACTCTGGGCTTGGTGTCTGATACACTTTCATGTCATTTAATCCTCTCTATTGTACTGTTAGGTAGATATTACTCTAGTTTTACAGTTAAAGAAACCAAGGTTCTGAACGGGTAAGTAATTTGTGTAAGGTCAGTTAGCTAATCAGTGGGCAATATTAAGATTTAAATACATATGCTCTAATTGTTATTCTTGTCATTGACTGTAAAGGCTAATGTTTTTGTTATAAACTCACCTATATTACACCTAGACTTTTAAGGATCCTTTTACAGATTTTATATTCATTACCTATTATAATGTATACTTTGAAAAACGTGATACATGATGTATTTTACTTAATCCAAAGCTTTGTTCTTTTGTAACTAATTTTGACTTTTGTATCTAGGCTGAATATTTTGACATTTAGGCACAATGTAGTTGCTGAGATGTGAAGAGCAGTTGCTAACTGCATTCTTACATGCGGTAGATTTATGAGTCATGGAGGTTGATGTTTCCATAATATTATTAGCAGTCTTGCTTATGGCTTGATACTGTACAGCATGATACTAATCAGTGATTTGTTAGAAATGGAATAGAACTCTAGAAGGAAAGAAGTTATTTGTTATGAAGTTCTTGTCTCCTAATTCAGATCTTGGTCATGATTTAATCTATAACATAGGCTCACATATCTATACAAAGAATGCAAAGAATTGGCCAAAATGAAATTTTAGAAGCTCTTATTTCAAACTGAAAATTTAAATGACTTAAAACAAGTCATAAGATTAAGCATCAAATGTTGAAATATTTACTTATATGTTATTTTGTTCTCATATCTTACCTGGCATGATTGTGATAAAGCATAATACTATGGCTGGTTAGGTCAGATATAGAGAAACATGTTAATGAGGTCAAAGGCCAAGGTTATAAGTTTAATTCTTTCAGTGGGCAATTAACTTTTTTCTGGTTTCATAACTACAGACTTCACCAGCAGTCTTATCAGATGCATGCCATTAGTTACAAGTGAAAATCATATTGATTAATTTTGAACTTCTCCTGTGTGTGAAGACCTTGATGAAGGAGGTTGGTTTAATCTTGGCAAGAACACTAGTACCAGAAGAAATATGAATTCATGCTCCCATTACCAAAAAGTGAGGTGAATCTGTAACAGTGTTATTTTATGAAGGACAGAATTATTTAAGAAAAAGAATGGGGGAATTCCTAGCAATGGAATTTGGGTATATTATGGGCAAAGAGTAATCGTGGAAGAAAATATAAATGTGCTGTGAATTATAGCTAAGGATGTTCTTAGGATTGAGATAATTTTCTATGTTGAATTGTAGTGATAACAGAATTTTAGCACTGTATCTTATCTCATGAGCAAGTAGGAAAACAAAATTCAAGATATTTATTCAAGGACACCCAGAAAATAGTGATAGAGTTAGGCTTAGAATTCAGATTTTATTATTCTAGTGTGTATCTAGTCCATAGTTCTTTGTGTATCATATTAGGCATGCAGTCTGTTAAGTTTTTGAAAATATAAAAATGAGCATGACTTGTTTTTCTTGCCATAAGAGAACTTAAAATTAATTCATTTAATAAACAGGAACTCAGTAAACTATGCGTAAGAAATTCTTTGCTAGGTTTAAGGGTTATAATAATGACTTAGCCTTTTTTTTTTAATTTATGCATTTGTTCATTCAGTATTTGTTGAATGTCTACAATGGTACTGAGCTCTGTTTGGGTTTTTAGGGATATAACAGTGAACAAAATAGACAAAATTCCCACTCCAGTGGAGCTAACATTTGAGTGGAGAAAGTAAAAAAAAAAAAAAAAATGAATACATACTATGTTATGTAATGATTGCTGTGATGAAAAATAAAGCAGGGTAAGCAGGATAGAGTTCACAGAATAGGGGGTGGGTGCTGTTTTCTAGGAATATCATGGAAGTCTTCTGAGGAAGTAGCTTTTGAGCAGAATTCTAAAGGAAGTTTTCTAAGCAAAGAGCCAAGTGTAGAGCTCGCATTTCTATTGGGCAGACCGTGGTGGTTAGGTGGTAAGTGTTAGAGATTGGGGGAAAGGGTGAGTGAAGAGTCTTTCCTCCTCCTCAGTCAGGAAGATGGAGGTGCAGGGTCAGCGTTGCTGGGAACACATGGACTCTCTGGGCTTTCCCCTGCAATCCCACCTGATAATAGAAGGATGCAGTGACAACACGGATGGAATATCTGTCTGTCATACATGCAGTGGGAGGTCAGGAAACCCCTTACCAAGGATGTAATGCTTTATCTAAGAAGAATGAGTCTACCAGGAGGACCACTGGGATGGCCGTGAGGGGCTGCAGCTCTGGAGAGATTAAGTTAGGAAGGGGAGTACATGATAAATTGAGCCCTTTAAAAGTCAGGTCAGTGGAATCATCTGAGGAAAGCATGTTGAATGGAAACAAAAGAAATTCTAGGATGCAGCCTTGGGAAATAACTATCTTAAGGGGGTGCTGGGGGAGGGAGCCAAGTAAAGAGGGAAGAGAAAAGAGAGAAAATAGCTTGTAAACTAAGGAAGGGCAGTGTTTTGAGAAGAAGAGTGGTCAGTTAGATTGAGCTGGGGAAAGGTAAGGTTGTGCTAGACCTGAGTTGTCTGATAGAGTAGCCACTTGCCAAACATGACTGATTTAAATTTAAATTAATTAAGTTAAATAAAATATTTAATTCCTTAGTCTCACTTGCCACATTTCAAGAATTCAATAGCTATGTGTAGCTAGTAGCTACCCTATTGGACATTGCAGATACGGAATATTTCCATCATTGTAGAAAGTTCTGTAGCACTGTACTAGACCCTTACAATATTGGAGAAAAGTTAAATAACAATTAAATTATTTATGTATTTATGATAGCAATAGAGAAAATACTATGAGATAGCTAATATGCATTGTCAAAGAACTCACACTAGGAAGTCAGGGTTGAAGAAAGATAACTTCAGCTTGAACTTTGGTAGCAGAATTCTTAATTTGAGCTTTGAAGGTTAGGGGACTTTGGAGTTATTGGATAGGGGCGCAAAAAGAAACTAGAAAATTACAGATCACCTTCAGCAATCAGTTTTACTAGACAGAATTTTAGCTAAGTCGAGTTTTACTTAGTTAAGTGGAGTTGCAAGACTGTTTCATAGATCAAAACATTCTTGTGCGATGAATAATTGGGCCAAATTGTAGAATATTTTAAATGTCAGGATTTGGGGCTTATTTTTGAAAAAATAGGGTGCTATCAGTTGTTTTTCAGTGGCCAGAGTGATCGTCTAGGGAGGAAATTAAGTTGGCAAATTAATCACTCCCTTCTGGCTCCTTTCTTAGTCTCTCATTTGTTGTACTACTAAGTAATTCTGCCTTACGTTTATATGCTACTTTTCAAAAAAATTTATAAAGTACAGTTATGTAAACTATTATTAAACTTCACAACAATTCCAGAAAGTTGTAAGATTTAGTAATTAATGTACTCACAAAAGAGAAAAATCTATCAGAACTTAAATGACTTGCAAATGATGGGCTAGCTTAAAGAATGACTAATATTCAGTGAACTGGAGATATCTTAATGTCAACTAAATTACTGTACAATACATACTGTCTTCAGTTTATGGTGATCTTGGCAGTAGGGACTGTGTTTTTATCATTTTTTTGAATCCTAATACCAAGGACAGTAAATGAGTGAGTGGGATGAGACTGAATACAGGGATACCTATTGAAAGAGAGTTACAAAAGTTGAGAAATGAGGTGATGTAGGTCTGACTTGGGTGGTAATAATGGGAAATGAAAGAAAGGACTGGATATGAGATAGACATTGTAGAGGTAAAAATAATCAGAACTTAATGATTTGATCAGATTTTGGGGGAAAGTCACGGATGACTCAAGGGTTTAGGTCTAAGGGATTGTAAGAAAGATGGGCAAATTAGTGTGGAAGCTGGTTTCTGACAGAAAGCTGAGTGCTATTTTTGACATAAAAATGCTTTCTGAAACAAGCTTAAAGCCCTTCCTTTGTTAACAGAATTTTAGAACTAGAAGTTAATTCGTAATAATGTCCAAACATACAGATAGAAGTGTTTTCAAGTTTTAGAGATATACTAGGTCTGAAAAAGAAATTTAGAAGTTATCTGAATATAGATAATATATTACCTGAGCCTTGGGAATGAATGGAATCTGTAGGAAAAGTGCAGATAGAGAAAAAACAACAAATACTTGAGGCTGAGCACAGGTTATGGCTATTCACTTATTGAATGGGAGCACAAAGTGGAGGCAGGAAAATAGCAGAAGCGAAGCCAGAGCAGTGGATTATTTTAGAAACCAGAGGAAGAGAGGGCTTACATGAAAAGGCTGATAGAATTAAATACATATAGGGAGAATGAAAACTCCCCAGAACATGCCAGAGAGGACTTCACAAATTGGCTGATTGACTGTAATTTCCTGATGCCAGGATTAAAACAAAAAAGAAAGAAAGATTTTTTTAAGGATTTAGTTTTTAGTGTAAAAGTAATATTGAACTTTCTTTTTGCTACTTAAAAGATTATTGCACCACTTAATTCATTTGATAAACCATAGGTGCTCTAGATTCAAATTCAGGTATATGAGGTTAAATCACTTCTGAGAAAATTTGTTTTCTTTTTAGATCTTGCCATATTCAGAAGTTGCTGAAGTTCAAGAGACAGTGAGTAATATATGGTGCTATGTTGGAAATGTTAATGTTTTTGTATTTTATTAGGATTTCAAATTGGATTCTTAAAATATATCTTCCACTATACTTAATCACAAATGATTATGTCATAATAAAGAGCTAGTGTAGATTGAAAAAAGCAGTTTAAAAAATTGCTCACATTTTTCTAAAATGTAAATAGGCTTAATCTTTTTTGACTACAAACATAATGCATACTAGTATGGCATATTTAAATAGTATTTACCTCCTAAATGTAACCACTGTTAATATGTTGGCTACATCTTGCCTAAGTTTGTATGTATATGTCTTACAAATTTAGAGAACTGGAATCATTCCATTTCTACAAGCTTTTTTATAACCTACTTTTAAAAGCCCATTTATAATGGATGTTTTTCAGTAGGGGAAAAAAAAACTTGACTGACTACACAGTATTTCATTGTGTGAATGTATTATTATTTATTACCCTGTTTAAAATAGATTACTATTTTAGATTATTATAAATGGTGTTATAAATATCTATGGACACATCTTTTGAACATTTTGGATAATCACATTATTTTTAATATATATTCCTAGAAGTAAAATGCTGGATCAAAAATGTGATTAGGTTATTTTTATATAACTGACTGGCAGGCCAGATCATATTCTCTGTCCAACAGTGATAAGCTCTAGTTCTCAGAAAAATATTCCTTTAAAATCTGTCTTGTAAAACTCAAGGATAAAATGTGCACATCTGTGTTTTGCGGACGATTACAGAAATATGAAAAATTCAGCTAAGTGTAGAGTGATGACTCCTGTTCAAAGAACAAACAGTTCTCAGCTGCATTATATATTCCTCTCTGAAGTTTCTTATTCTGAGAGCCTAAGATAACACTAAATAGAGCACTCTTGGGATGTTTTATATAATCCTTCTGAATTGTGGTTTCTGGGAGCCAGCTGCAGCAGGATTGCTTCTATGAGAACAGCTTGATCGATTTTGTTGGGTGAAGAGGTGCCACCAGCTACATCAGTGCTTGATGAACTCTTCATGCTTTCCTTCAAGCTCATCAGATGACTTAAGTCAAGCCATTATGTATGTTATGAGGGAAGTGCTGTGCTAAAGGCAATGGAATCAAAGGACTGATCTCATGGAATTATTTCTGTATTATAGGGAGGCCATGTATCATAGTTTGCTGGAGACTGAGGGGTTTTCCCAGGATGAAGGGCATGATGATGAACTACCCCTTCCTTTGTATGTTTATGCTAATTATAGAGGAGGTGGCAAATATTTAGACATAAAATAAGACATGCAGTCACATTTTTTGTTTGCACAATGCTCTTTTCCTGAGATTTATAGATTAAAATCGGTAAAGATTTAGATAATGGCTATAAATATTTTATGCTTTTAATTTAAGAAGCTGGAGTGCAGTGGCTATTCACAAGCACAATCATAGTGTATTACAGCCTTGAACTCCTGGGCTTAAGCGATCGTCCTGCCTCAGCCTCCTGACTAGCTGAGAATATAGGTCCCTGCTACCACACCCAGCTCTGTTTTACCTTAATGGTCTTTTTCTGAACCAACTGATAAGAAGTTCCTGGGTTTTTTTGAGATTCTAGAAGTAATTTGGTTCTGTAGCAAAAACCAAGAGGAATGCCTAGCTTTTTACTTTTTAAAATAGCTGTGTAGACTGTTCCCACATCAGTTATTTCACATGATGTCTTTATTAATGTCTTATACAACATGGTACTGTACAGATTACACTCAGGTCCTAAAAGCATTAAGAGTAAGAAGTTAGTAGTATGCAGTTTAGCCATCCATGTGCAGAAGGCTTCAGTGATGTAAGTTACTTGGTAAATTTGATATGTAATCCTCAATTAATTACTTTTATCCCATTTCCTATTGTATCACTTACAAGAAACTCTGGGAGGATGATTTCACTTGCATCTCAGTTTAGTGCCTTGGTATCCATATCCTTCTGGAAAAGGTTTCTTTTTTAAAAAATTTGTTTTTTATTTGTATACATTAATGGGGTAAAAGTGCGATTTTGCTACATTGCTACAGTGCATTGTGGCAGAGATGGGCCCTTCAGTACTTCCATCACTGGAGCAATGGACATTGTACCCACCAAGCTGGGGAAGGTTTCTGAAGCCAGGCTTACTGTGTTTCAGCTGAATTCTTAGTTCTGTTATTCATTATGATATATGTTTTTCTGCTGCCTGTTCTCTTATCCTGTGGCATTTTTCAGTCTCTTGTGATTAAGCCCTTCAGGTCATATAACTCTCACACATATCATAATTTATACTGTTTTTTTTTACCAGCCTGTACAGATCTGTCTATCCAACTGCCTACTTGACATTTCCACTAAGGATGTCTAACAGTTGTTTTAGACTTAACTTCTCTCAAACTGAGCTCTTTGTATTTCTCCCTATAAACTACCTGCTCTCGTTGTCTTTTCCATCTCAGATAATGGCAGTTCCATCCTTCCAGGTACTCACATCCCAACACTTGATGTCATTTTGAGTCTTCTTTTTCTCTTTTACCTCACACTTAATCTGTTTGGAAATTCTGTTGACTTTATTTTCAAAATACATTCAGAACTTAACTATTTCTCATCACCTTCACTGTTACCACCAGGTCTCCTTCAACTCTTTCCTGTATTATTACGTAATCTCCTAACTGATTATACCCTTGTCTTTCTTAGTCTATTCTCAACATAACAGTCAGAGTGATCCTGTTAATACATAATCAGACCTTGTCAGTCCTTTTCTCAAACCATCCAGTGGTTCCCCATCTCATTGAAAATAAAACCGAAGTCCCAAGTAGGCCCTCCAAAGTCCTATAGAGTCTGGCATCCATTTACCTCTTTGACCTCATCTCCCACTACTTTCCTACTTATTGCATTCCATCCTCACTGGCCTTCTTACTCTTCCCTCAACACTCCAGCCCTGTTCCCAACCCAATCCTTTACACTTCTCTCTCCCTCTGTCTGGAATACTTTCCCCTCCTATATGTCCTTATGGCAGATTCCTTCATCTTATTCAGTTAATTCTATAATGAAACTTTCTTAGGCCACCCTATCTAAAATTGTCACTCCTTTTCCCCAACATTTTACATGCCCCCATTCTCTGCTTATTTTTTGCCTTAGTTTTTATGCTATATACTATGAGTTTGTGTTTATTATGTTATTGTTCATCCCTCCCACTAGAACATAAGTACGATAAGGTCAAAGTTTTTGTCAGTTTTGTTTACTGCTATGTTCCTTGGTGTCTAAAATGAAATGTATCCACAGTAGTTACTCAGTAAATATTTATTGAATGGATGATTGGAAAGGACAGTATTTATTTTGATTGTTGTTCATCGCTTCAATCTGAAAAATTTAAAAGGATTAATCCAATAAATAGAATCAGATTTATATGGCAGAGCCATGCTTGAGGATATAATATTGATAGTAAATATAAGTGGAGGTTTTTGGAACAAATGTTCAGGTATTACTATATATGCTAGGGATTATTTTCTTGGAATAAACAAGGAATACAGCTGTTCAAAAGTTGACATAATGCTGTTAATTGACAAAATCTGAGAATACAACAGAACTGTGGAATGAAAGTGAGCTTATTAAAATCTTTTACTCAAATAGAAGATCAACTCTAAGACCTTCAAACATGACTGGCCTTGTGAAATTAAATGCACTCAAATATGAATATATGATTAGAACTTTCCTTTAGGAAGTTACTAGTAAATTTAGGGGAAACTAGTAATTATTCTTATCAGTACTGGGAGATTTTTTTTAAGAAAATGTCTGTGAAGCATTTGTAAAGTTTGCCACAGTTATCTCTGTCAGCTTCCTAGCCTTTTTCAGTTTTCCAGTGTTACATTAGTTAGTTATTGGTGCATAACAAATTATCCCAAAAGTAAGTGATGTAGAACAACAAGAATTTATTATCTCAAATTTCTATGTGTTAGGAATCCAAGAGCAGTTTAACTAGGTGTCTCTGACACAAAGTCTGTCATGTGGTTACAGTCAAGATGTTGGCGAGGGAGCACTGCTGCATTCTCATCTGAAAGCTTGACTGGATGGAAGGTGGGGGCAGGAGATCTCCAAGGTTATTTAGTACTGTTGGAAGACCTCACCAACACCAAAGTTCCTTTGGGTATTAGGCCTGTCTAGCAGGCTGCCTCATGAAGTGGCAGCTGGCTTTCCCCAGGGTAATCTGTATAGGAGAGAATGCTAACAAGATGGAATCACAGTCTTGTACGATCTAATTGCAGAAGAGACATCCCATCACATCTGTCATATTCTGTTCATTAGAAGTGATTCAGTAGGTCCAGCACACACTCAGAGAAGGGATTATACACCAGGAAATGGGATCACTGGGGGCCATTCTACAGATTGCTTACCACATATACTTTAACCTCTTTTATACACGTTTGCTAGTTGTGATAACATGGCCATCAGTAATAATGACATCAGCACAATTAGTTCATTGTCAACAAAGCTATATTTTTTTTAGTTTATCTGTGAAAGAACTCATTTATAAAAGAATGAGCTTAAATGGGTGACTGCAAAAAAATGAATAGAACAAATGCTTTTAAGGCATTAGAACATACTGTAATTTCAAGCATTATGAAGTATCCATCTTTTTAGGGGAAGTAACAGGTTCAAGATTTTCTCCAAGAAGATGGCAGAAGCCCAGAACAAGCAACTGCTACCTTGTTTTGTCACAATAATTAAGACTCTCTTACTTTCTTCAAATAAAACTAAGAAATAGTGTAACCAGTGGGATTTTTGAATTTTTGTTGTTACATTAGTTTTGATATGTTGCTGTGTTTTGTATTTGAAGTGAAGGAGAGCTGAGAACTCTGTTCCTCCCAAGGCACACCAAAACATTTATCCATAGGCAACATTTAGCGTAATGTATGTTAAAATAGTTACCAAACAAAAGGTCAGCAGTCTTTTTCCTGTTTCTTTTAGTTGATTGCAAGTTCTTCATTCAAGATGAAGATTGCAAGTTCTTCATTCATTCCTAAAGACCAATAGCTCCAGATAATATGCTTGATATTTAGTAGGTCCTAAGAAAATTTTGTCTGACTTAATAAAATTTGTCTTTCTAATTAATATTCCTTTCTTTTTTTTTTGCCATTCAAGAATAAATTTGTTCTACTTTGCTGATGTCTTTGTAGAAGCTCTTTGCACAATGCTTTTTACATAATCAGCACTCAGTAAATGTTCTTTTCTCTCTTGTAGAAGAAACATACTAAATCTCTATGTAGTGTTAAGTGCTTTCATGGCATGCAGAACTAATACTTAATAGTGCATGGGTTTTATATATTTTAAAACCATCTTAAATTTTAGGAATGAATAACTTTTGACTGTCTCTTACATTTTGTAAATAATTTTTACCACTCCTAATCCATATCTTGAATTACAATTGAAAGTAATTCTTGATTTCGGTAATTTTCAAAACAAAATACTTGGGTGAATCCATTTTTCTTTTTCTACTCCCCCCCCAGATTAAAACAAATATTTGATAATGCTTAAGCCAAGATCCTTTTTTTGTGTAGAAAATGAAATTCCTTATGAATTAGGATTATTATAATTGATGTGCATGTGCTTTCTACTTATAAACTAATGCTATTTTCCTTGTCCTTTTGTTTCACTGCTGCTTCCATCCTGATGCATTTTGCTTCTTCCTGGTTTGGACTGTATTTGTTTGCTGCTCAATTACCCTGCATTAAAAGCTTCTTGGTGATAGCAAAGATGTCCTTTGGCCATCAAGTAAGTAGCTAAAGTTTGAATGGCATGTTTGGGGGACATGATAATATTTTGATGTGTACTTAGGAAAGGCAAATGGCATTTCAATTTTGATTTATTATGTTAAGTCTTCTACTTTTCTTTCCAGTAATTGAAATACATAGTAAAGAATACAGATTGTCATTCAGTGCTCAGTCCTCATCTGTTCTCATTGTCTATCTGAGATTGATAGTATTTGAATGTTTAAATCTTGATGTCTAAAGATGCATTATTTACTTATTCAGTTATCTAATTCATAATTTAGAACCTCTTCTTCATAATATACTTTTCTACAGGCATCACAAGGCATAGATCAGACCACTTTGAGGCTAGAGATGGTACAAGGAATTCACTGACATATGAAAGTGAGAAATACTGTTCTATTTTATCAGAATTTTTATTTATTATTTATTTATTTTTGAGATAGGATCTCACTCTGTTGCCCAGGCTGGAGTGCAGTGGCATGATCATAGCTCACTGCAGCCTCAAACTCCTGGGCTCAAGTGATCCTCCTGCCTCAGCCTCCCAAGTAGCTGGGATTACAGGTGTGCACCACTGTGCCTAGCTAGTTTTGTTTCTTTAAACTTTTGTAGGAACATTGTTTCACTATATTGCGCAGGCTGGTCTCGAACTCCTGGCCTCAAGTGATCCTCCTGCCATGGTCTCCCAAAGTGCTAGGATTACAGGTATGAGCCACCACACCCAGCCAGAATTTTTACATAATAGATTATTTGGTTATGAAATTTTTTGTATTTTGGGTATTTCATAAGTGAAACATGTCTTACCTCAGGGATTTAGAAGATGTACCCTTTAAAATTATGTCCAATTCACCTCAACAAAATTTTACTGAGAGTGTTTTCTTTAGGGCAGGGATTTGACACTGGGCTAACATTTGGGTACATACAATGAATAAATAATGTTCCTGTACCTAAGGATTTTTATAGTCTAGCTGGGGAGTGATGGGGCAGTTTTCGTGTTAAAAGTCATAGAATTACCGAGGTAAGAGGGGCTTCAGAGATCATCTAATAAAGCATTAATTTTATAGATGAAGAGCCTGAGACTAAGAACTTAAATATTTAAGAAGTTAGAATTGGTTACTAGCCCAATATGTCTGTCTTCTACTCTTAATCAAAAATGAAAATGAAACAATTAGTTTGCTGAAGTCCAGTCTAACCAAATAATTAAAATTTTACTGTATTGTAAATTAGAAAAAGATTTTAATTTTGTTAAAGAGCAATGTAGGAAATGACATTGATTTAGGAAGGTTTAAGTTTTAGTATTTATCTCTAAATAATCATCTGTTGCAAGTAAGCTTACTGGGCTGGGGTTCATTATTTTTCACTGAACAAAAGAAAGGACTGAACGAGATAATGGCAAAGATTTCTTCTAGCTATAAGTTTTTTGGGTCTAGAACAGTTGCTATTTGTCCCTAATAATGGTTATAGTATGTACGTACTTTTTCTCTTAAAAGAGATGATTTAAAATAGTATGCTAAATTCCTTTTTTCATTCTTATGTAACAATTCTCAATATTTTAAATATATTGTTTATTATACAACCGGCATTATTAGGATAGTAGAAATTTTACAAGTAAGAAAAAGAACACAAATCTCAAAACATTTTTATGTTTTGTTGTTCAGCCTTGTGATACTTGGCAGATAATTTCAATGGATTCTTCAGTTACTTTAATTACCTCATATATTTAGATGTTGACTCAGGTGAACTGAATGGCACTGCTGAACTTTATAAATAGAATGGCATTTTTAATGTTAAATGAAGGGGTTTTGTCATAGGAACTGGGTTTTATAAATGGAGGTCTTTAATTTTTACTTGGAATAAAAGAAATTTACTAAGGTAATATATTTTACGCATATATGAATAAAAATATATAACATATATTAGAGATGACTTTATAATATACTCTGTTAAGTATTAAAAGGCTGAGGCTGTGTAATTATTAACTAGATATGATACATCTTTTAAAGTGAGATACAATTGATCCTTGAACAACATGGGTATAAGTTGACTGGGTTCACTTAAAGGCGGATTTTTTTTCAATAAATGTATTGGAAAAATTTTTGAAGGATTGCGACAGTTTGAAAAAGCTTGCAGACCGAACCATGTAGCCTAGAAATATCACAAAAAGAAAAAGGTATGTCATGAATGCATAAAATATATGTAGATACTATCTATTTTATCATTTACTACCATAAAATATATACACATGTATTCTAAAAAGTAAAAATTTATCAAAACTTACATACACAAACACAGACTGTACATGAGTGTTTGCAGTGGAGAGACAAGTAAACAAATATAAGGATGTAGTATTAAATCATAAAAGTAACTGTAGTACGTACTATGCTATTATAATAATTTCATAGCCGCCACCTGTTGCTATTGCAAGTATCTGCTTAAATGCGGTGTGGCACTTACCATCTACGTGTGAATAGTTCCTCTCTCCAGTAAATTGTGTATCACAGTGAAAAGTGATCTTTCCCAGTTCTCACATAGTTTTCATCATGTTGAATGCAATACTGTAAATTTTGAATAACATTATGAGACCCGTATGAAGTGCCACTGGTGATTCTATGAGTGCTCCCAGGAAGCAGTGAGAGGTCATGACATTATACAAGAAAAAGTTTTATTGCTTAATATGTACTGTAAATTAAGGTCTGCCCCTGTGGTTGCCTGCTATTTCAGACAAACGATTCATCTTGTAAACAGATGATGTAAACTTAATGGTATCGATAAATACAGCATTGTAAATGTATTTTCTCTTCCTTATGATTTTCTTAATAACATTTTCTTTTCTCTTGCTTACTTTATTGTGAGAATACACTATATAATACATATGACATACAAAATATGTGTTAATCAACAGTTTGTTATCTGTAAGGCTTCCAGTAAACAGTAGACTATTAGTAGTTAAGTTTTTGGGGAGTCAAAAGTTATACGCAGATTTTCAGCTGCACAAAATGTCTGCACCCCCAATGTCCATGTTGTTCAAGGGTCAGCTGTAATTTCATGGTACTTGTTTAGAATATATTGGTACAATTGAGTGAAAAAACTACATGATATATATCAACATTTACATTATTTGAGTATTTAAGAAATACCTTAGTACCTTAGAAGAAAAGGAGACTTAGGATTTTTTCGTCTTAACTTAGCTTCTTCTACTTAAATTAAATGCAAACACCAGACTTTGAAGCTTGTAAAAGTCTTCAAATTTTATATGTATGAATTGAATTCAGAAAGTTCAGAAAGTCACAGATTCATATTCTCCTTAGAAGGCACAGCTGGTATGTTAATCATATTACTATTAAATATTCCAGTATAATTTCTACTGTACTTAACATGAATAAAGTAATGAGTAGCAAAGTAGGTTAATTTACTTTCACAGGTAGAACCAGTAGAGGGCACTATAAGGTTATCCTTTGTAGGTGAGTCTGTTGAGTGTAGTGTCAGAAACAGTGCTGGAATCATAGTGATTCATTTGCCAAATATCTGTTCACTCTTTTAGCAGGTATTTACAGAGTATCAATTATGTGCCAAGGGATACAGACCGAAACAAAGTCACTGTGCCCCTCTTAAACTTCTATTTGAATAGTCCACTACTGTGCAAATGATGTAGGAAATCATAGTGATTTTTATATCATGCAGCCTCTTTTGTCTGTGTAGTTGTTAATGCTTGTGAAAGGGGTGAAGGAAAACAAATAGAAAAATGGGCTTTCTGGTTTTTTTTTTTTTTTTTTTTGTAGAGGTACGCTCTGTACATTGCTGTTTCTCTGTACTCTCACTTCAAGGTTATCAAAAATCATACAGCAATAAATACCTCAATTGAAAATGGATTAGAAGGGTGAATAGAACTAAAATTATACTTCTCGGACTGTTTCCTTTTTTATATAGTAAAGTTATTCATAGATACCTATGTCTTACTAATAGAACACTAAAACATACGTTAATTCTATTATTGTTGCTTCTTATGTTTTAAGTTAGCATTAAATGGACTGCTTAGTACATACAAAAGAATGTGTCATGTGTAAATGATAAAGCATAATCACACAATGAGCACGTATGGTCCTACAACTCAGCTTCAGAACTCTAGAATCTTAGAAATACCTAACATCATTCTGTCTGCTTCTTCTCTCTTCTATCCCTGTGCCTGCCCCCAGAGGGGATGAGTAGGTTGTATTTTTTGTTTACCATTCTTTGCTTTGTAAAAAATAGGTTTTTAAGAATTTTTAATCACATACATATTTTAATATGTATCACTAAGTTTTGCTTGGTTTTTAATTTTGAAAGAATGGTATCATGCTATGTGTAATCTTCTAAGACTTGCTTTATGTAGCTGTTTTATTTTTAAGATTCATAGCCTTGTTGTTCAGTATAGAAATGGATCATTCATTTTTGTACTATATACTGTCCCATTATATGCATCTGCCACAATTTATTAATCTATTTTATATTCAGTTGCTGAATATTTAAGTTGCTTTAATTTTTGTTAATTGTGAACAATGTTGCTATGAACATTCTTATGCTTGTCTCTTGGTACACACCTGTTAAAATTTTTCCTAGATTCTGAGAGTGGAAGTGTTGGACCCATAGGGTAGGCTGAAATTTAGTTTTATATAAGATAGCTCCAAATGGTTTTCCAAAGTACTTATATCAATTTATGCTCCATCAGTAGAGCTTCAGACATCTTGTGGCTCCCATCCTCATCAGTATTTGGCATTTTCAGATTTACTAATTTTGTCAATTTTACTGAGTATAATATATTTATTTCATTAAATTAAGTGCAAACACCAGACTTTGAAGCTTGTAAAAGTCTTCAAATTTTATATTTATGAATTGAATTTAGAAAGTTCAGAAAGTCACAGATTCATATTCTCCTTAGAAGGCACAGCTGGTATGTTAATCATATTACTATTACATATTCCAGTATAATTTCTACTGTACTTAACATGAATAAAGTAATGAGTAGCAAAGTAGGTTAATTTACTTTCACAGGTAGAACCAGTAGAGGGCACTATAAGGTTATCCTTTGTAGGTGAGTCTGTTGAGTGTAGTGTATTTGATTTTTATTTCCTTCATTTCTAAAGAGGATGAACATCTTCTCATATACTTACCAACAATTTGTAATTCTTTTTCTGTGAAATCACTGTGCACATCTTTTGCCCATTTATTATGTTGTTGGTCGTTTTCTAATTGGTTTATGGGAGTTTTTCTGAAGAACATTCTGGACACCAACCCTTTGTTGATTATGTGTTGCAAATATCTTCCGTTTTGTGACTTTCTTTTCATTCTCTTTATGGTATCTTTTAATTGAATGAATTCATAATTTTAACATAGTAGGGTATATCAATTTTTTGGTTTGTGGTTAATGTTTTGTTGTGTCTTCTTAAAAAATGAAAGAGATGGGGTCTCACTGTGTTGCTCAGGCTGACCTTGAACTCTTGGGCTCAAGTGATCCTCCCACCTCAGCCTCCCAAGTAGCTGACACTACAGGTTTGTGCCACTGTGCCCAGCTGTTCTGTCTTTTTAAAGGAATCATTCCCTATCCCAAGCTTATGAAAATATATTCTAAAGGTTTTCAAGTTTTGCTTTTTATGTTATGTCTTTAATATTTATAGAACTATTTTTTATGTGTGGTATGAGCTAGGGTTCGATCTATTTTTCCAATATGGATAACCAGTTGTTCTCATGTTATTAGTTGAGTAGTCTTTTCCGTATCTCTGTCTCATATCTAGGCTCCACAAACGTATGTGTCTGTTTCTGAGAGCTATCTGTTATGCTCTTTAGGCCAATTTATCTCTGTATCAGCACCACACATTTTAAATTGCAATAATTATTTTTAGGAATCAAATGAATCTTGGATTTAGTAACTGAAGGAGCCACCAAATACTTTATATTTTTATGAAACTTCATAAATACCTTGTAAAGTTGGTTGATTGATTCACTCAACAAAATTTTATTGAGCACCTTTAGTGTACCAGGAACGGCACCTTCAGTATGCCAGGAAGTATACCAGGACCTGAGAATTTGTGGGAAAATAAGGCAGACAAAACTTCCTCATATGGAATTTAAGGTCTAATGGAGAAAGGCAGACAATAAACAAATGATATCGCTTCAAGTAATGAGAAAAGAGCTACAATGAAAATTAAATAGGGTAAGGTGATAGAGTATAACCCTGAAGTGGCAAGCATTAATCCTAAAAAAAATTATAAATTGTGCTATATTAAAACTAAAAACTTTATTTATCAAAATGCACCATGAAGAAACCCAAAGGGCTTTTCTGAAGAGATGACATTTGAGCACAGACAACAAATGAGAGGAGCCAATAATGTGAAGATCTGGGGAGGAGTATTTCAAGCAGAAGGAGCAAGAAATATAAAGGGGACAAGATAGCATCTTTTGAGAAATACCAAGAAGGGCATTATGGCAGAAGCCAAGTGAGTGACAGGAGAATGGTAGAGAATGAGGCTGGAAAGATAAGCAGGTGTCAGTCTGTCTTGAGTCTTCAGGTCTTGGATTTTATTGTAAGCATCATGTAAAGCCACTGAGAATATTTCTGATTTATGATTTTAAAAGATTACTTGGGCTTCTGTGTAGAGAATAAACTTTATACAACAGGAAGCAAGATGATAAGTTGGTAGAAATCTGCTGCTGTGGCCCAGTGGAAAGGTAAAGGTAATGGTGGCTTGGATTAGGCGGTAGTTGTGGAAGTGGGAAGAAGCAGTGGGATTCCAGGTACATTTTGAAGGTAGAGTCTAAAGATTTCACAAATGAATTGAATGTGAGATATGAGAGAAAGAGAAAAATCAAAGAACACATCTAAGGTTTTTGGCCTGAAAAAGTAGGGGGAGGGAAGTAGTGATGGCACTGAGATGGGTGGGAGGCAGTTTTGGAGGATAAGCAGAATCAAGAATTATGTTCTAGATAAATTTGAGATGCCTGTAAATAATGAAGAGGTGATTATAAGGCAGGCAGTTGGGTGAGTTTGAGTTTGGGAGAAATATTATAGCTGGAGATAAAATTTAGGAGTCATCAGTCTAAAGTTTTTTTTTTTATTGGCTTGGTGGGAAAATAATTTTTTATACCTTTGCTTGCATGAGAAATAAAAATGTTTTTGTATTTTTACTTTGGAATATAAAGAGCTAAATATAATTTTGAAAACTTTAGCATATTGGAAAACATTAAAGCAAATTTATTAAAAAGATGTGATAAAAATGTGACTATGGAGTTCTGGTTAAGTGGAAAAATTAAATCTAGAGTGAAGACCAAATCATTCATTCTTAAAATGAAACAAAAATTTTTGTAGTCTGAAAGCAAAGAAACATACAGTGAAAGAACTTGGGGATCCTGGGACACTGTGGACTTACGATTTATTTGCCCTGTTCCTTCATTTAGTGTTTTCTCTTTTATCCTCTCTGAAACTGGGCATTGGCTCTCCTGTATTATAATAGTAGTTTGGCCAAATGGGTGAGAAGCAGCCTGAAAGCACTATGTAAATTGATTATTGGGGCAGCAAGCTTTAAGAGACAGATTTTAGAACCGAATGGGTCTTGAGTTGGAATCTTGCCTCTGTTACTTACTGACTACTTAGTCTTGGGCAAGGCAATCTCTGAACCTAAAGTTTCCCCATTTCTAAAACAGATATCATACTGACTTTCCATGAAAATTAGAAATTAGAGTAGCAATTCTAGAGAGTGTAAAATATTATTTTATATTGTAATAACTTGTATTTTTTCTGATTACTAGTTTTTATATGTTTATCGACCATTTGTATTTCTTCTGTGAAGTGACTTTGTCTTTTGTTTATTGTTCTATTGGCAAATATAAAGAGATTATAGCATAATGAGAGGTATACAGTCAACCTTGGAGTGCCTTTCATTACCAGTTGGATGTGTATTTTCATTTTTGTAATGTCTATACTTTGGATGTTTGACTTACACATACCTGTCAGTTCCTCTTGGGTTGATAGATACCAACATGAAAACAAAATGATTATGTGAATTTATTTAAATATTGAGTTGGTAAAATGAATATAACCGCTGAGGCCATTTCAGTTATAATTCTGTTCTGTGTTATGCCATTATATAAGTCTATGACTTTAGTACTGATTATTTTTCTCTTCTTTCCTTGAGCTGTTGTAGCAAACAGTGACGAAGCTCAACTGCTGACACCAGGAAAGATGAGTCAGCGCCAAGGGAAAGAAGCTTATCCAACACCAACCAAAGATTTGCATCAGCCATCTCTTAGCCCCGCAAGTCCTCACAGCCAGGGTGAGAAGTTGTCATTTTAATGTTTTGGGGTTTTTTCAACCTCTTCTGAAAAGGGAAAGGGGTAATGACATTTGGGGTCTATCATAATCTTTTTTCTTTGTAACTATTTGGTTTTATAAGGTTTTTGGTTTGTTTTGTTTGGATCACCCATAATATTCTTGAAATGAGTACATTTTTCTTAAAAGCCCTTTAATTTCTCTTATATTCTCTAACATACTTTCTTAGTTACACCATTCTTCTAATTTAGTGATTCTCACACTTTTTTGGACTCATGGTTCCTTTACACTCTTAAAAATTATTAAAGACCCTAACACGCTTCTGTTTAAGTGAGTCATATCAGTTGATATTTGCTGTATTGTAAATTGAAACTAAGAAATTTAAAAATTTTTATTATTCATTTAAAATAATAATAAACCCATTACATGTTAATGTAAAATTTTTATTAAGATTTGCTATGTTTCTTCAGCACCTCCCCCCCCCCCAAATTGATTGAGATGGTTGGTATTGTTTTATCTCAGGATTTCTTAACATTGACATTTTGGCCTGGGTAATTCTTTGTTGTGAGGGGGGCTGTCCTTTATGTTATAGGATATTAAGCAATATCCCTGGCCTCCACCCATAGACGCCAATAGCACTTTCCCCAGTTATGACAACCAGCAGTGTTTTCAGACGTTGCCAAATGTCCCTTGAGGGACAAAATCATCCTTGATTGAGAACTACTGTATGATAGTTTTTGCAAATCTCTTTACTGTCTGGCTTAATAAAAGACACCTGGATTTTCATATCTGCTTCTTCAGTCTGTTGTGATGTGATGATTTCATTGAAGTATGTGAATAAAATCTGGCCTCACATATGTAGTTGGAAAAGGAGGATTATATTAATAGCTTTTATACATAATTGTTAGATATTCTTTGATAATATACCAAAACTGGACAAATAATAGTTTCTTGAATGTTAGTTGCAATATGGAATCTGAAACTATATCAGCACTCTTTTCATACTCTGTTAAATTAAAATCCATTAGTCTGTCTTGAATTTTTTTTTTTTTTTTTGAGACAGAGTCTCACTTTGTTGCCTGTGCTAGAGTGAGTGTTATGGCGTCAGCCTACTCACAGCAACCTCAAACTCCTGGGATCAAGCAATCCTCCTGCCTCAGCCCCCCAAGTAGCTGGGACTACAGGCATGCGCCACCATGCCCAGCTAATTTTTTCTATATATATTTTTAGTTGGCCAGATAATTTCTTTCTATTTTTTTTTAGTAGAGACGGGGGTCTCGCTCTTGCTCAGGCTGGTCTCGAACTCCTGAGCTCAGATGATCCACCCACCTCAGCCTCCCAGAGTGCTAGGATTACAGACGTGAGCACCATGCCCGGCCAGTCTGTCTTGAATTTTGAATGCGTCTTTACTCCTGCATGATTTTGGACCATCATGCATTAGTCATTTAGAAAATATTTGTTCACTGAATTATGCAGATCTTCCAAGTGTTGACACACTTTAAAATACAGTACAGAGAATTGCTTTATGCACAGTTCTCATTTTGTTGCACAGAATATTCAAACCATGTGTACTTAAAGTTCAAGATTACTAATTTTTACTGCTTCATCTAGAACGTTTGTTAGTGAACTGGAATTCTTTTACCGTGAGTACATGACCATGAAGAATTCAGTGACTACTGCTACAATTTGGTGCTTTTGCCTTGATTTGTGCTCAGGTGCCAGCATTTTTACCCAGCATTGCTTTTACACTGTCAGTAAAAATGTCAACATAATGAAAAAGTATTATGAAACTGGTTTTGACCTTGCAGACCCTCTGAAAGGGTCTTGGGGGACTCCAAGAAGTTCGTGGATTACACTTCCTAATTCATAATTGATCAGTTTTGTGTAGTGGCTTCTGCTACTCAGCTGAAGTTTATTTAATCAAATGTTCTGAATTCTCCTGTGGGAATTACTCATAGCTGCAGTGGAAGGACTTCTGCTTTTAAAACTGAAAACTTAAATTTGGTATCTGAAAGCTAATATGTACTCAGGTTATTGAGTATTTTTCAAAATTAAATCTAGAGTCCTAGCTGTCATATGGTGTGTTAGGTTTTGGTGTTGTAACTTTATGAATTTTCCTTTGAAAGCAGACTTTAGTAACTTGTTTTTAAATGAGTACTAATTGGTAAATATTAAATTATATGATCATTTTTCTACTTTAGATCAATGGAAAATGTTTTCTAGTCATATGTTAGGTGAAAACACTTACATAGCATTGTGGGAACTGTAAACATTTTATATAACAAGATGAAAAGAATTACTATGTTAACATTTATTGCTTAGTCGAATGTATTTTTGGACAGTTAGCATTTTTGTTGCCAAAATGCTTTTTTGAAGATATGAAAATGGATATACGGTTCATATTCTGGTATAAATAAGCGTCATTAAAATAAAATTCTGGAAAGATGCATCCATCCTGGTTTTTCCCATTGTGTGCATAGATATGGTTCATCTGATTCATGTATCTGTGGCAGTAGAATATTTAGAGGTGTTCTTTTTAGATTTAGTAAACCAACAAGAGGATAAGTTACTAATAATTAAAACTATCCTCACTTGTATCTATCATAAACATTTTCAGGCGAACAGGGAAGTTGAGAGAAGAGTACAGTGAACATTAATATACCCATTGTGTAGATTTAATAAATTATTAACCTTTTCTTGTATTTGTTTCATTTATTTGGAGATGGAATATTTAGAGTAAGTTACAGAACTCATGATGTTATATCCCAGAATACTTAATATGTCTCTAAGAAATAAGCACATTTTCTTTTTTTAAAAAAAATTATTGCCGGGCGCAGTGGCTCACGCCTGTAATCCTAGCACTCTGGGAGGCCGAGGCGGGTGGATTGCTCGAGGTCTGGAGTTCGAGACCAGCCTGAGCGAGACCCTGTCTCTACTAAAAATAGAAAGAAATAATCTGGCCAACTAAAATATATATAGAAAAAATTACCCGGGCATGGTGATGCATGCCTGTAGTCCCAGCTACTCGGGAGGCTGAGGCAGTAGGATCCCTTAAGCCCAGGAGTTTGAGGGTGCTGTGAGCTGGGCTGACGCCATGGCACTCACTCTAGCCAGGGCAACAAAGTGACACTCTGTCTCAAGAAAAAAAAAAAAAAATTATTTTGAGACAGGGTCTCACTGTGTTGTCCAGGGTGGAATGCAGTGGCATCATTATAGCTCACAAACTCCTGGGCTCAAGTGATCCTCCTGACTCAGCCTCCCAAGTAGCTGGGACTATAGGCATGCTCCACCACTCCTGGCTAATTTTTTTATTCTTGTAGAGACAGGGTCTAACTGTGTCGCCCAGGCTGGTCTCAAACTCCCAGCCTCAAACAGTTCTCCCACCTCAGCCTCCCAAAGTGCTGGCTTAAGCCACTGTGCATGGCCCAAGCACATTTTCTTACATAACCATAAATCCTTTATTACATCTAACAAAATTAATGATAATTACTTAACCTAACACCTGGTTCATATTTACATTTCCCCAGTTATCTCCAAGTTTTTTTCAGCAGGTTTGTTGAAACCAAATAAGGTTCATACATCATATTTCGTTATGCCATTACATCTTTTATCCTGAAGTGTCTCCTTGTTTATTTTTGTTTTCGCTTGGGCCTTTGAGTTTTTTAAGAAACTGGGCCAGTGTCCTCTATAGTGTTTGACTTTTTGGATTTGTTTGATTGCTTCATTGCAGTATTGTTCAATTTTTTTCTCTATCTTCTATATTTTTTGTAAATTGGAAGTTAAATGCAAAAGCTTGATTACATCTAGGTTGAACATTTTTGGGAAGAATACTTTGAGGGAGTGTGTAGTACTTCATGCTGCATCACATGAGAATTCACCTGATATCTGACTGTCCTACTGTTAGTGATGTCAGATTGATCAGTAGCTTCAGGTGGCAACAGCCTGATTCTCTTCATTGTACATTGCATCTTTTCTTCCCTTATGACTTGAAAGTAAAAATGGATAAGATATATTTGGCATCCTGCAAATATCCTGTTCTCCGTCCACCTTTTACCAAAAGAGTTCACACCCTTTGATGATCATTAACTAAATCACTTATAATATTAGGAGTTGAAAATGATGATTTTCTAATTGTATCATTCTTTTTGCATTTGTTAATGAAGTTTTTTCTGTAAAGAAGAGATCTTCATCTTAGCACTACTTGGTAAATGTTGAAATATAGTTCCTGCAGGAAAGGCAGGATAAATGAATATTTGCTTCCTGCTAAGTAAGTACCAGTTTTTAGATTACAGAGATGATATAAAGTCTGCTTCTACTAGTGTTCACAGACCTTTTTGCCTTTTAAAGTTTTTTTCATGTCATGAAGAACTCATGCATTTTTATATATTATGTTTCAGTCATCGGTAAAATGAAGATAATATTTAGCACATAGGATTTTTATAAGGTATAAAATGAGTTAATAGGTGTAAAAACTTAGAACAGGTAGGTGATAGCCACTCATGATAGCTGATGTAATGATAATAATTATAATTATTACTATTATTTTAAATAAAAATTATTCTGTTTGGGTTGAAGGCTATTTCAGCCTTTGCTGTACTTCAGCATCTTCTAGAGGCTCATTTAGAACTTCTTTTTATATGCTCATTGGCCACTTTTATATCTTTTGTGAGGTGTCAGTTTATATTTTTACCCATTTAAAAATTGACTTGTTTATGTTATTACTGAGTTTTAAGTGTTATTTAATATATTTTAGTATCATCTTTTGATAGTTATGTGTATTGTGTTTTCTTCCAGTTTTGGTATGGCTTTTTATTTTCTTAGTGGTTTCTTTCAAAGGGCAGATGTTTTTAATTGTGATGAGGCCCAATTTATCTATTTTTTTACTGTGAGTCAAGCTTTGTTATTGTTGTTTTTTTCCTATTAAAGAAATCTTTGCATACGCTAAAGTTGCAAAGAATGTTTTCTGTGATTTCTTTGAGAAGTTTTATAGTGTCAGGGCTCTGATTTCTCTCCTCATTTTCATTCTTACTATCACCATTCTTGGTCAGGTCTTCATCTGCTCTTTCATGCCTACATAGTACCACAGCCTCCTGACTGCTGTTAGGACCTTGTCCTCCAATATACCAGGTCCATCTTTATTAAACAACAAAAAAAAGCAACCAAACAAAAAATTGTTATGTATTTCAGTGAGATTATGATGGGATCGGGGTTCTTATAGTTGTATGTGGCCAGAGAAAACATGGATCCTATGAAATAGATCTCTCAGGGAAATAATATAAAGAAAAATAAAAAATTATAAATGAAAATACCACTTTTTATTATTCAGGCTTGTTTAATGCCTGCATTTATGTTACTCCTATTCTCAAAAAAGTGATGGCTTTCTGTTGCCTAGGGCAATGGTACCCAAGTCTGGTTGTGTCTGAGAATCACCTGAGAGCATTGCTTAGATACCGATTCCACTCCATCCTTTCAGAATCTCTAGGGTGAGGCTCAGTAGGATGCGAGTTTATAAAGTTCTCCAGGTATATCTAAGGTAGCAACATTTGGACCAGTAAGTGGAAAACAGCAATTAAGAGCATAAATTGCAGCTTCCATAATCTGATAGTCAAGGCTAAAGTTGTAGTATGTCTGATTCTACTCTACTCTTCCAGTTTTATGTTGTGTTTCTCATGGCCACGGACCTATAACTAGATGGCTGTCCTCACTCCTCCCCAGTGAGACTGTTCTTTTATTTATCCTGGTCTTCCACTATGAAAATGTCCTTGTCCCTTCCCCTTGCTTATCCAAATACTTTTCATTCTTGAAGATACAGTTTAGATGTCTTCTCTTTTATAAAACTTTTCTTAGGTGATACTCTTATCTGAATTTTCAAAATTCTCATGTCAGTGCTTTTGGGATTTTGTAATGTGCTGCTTTATATTGTTATGACATGTATGTGTGATCTCTCCAAGCAGCTTTGCAAAGAGTTAGATGCCTTAAATATAATAAGTGAAGTATTGCTTACCATTAAGATTTTCATCCATTCTCATTGTTCTTATTTTCTGGCTGATTCTGCCTCATGCATATTGATTCATGTAGGTCAATGTAGGTCCTGACTTAATATAGGTCATCATCTCTTAAAAACAGTTCTTAGGTTTTTTACAGTATGATTTCCTTCCATCATTTCTGGGTCGTTTGTTTTTTGTTTTTTAAACAGCTAGAGAGACTTACTCTCCTCACTAAACCCAAACACATCAAGATAACTTTTTATTTCTTATATATTTAGATCATGGTGAGTCACATTATTCTGAAAATTATGCATTTTCCAGATTTTTTCCTTATTCAAGGGCTTAATATCAGTTTACTTCAAAATAGTTCTAACTTAAGTACAATTACGGTGTTATAAATAGGATGGTATTTGTTTTATGCTGACTTGTTTGAGCTTAACATATGTCATTTGTTTATCAAGGAAGAGACATGTAGATTAATTAGGCTTGTTTTCTCCTTTTCTTCCTTTGCTTTTAAATAAGGACAATGCCAATGGAGCCTAGAGACTAAATTGTAGCTCGTCTCATGGGTAAATACTCTGTTCCCTCTGTATCATGTTTGAGATTGTTATCGAAGCTTCATGAGATACTATAACTTATCTTGTAGCTAACCTTTCATTCTTGGTTGTAAAAAGCTATTATGTATGTTTTTATTTTTTTAAACCCATCTTTTCAGTTGTAGTGCTTTGTGAGAGAATATATAATGTTGCTTTGCCAAAACTTGAATGAATCCATTTCAAACTCGTTTTTAAATGTTTAAAATTTTGAAACCTTTTAAACAAAAAGTTTTACCTGCTTAATCAGTTTTATCAAAATTAACTTAGACCATGCTTGGTTTATATAGACTTGAATTAAAATGTCTACTCTTAGTTTTGTAAATTCTCTTAAACCTGCAAAGCACCTTCACTTTAAATGCTCTGGCATCACTAAAAATGACATGATGGATCTATATCCATAACTTAAAAGAAAACTTCAAAGTAAAGGGGGATTTTCTTTGATACACAGTTCACTAGTGTGAAGATGTACCAGATTCCCCAGGGTAATAGTGTTAGAAATTGCTGGTACAGTCTCAGCTGACTAACACAGAGTACTTTCATTTAAGTGGTTCACAGATAGAAGGATACTTAGAAGTCACTTTCCTCCATGAATCGAAGTAATTCTTCCTTTCTTGGTAAGACATTTTTAAGATCAATTCTGAACATGTGTGTATTTATTTTTTAGTGTGTTAATATTCCATGAAAATTGTTTTGCCTGAAAGAGGACTTGTATTTATCCCCACCCCCCACTGTCTTTCTTTTTTTACCCCCTAAATGCTGTTCTTTGGTTTCCAGCCATAGGTTGTTTTCTTTAGAAATAGTAAAAATTAGAGGTTTAGAGGTTATGCTAATCTTCTTCTGAGTTTTTGACTCCTTAATGCATTAGATTTCTGTTGTTTAGATTTCAAGTTATTTCTTAAGATATATATTTTTTTCTGGTTTGAAATTCCCTGTATTGTAGTAGTTGCTTCATAGAACTATGGAAGTACCTATTAAATAATAAAATGTTATAATTGGTAGATTCAGAGAATAAAATGTTTTTAAAATCTCTTATAAAATGTTGTGATATCTATATTTAACTGTTCCTATGCTTCTACACGGGAAGCTGAAATACTTTAAAAACATTTATTGAAAAGTAAAAATGAATAATTCAGCATTGTTTTAAGCAGCTTCACAAAGATGAGGGGAGTCTGTCTTATTCTTGCCAGGCCTTATTAATTGCTTTTTTATCAAAGCAGAAAGATGAACCTTAAGCACACTAAAGGATTTTTTTCCCTGAAATAAATGTCTTTTACATATATATATTTTTTACTTAAGATAATATTAAAGGATTATTAAATATTACCTGTACTAGTTTCTCAGCTCTTTCTATTGGGATTTAAACTTCTTAATTTTGGAAGTCTGAGAGATTGAGTTCTCCTCCTTAGCCAGAATGGTAAAAGTTTTATCTGTAAAGTTGACTACTATTATTTTCCTTTTGTTATTTGAGGCATGGAGAGGCAGGCTTTCTTTATTTTTAATAAATATATAATAAAATATATCAGTATAATTTACCAAGTAATATTTGTATAATTTCTGAGAAAAAATAAACAGTAGCTTCATAGAAACTTTTGTTTGCACTTTCCTATGGTTTTTGTAAATTTAAACATATATAAATTTTATTTAAGAATGAAACAGTGACATTTTAGCAAATTTATCTCTTTCCAGGTGAAGGAAGGAGGTTTGTGACAGGCAGACAAATATTTCTTGCGGAATATAGGATTTTCCAATGGTCTCCTTTATCAAGCTAGCTTTTTTTTTTTTTTTTTTTTTTTTTGAGACAGAGTCTCACTTTGTTGCCCGGGCTAGAGTGAGTGCCGTGGCGTCAGCCTAGCTCACAGCAACCTCAAACTCCTAGGCTTAAGCGATCCTTCTGCCTCAACCTCCCGAGTAGCTGGGACTACAGGCATGCGCCACCATGCCCGGCTAATTTTTTCTATATATATTTTTAGTTGTCCAGATAATTTCTTTCTATTTTTTTTTTTTTAGTAGAGAACGGGGGTCTCGCTCTTGCTCAGGCTGGTCTCGAACTCCTGACCTTGAGCAATCCACCCACCTCGGCCTCCCAGAGTGCTAGGATTACAGGTGTGAGCCACCGCGCCTGGCCTCAAGCTAGCTTTTATTTATCCTGCTTGTACATAGTTCTATACTGGACAGCAAGAACAAACCATACATGATATTCTCAGCTCCTGTTTTCATGAGTTTAATTTGTAATTGAGAAATTTAGGAAAATAAGTAGAGAAACATAAGGAATCATCAAAACATGTAAGTGAACTTTGTTCCTTCCAGTAGCATGAAAAAGTAAGTGTTCAGAGAAAACCTTCCTAATAAGGACATTAAAAGTCTGGATAAAAATGTTTTAGAAATTTATTTTTGAAGTGCAGCTGAACTGTCATTAAAATAAAAGAATTAATGTGAGGGGCAGAATTACTGAGAAAGTGGGACTCCAGAGAGGTGATGAGCTCTGGAGCCAGCATTTGTCCTGACTGTTGTCTGCTGATTCCTTCCTGAAGACCTAAAGCTTGGGTTTTAGCAAGAGAAAAGAGTGAAAGACTATGGCCCATTAATGATGGAAAATTGAATTGGCGATCTCTGTTCATAAAATTGGAAGTCCTGAAGGGTAGCATACTTAATTAACTGGAAAACATGCCCGCAGAGGAAGACTGTGGTGTTGTATTTGCCTTTACTGGTCTTGATTCTGGATGGAATGAGGGGACTCTTTCTTGAGAAATCCTAAGCACAAGCACATATTCATGTGGGTTTAGGTCAGAATTCATACTCTGTGTGGCATAAACACCTCCCAGTTTAGTTTAAAACCATCTTAGGTTATTAGTATACACAAGTGTCTGGAAGAATCAACACAAATTCTTTTTAGAGGAGAGTATTTTAAACCTTAATGAATTACACATGAGCTCATAATTAAAAATCAGGAAACAATTAAAACAGCAGTAAGATACTATTATGCACCTATTAGAATGGCAAAAATGACAACACTAAATGCTGGCCACGATGCAGAGAAATCAATTATGCATGAAATAACAAGCTACCATCAGAATCCACATAAACTACCTACACCATCCAGATGTATAAAGTCCACGCCATTTGGAATTATCAGTTATAGAATGTAATTTAATGGGTGAGAGGCAGAATTGAAAGAGATAATGCTGAGAACATTTCAGAATTCATCAAAGATAATAACCTTCTGATTAAGGAAGCCCCACAAATCCCAAGCAGGAAATCTAAAAAATAATAGCCTTAATGCTAATATTTTACAAGAAAGAAGGCTGAAACATTAATCCTTGAACTTAGTTAGAAAAAGAATAATAGAATAAACCTGAAGTAGAAGGAAAGAAATTATAAAGAGAATAAATTAATTAAATAAAAAATAGCTGCATCTGAGATCAGGAAAGACAGTGTTGGTTGTTTGAAATTGCTAATAAAATTATCAAGCCTTTGGCAAGCTTAAGGGGGAAAAAAGAAATATAAAAAAATGAAAAGGGGGACACAAATAAAGATACAAGCAGATGTTTAAAAGATAATGTTATAAACTACTTTAAGCCAATATATTTGAAAAATGAACAGATTTCTAGAAAAATACTACTTCCCAAAACTGATTCAGTAATTAGAAAATTCTAGTGATTTTTATATTCTTTAAAGTGACCTAATTAATAATATAGATTACTTTTATAAAGAAAACATAAAGTCCAGGTAGGTTTACAAACAAGTTCTACCAAGTATTTAGGGAGAAAAAAATTTTCAGTCTCACATTAGTACTGTATTAATTCTAAAAAGCATTCTCCCCACTGACACACATTCTGTCATTTCTGAAATTGTATTGAGTCTTCAATTGATGGTGTTTTACAATCCCTTTTGGTCATCCTTGTTGTTAAACACTTTTATATCATTTCTGAATTTGTTATTTGTGCTACACATCTTATAATTGCCATCAATCTCTCCACCTCCCCCATATTTTGTGACCTTTTTTGAAGGCACAGATGTATCTAGTAGTTGATGACATTTTAGAATTAAGGAAGTAGAAAAAGAAACATTTCCTAAATGAGGCATGTATATGAAAAGCAGACGAGGACATTGTAGGAGGGAAAAATTATGCAACGTTCTTGCTCGTGAACCTAGATGCAGAAATTCAGAAATTATTAGCAAACTGAATCTAGCAGATAAACATTATAACCACATTAGGGTTGCTCCAGGAATTCAGGGATGGGTTTGATGTTAGAAAATCTATGATTTTTCACTTAACACTAACAAATTAAAGAAGAAAAACTTATATCATCATCCTACTAACAGAGAAAACATATTTTAAAATTTTAACATCCGTTCATGATAAAAACTCTTAATAAGCTAGGAGTAGAAGAGAACTTTTCTTAACCTTGTGAAGTTGGAATCCAGAACAAGAAAAAGATGTGTACTATCTACACTTCATTTCAACATTGTGGTTTACACTCTTATATTTAAGTCTTTAATCCATTTTGAATTGATTTTTGCATATGGCATAGGGTAAGGGTCAAATTGATTTCTTCTGCATGTGAATATCCAGTTTTCCCAGCCCCACATATTGAAGAGACTATCTTTTCCCCATTATGTGTTCTTGGGACCCTTGTTGAAGGTCAGTTAACCATAAATGTGTGGATTTATTTCTGGGCTCTCTATTTTGTTCCATTGGTGTATGTCTGTCTTTATGCCAATACCATACTATTTTGATTACTGTAGCTTTATAATATATTTTGAAATAAGGAAGTGTACTACCTCCAGCTTTGTTTTTGTTCTTGCTCAAGATTGCTTTGGCTATTCCGGGTCATTGTGATTCCATACGAATTTTAGCATTTTTTGTGTTTTTTTTTAAGACTGCCATTGGGATTTTGATAGGGATTGCATTGAATCTGTAGATCTCTTTGGATAGTATGGATATTTTAACAATATTCATTCTTCTAATCCATGAAAATGGAGTGTCTTTCCATTCTTCTGTGTCTTAACTTCCTTCATCAATGTATTATAATTTTCAGCATATAAGTCTTTCACCTCTTTGGTTAGGTTATTCCTAAGTATTCTTTTTGTTTCTATTGTATAATAAATGGGACTGTTTTTCTGATTTCCTTTTTAAATAGCTTGTTTATAGAAATGCTACTAATTTTTGTATCTTGCAACTTTACTGAATTTATTAGTTCTAATAGTTTTTTTTTTCTTTAGGGTTTTCTACATATATGATCATGTCATCTGCAAACAGGCACAGCTTTACTTCTTTCTTTCCAATTTGGTCACCTTTTATTTCTCTTTGTTGTCTAATTTCTCTGGCTAGGATTTCTAGTACTAGGTTGAATAGAAGTAGTGAGAGCAGGCATCCTTGCCTTGTACTGGATCTTAGAAAGAATGCTTTCAGTTTTTCCCCATTGTTTATGATATTAGCAGTGAGCATTTCTTATAGGGTCTTTATTGTGTTGAGGTGAGTTCCTTCCATATGTATTTTGTTGAGAGTTTTTATTGTGAATGGATGTTGAATTTTTTAAAATGCTTTTCTGCATTTGCTGAAATGATCACATAGTTTTTATGTTTCATTCTATTAAGGTGGTGTATTACATTGATTGATTTGTATATGTCGAACCATCCTTTCATACAAGGCATAAATTCCACTTGATTGTAGTGTATGATCCTTTTAATGTGCTGTTAGTTTCTGTTTCCAAGTATTTTATTTAGGATTTTTGCATTTGTTCATCAGGGATATTGGCCTGTAGTTTTCTCTTCTTGTGGAGTCTTTGTCTGGCTTTGGTATTAGGGTGATGCTGGCCTCATAAAATGAGTTTGGAAGTGTTCCCTCTACTGTTTTTTGGAAGAGTTTAAGAAGGATTGGCATTAATTCTTTTTTGAGTGGTTGGTAGAAATTACCCATGAAGCTATCTGATTCTGGGCTTTTTTGTTGTTGGGAGGCTTTTGGTTACTGATTTGACCTTCTTATTTGTTGTCGGCCTATTTAAGCTTTCTATGTCTTCTTGATTCAGTTTGGTAGGTTGCATGTTTCTTGAGATTTATCTATTTCTTCTAGATTATTCAATTTCTTGGTGCATAATTGTTCATAATGGTCCCTTTTCCTTACTTCTGAGGCATCAGAAATAAAATGATTGTTCTTTTATTTCTATTTATTTGAATCTACTCCTTTTTCTTAGTCTAGCTAAGAGTTTGTCAATTTTATTTTTTCAGAACAACTTTTAGTTTTGTTAATTTTTTTCTATTGTTTTTTTATTTTCTATTTCATTTATTTCTGTTTTGATTCTTATTTTTTCCTTCCTTCCACTAACTCTGGGTTTCAGTTTGTTCTTTTTCTAGTTACTTGAGGTGTTTAGATACTTTGAGGTATTTCTTTTTTAATGTAAGCATTTGTCACTATGAACTCTTAGTACTGCTTTTGCTACAGCCCATGAGTTTTGGTAAATTAGGTTTTTTGTTTGTCTTTATTTAAAAAATGCCTCTTTGAGTTCCTTTTTGTTTCAGTGGTTATTGAAGAGTGTGTTATTTAGTTTTCACATACTTATGATTTTCCTGTTTTCTTACAGTTATTGATTTCTGGTTTCATTTCTTTGTGATGAAAAAAGATACTTGATATAGTTTTGATCTTTTTAAATTTGTTAGGGCTGTTTTGTTACCTAACGTGTAATCTATCCTGGAGAATGTTTCATTTGCACTTAAAAAGAATGTGTATTCTTCTGCTGTTGTGTGGAAAATTCTGTGTGTGTCTGTTAGGTCCATTTGGTCTATAGTGTTATTCGGTTCTGCTGTTTCCTTTTGATTTTCTGTTTTGATCTGTCCACTACAGAAAGTGGGGTATTGAAATGTCCTGCTATTAGTGCATTGCTGTCTATTTCTCCCTTCAGATTTGTCCATATTTGCTTTATTTATTTAGGTGCCTTGATGTTGGGTGTACATATATGTATAATCTATCTTCCTGTTGAGTTGACCATTTTATTACTATTTGCTTTTCTCTTGCTGCTTTCACAATTTTCTTTTTGTCTTTGACTTTTGACATGGTTTAATTGTAACGTGACTCAGTGAAGATCTCTTTATGTTTAATCTATTTAGGGTTTTTTGGACTTCATGGGCCTGGATGTTCATTTTTCTTTCCAGATTGGGAAGTTTTGTGTCATTATTTCTTTGAAAAAAATCCTTTGCCCATTACTTTCTCTGCTTTTTCTAAACCTCTAACAATTTGTGAATAGGTTCTCATGATGGCATTCTGTAAGTCCTGAATGCTTTCTTCACTCTTTTTCATTCTTTTTTCTTTTTGTTCCTCTATCTAGCTAATTTAAATGTCCTATCTTCGAGTTCACTGATTCTTCTGCATTATTGACTCTCTGTTGAATTTATTTTAATGCAGTTATTGTATTCTTTAGTTCCAGAATTTGTTTGGTTCATATTTTATGGTTTCTATCTCTTTATGAAACTTCTCGTTTTGTTCGTATATTGTTTTCCTAATTTTTTTAGGTTTTCTGTATTCTCTTAAACTTCATTGAGCTTTCTTCAGACACTCACTTTGAATTCTTTGTCAAACAATTCATAATATCCATTTCTTTAAGATCAGTTACTAGAGCATTATTTGTTTTGTTTGGTGATGTCCTGCTTCTCTGATTATTTGTAATTCATGTAGACTTGTGTTAGTGTCTGCATTTGAAGGAGCAGATGCCTCTTCCAGTCTTTATAGATTCATCAGGTAAAAACCTTCTGTTTTCTTGGACCCATGGTCCTGCCTCTGTCATGGTGATTGAGCAGGACTGGAGCTGGGTCATGTTGCTGCTGCTGAATAGTCAGGTCTGTGCTTGGTGGACCAGGGCCATGGGTGGGTGTGGTTCCTGCCTGGTTCTTGGGCTTACAGTTGAACAGGGCTAGAGCCATGTTATGGGGCTACTTCCAGGGCCTAAGTCAGTTCTGCAGATGGTAGGTCTGTTATGAGGGGTGCAGATGGATATGCCTCCACTGGATTCTTCACCTGGTCACTGGGCAGGCAGGACTGTCTTTGGGGCTGTGGTCTAGAGCAGGGCTGGAGCTGGGTCACAGGGCTATTTCAGGAGCTGCAGTTGGGCCCAAAGTCAGTGGGCCTGTTACCAGAACTGCCAGTAGGCATGATTTCCACTAGGTGGGTCCCTGGGCAGGCAGGACTCCCTCCAGACTGTGATAGAGTGAGGTTGAAAGCCAAGTCACAGCTGGTACTATCTTTTTTATCCCTTGCCTTTCTGTCTCACCTTACCAAAAAATGCTTGATGCTGGCATTTGTGTTGGCTGACTGAGGGAAAGGAGAGGAAAAGTAGACACTATTTCCATGGCTGGATTCTAATCTTGGCTCTATTGCTCATTTACTATGTGACTTCGAACTTATGTTTCTCAGCTGATTACCTTATCTATAAAACAAGGATACTCCTTTTGTATGTCACATTGTTTTTTGAATCTTTTGAGAACATACATGAGAAACTCTTAGGGAAATATATTTACTCTATAATTATGAGGTAATATTGTGATGGCTACATCATAGGTACTATTAGTTTAGTAGATTTTCAGTTAAGTAGATTTTTATGAACTGTATTAGAAATCTAAGCACCTCATTTAACAGTTATTTTGTGGGAATAGGCTCTATTTCAGTCAACTTAAAATGAATGTACTTACACATACTAAAAGCTCAATAAAAGCAGAAACTAGAGACTATTAAATTCATAGCTCTCTTGTGCCTAACATAGTTCCTAACACATAGTTGGTACTCACTAAGTTTTTATTGAATGATTATATATATACATATATATATATGATATTATAAAGAACTTTTTTATCCAGAGGAAAGTACTGTCTTACACTTCTTGCAGTTGAATATGGATATATGGAGAAGAGTGCTATCTATCTTTTAATTTTGTATGTGTATATACATGTGCTTTTATGTTGAGAACTTATTTAATGCTGGTAATGGAGAATCTACAGAGATGTTTTCTGAGAAAATGTAGGATAGTAAGATTGCTTTGTGTAATCTTCAAGCTGTATAGTCGCCAATGAGATTTTACTAACTACAGTTAAGAAACTACTTGGCTCTATTAGAGGATGAAAATTGACAGAAAGCCTTACTGTTGTGTTTTCTATTTTAAAGCAAATGTTATTATCCCCCATCTCAATTTATATGTCCTTTTCAGGTTACTAATAGACTTGTTTACTAAGTCTGAGCTGCTCCGGAGTGTTAACTATATTATTTAAATTGTATGTTCTGTAGGGACACTTACTGCTGAATTTGTGTAGTACAATTTTCAGATGTTTAATTCATTTTATAGAGTAGTGGTTCTCTATGTGTTTGGACATAGCACTTTTTAAAATTCTTTTTGGTTGAGTTTTACTTTTAATGATGTCTTGATCTTTCTCCATCTCTTCTTCCTGCTTTAAGGATTTTATTAATAAAATCTTAGAGCCTAGATTTATTATTTGGGATTTAAGATAATATATATAACTCTTACAATATTTTCATTGTAATTTAATCCAACATATTTTATCATGAGTATGCATATGGAACTTTATGTAATTTAAATGTGCTTTCCAAGTACCAAATTAGATAATTTGAAAATATCAGCCATGTTTGCCATTCATCTTTTTTTAAAATAGAGATGGTCTGGAACTTGTCCAGACAACTAATTAATGTTCTGATATTACAGTAAGATACCTTCTCCAGTCCTGATCTTTTAGCTGTATAGAAAGAAAAATTAAGGGTGGACATTTTCTCCAGTCATATAGCATATTCTAGAGAGTCTTATTACCTTTTATGATATTTGCCTCTGGATGTCTACCATTTTAATATGAAAAGAGCCTGTAGATCAGAGATAATCTATGTAGTTGGTCTCTTTGGTGACAAAGTAGAAATGAAATTTTATAATTAGTTCTTTTTTAATATTAGGGAATTTCAAAAGAAAGGCACTCCTTTGCCCAAAAAAGAATATGTCATGTATAAGAAATCAAATATTTTTAAATTGTATTTTCTAGTAAAGAGAAATAGTTTTAGATTATATGGGATGTCATTTTGTATGAATGGAGAACCAGCCTTGAAGTATTAATATATGCATAGTGAGGAAGGAAACTGAGATCTTATTGTAAGATATCTATAAAAATAAACCACTAAGTTGTAACTGAATCAGTTGTCATCTGGGTGAGTGGGTGTATTTTCAGGTTGAAAGTAAGAATTATGATTAGAAAAATCAGTATAAGACATATAAACAGCAATTCGGTAGAGCTTTTTAATTTGAATTTAGATAGAATAAGGTAAATAAATTTTACTATAATTAAAGAATTCTTTGGAATTTTAAATTCTTTGCAATTTAATATCTTTTGGGAATTTAATATCTCTTTGACATAAAGACATGTATAGTATATCATTTTGGAAATAGTAAAGTACCTGTTCGATTTAGTGATCTGGGGGATCATACCAGTCACTTAGTTTCAACCATACTAAAGAAAGGTATTTCCATTTGCTACTATGATAAGTAAGTTGCTTTTTTTTAAATAGGTAAGTTTGAAGCGGAAAATACTCATTGGTAGATTATGTATTTTGAAAAGTTTCAATATATAATGAACAGGAACTGTAGCAGCTCATATCTGTTTTAAGGGAACATGTGTTAGAGCATACAGTTTATGGTGTTATTTTAATCTTCTTTGTTGATTGGTTTGCATTAACACTGTCTTAATGACTCATATCTCTGCTAGAGGTAAAGCTTAAATGTTCTGTGCTTTAACTGTTGGAATCCATCAGAATTGTACTTGAAAGAATATCTTTGTTATGAATTTTTAATCATGGCTGAGGCAAGCAATAGATTAGATATAAATCTAGAAGCTTTGGGAAAGATAAAAAATGTTATGTTTATATCCATTTTTGAAATAAGCAAAAGCTGGAAAGGAAAGAGTCAGAAGAGGTGGGAAGTGTGGACAGATACTACAAAAACATAATGAATGTGATAAAAGGGTTCCATTTTTGAGAAGAGAAGAGAAGAGAAAACGACGTTATTACTTCATCTTGAATTGCTAACTATTGATCTTGCTTTGTTTTCCTAAAACAGCAATTCAGTGCAGGGCGTTACTGGTTTGATAAAAAGGTAAAACATTAGTGGAAAAGCCTTTCTGTTTATCAGTTCATTTAAAAAAAATCAGCACCATGGCTTAATGCCTTCTCTGTCAGTCTCTTTCTCTATCTGTTTATTGCTGATTTGACAGTCTCTGGTCCTTCTCCTTTGCTGTTAAATGTGTGTGTCCTTTGTTTGTGCTGGTGGGTTTTGCTACATTTGGCTGTGAGAGAAAAGCCTGTCTTTGCCATATTGGTCTAATTAGCCTCTGGGTGAGTATATGCATTAAAGAGATCTTCTAAGCCATGAAAGAAGAGAGCTCACAGCAACGTAGATTTTCTTCATACACTGGGGTTTCGCCTGTTTTATTTCCTCCACGGACTGATGGCCGAAAGCTTGTCCGGAATGCTTCATTTGGAGGATACAATGAACTTTCTCCTTCGTTGCCAGGTTTGTTTGTTTAATCTTGCATTCTTGTCTAAATTTCTTGAAGACTTCTCATTAAAATAAACCAGGCATTTTAACATCTTAAAGCTGCTTTCATTTAAACAAGACAATTCTATAGTGAAAGCTTAGGTTTCAGTAACTGCTGCTACACGGCTTGGCTTTTCCATATTTTCTCTCACAGTCTCTTCAGCTAAAACTTGAGAACTAATGAATGATTCATTAAAGTAGGAATCTTGAGTGCTTCTGGCATAAATTTTTGCTTTATAGAAATAAATATTATGACCCTTTAATAAAATTAAAACCTTTCTGGACTTGAGAGAAATGCAAAATTCTATAAATAAACATATTGCTCTGAGGTCTTACCAAATGAAACCTGGATGTTTAATATAGATATTTGGCTATTTTCTGAAAAATAATAGCTATATTAAAATTGATGTCTAATGTCAACCTTAATCTTACTACTTCATTATCTTAAACTTTTATCTCAATGCCTGACTAAAGTGAAGTTTTCTGCCTAAGTATAATTTTTAAAATACCATTGTTTTTGTTGTAGATGTATTTGTGTGCAATTAATTTTTTGCTAAGAAAATGTTATGATTTTTAAGGTAACATTTATTACATGAAATTAGGCATTTGGCAGCTATGACTTAGGCACTAAACAATTGACCAATGAGATGTAGATACAACTTGATCTTTTATTTGAAATTGTGGCACATATTTGAATGTTTTTAAATATGCATAATCTTTTGTTTTCCTTTCAAATTTTTAAACTGCTACATGGTTATATTTACTCTTTCAAGGTTATATTTTTATTTTAAAAATATTCTTTAATACTCATGGCAAAGAAATATTGATTGAAATTGGCACTTGCTTTAACCACTTACATCTTTTTTCTGACACTTACATTTTGTTGAATTTGAATTAAATTTCTTATTTTCACACTAACCTTTATTCCTGACTTTTTGTGAATATTTATGCTGATAGGCAGTATATACATTCCTTTGCGATAGTAAAACATCTTATAGAAAGTGTTCACCTGGGCAATTAAATAAATTATTATAAATTTACTGATTTCTTTTCTACCAGTGTTTCACAAAAGAATGGGAAATCATAGTCCTGAACTGTGCCTAAGTAGAATAAGCTTTAAATAGCATTCATAATCCGTATTTAGTCTTCTTAGGGTAGCACAGTTGCTATCATGGTTCTTTCTTATGTTTTGAATGGTGTAAATTGTAGTGTTTGTCATTATTAGAAATAGCTTTGAGATACAACATACTGAAATTTTTTATTGTTAAATGTTCTCTTTGCTTTTATAATGAGACTTAGTTACATTTCTCTGTTTGTTACCTTATTTGTATTTTTTAAGACAAGCTTGCTAGCACATGCAGTTTGCTGACCTTCATGCCACAAGTCTACTTAGTATTAAAACATATTCATGAGACCTTGATAAACAATATAAAACTTCTTTTTAAAAGTTTAGTATTAATTAGGCAATTAAAGATAAAATTGTCAGTTTGTCTTGTCAAAGAATATATTGAAAGTCATCTTGGATGGATTTGTTTTGATAGAAAAGTAAAGGGTTTGCTTTGTTTCCTAATTCTTGAAATACAGAAAATCATATTCATCAGAATGACTCCATACTCTCCTTAGTACAACCAACTATGATAAAAAGCTCTCTAAAATATCTGCTTTGTTTTATCAGCTAAGAAGTATAATGGAATTAAGTACTTCAAAGAAGTTGCTTTTTGTCATGTGTTCAAGTTAAAAGTGAAAAATACATCTAATTTCTTCGCAGATAGTTCATTGTTGCAGTGAAAAAGTTATTTTAGATGTATTTACTATCTGACACCAGTAGAGAAGGAAAGATTTGTGCTACATTAGTGATTTTTTTTTTTTTTTTAAGAGACAGCGTCTTGCTCTTTTCACCCAGGCTAGAGTGCAGTGGTGTGATCATAGCTCACTGTAGCCTCGAATTCCTGGGCTTAAGCAGTCCTCCCCCCTCAGCCTCCCAAGTAGCTGGGACCACAGATGCGTGCCACCATGCCTGGCTAATTAATTTTTTAATTTCTTTGTAGTGACAGGGTCTCACTGTGTTGCCCAGGCTGGTATCAAACTCCTGGCCTCAAATGATGTATTTATTGGTTATATTTAAAGATATCTTTGTCTTACCACTTTGAGCACACCCTTTTTTTGTTTTAGTTTTCCTTAGCAAATTTTTTTTTGTTACTTTTATCTTAAGAAATATATTGTTATAAATTTTTTATTTATGATATACTATAATAGAAAGATGGCACCCCTGCCCATGTACTCATAGTGACATCATGATGCAATGTGTGTTTTGTTTTGTTTTGTTTTGTTTTAAGCCATGTCTGATTACCTATCCTTCCTCTTAATCTCAGCTATTACTTCTAGATATGCTCATTGTAGCAATCTCTAGAACAGAACCTAAAAATCGAAGTAAATAAAATCTGAGCAAATAGAAAGAACATCTGTAGTCACCTGTGAGCTTTAGTACATAGATTCTTCTTTAGTATATTTTAACCTCTCAGATTTTTTTCCATATAATTTCTTGGTTCATTTTTTTCCATACAATTTCATGGTTCTTGGCTATGTGGATTATAATTATTGTATTAATTCTATATTTATTTTTTAGATACCTATTAAATCTACATTTGTAGAAATGTATATCTCATTTTAACAAGACTGAAGCAGCATAAAATTGCTTTGTTATATCTAAACATTAATGAACCAGGTTTATTACTGAAGTATATAAAAATGTTATACTTCATCAAGGATGATAGTACTTGTATTTTGTTAACAAATTAGAAGTTATGGGTAGAATGCTAATTTATTCCAGGATAATATTCCATCGCACTGCAGGGAAAAGTAATCCCTGTGTACTTATACAAGAAATTATCTAATGTAGAATTTATTTGTAGATGAGAAACTGAAGCCCTTGGAAGTTAAAGAACTTTGCCATAGTTATACAATTACTTGATGGAAGAATTATAGTCACTGGAATTATTGTGAGTCTGTGACTACTCCCCAGATGAAAAGATTAAAACAAAAATATGACAGACTTTTTTTAAAAACCAAGTTAAATGTCATTAATATTTTTGCTTGTTTTTGTTTTGGTTAGTGGAGCTATAACTAGGAAATTCTTTTTTAAATTTGTTTTGATCATTAAAAGCATTTCCAAAAAGTATTAAATTTTCTCTCCTTATGAAGAGAATACTATAGCACTCTTATGCTTCAAACTTTAATGCTATATCATTTCTTGCATTTCCCCTGTAGAGAAACTGAACCACTGGGGTTTATGTAGCTTGCCCAGGGTCATACAGCTAGTGAATGGTAGTGCCTATGTTGAAAGTCAGGTAGTCTGACTCCACAGCTTATTCTCTTAAGTATTCCACCCTCTTCCTTATAAGCAGTTATCTTACTGTATTATTTTTGTTTGACTACCTGGCTTCTTTATAAACAGTAACCTTTTTAAAAGAAGGAATGATAGGGAGCAGTGTTTTTTCATGTTTTTAATCCCTGACATTTAGTGCAATGTACATAGTTGGTACACTATATTTATAAGATGAATTCATTGTTATTTTTTAGTTGATTGAATGGTTTGCCATCCGTCATTCTAAATGTTCATATTCTGAATATCTGCTATTATTATAGGCTTCTTTAACCACAGAAAATATAGGAGCCAGCCTGAATGTATGTTGCAGAGTGAAAAATGGAGCTAGACTGCATGGTTTCAAATCCTGACTTAGCTACTTAGTGGCCATTTGGAAGGTATTTGGCTTCAATAAAATAAAATACCTGAAAGATATTCCTGTGGATTATATAAGTTAAATAAGAAACAGAATATTTTGGAGAAAGGCCTTTTTGTTCTGGACCTCAAGTTATTACTATAAATAAATTTTCAAAGTCAGCTGTCAGTACACAAATCAAAAATAATCAGATGTATAAGAAAATAAAGCATAAATGTGAAATAACTGAAACAACAGACAAGAAAAAGGCCTGTGAGGCTTTTCAGGTATTAGAATGATCAAACATGGACTCTGTTTTTAAAAAAATAAAGACAAACTTCAAAATAAGAACTTAAAAAACATGAAATTATAAAAAATAGCTCACAGTTATGAGAAATAATAGGACAGAAATTTTAGAAATGAAATAAAACACAATAACCAAAATTAAAAATTCAGTGGACATATTTGTAGTAGTTTGGACGTACAGACAAAGATAGAACCAGAAGAGGAAGATAGGTCAGAAGAAATTATTCAGGATGTGGCAGGGAGAGAAAAAAGGTGAAAAAATAGAGTAGAGAGATTGAGACATGGAGAAAAAAGGGAAAAGATCTGGCATGTATTTTTTTCCAGTCATAAGTGTAAGAAATAGAGAAAATGGGACAAAAACAATCTTTTTATTGGCTAATACTTTTCTAGAACTGATGAAAAATGCCAATCCACAAATTCTCAAGAAGCCAAGTGATTCCAAACAGCGTAAGTAAAGAGACACTTACTTGCCCATAAACATATCATAGTGAAACCTAGAAACATCAAAGACAGAGGGGGAAAACAATCCCAGATTTCCTTCCCATGTGTGATAGTTAAACTTACTCCTATTTGACTTTTCAAGTGAAACAGTAGAAGCCAGAAGGGACTGGAAGGATGTTTTCAGTGTCCTAAAAAGAAATAATTGCCTATGTAAAATTGTATGTCTCTTTTAAAAAAAAAATTCTTCGAGAATGAAAGCAAAATAAAGATATTTCAGACAAACAATGGGGAAAGTATTACTGCCAGGACTCCTTCACTAAAGGAAAATCTAACAGATGTACTTCAGGCAAAAAGAGAGTGACTTCAGTTGGAGGTCTAAGTTGTGAGAAGAAATAAAAAGCAAAGACTATATGGGAAAATGTAATGGATATTGATGCTAAAACCAATAAAGTATAAGAGGAACAAGTGGAAAACTCAAAATAAGATGATAAATATAAACCTGGATAAGTCAGCAATTATATTAAGTGTTAGTGAGCTAAAGATTAGGTTTTTAAAAAAAAATCCAATACTGTGCTGTTACAAGAAATACATCTAAATATAAAAGGATAAAGAAAAGTGGTGGGGGAGGGGGAATGGGGGGGAAAAAGGACAAAATCAGTAAATACTGTCAAAATTGAGCTCTGTCAATTTGTATTGATGGACATATATAGAAATTTATAACACAATTGTAGAATATACCTTCTTATCTAATACATATGGTATATTTATAAAAATTGACCATATGCTATGCTATAAAGTAAGTTTCAACAAGTTCTAAGTTATTGAAATTATTTAGAACGTATTATCTGACCTTATTTATGTTAGAAATCTATAACAAAAAGATCTATAGAAAATTCATTTGTTTGAAATTCAGAAATATACTTCTAAATGCCCCATGGATCAAAGAAGAAATCAAAGTGGGAATTCAAAAAAGACCTGAACAATTATGAAAGCATCGCATTTCAAAACTTGTGGTATATAGCTAAAATAGTGACTAGAGGGAAACATGTAGCCTTAAATGCATATTTTAGAAACAGAAAAGAGACTTGAAATTAGTAAGCTAAGAATCCTTCTTAAGTTCAAAAAAAAAAATCTCGCAGGAAAAAATATAATAAAGCTAAGTAGAAATTAATGAAATAGAAAAATACACATACTAGAGAGGATCAATAAAGCCCAAAATTGATTCTTTGAAAAAGACTAATAGAGTAGACAAACCTGTGGTAAGAAAAGGAAAAAGAGAGAAGGCACAGTTTACCAGTATCAGTAATGAAAAAGGGACATAACTATAGATGGAGCATGTATTAAACGTAAGAGAATATTGTGAACTTTTGTATGTGGATATATGCAAAATCCAAATGAAATAGACAAATTCTTAATAAATATAATTTACTAAAATTGTTTTTAAAAGAAATAGAATACCTGAGTAGTCCTAATAACCATTAGGAAGTTGAATTAGGAAGTTCCAGATCCAGGTAGATACCATCAGTGAGCTCTGCCAAACATTAAAGGAAGAAATAAGCTTCAGAGAATGGGTGTGGGGGAAGGGGTGGGAAAAAACTAGTGTTAGTATAACCTTGTTAGGAAATTCAACTGAAAGAAATTGTCCTATAATTTTTCCAACTTATTCGTAGATACAGGTTACAAAAATCCTTAATGATATTAGCAATATCTTTTTATAAACAAGACAATGCATTATGACTAAGTCAGGTGAAAAATCTAAGAATGCAGAATTGGCTTAACATTAGCGATTAATATGGTCTTCTACTTAACAGATTAAAAGCAGAAAAAAATATGATTATCTCAATAGACAGAAAAGTTTGTGATAAAATTCAAATTCATTCTGGTAACTTAAACTAGAAGGAATGAATTTTCTTAAATATCTGTATCAATATTTGTACCTAAATCCTACATCAAACATTATACTTAATGGTGAAATGTTGATAGTTCCCCTTTGAGGTTAGGGACAAGACAAGCATGCCACCAGTCACCATTATTGTACTTAAGGTTCTGGATGAATGGAACAGAATAGCAAGCCCAGAAACAAACGTACACATGTATGAACATTTGACATGTAAGGAAGTGTCGCTACAAACCAATGGTTAAAAGATATTCTTTTTAATAAATGGTGGAGGATCAACCAATATTTAAATGGAAAAAAAATGAAATTGTACCTCTATATCACACCATACTCAAATGTCAATTCAGGTGGATTATGGACCTAAATGCAAAAGGCAAAACTGCATTATTGGAAAATATCTTTATGACCACAGATTTAGGGAAGAATTTCTTAAACCCCAAAATACTAAACAATAAAGAAAGAGATTGCCAAATTTGACCTTTTTTTTTTTTTTTTTTGAAACAGAGTCTCACTCTGTTGCCCGGGCTAGAGTGCCGTGGCATCAGCCTAGCTTACAGCAACCTCAAACTCCTGGGCTCAAGCGATCCTCCTGCCTCAGCCTCCTGAGTAGCTGGGACTACAGGCATGCGCCACCATGCCCAGCTAATTTTTTCTATATATTTTTAGTTGTCCAACTAATTTCTTTCTATTTTTAGTAGAGATGGGGTCTCGCTGTTGCTCAGGCTGGTCTCGAACTCCTGAGCTCAAACCATCCACTCGCCTTGACCTCCCAGAGTGCTAGGATTACAGGAGTGAGCCGCTGCGCCCGGCCTGACTATGTTAAAATTAGGAGCTGTTCATCAAAAGAAACCATACAGCCTATAAAAAGGGAGACATTTGCAATAAATACAATTGGCAAAGGACCGGTATCTAGAATATATCAAGAATTCCTTTATAAATCAATAAGAAAAAGGTAGACAACCAGTTTTTTAAAAATGCACAAAAGATCTGAAGAGGTTCTTCACAAAGAAGAAATTAAAATAGCCAAGTAACGTGGGAAAGTGCTCAACATCATCAGTAATTAGGGACCTGCAAACCAAAACCTCGTTGATAGACTAATACACCTCACCAGATTGGCAAAAATATTAAAACCTATCAATACTAATGTTACAATGGTTATGGAGAAAGAACTTTATGTACTTAATTTGATATTATTAAAGCTGAATATAAACACATTCTGTGACTCAAGAATTCTTCTAGATTTAAACCTTAGGGAAGCTTATGGATATGTCTGCCATGCCACATTTCCAGAAATATTCACAGCACCATTGTTTATAGGAGGGGAAAACTGGGAACAACCCAAATGTTTATCAGTGGTAGAAGGGGTAAATAATGGTGTAGTCATGCAATGGGATTCTAATCAGCAGTGAAAATGAATGAAATGGCTGCTGTGACATGCTAGTACATAATTATTGCAGAAGTCAAGATAGTTACTTTTGAGGATAAAGAGAGTGGATTGTAATTAAGACTTGCATTGAGGGGAATCTTATGGGATCTTAGCAATTCTCTGTTTCTTGATTTGGATGGTGGTTATGTAAATATTTCCTGTATTTTTAAAATTATACATTTATGTTTATGCATTTTTCTGAAGATGTGCTGTATTTCTAATTTTTAAAAAATCTTTAGAAGTAAAAATGGAGTCCAAATATATGTGTTAAGTATTATGTGTCTCAAAGAAGGGAATAGCTACCTAGGGCTACATGATCAAATCAGGGGCTCCCCAGAGAGGTGGCCTCGGGTCTGGAGAGGCACCATGGCATCATAGAAACAGCATAAATAAACCTAAGTTTGAATCAGCTCTGATACTGTCACTTATTGACATTAGCTAACTTACTTTATTTCTGTGAGCTTTAGTGTTTTTAGCTATAAAATAAGGTCACTTTTTTTGTGTGCGGTGGTGTTTTAAAGATTAGAAAAAAATAAGCATCTAGCATAGTGCCTTACACTCACAGGGGTTCCCACAAATGGGTATTGGTTGTTGTTTTTATTAATATTATTGTGTTAATTATCATAATTATCATTATTGTTGATAACTGAGTCAGAATTAGCCAAGTACATAGTAAGTTAAAGGGATATAGACTAGAAGGGAAAGGACGCCAAAGCAGGAGAAGTCTAATAAACTGAAAGAATAGGAAGGGTGTATGATTTATTTTTTAATGAGGCATAACAATATATAGTTAAGTAGGTAGCTTTTTGAATTTTTATTTATGTAGAGACACGTGTAGCCACTTCCCAGATCCTCAGAAGACTCCCTCAGGCCCCTTCCAGTCAATACCTCCTTCAACAGAGGTAAATCACTGTTTCAACCTCTAATGCCATAGATTAATCATATGGTATGTACTTTTGTTTTTCCTTAATGGGGAAAGGCGGCTTCTTTCATTAAATATTATATCTTTTCATTTTCATTGGCATGTAATATTCCACTGTATGAACAGAGAATAAGATGTTCAGTTATTCTACTATTAATAGTCATTTGAATGGGTTCCAGATTTCGGCTATTATGAATAAAGCTGCTATGAAGATTCTTGTACCTCTCTTTTAATGGACATACACACTTATTTCTGTTGTGTGTATCTAGTATTAGAATTCCTGTGTTTTAGAATATGCATACATTTAGCTTTAGGGAATGCTGCAAATAGTTTTCCAAAGTGGTTATGCCTCTTGTACCCTCACCAGTAATGAACAGACTTCCAGTTGTTCCACGTTCTCAACTATGCTTGGATGATGTTAGTACTTTTAGTTTCAGTCATTGTGTTGGGATGTGGGTTTCTATTTCATTGTGGGAGTGAGAAGGATAGTTGAAAGAGAATTTACTACCCCAAATCAGTAATAAGCAAGCTTGCTGAAAAATCATGATCTGAAACTACAGAGTGTCCCCAAAATTGCCATACATAGGGAAAATGGGAAATTGTAGCTAAGTGTACCTTTATTTACAAAATATTCATTACAAAATTTCACAAACTTTTTCCTTTGCATTGGGACTTTCGGGATACCCTGTATTCTTCATTAATGATAGTGCTCAATAATGTGTTATGGATTTCAGGATTTTGTTTATAAATATGACTTTTTTTAATTAAGAGTGATTTTGAAGTAATACTGAATTCCCATACATGGTAGAAAATGAATTAAAGCCTAAGAAATATTTTGACAGAGCCCGTTTGGCTTCTGATAATATACTTTCATGACTAACTTTTTAAAATAAAGATTATTTTTCACATTTTAAGGAAACCAGTTTTATCAGGTCTAAAGAAAGAGTTCCTAGTGTGACATTTTGTTTTGCTTCATTGGAATTATCCTTGGAAACTCAGTGTACAATATGGTAATATTTTTACTTTAAGTCTTTTGAACATTTTTGTATGTTCTTTGTGTTTTACACTGATCACCTACTTGTTTGCCCTCGGTTGAAATTCACAGCATTTGACCAGATATGGATGTTTTAGGAAGCATTTTGCTGTATCCTCTATAATTTTAAATAAGTTGTAAGTTATCAGGGCAGCTTTTAAAATAATCATTTGATTTGTAGGTTTGAGGAACAGAGAATTTTTTTTAAATAGGATTCATTTATTGGGTTTGAGAGGTAATATACAATCTAGGTTTATAAATGTTCTTTTCCAACATTTGAAAGTTTTAAGACTTTGCATTTTTAAGAAGTGTTTTCTGACTTACGACTTCATTTTAATTTACTGTTCTATTTTTAAAATATGTGAATGCCAGTACAATGAAGTAGGCATTTTTTAATCTAATAAATGAATGGATCTAGATTCAGCTAAAACTAAGACAACACTAGAGAAATTGAAGTTTATTCCTGTGAAAGTAAAGGATGATTTTTTTTATTTACAATATATATTTTAGAAAATATTTGTTCTCTTGCATGTACATTTAGAAGGTCTTTGAGTAATTTGTTAGTCATTACTATTGAGAATTACTTTTTACAGTGTTTATTGCTCTGAATAAATATTATAGAATTTTTAAATAATTATGTAACTTTTTGGTTTTGCTGTATGCTAAAGTTTCAAATTCCTGTAAGTTTTCATTTAAAATTCCATGTTGCATTTATGAAATAGTTTTTTTCCTAGTGTTGGGATTGAGTGATCTTTCTCTGTACTGGAGAGGGGAAAAAAAAGATTCCTTTTTCATATGACATAAATAATTCAGTAAAATATCCAGATTGAAAAAAATGGAATAAATTTGTTTTTAGCTATTATAAACCAAATACAGAATAAATGGTATTATCATTGATACACTAGAAATGCTTAGGGCACTGGTACTAGTTGATTTTTAAGTGTTACTTTTATGAGTAATTGTACATAATTTTTTAAATACAGGTTTCTGTTGGACTCACAACAAATAATCATAGGGAAGAGTTAGTATTACCTATCCACAAAAATAGAAAAACCTCACTAAAATGTGTACCGTTCTTTTATGCCTGCTGCACAAGTCTCAGTATTCACATTTCTCTAATTGCATCCTTATAATATTAATCTGTTAAAAATGTTTTGTATGATTATAGGGGTATATGCATGTTTGTCCTACTAAACTCATGTATTTTAGATTTATACTTTTAGAATTTGTCTAGTAATAGACAATGATAGTAGAGAAGGTCAACATTAATTGAATGTGGACTGTGTGCAAAGTGTTATACTAAGTGCTTTATATACATCTTCGTCTAATTCTCCAGTAAGCACATTATTAGATGTTTTTTTAAAGTCAATCCAGATTTATTTCCCCAATCTTCTTTGATCGCCTATTCTGGAATTTTCCAGTTTAGCAAGAGGTGTGAAAAGTATGTTGTGTTGGTTCTGTCAGAATTCTTCATTAAAACCCATCTTCCTAGAATAAAAGCTCCATGAGGGCTGAATTCATGCACAGTGCTCTAGGAACACAGAAAGGAGATATTTTGCTTGATGTTGGTGGGTTTGGGGAAAGATTTAATTGTGTCTCTAAGCCTTAATTCTAAAGAAAGATTATACTAGAAATGACCCTTTAGAGGTCTTTAAACTGTAATAGTTTAAAATATAAGTATAGGCTTCCTACACTGATATATATCCAAATGTATATTTGAAATTGTATGACTTAAATATATTTGCTTTTTTAACATTAATGACTATATATTCTCAAAAATAGTAATACTGAAATTGATAATGTTTTTTCACAGGTTTTGAAAGAGGGAAGGAAGATATTTCTCAAAATAAAGATGACTCTTCACTTTCTATGTCAAAGAGTAAGGTAAGCGTATCGTTGTCTCCAAATATATGATTATGACATTCTTCTAATATTTAAGATGAGAGAACTAACACTGAAATCTTGTCAGGCTTTTATGAGATATTTTTATGTTGATATATCTAAATCATGGAGTATGTATAAAAAAAGTGAAGTTCTACTGGGAACTAAGTGCTGTTGGTTACTTAGAAATATGACCTGTTGGTAACTAGCATTCTCTCCAGAGTAATAACTGTTTCTGGTGTTATCTGCCACAGCAGTACTTCTTACATTGGAGTCTTGAGGGTTCCATTCAGATACATTCTGAGGGTTCATGGTTTAAAAAAAAAGTTCTCAAGTGTTTTGGGTTTATTTGGATGACAATCACAATATATATATTTTACCAGGTAAAGGCCAGATCTTTGCAGTAATCTGCAATTGAAAATCATTTTCTTAGAATAATACATAATTTCCTAAGTCAATATTTTTCAAACTGGTATACTAACATACATTCTTAAGTCTGTTGAGCCTTTTTTCTTTAAGATTACATATTCAAATTTGAGAAACACTATATGATGCAGTGGTTTCCTGATGGGTTTGTAGTTCCCTAGATTTTCTGTGATTTGTCGAGGAATTTGACTTTTGACTGTTCCTTCTGGTCAGGTTTAGAAGTGGGAAGAGCTTTTGTGTTTGTGTGCTCAAAGTTCAATGACTATAAGCAAACCTATTTATTCTCAGCAGTAGACCCTTTCTCTTACAACCCTACATTTTTTGTTCCTGTTCTTGGGAGTGGTTGCACAATGTTTTTATGTATGATTTTTATAGAAATGTTATTCACACTTTTCAAGTATTCATTACATAAAGGTCTATCATATGTGTAAAGTACTTAGGATAATGTTTAATATTTATACAACATATACATGAGTCACATGTGGATCTTTAAATTAATTAAGATTAGAAATTTAACTCCTCAGTTACACTAGCCACGTTTCAGTGCTCAGTAACCACATATGGTTAGTAGCTACCATGTTGTACAGCTCAGATACAAAATATCTGTCATTTAGAAAGTTCTGCTTATCGGGCAGCACTGCTTTAGATTCAGAAGAGCACGTTTGAATCTTAAATCTCATCCATTACCTATGACTTTTTAGATGTTAATTACAATGATATTAATAGCTACTTTAAAAAAAAAAAAAAGAGAGAGAGAGAGAAATGAGGTCTTGGCTATGTTGCCCAGGCTGGATTCACACTCCTGCGCTCAAGGGATCCTTCCAAATAGCTAGTACTGCAGACATACACTACCGTGCCTGGCTTAATAGTTACTTTTTGTTGAGAGCTTACTTGTGCCATTTTTTAACTCTCATAATACTAGAAGACAGGTATTATTGGCCTCACTTTATAAGTGAGCAGAATCAAAGCTCAGAGAAATTAAGTAACTCTCCAGGGGTCAAAATAACTAGCAAGTGGTAAAATTAGAATTCAGAGTGGCTTCAGTTTTCTTTTCTGTGCAAAGGAGATAAGATCTACCTCCCAGATTCTGATGCAGGAAGTACCTGGCAAAGTGGCTGATTAATAATACGTATTTAAGAATTTATTTCCCTATTTTGAATACAGAATTAAAGTGAATGAGTGGAATCCTTAAGATGGTAACTATTTGGTGTAAGTAAAATTATACTCATCGTGTTATTTTCCAAGAGCTGAAATTTACTAATTCTCTCATAATTTAGATTTAATCTTGATTTATTCTGTTAAAGAAATCTGTAGTTGCAGACAGGTGTGGTACATCATGCCTGTAATCCCAGTGCTTTGGGAGGCCAAGGTGGGAGAATCATTTGAGCCCAGGAGTTTGAGGCTACAGTGAGCTATGATAACACCACTGCACTCCAGCCTGGGTGACATAGCCAGACCTTGTCTCTATTACAAAAGATAAATAAATAAAGCCAGGAAGAAAAGGGAAAAAAGGAAGAAAGTGAGAAATCTATAGTTGCTAGTTTGGCCCTAAAATATTTTAACTTGTAAGCTACTCTGCTTTTCAGGAAAATAATAAAATTTATGCATTTATTATTAAACCTCATTCTCATGGACTTCAGAAGATTTTTATTATTACCTAAGTAACTTTGGGCAATAAAATTTTGTCATTCCTTCCAAGATTGGTATCTTTAAACTGAGACCATCAAAGAATTTTAACTTTATACTTTCATGCACTTGATGCAAAAAGCATCAATACTGTCATTTTGGTCATAGGATTTCGTGTTAACTGTTACTTCTTAAAACACATAATTGAGACCAGTAAGCACAATGGGATACACCCTCCTCACCCCTGGAACTTTTTTTTTAATAAACACAGTTCCTTTTTCTCATGCATCTTTTTCTAGGCATTTTCATTGTATGAATGAGTGAATTGGAAAAGTCAGTTAATCATATTATCCCAAACAAAATAGCATTTTAAATTAATTTTTAATTGTCCATCTCAACAAAAGGAATTATAGGATGAGTAATGTGTCTAGTGGGATAAAAGGAGTCCTATTAGAAAGATAAGGGATTTCTGAGCCCAGATCTCTTAACTTGATTCTTCAACCATCCATCTACTTGTCTGCAGGTTTGCTAAGTCGTCTGTTATTTGCTTTAGAAAATGTATTTACCTGGACCTTTAAAAAACCTCTTTAAACCAAAATATCTGATGCAGTCACAGTAACTTATTATTGTTGTTCTTATATCTGTAGTATTAATATTTCATAATTTTCAAAGTAAATCACGAAATATTTTCATATATTAATGCTTCATTTATTTAAAGCCACCGTTTGGATCGAGTCCTATAAACTTTCTTGGCACTGGTAGTACTGCTAAGAATTTAAGTACCTTCTCCTATGTTTAACAATAGGTAAAAATAAAAATCTTAGGATATTGAAGGAATATTTTTAATTTTGTTGTTCCCAGATAAATAGAAACAGCTTTTAGCGTTGTACTCTTCTACTCTGGAGAAAGAATGTGATCTCTTTAAACAAGCACTGGATTAGGAGACCCAGGTTCTAATCCCTGCTATGTTAATGATTGTTAGTTTGGAAAGTCAACCTTCCTGAGCCTCCTTTTCATGATTTGTAAAATGGAGATAAAACCACCTGTTGTGGCCATTCTTCAAGGTTCTTTATGAAAATCAAATAAAATGTGAAGTATAAACTGAAAGTCTGGAAACAAGTTTAAGACATTAATAATAATTTAGGTCTACTGCATAGGTAGGAAGAAGTATATAACAATATATAAGAATATAATAATATTCCTAGGATATTGTTAAATGCTGTCAATATGGGAGTAAGCAATGTGATATCCTAGGAATATTGTTGTATTCCTAGAATACACACTGCGCAAATTAGATAGAGTGGTTTAATATTAGATAATGAAATATGAAATGTATGATTTTGAATCAAAAGTTTAGTTTATTATATCTCAAACAAGCAGTACAATTAAAGTATGTGCCTAAACTATCAACACACTTTTGCTGTCTTAATGGTAGCTTACTTATGCTAGCAGTGAAGAAGCCTAGAGAGTGAGTGGCGGTGAAATTATGAAAGGTGTTTTCCACAGCTTGTTGAGAATTGAATATTTTTCCTTGCAAGAAGTGGTCCAAAGCCTGGAAGAAGTGGTAGTCAGTTGGTGCAAGGACTGGTGAATACTGTGGATGACAGAGAGTTTCCAAGTCCAGCTGCCATAGTTTGAGCAGCGTTGTTTGTGCAACATGTGATTGAGCATTGTCTTGCAAGAGGATTGGCCTGTCTCTGTTGACCATTCTCGGCTGCTTAATCACAAGCATCCTTATCACTTCATACAACTGGTTGCAGTAGACATGTGCTATAATTGATTGACCGGGTTTCATGAAGCTGTAGTGGGTAATACCAGCACTGGACCACCAAACAGACACCATTATCTATTTTGGATGAATATTTGGCTTTGGACTGTGTTTTAGCACTTCATCTTTATCCAACCATTGTGCTGAATGCTTATGATTGTCAAAAAGAATCCATTTTTCATCACATGTAACAATACAATGTAGGTATGGTTCACCTTTATGTAACGACAGCAAAGAAAGGCAAGCTTTGAGAAGATTTCTCTTCTGACACTCATTTAATTCATGCATTACTCATCTATCCAGTTTCTTTACCTTGCCAATTTGTTTCAGATGGTCCATTATTGTTGGAATAGTAATGCCAAACCGTGTTGCTAATTCATGCATAGGTTGAAATGGATTTGCTTCCACTACAGCTTTCAGCTCTTCATTATCCACCTTGGTCTCAGGTCACCCACATGGCTCATTTTTAAGATTAAAATCACCAGAATGGAACTTCTCAAACAACTGACATGCTGTGCATTCATTAGCCACATCCTTCCCAAACACTTTGTTGATATTTCAAGCTGTCTGCCCTGCATTGGTTCCACGACGGAACACATATTTGAAAATAACATGAGTTTGTAACTTATCCATGGTTTCCCAAAAATTGCTCTATAAATTTTTTTTGAAAGATAATCACAAACCAAAATGTGCATTTGAAAGAATGAGTGAGTATGTACCTTCACAATAAAAAAAAATGTCAAAGCGAAGGGTGAGATACCAACTGTCAAACTTGGTACTTAAGGAAATTGGACATTCCATACTTAATAACCTAAATACTAGTTTCTAGAGATGTTTTTATTTCTTCCTATTAGAGGAAAAGTACCAACAGGGCAATGTATGCACCAACTTGGTAGAATTTACATGGTTTGGTTTTTTATTTAGAATATTTCAACTATTAAAAAATAGTATTGCTTTGCCTACTTTTTCCTAACTATTAATACATAATTGTATATGTTCTTAGAAATACTCTGGAAAAATAGAACATAATAATTTACAAATGATCTTATTTAACTTCACATGGTAAATTAATTTATTGATTACTTTTGTGTATTTGTGCGTTTTGCATGGATTTGTTTTTAAACAAAAATATTATATAGAGAACATTGGTATTTATTCTAGCAATAAATGGGAAGAATCACAAACATAGCTTTCACATTAATTTTCATATGATGTGTAGAATAAGTGAAGGTTTTAATTATTTCCCTTCTGTTCATTTCTATATGATTTCAGTCTGAATCTAAACTTTATAATGGCTCGGAGAAGGACAGTTCAACTTCAAGCAAGCTCACAAAAAAAGAATCTCTTAAGGTTAGTTTCCACAGTTATTTCTGGAAGATAATTTATATTGTGCTTTTGGAAATAGGCTAATAAGATAAAGAAACATATATGTGTGTTTCCAAAGAAAGAAAAAAAAAATCCAGAGGTACAGATAGACAGGCACACATAGAAAATGTTAATATTTGTGTGGTACGCTGGAGTCACCTGATAAGGCTGCTTGATGACTATCTCAGAGCAGGCCGCTTTAGTCCTCACCTGGCCAATCCAGGCCTCACCTGGGGCTGAGCACTTGATATCTCTACACAGCTATACCCAAGCTAAACATATCAGTGTGTTGTGGAACACCTGATGGGAAACTCTGGTGCCTCTTGAAATTATTATAGACTTTGCTAACTGCTAGGTCATGGGCCCACAGGCAGATATATTTTGTTCAACCTGCATAATGTTTTAAAAATTTGAGCCAACAATTCCAAGTCCAGACTTATGATTTCTCTTAAGAAATATGTAATATTGGGCCTGCCTTCCTAAATGGCCACAGAACCTGGAGCTTAAGAAACACATGCTTTCCAACTGGCACTGGTCCCTGACTAGTCTGTTTTACCCATTTATGTTTCATGCCTGGTCCTGTGTGCATTTGCAGTCTCATATTAAATCTCTTAATTCTGATATATTAATAAAGATCAAAAGTCTAAAGTTTTTGGGGTATAGAATTGTTAAAATTTTATTATGGATAGTGGGTAGTCTACCACTAAATGCAACTTTTCTGATGCAAGATTTTGTGTTATAGTTCTCTTGTTATTTTATTCATAGTAGGAATCCTGTGTAGCAGTTAAAAGGATAAGGTAGACATGGAAACTCTTAAAAATATTGAATGGGGGAACTTTTTCTAAGTGTTAACAAAAACCTCACAAAATCTGTGTATTTCTATAGGTTATGTACATAGGAAAGGTCTGAAAGGATAGTGTGTTCCAGAAGGTTAACAGTGATCAATTCTAAGGATTGGAATAGGATGGGGTGTAATAAAGATAGCTTTTAGATTTGTGGTGTTTGTGATTTTTACCATCAGATATAAATATTATAATACATGTAAATAACATGTGAATAATACAAGTGTTCATGTATTACATATTTTAAAAGAAGTAAAGGGCCGGGCGCGGTGGCTCACGCCTGTAATCCTAGCACTCTGGGAGGCCGAGGCGGGTGGATCGCTCGAGGTCAGGAGTTCGAGACCAGCCTGAGCAATAGTGAGACCCCGTTTCTACTAAAAAATAGAAATTATCTGGCCAACTAAAAATATATATAGAAAAAAATTAGCCGGGCATGGTGGCACATTCCTGTAGTCCCAGCTACTTGGGAGGCTGAGGCAGTAGGATCGCTTAAGCCCAGGAGTTTGAGGTTGCTATGAGCTAGGCTAACGCCACGGCACTCACTCTAGCCCAGGCAACAGAGCGAGACTCTGTCTCAAAAAAAACAAAAAAAGAAGTAAAATTCTTTAAAAAGATACAGAGAACTGGACTAATGATCAGAAAAACTTGATTCTAACCTTATTTGTCTAAAACTTCCTTCAGCTTTAAAACAAAAAACTATACATACATTTTTAATCCTAAGATGCTAGCATTCTAGAGGTTTAGAATTTTATACTTTACATTTCATAGACCTAAAAAATTGGAAAGAGATTATTCATTTATATTGAGTTTTTAATTTCTCTATCATTTCCATAAAATAGGTGCAAAAGAAAAATTACCGAGAAGAAAAGAAAAGAGCCACAAAGGAGTTACTCAGTACAATCACAGATCCTTCTGTTATTGTTATGGCCGATTGGTTGAAGGTCAGTGTATTGATTCTTGAATTCAAATTGCTGAATGTTTGCCTCCTGGAATGGGAAAGCCCAACGTATACCTAAAGCCTACCAGACAGAACTTCTAGGATGATTGTTTTTCCCTGGCAAAGAAACTACTAATTGTAGCTAGAGGTTCTAAGCTCCAATCCTAATGGGAGAAGGAACCTTAGTGTCTCTCTTATTAGTAGCATTAAATATGTACAGTATAACAGTTCTTTTAAAAAGGCTTCTTGATTTGTGTGATGCGTTGTCTAATATAATATGGTATAAAAAATTTTGTTCACTATTTAAATTATTGTTAAGTATTACTGTAGACTTGGTATATGCATTATTGAGAAGAGAATAGGCAAAGTTAATATAAAAATTATCATTTGAAAATCATTAATTATCAGACAAACATACATATTCCTGTTCCATACCATATTCTTTTGAGCTCTGGTTATTTTTATTTCTTTTTCTCTAATCCCAATCACTATATATCTTCTTTCTCATTCTTATCAGAAGGATAGCTGGTAGGAATCTTTCAGACTGATTGTAACTTTAAGAGTGATCTTGTAGACTCTGACTTACAGAAAGTTTTAGTACCTGGCATTCACTGAAAGCTTTCCACAGTCCCCAAGAGTTGGTAAGACAGAACTTTAACCTAATAACCCTTATGAGATTTGTCGTATTAGTTCTTTCACTAAAATGGGAGTCTAGTAATAGTATCCCTGACAACTCAAGTAATACCAGGGTTTTCTTCAATCTTGTGCTAAAAACACCTTCTGACTTACTTTGTCTTAATATACTTAAAAGTATATTAACTCCAGATCTCACTTGGATTTTTCAGAGCTAAACCTACCCTGTATAAGTCCCCAACACATTCCCTGGCTGACTTTCCAAACCTAACCTTCCCTTCTAATAATTTGCCTTCCATATTCTACTGTCATATCTCCATGATCCAAAATGTTATTTCAGGGTGACTCTCTTCCTTTCACTTCTTATGTCTTACTATTCTTTTAAATATACACTTACCTGTTCTTGAAGATTTTTCTCTTTTCTTCATACTGGACTCCAAACTCCCCCTTTCTAAATTTTTCTTGTTTAGCATTACTTTGGTATGCTTATTTTGGGGGTTAGGGAGCACTGTATTTATTTCATACTTAATGTAAGTACATTAAAAAAGAACAGATGTTTTACAGTAAATAAAAAGGTAATTCCTGTTTTTTAATCTAAATATTAACATCCTTTCAGTATTTTGGATTCAGTGAGTTGCACAGAAACAATTTTAATAGATTACAAAAATAGAAATTGATGGAAAAAACTAGTTTTAGACTTATCATCGCCATAGCATTAAACCCTAGGATGACGAACATTTTATGAGAATAGAGATTCATGTAACTTGTGTTTTAAAATTTTCCCTGAGAAATTTATGTGGCACACTTTATGTAATTACTAAGAAAAAAAATTATTTAGAGAAGGTAATTTTAAGGGCTGGGAGGAGGTTCTTTTCTTTTCCTACCACTCACCAAATATTTAGGGAATGCCTGGTTTGTGCCAGCAGTGTTTTCAGCACTGTTGAGTACTGTTGATGCAGTGCTGAGGGGGAAGATTTTTAAAGGCAGAATAATCATATACTCACAAAAATGAAGTTATAGCTGTGATAAATGTTACAATAAGAAGAATCTTGTGCTAGGAAGGTGTGTTTTATGGTCCCTGACCTGGTCAGGGAAGGTAGGAAAACTGTTCTACTTAGTACATTATTTTGAAACTGTTGGCCTACTCTCCCACAAAAATTTAAGTTTCTTAGAAACAGGAACCATGTCATTTTCATGTCTATTTGCAGTGCTTGCCATATAGTAGTTTAAAAAAAAAATCTATTAAATCTGAGGTGTACATTTCATGGAAATTTTAGGTTAAAATATTTGCCATTTTTCAGTTTATATCTTATAGAACAGACAGAGAAAAACAGATCTTTATCTTTAAAATAAACTTGTCTTTCTGTAGATTCGTGGTACTCTAAAGAGCTGGACCAAGTTGTGGTGTGTGTTGAAACCTGGGGTGCTACTGATCTATAAAACCCAAAAAAATGGTCAATGGGTAGGAACGGTCCTTCTGAATGCCTGTGAAATCATTGAACGTCCGTCAAAAAAGGATGGCTTTTGTTTCAAACTTTTCCATCCTTTGGAACAATCTATTTGGGCAGTGAAGGTATGTAAGCACTTGTTATATAGGTAAAAGGTAAAGAGGACAAAATATGAGTAGAACTGAAATAAATCATTCAAGTGATTTCTCTCCTCTGCCAGGTAGGACTTATAAATTTATTTCTGCCTTCAAGTGCGTTATTCCTCATTCTGTCTCCACCCACAATGAAATGTGTGCCAAAAGGCTCTGTTTGCCTTTAAGATCTAACTTTAAAAATTTCTCCAGAAAATGTTTCTCAAATTTACATTGCTATCTTATTATCTTTTTTTGTCCTTGAGATTTCAGTTTGTTCTAAGGTTTTTTTCAATTTATGTTTGCTATTAATAACTCTGCTTTGTAACATTGTATCATGGTACTTGAATGTTTTTTCCTCTTTATCAAAATGGTGAGATTCCTTAGAATGGAAACTGCCCTTAATTTTTGTGGTTTTTTTTCTGTAGTGATTTAAATGTGTGATGGGAAGCCTATAAGCAGAAGCAGTCCTACTTAGTCTTAAGAGAGGCAGATTTCTTTAAAGATGGAGCTCTATTACTTTCATAACTAAAAAGCATTACTGTGGTCACTCCTGTGCTATGAAAGCAGAAATGAGCAGAAAATGGAGATGCCTTATTTGATTAACTACCAAGGAATTCTACAGAGAGGAAGCACGTAGCACATAGTAACTGAATAAATGAGCCTAGTTTAATAGTTTCTAAGAAGGTCAGTTACAATTGAATAAAGGGTTTAGAACTCCTTTAAGGAAAACCACTAACTGAGGCTAACTAAAAGTAGCTTCTCCTTTTTTTGTTTTGTATTGCTTAATTGGGCAATGTATATACACCTAGGAAAATATCTGGACTTTTAATTTCAGTAGTCTGAAGTCATAGCAAACATAAAGGTAGAGTTACTTCCATTCTGGGATTAGGCACTTCCCACGGGGGAAAGAATTTAACCCATAGAACATCTGATATTTATATATCATGTGATTCTTTCTCATGTGAAGAAAATGACTTTCAAACCTTTTTTTATGTAGTATTTTATTGTACTACTTTCAGGAATTATAAGAATTATAATGAATTTTTAAATCATTAAAAATATTTTAATGTCAAATTTATTTAAATTCCAAATATCAGAGGAAGAGAGGGAAATTTGTACAACTGTGTAAACATCAGAATATTCCCCACAAGAAAAACCTACTTAGGACCTTGTTTAAACATTTTGAAACCTTGTGTTTATGATTAAGAAATAACATTCATAAGTTCTTTTGGTCAGTATTCTTTTTTGAGCACTTTACATGGAATCTTTTATTTAATTCTCATACCTATGAGGAGTATAGTTTCCTCCCATTACAGAGATAAAGAATTGAAGCCTAAAGAAGTCATTACTAATAAAGTAACTTTTCTAGCATGGAGCCAATATTCAAACCCAAGCAGGACTATACATCCTACTCTATACTCGTTATAGGAACTGGCCCATAAATTATAAAGCTGTTTGAAAATTCGCAGGGCATTACAGTATTTGTTAAAGCCATATTGATTTTTTTCTGCTTTTTCATTTTAAAGCTACATCTTTACTTTCTAATGTTTATGCTTCTTGAAATCCATTTTATTCTTTGACCTGATAACCTTAAAGAACCCTTTCAAAACAACTTTAAAATTTATGCTATTGTATTAAAATTATACTGTAAATTCAATGCTTAGTTTTCTTTCCACATAAGGACAATGTCGGCTAGGCATGGTGGCACATACCTGTAATCCCAGCTATTCAGGAGGCTGAGGCAGTGGAATCACTTAAGCCCAGGAGTTTTGAGACCAGCCTGGGCAACAGCAAAACTTCTTCTCAAAAAAGATCTGTGTCTACATAAGTACCTAAGTTTAGCCTTTGTGATATGAATTCCTGTTGGTGGTGTATACTTCTAAGACAACCTTAGCCAACAATAACAACAACAACAACAAAATTCCTTTTTCTTTCCTGTTTCTGGAAAAATAAAATTAGCTTTTATAACTGATCTTTAAAAACAAGTATATATCATTGATTATAAAATGGAGAGTCACTTTTCTCTAGACCCGGTTAAAATTCATTTCTCTTTTTCTTTTGAATTTTTTACATGCTTATATATTATTTCCAGCTGTTTTCTTTAGGCTTCTAGAAATTTAGTATTTCTTAACTAGTAGTAACAGTGGGTGGGATGGAAATTCTCTGTTAAATTAGAATTTGGTGTTTAGTATGGTAAATTTTGGGTGCCTTAATATGTAAGCAATATGTAGAGATAATATTTAAGTGATGATAACTATCATTTGTTCAATTTTATGCCAATGAAGTATATTTGTTATAAAAGAAAATTCTCCTTAATACTTAACATTTGCATTCTCAGGATGATTAAAGCTTGTTTACTTTTAAATTATAATCCATGCCTGATTTAGATTATTATAGATAATAATGAATAATACAGTTGAGATCTCATATTACTCACTATGCACTATTTATTTTGTTTATTTTGTTATTAAGGGTCCAAAAGGTGAAGCAGTAGGATCCATAACTCAGCCCCTACCTAGCAGTTATTTGATCATACGGGCTACTTCAGAGTCAGATGGTAAATATAGTTTTTGATGGATTGGATCTTGGTCTTCAATTTGAAGCGTTTATTTTATATACCACTTTATATTATCCTTGGGAAATCTGTTTTTAGTATGGCATTTGCAGCAGAAGCGTTGTAATCATAAATTGCTTAGAACACTAAATAAATTATTACTAAGGTAGACAAATAGAGAAATCTGATAGGAAGAAACTGTTATGACTAAGTGATGAGTTAGCAGCTCAGAGTTTTCTTCTTCATCTTCCATTGACATATTAACTTGTTAGTGGTCTTTGTGGTAACTCATGTTTATCGTTTTAGAGATACATTTAATACTATTAATATTTTATTAAATATTAATATTTATGCATTTATGAGACATACACACTACAGGTTTTTTTGTTTTCTTTTTTTACATAAGAAGACAATCAAGTACAAAGTTTTTTATTGTACAGTTAATACTTAATTCATGAAGCAAAGATGAGAGAAAACATACTTATAATCTTAATAATTGATAATGAATTTCTTCCTCACTTTCACAGTTTAGACAAGTGTGGTGTAGGGACTCTTGTAACTTTCCAAGGTTTACTTTTACCAGATAATTATTTTTTAAATTAAAATAAAGGCATGAGTTTTTGGTATGAAAATGTTTTACTTGGCTGATATTCCCAGCAGATCTTGAAACAAATATATATGAATTTTAAGAACACTGAACAAATATATATGAAAATTTTTCTGCTAAAGTAGTTCTGAATTTTAATTTAAAAAATAAAGGTATTAATGTTTCTCTTAACTAATATGGCAGTTAGTGACAGCATTATACAAGCATTTCCCTGGCTTAAAAGTGTTCATACATATAAGTAGAATGGATGCTAAGCTTGAGGATAGACCTATCAATAACAAAACATTATTTCAGATAGTTATTTATAGTAAAACCATAATCCCTCAAGTATATTTTGTGTACCTTGCTGGATAACCTTGAAATTATGCTGCATGTTAATGTTTTAAGGTTTGAAAAATACAGTACATTTATATTAAATTGCTGTACTTTCTAATGCATGCTGTATACTATTAGTGGTTTCTAGATGCTTAGTATGTAAAAAGCAGTTGTAAAACTAAAAGGTTACATTGAGAAATCCTAGCGAGATTTTATGTTCAGATTAACTTTTCCAGTGCATGTTTCTCAAAGAAAAAAAATGGAATGTTTAAAGGTAACAGGGCTAAATTAAGGTGCAAACTAGTTTCATAGTTTTTAAAATTATACCACTTATGAATCTGTGTTCTTCTAGGAAGGTGCTGGATGGATGCTTTGGAGTTGGCTTTGAAATGCTCTAGTCTTCTTAAACGTACAATGATCAGGGAAGGGAAGGAACATGACCTGAGCATTTCATCAGATAGCACACATGTGACTTTGTATGGCTTATTACGTGCTAACAATCTCCACAGTGGTGACAACTTTCAGTAAGTAGATCCTGCCACTAATCTGGTAACGATTTCAGAGACTATACTTTTTCACTAAGTTAGGTGGCAGGCCTAGAATTTTAGTAGTGTATCTAGGATTAAAATTAGCCTATCTTTTTCCCATTATATGGCCTTAGGCCCTATTTAAAATTTGTTTAGCTGCTGTCATCAAGTGTAGAAATTTATTTCCTTGAGTCCAATGTCATTTACTTTATCTTTTGCACATAGAATCATGCTGATTATCCACTTTGTCTTTGTGCATGGTATACCTTCCATTAAGAATGATAATCATTAAGAATGATTTCTATTCCTCCTTGCTCTTTTGCTCTGTCGTAATCCTATATGTTCTTCAAGACTGGTCTCAAATATATATGTGCTCCTGCCTCATAACAATGAGATACAGTCTGTTTTTCTATTGTTACAGAATAACACTTTCTTTTTTTTTTGTAATGGCACTGGACTTACTCTACCTGGCATTTGTGGAATTCTTTTATATTGTATAATATGTGGAGTTGGAACTGTGTCCTATTTGTGGTTTTATTCCTTGAAGCATTCATTGTAGTTAATACTGAAAAAAAAAATTACCCAGGGAAACCAGGCAATAGTATAAAGACTTTGTTGAGGTTTAGGTCTCTTTTAGACTTTCCCTTTCAAACAATTTTTTCTCTTATTCTTTTGCCTAACTCTATTTAGAAAACAAAACAAAACTCTCTTTAAAACCTCCATTACCTGACCTTTTATAAAAACTTTATCTTTGCAAACCTACAATCTGGGGCTTAATCCCAGTATCTGCAGCCTGGATGGAATAGGATAGAGTGGGTCGCAACTGATACAGGAATGGGTATTTGTTGGGACCTCTTCCCAAGACTTTCCCCCTTTTATACAAATTAGTTACTCTAATCACTTCAAGTGAGAATAGGGTAGGTATAGCAGAACTTACTGATTGTAGGCTTATAGGCTCGTTTTCTTAAGCTGAAATTTTCATTTTTAATTTTCCTTGGACTTTTCCTCAAGATTAAATCTTTCAGACAAATTCAATACAGTTACTTACCTTTTACATTTTCTCATCTTATTCGTGCACTGATTTGGAGTGACTTTGGAAACCTTTACTAGTAGAAAGTCATAATTCATTTGAGTTCACCTAAGAATCCGATGATTTTGACTTGAATTTTTTCTTTAGACCAGAAACGATAGTTGAGGTTGATTGAAGTGATAATATTTGCAAAACTAAGAAAAAAATCTACCAAGTGGTAGTGTAAAATTTTGCTTTTAGAAGATTTTAGTGCTAAGTGGTAGAGAAGCAAAGAGGTCAGAGTGTCATCTTTTAAAATTTCTCCAGGTTTTTATTTAACTTCTCTGTGCCTCTGTTTACTAATTTATAAAATGAAATAATAATATTACGCATCTCATAGGGTTATTTTGAAGATTAAATGAAAACTATGTAAAACACTTAGAACAGTGGCCAGCATATAGTAAATTCTCAATATTAATATATCATTATTATTTATAAAGTATTCTTAACCTCCTTTATTCTTCCTCCTAATAATTATTTCCCTAAGGTTAAATGATAGTGAAATTGAACGACAACATTTTAAGGACCAAGATATGTATTCTGATAAATCTGATAAAGAAAATGATCAAGAACATGATGAGTCTGACAATGAGGTGATGGGGAAAAGTGAAGAAAGTGACACGGATACATCAGAAAGGCAAGATGACTCATATATTGAACCTGAGCCTGTTGAGCCTTTAAAGGAGACTACCTACACTGAACAGAACCATGAAGAACTTGGAGAGGTAAAAGTTTATTTTCAGATTCTGGTTTTTTAATTCTTGGGAATTTTCAAATGAAATTGAAGGTATTATTTGCTTGACCTATTGCTTATTTTCCTGAAAAATATTTACATGATACCTATTTTATTTTAAAAGTTGTGTGTGTATGAAATTTATCAGGATTTATAAACAGCTAAACACATATACTCACAAATACCAATATTTCTATTAAATTTAAAGTTTACATTTTCTTCACGTTTGGTTTTGAAACAGGATATTGCTTAATGTCATTGCCAGGTGCAAAGTAAATTGCAAGGAAACATGAGTTTATAACTTTGTTTGTGCATGGAAGTACATACACTATAAAAGAATAAGCTGTGATATTTTTTATAGTGGCTTTTTGTATGTATCGTCTGCTTTGTCTCTTTCAACTACCCTTTTACCTAAGTTTTGTAGCTGTAGACTTTAATTATTACTTAAAGGATTGTTTCCCTATTTTAAGAATGCTGGGAAGTAGTTGTGAAGAGAATTCATATTTTCAACATTAGTCTTCTTGTTTACATATCTATGTGTGTGAAATAAATACAATATTTCAGTAATTTTTGTTAACTGCCAAAGGCAGGTGAGGCTTCTCAAACAGAAACTGTGTCTGAAGAAAACAAAAGCTTGATCTGGACACTGCTGAAACAAGTTCGTCCTGGCATGGACCTCTCCAGGGTGGTTCTGCCTACATTTATCCTGGAACCCCGTTCTTTCTTGGATAAACTTTCAGATTACTACTATCATGCAGATTTCCTATCTGAGTAAGTGGACTCATATTTCTTAAAATAGAAAATACTTTGTGAATTTAGAGATTCTTAGAATGCTATTTTCAATTATTGTTCTTTCCCCAAATCAGGCTCTAATGAGACATCAGTCTCTCTTTCCTACCACCTCTATTGTCAGCCTTAAAATGAAGCATATTTAATACTTTGCTATAATGTTTCCATTCATGAAGTTGAATTGAGAGACCATAAACTTAAGGAAGACATGGACCCTTCAGCTGACAGCACTGCTGTTATTGGCCCCTTGACCTGTTCACTAAACTAACACAGGGAGAGGTGGTTTGGCATCATTTGTTCTCCCCCACCCAAGCCTTCATTCCGGTCCCTTCCTGGGGCTTGTGCTTTTATTCATACTCATCTGTCTGCATGCTTGCCAGTTGTTGGCTTTAACAATAAATCCTTATTCTTTTTGCATTTCTTCTGAAGCTGCCAGTTGATCCAGGGTGTAATTCTGAAGAAGCAGGCAAAAAGGAGGCAGAGGAGAAACTGTCTACCTCTGTTCCAACAATTTCTTGGGGAACCAGTAAACTTTGCAAAGAATAGCACCTTTGTGCCCATGCTTCCAGTTCTCACCTGCTGCCCCCAGTCCAGCAGCAGTGGCATTTCAGGGCATTGTGCTTTATATAATACTAATTTCTGGCCCTGTGACCTGATTTTTAAAATCTGAATTAAGATCTGTTTTCAGTTTCTATTAGTTGCATTAGTGAACATTGCAAAAAAATAAAAACAAAAAATCATAAGCCAAGTCAAAATATAATTGATAAACTGGGAATTTTTTTGCATGTTTTGTCATAAAGTGTTAATCTCTCTGAAATGCAAAGAGTTCTTAGAAATTGAATGAAAATGATTAACAACCTTTAGAAAAATGGGTGGAAGAAATAGGCAGTTCAAAAATAAAGAAATAGAAACAGTCCTTAAACATGTAAAACCTCATACAAAATAAGAAAAATGTAGATTTAAATTATAGCCAGGTGCAGTGGCTCATGCCTGTAATCTCAGCACTTTAGGAAGTCAAGGCAAGAGGATTGCTTGAGGCCAGGAGTTCAAGACCAGACTGGGTAACATAGCAAGACTCCATGTCTACAAAAAATAAAAAAATTAGCTGGATGTGGTAGCATGTTCCTGTATTCCCAGCTACTCAGGAGCTGAGTTAGGAGGATCGCTTGAGCCTAGGAATTTGAGGTTACAGTGAACTATGATGGCACCACTGCACTTCAGCTGTATGACAAAGTGAGACCCTGTCTCTAAAAAAAACATTTTTTAAAAACTGTGGTAAATTACCATTGTTCATCCATCACCTTGACAAAAATTCAAAAGGCTTTTATACCCCAGTTCTGTCTAATATCTTCTGTAGTTCTTTTATCTGTCTAGAAATTCATTTCTCTGAGAAAATAAGGCAGGTTCCTGTGAATCACAGTAAGATCTTTTTGAGAGATGCTCATTTTACCAAATAGAAAGGTTGTCATTTTCTGGCAACACTAACTGTTGCCAAAAGTCTGTGGAGCAATAGGCACTCTTACACTGCCATAGGTGATACAAACTAGCACAGTGTCCTGAAAGGAATCTGGCAGTATTTACCATAATTATTAATGCATTCATCATTTGATCCAGTAATCCCACTTCTGGGAATAACTCCTACAGATATAACCCCACATATACAGAGTGACATATATATATATGAGATTGTCATAGCAGGGTTTGTAATAGTAAAACATTAGATACAACTCGAGCATCCAGCCATAATTGACTGGTCGGATAATGTACAGTACATCAACAGATATAAGGAAGAACTCTATAAATGGTTATGGTGGGAGCTCCAGGATTATGTTTATGAAAAAAGTAAGGTACAGAAGAGTGTGTAGTTTGTTACCTTTTTTGGTTTTTTTTTTTGGTTTTTTTTTTTTTTTTTGAAAATCAGGACTGTGTATTTATATTTGCTTATTTATGCTTAAAGATAACTTTTTTTTAAAAGCTTTTAAAAAGTTACCTGTAGGAGATAAGTAGAAACACTGTGGAGAAGTAGGATAATGCCAAGACATGTACACTTCTTTATAAATGCTTTGGCCTTTGAACTATGTATATGTAAATTTTAAAATAATATTGCATGGTAAGAAAATTTAAACCAAGATAGGAAGAGAGCAATCAGAGTGTTTAACTATAGAAAAGTACAAACTTTCAACTTAGCATAGCCAGTGGTGGGGAACCTGTGGTCTTCTGATTTCAAGAGTGTTCTTTTTTAAGCATCAAAGGAGGCAAGAAGAGCATCATTTTTCTCTGCTGCACCCCTTTTAATAAAAGAATTTTTTCTTTTGGATTCAGTCAAAAGTCTGCACTTGAGGACCTACAAGGCTACATGTCACCTTAAGATTGCAGGTTCCCCACTCCTGTAAATGCCTCATCTTCAAAACTCACCACATTGAACATGCTTGTGAAACACAAATGCCTTTTTGTAAATAAGAGCAAAATAAATAGCTTCATTATGAACAAAAACACCCACAATTTCTCAATAGAATCCACTTCTAAAATACATAGTGCTTTTCAGTGTTTCCAACAACAGCAAAATTGCAGGGAGGGTAGGTGAGTCATAGCTCCTACAAATAACATCTGTAAAATGAGTTATTCTTTGATTATCTGTTATACTTGTAGAGTTTGTTAACTCTGCAAAGTCAGTGGGTAGCACGTAGGGTGGGTTGAAGGATAAAAACAGGTTAAAACCTCTTGGATTGATTTAAATATTTTACCTCTTCTTCACATTTGTAATTTGAAACTTCTGTGTTTTGTACTAGGGATACTACAAACTCATAAAATCCTATAATGAAGGAGGTAATTTGCGCAGAAGAGGGTAGCATTGTCTTTCCCTCCATGTACTACAGCACCCACCAGTTATCATTGATCTCCTCTAACATCAACAACTGAGAATGGATTCAACCAAGAGAACACTGGTCCTTCACGGATATATGTGGCTGAAAACCTCTAACAAAATTGTTAATGGGGCTGCTTGGCCACTGCCCATCATTTTGCATGCTAGGCGTCACACAGTACACGAATCTCAATATGTTTATTTTTTTCAATAACAATTTCTCTACCGAGCAACATCTTGGGTTCTGTAGAACCCCACTTCAGAAACCTTGGTTTGGAGAGTTTCCAAAAACTACTCTAGCAAAGACCTGGGCAATGTATCTCAAAGAATAGGAAAAATGGGGAGAAAAGTGACAAGATTGAGAAAAATGATTCTTAGAAATTGGTTTACATTGTTGTTTTGCCATCTATTTTAAATATGAATTATGTTTTCTAATCGTATCTCATATTCAGTTATTGGTTGATAAATATGAAAAGGAATTTGTGATATATTCTGTAAAATTTTTGTTTACCATTTTGTTTTGTAGGGCTGCTCTTGAAGAAAATCCTTATTTCCGTTTGAAGAAAGTAGTGAAATGGTATTTGTCAGGATTCTATAAGAAGCCAAAGGTAATGTTAATATTTTACTGTCTTTAGCCTTTTATGAGTGCCTTATATTTTATGTAATCTTTAAATTATTAACAGTTACATTACTTGGCCTCTTTAAGTTAGCAAAATTGTAAAATATTTGATTATTTAGACCTGCATTGTGATTGAAGTCATTTAATTTTATTTTATATAGATTTCATTTACTGTGAAGTTTTATAAGGAGGGTTCTCAGAGGATACAGTTAAACCTGTTTTGACTTAAAGTCTTTTGAATCTTCCGTATTTATAATTTGAAACTTGTATTTTTTTTTTATTAGGGACTAAAGAAACCTTATAATCCTATACTTGGTGAGACTTTCCGTTGTTTATGGATTCATCCCAGGACAAACAGCAAAACTTTTTATATTGCTGAACAGGTATTAGAAATGCATATTACAGAAACAAAACTAATCTGGAAATTATTGAGACATTTTTATAGAATATATTAACACCATAAACTCACTGTTGTTTAGCCTTTCTTATTAGTGAACATTGGGTTAGTATTTTAGTAGCAATACTACTAAAATACTATTAAATATCATATTCCTAAGTAGTAGTATTATAGTCATGGAATCCTTAGACCAAAATAAATCTGTATTTTTCCTTCCTTATCTCCCCCCACCCTTTTTTCTTTTTTGCCAAACCTTTATTTCCAAAACACCTTTTTGATCATGCTCAAAATTCTTCAGTGGTTCTCCAGTTTCAAAATCAAATTTATACCCATTTGTCTGTCATTCAAGGTCCTCCAAATTTTTTTTTTCACTCTGTCACCCTGGGTAACCTCAAACTCCTGGGCTTAAGTGATCCTCCTGCCTCAGCCTCCCAAGTAGCTGGGACTACAGGTGTGTGCCACCATGCCCGGCTAATTTTTCTACTTTTAGTAGAGATGGGGTCTTGGTCTTGCTCAGGCTGGTCTCCTAAGCTCAAGCGATCCTCCTGCCTCGGCCTCCCAGAGTGCTAGGATTATGGGCGTGAGCCACCGCGTCTGGCCCCAAATTTATTTCAAATTAAGTGCTTTTTTGGCCCTCCATGGTAGTCAGACCTGTGTATTCATAACTAAGTAACTTGATTTTGCATTTTCTTGCCACATTGCTTTTAAATTTAACTCTCCCACCCCAGTATTTTTTCTCAGCTATTCTTCATCTAAACAAACCTTGACCTGTCATCCTTCAGGATCCAACTGACTGCAGCTCTGAGTAATTTTCTTTTCTCAAACTTCTGAATTACTTTTTGTAATTATCCATTAAGTTGTTATTTTAATACTTGTGTGGTTTACCTTTTTGTGGAATATTTATTTCCCTAATTGAATTGTTAGCTTCTTGAAGGTATATCCCTTCTCCAATGGTACCTTTTTGTTGAACACATAGTAGACAAAGAGAAAATATTTTAAACTTTCATTAATTTAAACCTATGTGCATTTATATTAATGATCCTCAGTCTTCTTCCCTGTCTGAGGAATATGACATTCTCTTTCAATAACAATGGCTCTTTATTATGATTCTTGAGTGTAAGGAGAATGAGGAGACCATGTGTTCTTTGAAAAACCTTCCTCTTCCCCTGGAGAATTGATATACTCCTCAGATCAAAACTCCTTATCTATATTAATTTTTTAAAAGTTAAGGATTATACCACCTTGCATTTTAGTGCACCATAATTCTTCACAAAATTAAAAAGCTTGAGTCAGATTTAACTGTTTCTGCCTTTGTCTCATTTCAGAAAACATAAGATTTAAATATATTGAAAACATTAGATTATTAAATAGCATATTTGTCAAAGCTTTTGTTTTTTCCTGCAGCCAGTTCAGTAATCCATATGAAGAATAACCACTAAATTAGTTATCCATTGCTGTGTGACAAATTATTGCCCAAACTGAATGGGTCAACACAATATTTATTATCTCACTTGATGAGGTTCAGGGATCTGGGAGCTGCTTAGCTGAGTGGTTCTTGCTCTGGGTTTCTCGTGAGTTTACAGTTAAAATGTCAGCCTTTTTTGCCATCACCTGCATGCTTGACTGGTCTGGAAGATTCACTTCCAAGTTCATCATGTGGATGTTGACAAAAGAACTCAGTTCCTCACATGGGCCTCTCCGTAGGGCTTTTCAAAATATGGAAGCTAGCTTTTCAGAGCTAATGAAAGAGGGAGAGAGAGAAAAAGGGATACCCCTACTTCCCAAGTTGGAATTTGCATTGTTACCTAATTTCAGAGATGACATACTATCATTTCTGCACAAACCAACTTTGGCACAACGTAAGAGGGCCCTACTTAATGGTGTGACTATCAGGGGAGTTCCTTTAGGTGTCAGGAGGCTGGTTACTACAACCACCAATATTTAATACTTGCTGAATGTTTCCTCTTACTCTTAAGATTTGAACTTTTGATGATAGCACAATAATATGCTTATCTTGTTATGTTTTATGTTTTTTTCTTGTGTTTAATAGGTGTCCCATCATCCACCAATATCTGCCTTTTATGTTAGTAACCGAAAAGATGGATTTTGCCTTAGTGGTAGTATCCTGGCTAAGTCTAAGTTTTATGGTGAGTTTTTCCTGTCCCAACCTGTACCTTTTCCTGGGAAGTAGTATTTTCTGGTGAGCTTTTATTTAAGTGTGATGGGCTGTTTTCAGCAAGGAATTTGTATATCATTTTAAGTATCATCTTTTCTTGAGTAATGGCCTTTTCCTGCCCATTCATAAATAGAGGTATGGTTCATTTCATATAAGTATTCATCATATATATGTGAATTCATCACATATATGTAAATTCATCACAGGTATCACTTATGAAAAGACATAATGAATACTCGCTATAGCCCTTTAGTGTATATATTTCTTTTGCCTTTAGCCCTGCCAATTTTTTTGTTTTGTTTTGTCTCAGTGTACCTGAGGAATCAGTCTTCCTATTTTAGTCTTTAAATAGAGAAAGAGTCCAAGTATAGTTAGAACACTTGGTCCAGGGTTAATCAATAATGGTACTGAACCTTGGACCAAATAATATACCTATAAAAATTTTTGCAAGTACAATGGAAAAATAGAGAAATATGGTTGTAGTAGGAAACCTTAATATAAAAACTTTGACAATTCAAACAAATCAAGACAAAAGCTATACCAGTAGAAAATATACTGGTAGAAATGATGTATTCACATATATATGATGAACACTTATATGAAATGAACCATACATCTATTTATGAATGGGCAGGAAAAGGCCATTACTCATAACCTTAAATGCTTTTATTTGGTTTTTAAAATTTTTTTAATGGAGAAAAAGAATTAAATTTTAGCCAAAGAATTTTAAACATTCAAGAAAAAAATTGTTATGGTAAAAATAGGAAAAGCAAAATATATAAACAGAAATCCAAGGTCTGGTTACCAGAGAGGGTGGTGAACCATAGATAATTCTGTGACAGGGAAATCAAAGAGTAGATTTTGACAAGGAACATGGTGTATGCCTTTATTTTTCTTTAAGATGTCTTTTATTCCCCTTAATGTTTGATTTGTTTTGGCTTTCAGGTTTTATTTCCCTTGATGTTTGTTTTAGTTTGGTTTTGAGATTTTTCACCTTGTTTTGTCTGTTTGCTTCAGAAGATGATTGCTTATTTTTTTCCTAAAGGTTACATATATTTCATATTTGGGTTATTTCTTCCCCACTTCACCTCTATCCCTCCACCGCCCTATCCTGTCTATAGCATAAATTGTTTTTATGAGTATGTATTCTATCCTTGTAGGAATTTTTATTGAGTACCAGGTACATAGCTCGCTTTCTGGGATTACTTCAGCAGTTGGCATTTTTTTTTTCTGTGTTATAGTACAATTTGCATATACCAGAACTATCTGTCCCTTTATAATTTGAAAGAATATACTAAATCCAGAATGAACTTAAGATTGTTAGAATTGATAAATATCTGGTTGAATACAAAAGGCATTTTTTCTTATTTTCCCTTTTAATTTCTTTATAATACATAGTACTGTGTTCGAAACAAAAATGTTAACTTTGTTTTGTGAGTTTTATAACATATACGGATGTAACACAAATAACTATAGCACAAAGATCTGGAGGAGAATGGGCCTAGAAGTTGCAACGTTTTCTATTTTATATAAAGTGGTATAATATTAACTGTAAGTAGACTGAGAAATTTTAAATATAAATTTTTTTAATCCCTAAGGTAGTAGTTCTCAACTTGGAGCAATTTTGCCCCCAGAAGACATTTGGCAATGTCTAAAGAGTTTTTGATTTTCACAATTTGGAGATCCAGTAGGTAGAAGCCAGGGATACTGCTACATATCCTACAGTGCACAGGACAGCCGCCTACAATAAAGAATTATTGAACCTAAAATGTCAGTAGTGCCACTGTTGAGAAGCCCTAGACTAGAGGAAGTACATGCATGTGCACACATACAAAATAATAACAAAAAGGACAGGTAAAAAAGCCAATAAGAATATTAAAATGAAATACCTATAAAAATTTAAATAATTTGATCAAGAACAAAAAATCAGAGGGGGCAGATAACAAACATAATAAAATAGTAGCCCAAAACTCAACTATATCATGATTTTGTCAGTGTTAAGGGTTCAAATCATGTAATTTAAAGACAGAGTGCCAGATTAGATAAAACAGCAAGGGCCAACACATTCTAAATGTACAGACACAAATAGTTTGAAAGTAAATGGAAAGTAAAAGTTAAAAGCTAAACTATGCAAACAGTAAGTACGAGGAAGATTTAGTTACTTTTAATAAATTTCAAGACAAAAAGTGTTAACAGAGATAAAGAAAAACATTTCCTAGTAAAAGGTTTAGTACCTCAGGAAAACATGATAATCATAAATGCCTATGTGCCTAATCACAGAACTTCAAAATTTAAACAAAAATAGAATTAAGGAAAGAAAAATAGTCAATTTCAAAACCATAGTTGGAGATTAACACCTTCTCCCAGCAAATGATAGGCAACTGGATAAACTATTAGGTCATCAAATATGAAATGTCCAATTTCCAATCAAAAATGTATTTATTATATCTCAAAATGAGAAGCAGTACAATTACTCAAAGTGCACCTAAACTGTCAACACAGTTTTGCCATCTTAACGGTAGCTTGTTTATGCTAGCAGCAAAGAAGCCTGGAGAGTGAGTGGTGATGAAATTGCAAAAGGCATTTTCCACAGCTTGTTGAGAATTGAGTATTTTTCTTTACAAGAAGTGGTCCAAAGCCTGGAAGAAGTGGTAGTCAGTTGTTGCAAGGTCTGGTGAATACAATGGATGACAGAGTTTCCAAGTCCAGCTGCCATAGTTTGAGCAGCATTGTTTGTGCAACATGTGGTCAAGCATTGTCTTGCTAGAGGATTGGCCTGTCTCTGTTGACTGATCTTGGCTGCTTAGTTGCAAGCATCCTCATCATTTCATCCAATTGGTTGCCGTAGACATCTGCTGTAATCCACTGACCAGGTTTCATGAAGCTGTAGTGAATAATACCAGTGCTGGACCACAGAAAACAGACACCATTAGCTTTTTTGGATGAATATTTGGTTTTGGGCTGTGTTTTAGCACTTCATCTTTATCCAACCATTGTGCCCAATGTTCACAGTTGTCAAAAAGAATCCATTTTTCATCACACATAACAATATGGTACAGAAATGGTTCACCTTTATGTCATGACAGCAAAGGAAAGGTAAGCTTCAAGACGATTTCTTTTCTGACACTCATTTAATTCATGCAGAACCCATCTATCCCGCTTTTTCATCTTGCCCATCTGTTTCAAATGGTCCAATGCTGTTGGAATAGTAACATCAAACCTTGCTGCTAATTCACGCATAGGCTGAGATGGATTTGCTTCCACTACAGCATTTACCTCATCATCATCCGCCTTGGTCTCAGGTTGCCCATGTGGCTCATTTTCAAGATTAAAATCACCAGAACAGAACTTCTCAAACCATCAATGTACTGTGTGTTCATTAGCCACATCCTTCCCATATACTTCGTTGATATTTAGAGTTGTCTGCACTGCCTTCGTTCCACAACAGAACCTATATTTGAAAATAACACAAATTTTTGACTTATATATGGTTTCATAAAAATTGCTCTAAGAAAATACTTGAAAGATACTCAGAAGCCAAAGCATGCCTTTAAAAGAGTGAGGATGTACCTTCACAATAAACATAAAACAAAAACTGTCAAAGTGAAATGTGTGAGATACCAACTGTCAAACTTAGTACTTAAGGAAATTGGACAATAACCTAACAAAAGCAAAGGTATAGAAGACCTGAAAAACACTATCAGTCACCTTAGCCTAATTGATATCTCTGGAACACTACAGTCAACAATTGTAAAATACACATTATTTTCATAATACATTTATGGTGTAGACTGATACAGACCATATACTTGACCAAATAACAAGTCTCTATAACTTTCAAGACTGAAATCTTACAGTGTATGTTCTGCAACTGCAATGAAATAGAATTAGAAATAAAAAATAAGATACCTAGGTAAATGCCAACTATTTGGAAATTAAAACACTTCTAAATAATCCACGAGGCATAAAAAAAATCACAAGGAAAATTAGAAAATACTTTATTATAAATGATAATGAAAATACAGCATATTAGAATTTATAGATGCCGCAAAAGCAGTGCTTAGAGTGAAATTTTAACTTTAAATTAGAAAATGAGAATGATCTAAATCAGTGATTTGATGTTTTAACCTACTGAGAAAAAGAAGAGTTAATTAAACTCACAGTAAGTAAAAGAAAGGAAGCAATAAAGAGTAGAAATCAATGTAGAAAGTGGATAAACAATACAGAATGTCAAAGCATCCAAGAGTTAATTTTAAACTGATAAAGAAAAAGGATGCAAATCAGGAATACCTAAGCAGAATCACTAGTGATCCTACAGACACTGAAAGGATGATAGGTAAAAACAAATTCAAGAAGAGGTATAAAATTTTAGTAGCCTTACGGTCAAAGAAATTGATTTAGTAATTAAAAATCTTTCTTCAAGGATATACTCCAGTGCCACATGTTTTGAGTTCTTCTAAACATTTCAGGAAGAAATAATACCAGTTCTAAACAACTTCTTACAGAAAATAGAGGAGGAGGAAACACTTTTCACCTCATTTTATGAGATCAGGATTACCCTGATCCCCAAACTAGACATTACAAGAAAAGAAAGCTGGAGATCAATATTCTTCATGAATATACACGCAAAAAATCCTTACATTAGTTGTAAGTTAGTAAATCAATATATGAAGGATAATATATATGTACATATACACATAAATACAAGTGTACATAAAAAGGATGTATATCATAATCCATATATCAAAAGAATAATATATCATGATGAAATGGGGTTTATCTCAGGAATACAGGGTTGATTTATCACCTGAAAAATCAAACAGTGTAATTCACCATATTAATAGAATAAAGGGGGAAAAAGTATGATTTCAGTAGATGTAGAAAAAGGATTTGACAGAATTCAACATGTATGGTAAAAGCTCTTAACAAACTAGGACCAGATTAAAGGCATATACAAAAAATACATAACCAACTTCATACTTTTAAGGTGAAAATTGAATAATTTCTACCTAAGATCAGGAACAAGGCAAGGATATTTACTCTTGTTATTATTATAATACTTCTATACAAAATTGTATTAAAAGTCCTAGCCAATACAGTAGGCAAGTTAAAGACAGAAAATGCATACAGATTGGAAAGGAAGATGTTAAATTATTTGCATACCTGATCTATGTAGAAAATCTTCAAGAATATACAAAAAAGCTAATAGAACTAATAAGCAAATTTAGTAAGGTCTCAGGATACAAGGTCAAAATATAAAAATCAGTTGTATTTCTATATACTAGAAATGAATACTTGCAGAATCAAATTTAAAAAATTATTTAAATAGTATCCAAAGAATAAAATATTTAGAAATAAATTTAATGAAAGATGTGTAAGACTTGTATGCTATGAAATTTTATCATTGATTGCACTTTGATATTTCATGTATATTTATTTTTCTAAATTGTCTATAGAATTATTAATCATAAATATTTAAAGCTTGAGACTTAACTAAGTAATGTGACTTGCAGATAAGAAATGATGTTATATTAAAAAAGATACATTATATAGTGAAAGTGTTTTGTTGAATATTCTACATGGTTAAAATTTCTTATAACCCTCATAACATAACAAGGACATAACTATACCTCTTAACAGTACTTGTTTTGAAGAATGAAAGTATGGATGAAATATGTTTTAGATATAAGGTACTGAATACATGTTTGAGCACATTGAGATTGAGACATTTTTAAAACATTCCACTGTAGATGTCTGGTAGGTGTCCTAAATGCAGTTTGTTCTGAATTGGCTGAATTAGTTTTGTGAAATTTAATAAAGAATACTTATTTCAGGAAACTCATTATCTGCAATATTAGAGGGAGAAGCACGGTTAACTTTCTTGAATAGAGGCGAAGATTATGTAATGACAATGCCATATGCTCATTGTAAAGGTAAATATTTTCTATACTTGAATTAGATATTCCTTAAACACTTTTTTAGTAAATGTATATAGCCATAATTTGTTACGTTTTGAGATTGATGGAGTCAGACTGTGGTTTGTTTGAAAGCATCCTTGGTTTACATATACTTAAGATTCTTGCTGTCATATGCTGAATATTCCTGTGGTGAATTAATTTACCCATAACGAACTTTTTGTGATATGTACTTTAGTCTGAAAAGACTACTATATGATAATGGAATTTCTTTGCACTTGCCTTTTGTGCAAATTTTGAAATTTGATGAAATTGCCCATTATTTCAGAATCCTTAAAAGTAATTTTCATCTTCTTATACCACCAGCCTTTTTAAAAATTTAATTTACTATTTTTTAATCTACTGAGTCCTTTAAAAAATTTTTCTCATCCCTATTTGGCAATTTCTTAAAGTTAATGTATTATACTTTTCCCTCATTATAAGAATACAGATAAGGATATTAAATAATAACTGTCATTTACTATGTGCTAGACACCCAACTAGCACCCAGCTATTCAGTGCACTTCACATTTATAAACTCATTTAATCATTTCAGCAGCCATATAAGGTAGGAATATTATTATCCCTGTTTTATGAATGAGAAAAATAAAGCACAAAGCAGTTATTTGCCTGAGAACACACAGCTAAGATACACCAAAGTTGAGATCTGAACCCAGGCAGTTTACCTCAGCAGTCTGAACTGTTAACTGCTTTACATCAGCTGAAACACTTGGCTTGATCATTATTTGCACCCTCCTTTCCAACCCATTTCTTAAAAATAACTTTTTTGGTAATTATCCTCTATTTTAGGAACTGATTCATGAAAACATGGAAATGATTTAATATGGCCTCATTTCATAGATGAGAAACCTGTGAGGGTTAAGATCTTATCCAAGGCCAACCCAGCTAGTACAAAAGTGGCCAACTTGTGGCCTCAGGCTAGACGATTCTTAGAGTTTCATGTGTAGTTCTTGAAATAGACATAAAGTAAAACATCTTCAGTTATGAATTGATAAGTACATATATTTTTAAATTTTATATCATTTGGAATAAATAAAATTATATTCCATGTAGGTACCCATGCCATACCCAACTAGCAATAGGGAAAAATTTTTATAACAATGTTTTTATTGTGTGAAGAAAGTGAGATTGTAACTGCTTGTGAATGGGCATAGAAAATGATTATTTTTATAAAGTTTTCCACCCTGTGCATTTTCTAAGGTGTGTTCCCCAAGTCACTAGTCTCACAAATTGTTTTATAAAATAAAAGTTCCATAGGCAAATAAGTATGAGAAACATTGCATAGTCTATTACTCTTTTGGAAATTAGCATTGTACATTTGCATATGAAAGGCTGCCTCAACAGCTTAGTCTTACAACAGATGCATACACACAACCTGTTTAACTTTGTTAAACTTACAATTTCCCCAACTTTTAGCCACAAAACCTATTTTTTTTTTGTTTGCTTGCTTTATTTATACAGTTGATTCTTGCTATTTGCAGTAGTTATGTTATAGAAAGTTACCACAAACACCAAATTGGCAAATATTGAACCATTGCTTCCAGGAGAAGTACGGAGTTAGGTTTCTGTGAACCCCTTGTCACAACATTTTCATCAAACAGTCAATACATAAACTTGTTTTATGTGTGTTTCTGTTTAAAGACACCTTATTTAACTATAACATTAATTATATGTTGTTGATTCATTAACATTGAACTAACAACAGCCAAGAACACTAAAACTCATGCCTGAACAAAGCTTTAACACACACACATTCTCTGTAAGGTAGTACATCACAGCCTTCTTGTACTTGGAAACACTAGACAGCACTTTAGCACTACACTTGGTCCATTTTAAACAGCAAAATCAACAAAAAGCACAAAAATATGAAAAATACAGTACCAAATGTACTGTAAAAGGGGCTTTTTTTTTTTTTCTTTCAGCATGAAAGTTGAAACAAAGAAGGCAAAGTGTTGCCTCAGCTTGAAACGTGTGCAGTGGGTAGCTCAAATTTTCTGCCACTCTGTGCATGTCTGCAAATGACCACAAAAACACTATGGGTACTGATATTTTAGTCAGTAGGTGAATTTACAAATATGGAATCTGCACATAATGTGGATCAGCATAATGTGATCAGCTGTTATCTATTTATATACTACAGAACCAACTTTATGTCTATATTATAGATTTTTATTGGATGAATGCCCTTGAATTATGTTTCTCTTAGAAGGAGATTAGATTACAAAACTGTGCTTATTAGCCATTGTGTCTCTTTCTCCATTTTTTTTTTTTTTTAGGAATTCTTTATGGCACAATGACACTGGAGCTTGGTGGAACAGTCAATATTACATGTCAAAAAACTGGATACAGCGCAATACTTGAATTTAAACTAAAGGTTAGTAGGGAATGATAGTAGGTATCACCTAATTAAAGGGGAGGTGTGTTATAAATATGGAATAAAGAGCACAGTTTGGTTCCTTAATTAAGGACTAAATATAAGAACACAATTCAAGTCAGATCAAGTGCACCTAAGGGATGAGGGCAAGGCCGGGTGAATATCTTGCCTGAGGAAAGTCTAAGATAGCTGCCTTGGAAGATTCAAATGAACACAAAGACATCATTTTTTGTTTTTAATTTTAATAAAACTGTTGGTATTTTGTAAGAGGGGAGATTTAAGAAATGATTAGATAGAAGTTTCTTAATAAAAGCATTGCTTTACAAAATGCCAGAAGGTATGTATCAACTTGTGCTCTAGCTGTATACACACACTAAAACAGAGTTGTATTAGTTACTATTTCTGCATAACAAATTACTCTTAAAACTCACAGGCTTAAAAATAACCATGTTCTGATCCTCGTGAATTCTGTGCATCAGGAATTTGGGCAGGGCATACTGGGGATGGCTTGTCTCTGCTACAGTGTCAGGGGCCTCAGGACGACTTTCAGGCTGTGAGTGACTTATAGACACTTCGGGGCTGGAATCATCTGAAGGCTTATCACTTAACATGTTTGATGCCTGGGCTGGGCTGACTAAAAGACTAGGGCTGCTAATCCAAGCATCTGTATATGTGGCCTGCCATGCTTGGTTCCTCGTAGCATGGCAGCTTCAAGTTAGATAGACTTCTTACTTGGCAGCTTAGGTTTTCCAAGTAAAAGTGTCCTGGTGAGCAAAGCAGAGGCAGCATTTGCCTTCTGTGACCTATCCTCAAAAGCCAAATTAAGTCACTTCCACCATCTTCTATTAGTTGAAGAGTTAAAAGCCCACTCAAATTCATGGGAAGCATTGTAGACCCTGCTTCTCAATGGAAGGGTGGCAAGGTCTCATTGAAGAACATCATGTGGGCTGGAGGGCAGAAGGGTAGATATTATGGAGGCCATCTTTGGAAATACTGTTTGCCTCAGAGTGAAAGGGAAATTTAAGACCTTTTCACAGTTGTTGTAGGACAATACATTATGTTCAGATAAAAATATTTCTATGCACTACAGAATATTTATTACTAAATTGCTCATGTTGATATCTAGCTGATCAGCAATTTTGCTCTAATAAAAAAAATCTCTGAACGTATTATTTGATGCAGTGTTCTTTGATTTTTCTTTCATCTTAGCAAATTTTTACTTGTATGGTGATGTTAATATTTGAATATCATGACAAAAGAGCTCAAACGCATATATAACACCTTTAAATATCATATTGGAGCATCAAAATTTCGCCCCTAAGGAGAGACATCAGTAAGGCAATATAGTAACTGAAAATATATTCCTTCTTATTTTGTTTTTTGGAGGGTTTTTTGGCTATATATTTTACTTTATTTTCTTTTGAAGGGGAGATGGTGTTATTTCTTTCCATAGATCGTTAAATCCCTTAGGTTTACTGAGTTATTGCTTAATGTCACATTGATAGGGCACAGCTTTGAGAGTTAGGAGAGAACACAGGACCCGAGAGAGAACAGGACATGAGTCATTTATGTCAATGTGATCTTTCTGAATATGTTTAGTTTTTTTTTATTAATACCTATTTTTTCTACTGCAACAATTTAAATTTCTTTTTATTAAACATTTCTAATGAAAATTTGAGCCAGTATTTTCCCATTTGTGCCTTTAAGAGCACTATAACTATACAGTTGCTTTGTTTTGTCTGTATTATATGTAAATATAAGCTAAAAATAAAATGCTTAACATTTTCTTTTTTAAAAGCCATTTCTAGGTAGTAGTGATTGTGTTAATCAAATATCAGGAAAACTTAAATTGGGAAAAGAAGTCTTAGCTACTCTGGAAGGCCACTGGGTAAGTATTATATATTAGTTTTACAAAAAGAATTTATTCTGTGGGAAAAAATAATTACATTTTAAAATAAAAAGCTTATTTATTCCATTGCTAAAAGCAACATTCAATATAAACTTCAGCTTAATAGCAGATTTTTTGGTATTTTGTTATCAACAATATTTAGTTTTATATATTTTATCTTTCAAAAAAAATTTATTTTTTTTTTTTTGCTATAGAGTCTCGCTCTGTTGCCCAGGCTAGAGTGCCCTGGTGTCAGCCTAGCTCACAGCGACCTCAAACTCCTGGGCTCAAGTGATCCTCCTGCCTCAGCCACCTGAGTAGCTGAGACCACAGATGTGTGCCACCACGCTCAGCTAATTTTTTCTATTTTTAGTTGCCCGGCTAAATATATTTATATATATATATATATATATATATATATTTTTTTTTTTTTTTTTAATAGAGATGTCGTCTTGTTCTTGCTAGGCTGGTCTTGAACTCCTAACCTTAAGCGATCCTCCCTCCTCAGTCTCCCAGAGTGCTAGGCTTACAGGCATGAGCCACTGCACCCAGCCACCAGAATTTTTAAATTAGTAGAAATAGCTAACACACATATCACTTACTATGTAAAGCATTATTTAAAAATGCTACTCATATTAACTCATTTAATATTTAATATAACCCTGTGAGGTGGGTACATAGGTGCCCATTTAATTATTGTTTGTTATTTTCTCCATTTTATAGAGGAGCAAACTGAGGCACAGAAAGTTTAAATAATTTGCTCAAAGTAAGTGGTAGAGTAAGAATTCCAGTCCAGGAACTCTGGCTCCAGGGCTTTTACACTTACTGCCTCTCACGTAGAAGAAAGAGGCCTGGTTCCAATTAGAGTTATATTCTTTTAGAGGAACATGGAAAGGATATAGTTGTATATGAGAGCAATGGCTTTTATTCACTTCTCTGCTGATCTAATTTCATATTTATGTAATTTTATTAAGAGGAGCTTAAATACAGGATCATGGCACTACCTAGATGCACCCTCACTGTGAACACTGAATATATTCTATTTTCTGCATTATAATAAGGAGAAAATGCTGAGAAGTATGAGAGAATGAAATTGGATTTAGGGACTCAGCTAAGTGGCCACATACACTCTGACAAAATTTTTAATTGACTTCTATCTGAATGTCATTTGGAAAAAGATACAGCAGGAGTCTTTTTTTAAAAAAATGAAATTTCTGAAATTTTGCTCAAATGTTTAATGCTCAGAAAGGCTCTTTCAGACGTGTATGTATGCATTTATTCAGTCCATTGATAGTCAACATCATCTCGTAGCTGCAACTAAATATGTGTTCTACTTTGACAGTTTGAAGATGGTTGTTGAAACTTTGCATGTAATGTTTGAAATTTATTAAGTAAAACTTGTGAAATGTCATGAACTTTCTTTGTATTCAACTAAAATTTTTTAATTGACTAGTATGACATTTAATTTTAATGTTTTTGTAAAAATAACAAATTTGGGGCTTTTGGAAAAGTGCTGGTTATATTTGTTTTTAAAATGTGTTTGGAGGATTAAGTAATAGAAAGAAAGTATTAATATATTACTATACTATATAATCCCCTTCTAAATAAAGATAATTCTCTACATTAATTTTTAATTTCTTTAAATGTAGGATAGTGAAGTTTTTATTAATGACAAAAAGACTGATAATTCAGAGGTTTTCTGGAATCCAACACCTGACATTAAGCAATGGAGATTAATAAGGCACACTGTAAAATTTGAAGAACAGGGAGATTTTGAATCAGAAAAGTAAGTGTACCATTTTCAGCTAACTTCATGAAGATCAAAGAGTATTTTTAATCTCTTAATAATATGGTCATTTGCTCACTTTTCTCTGCCTTCTTTCATATTTTAAGTCAACAAAAAAGTTCATCATTTGTGGGATGTTACCATATCCTGTTTTGGTATATGTAAATGTCAAATAAATATAACACAAATCATCTTGTTTTTCTGCAGCTCAAAACTAAAACTTTCCATTTTTTCCTTTCTCTTCTTATTTGCTTCAGTACCTTAAAAACAAAAAAGCATTTTTTGTGATAGGACTAATAAGTAATTCTTAGTTTCTACCTGGTAGCTGATTTCTAACCTGGTTTAGGCATGTAGAACTCTAGGTGAAGGGAGTGGTAAAGAATCTACTTTTGTTCTGTTCTCTGAAACACAAGAATAATGTCACTGGATGGGCTGGCTTCCAAAGGACTTACATTAGTTGGGTAATTATTAAGGCCATAGTTTCTGTTTTTAAGTCATGAAATTCTTGATAGATCACTTATATTTATTATATACACATTGCCCAGTGTTATTCTTATTATATCCCTTCGTACTGGGACAGGGGGACTTCTGTGTAAGAGATACTTTGCTAGGCACTTGATACACATTATGCATCCTTGTCCTCACTACACGTTCCCACGTGTATCATTCTCATGGGGACTCAAGTCTATGTGAACTTTCCCTTCTACACTCAAAATTGAGATTGTCAAGGATGAAAGAATATGTATGCCCCTGTTCTGAAAATTCTGTTTTAGCCATAACCACATGATGTTCTCCATCCAGAGCTAAGGTTTGCCAAGGCAAATGATAATTTTTGAGGTGTGGATTTAATTCATATTTTAAAGATGAAGAAATGAGACTTAGGATAAGTAACTTTAAGTTCACCAGCTAAGAAGTGGCAGATCTAGGATTCAGCCCAAGTCTGTCTGATCCTAAAGCCTTTGTTCTTTCAGTTTTTACATGCTGCCTTCCCAGATGGGTGGAAAATAGATGTTATACTTTTATTTAACAGATGAGAACACTAGTAGGGGAAATCGTTTTACTTTAGTAGACTTTTCTGTTAAATCAGTGGTTCTCAACACTGGCTGCACATTAAAGTTCCCTGATAATTCATGCATGCAAGATTGAGAAGCACTGCATTACACTAATGGATCTTTGAGGCCAGTAAATCTTAAACAGTATATATAACAGTCGACAGGGAAACTTGTTAAAAGTGTAGATTCTTAAGCTCTACCATCTTGGGTCAGCAACATTCACTACCATTTGTTTAATAACCCATGTAATAAATTTCTCTTGCCAAGAAAATTAGTCTACTTATGAACAGGTGTCTCTCTACTAAGACACTGGATTTTTAAAACTTGACTCATTTCTAAGCATATGAGCATAAGTGCTGTCAAAGCCAGAAATCCATATGAGCATTATTTTCTCTCAAGGGGAGAAATCTATTATATATAGATTTGATTTTCTGTTGCTTTTTTAATACTATGTATTAGACTCTGGCAGCGGGTAACTCGAGCTATAAATGCCAAAGACCAAACAGAAGCTACTCAAGAGAAGTATGTTTTAGAAGAAGCTCAAAGGCAAACTGCCAGAGATCGAAAAACAAAAAATGAAGAATGGACTTGCAAGCTATTTGAACTTGATCCACTCACAGGAGAATGGCATTACAAGTTTGCAGAGTAAGTAATTAAACAGAGTTTATTTCAAACAATATATTAGCATAGTTTGTGGCCTTTATTTCTAGAATATTTGTTAGATGGTTTTTTTCCTTAAACCATATATATTAGTGTAAGATTTTAAACTAGATGTTCCATTCATTATAAACTTTATAATAGTATTAATAGCCTATCAAATAAGCTGAGGATCAGATTAGATATAGGAAAATCTTAATATTAGAACTATACATATAATTATTAATGAAAATCTCATAATAGAATAGAAAGTTTTTAAATTCTTTGTTCAGTCATCAAGCAAATTTTTTTTTTTTAATTTTATGTAGTACCCGACCATGGGACCCTCTTAATGATATGATACAGTTTGAAAAAGATGGTGTTATCCAGACCAAAGTGAAACATCGTACTCCAATGGTATGTAGTAACTAGATCTGCCAGGTATATAAATTTATTAAATCTTTATGGCAATAAATATTTAAAATTTGCTTCCAAAATTTAAAATTTGGGGTAAGCAAAATGGCAGAGTACACAGTTCCAAGGATCTTGTTACTCAAAAGAAACAATTAAAAATGATCAAAAGATGTGAATATAATTAATGCCACTTAATTGTACACTAAAAATGGTTAAAATGGCAGAATTGTTTTTATATATGTTGTCACAATTTAAAAGTTTTAAATTGTGTTTCTTCCTTTAACAACCCTAACAGATAGAGACACACACATCATCTGCATTTCCTCCTAAAGGTGGACTTTCCTGATCAGGATAAATCTTTGTATATTTCTAGTTGTACTGCTGACTTCTTTTATCATTTTTAATAAGTTTCTCACTAGTCTTCATCAATCTCCCATTTGAACCTAGTTTAAGAATATGGATTTGTATTCTAAATGTTAGAAAACTTTAAGTCTCCAGCATTTGAAGTAGTAGTATAGATTGAATCCAGAACCTGTCTGCTTATTGTATATTATAGAAATTTTAAGTACATGAATAAGATTTTGCAAAATTATTCCAAGGAATAAGTAATTGGGGATAATTCCTGTTAGAATGGTGGACAGGTAAGAACGTACTTAAAGACTTGTTGACCACTGATTTTCTGTTTTTCAAAGCATGTACATTACCTTGTCTTTCTTATTCTAGTTTCTTCTCTTGCATTGAAGTTTTTATTAATAAATTTCATACTGATGACTGGAATTGCAAAACTGTCAATAGGATAGACTCTAAAGTTTATTATTCTAAGGAAAATTTAGCCCTAGTTGATGGTTTGATATACTTCTGAATCTTGTGCGTGCACTTTAAATGCTTTTAGTAAGTTTAAATAATGCTCTGCAAAGTAACAGTATCATTTCTATTTATTATAAGATGCTTTCTGTATTACGCAACTGTGACTAAAAGTAAATAATTAAAATAACTTTATTGGAAACCCAAAGTTGTTCAATGAGAATGTTTTCAACATTGGGAACAAGATAAGTATGATTTATGAACGCTATTACTTAACATTCTGAGATTATATATATATATATATATATATATATAGTATACTGGTGATACTAGGTGATGCAGTCAGAGAAGTTGGGAGATCCATATTCATATTTGTGTGTGCATAAAAATATCTCTAGATGCAAACTAATAGTGGTGGGTACCTATTTACTGGGATAAACACTGGGTGTATAGAGGTCAGGAGTGGGAGGGAAACCTCTTCATTATATGTTTTACTTTTTGATGTTTGTGCCAAATTGTTTCCTATTAAAATAAAGATAATTTGATTACATGAATGCATCCCATCTTATTTGTTAAATTTTAATTAGACTGTTTCACCTTTGTCTATATTTATGAATATCATGCCCTATTAACAGATAATTTTGACTGTCTTGACAGACAAAATACAGTATAAATTCACATAATATTGATTTTATTTTTTTCAGGTTAGTGTCCCTAAAATGAAACATAAACCCACCAGGCAACAGAAAAAAGTGGCAAAAGGATATTCTTCCCCAGAACCTGATATCCAGGACTCATCTGGAAGTGAAGGTAAAAATATTTATTGCAGACTCTTCACATTAAGAGTCTAATTTTTGAGAAAAATATTACTGTAGTATATTCAATATATGAAATAGCTTTTTATATTAACTCAAGAAGATACATAAGAGTTTTGGTAGGGGCAATAATGGGGAGTACAAAAGCTATTTGAGATCACAGATAAGCTGTAAGACCACCATGAGGTAAAGGCATGGGAAATGAAAAAAGGGGAGTCATACAAATAAGAACTACACTGTAATAGTAGTTCTTAAGCCTTATTAGCCTCTGAAAAATTGTTGATGGTTCTTTAGGCTGAATTCAGAAAGTATTTTTTGAGCTTTGAGCTCAGTTCCATGCTTCAAAAAAGTTTTTCATTCCCAGAATAAATTATTGTAGTGTTTGGAAGTCACGGGCAAGTAAAAATAAAACTATATTAAAAACGTATGGACTACTAGATTAAATAATATGCCATTTCTTGTTCAAGTCAGATAATGTGTAACCTGTCTTGAACTACAATTGAAATATAATCAAGAAAAGATTAAGGTACTGTTTGAGACATTGTGAGAAAATTTAAAAAACTTTAAGCCATAATCTCTGCTAAGTTTACACTAAGCTGGGGAGCCCATTTTCACCTACAGACATAGTACTAAAAGGTGAATAAATGGTAAATAGCAGGAAATTTGTAAATGGTAAGGGATAAAGAGTTTAAAGGAGAGGGAGCACAATTCAATTTTAGGGAAGGTTCTTAGAAGAACCCTGATGAATTACTATGATTTCTAATGGATTTATAGCAATCTAGGCTTGGGGGGGTGGGGTGGGGTGCGCATACTGAAATAGTAGAGGAAAATCAGTAAAGATTTAAATTAAATGAATAAAGATTTAAAAGCAAGAGTCACATAAAAACAGGAGTACCAGTGTGCTAAGATGGGGTATTGGTTATAGTGTTGTTGTTCCTATTTTATAGGAAACTGAGACACAGACTTAACCTGCCCAAGGTCATATACCCCTTAAGGAAATGTGTGTGTGTATAATATATGCAGATATTTTGGCTCCTTAATTCACCCTCTTATCCACTCCACTGTATTACCTGTAATGTATCAGCTGGAATTTATTGAGTAATTAATATATTCTAGACTGTATGTTAAATATGCCTTACAACAACTCTGTGAGGTTGGGTATTATTATCCCTATTTTAAAAATGAAAAAGCTGAGATTTGGAGAGAGGTTAAGTAAGATCTGAACAAAAAAATGGAAAGGAAGGAGTGGATATGAGAAGGGATTTGAAAAAAACCTATATAGCTTGCTGGTTGGCAATAAAAATTTGCAGAAGTATCAAAGCCAACTGAAGAGGTTTAAAATATGGGTAACCAGGGGAATAAAAATAACATTAACAAATAATAAAAAATTTTAAAAGAAGCTCAAAAAGCCAACTTCTTCAAATGTAGACAAACGGGCAAGGGACAGATAGTAATACCTTCCCCAAATTAATAGATATATATATTTTTCTAATTATTTCTTTTTTAAAAACTGGTGCCATCCAAAATTTAATTTGTTTTTACTTAAATATATTCATAATGTTCATGTCTGAAACTTCAAAAAATACAGAGTATTAGTATTATGCTAATCTTGAAGCTACAAAAACTAATGCCTAGGGAAATTTTTATGATATGGGACTCATTAAGTTGAACTACAGATTGTGTTTATGATTACAACTTCATTCTAAATGTCTTTTTAGCTCAAGTAAAACCAAGTACAAGAAGAAAGAAAGGGATAGAACTGGGAGACATTCAAAGTTCCATCGAATCTATAAAACAAACACAGGAAGAAATTAAAAGGTAATATATACACACTGACAGTGGCTATTCATTTGAGTCCAGAGGAGTAGTCAAGAATCCTGTTACGTAGGAAATCATATGCAAACTTCACATTTCTATAACATTGCTAAGCTAAAACAGAACATTGGCCTCTATCATCTGAGGTCTGACATTTATGAAATTCTTCTAGCACTAAAGTACTGGAGGCAAGGGGGAGGTTGTTTATTCTCTGGGAGAGTACAGTTGGTATTTGCTTCATGTTATTGCTGTAGCGTGCTAGGAATGTAGCTGCATTGAGTGTGGAGGTGGGGTTGTTTCTGAGAAAGTCAATTAACAAAGGCTCTACAGTCCCTTTTGTGCATGGCTAATATTTAATTGGAATGTACCAGTTGTTGAAATACTGAAATACTTGCATAACAGTGGGGCTGTGGAGACCTTTGAATGCTCTTGCAGTCCCAGACTCCTCCCCCTACACATCACCCCATGATCCAGCAACTAAAGATTATTAACACTTAGGGGGTTTTCTTAGAGAAGGAAGGGTCCTGATCCTATTCCATTGCTAAGGCTAGCATGAGTTCAACTGGTTGACTCCCGTGCTGTATCAGTTGTTAAAGAAGTTTACTATTAGCCCAGCTGCTTTTATATATTCGGCACTCAGTGCTAGATGTTCTGGATGATTCGGAAAAAAAGGAGAGAAGTTCTCTGTTCTTGGAGACCTTGTGGCTTAAATTTAGTTGCTATTTTCATATCCAGCCTTGTCTCCTCCCATTCCCCTGCACCCATCTCATACTCTAGTCCTGTGAAACTCCTTACATCCGAGAACATGCTGTGCTGTCTCATCTTTGGACCTTTGCCCACACTGAATCCACTTAATTGCCCTTCCTCTCACCTTGCCCATCAAGAATAAATCCCTGAGTTTATTCAAAATTAAACTCAAATGCCACCCTTCTTTATAACATTTTTAATCACTTACCCTGCCCTGTAGGGTTAATTAATCCCTCAACTCAGCTTGCATGGCTCCCTATACATACTCCTTTTGAGTACTTAATACACTACAGACTCGTTATTGTGTTTATCTGTCTACCCTAAAGGGGTCTAAAGGACTATGAGCTGCTTTAGGGCAGGGAGCATGTCTTATGCATCTTGGTATCATCAGCCTTATGTAAAGTGTTCAAGTTTACTAATTTAATTATATTTAAAAATTCATTAGCCTACTTGATTGTTTTGCCTCCTTTCTTTCTCTTTTTTTATACTGGTAAAACACTTTAAGAACAGAAATCCAAAAAAGAAATGGTGGTTCCCTAATCAGCTTTTTTTTAGCCAAAAGCATTTAGAGTGGGTGACATGAGGATAGTGTAAACTCATTTTATGACTAAATTAACATTGTATTTTTGTTAGCATATGAAATGCCTATAGAGCATTCTTCAAGTTGGGAATGTTATGAAATCTATTTAGTATTTTTTCCTGGGGAATTTAGGATTTTCTTCTGCCTCCACCTCTATCTCTCTAAAGATAGTGAGCCAATAAAGAAGCAAAATTTCTGTTTTAAAACCACTGTTATAACAGAGAAGGTTGATATATTTCTATATCATCAAACTTTAACAATTATGTTTGATGCATATGATTAAGTAACATGTTTGGTACAATGTGGAATTTAGATTTAAACAAAGCCTAATAATGGCTTCACAAAGCATAATCAGCTCCCTGTTTGGGTAGTAGTAATGGATTGAACTAGTTACTTTAGATAATGTAATTAAATGCTCTGTGAACATATATTATCAAATTGTGAGTTCTGTGCTAACATTTTTGGCAAATCATTATAAAATTTATTGTTGTTTATTTTTGTAGGAATATTATGGCTCTTCGAAATCATTTAGTTTCAAGCACACCTGCCACAGATTATTTTCTGCAGCAAAAAGATTACTTCATCATTTTCCTCCTGATTTTGCTTCAAGTCCTAATAAACTTCATGTTTAAATAGAAGTTCTCTACAGTTGAATCAATGAACTAGGAAGATTAGATTTGGCCTAGGACCAATGTTCAAGTTGGATTGGTCTGTACTAAAACATCACAATATTTCTAAAACAAAAAACCTAGGAAATAAATGTAGAGGTGTTGACCTTTCATATCTTTTATCTTTAACCTGAAACAAGAGCTATCCTGTTTAGTTATCAAAGTGACCTGTGTGTTAAGTGCCAGGACATTCGTAGCTTTTGTGAGAATGTGTACATGTGAATATAATAAATCCACATGTATACACAGTTGTCTCTTATGTACTCTTACCTGATAGTAGTCTTTGTATTCTATAGTATGTTCTGAGATACGTTAACATTGTTCATAACAAAAATGCATCAACCTTATAAATATATGTATAATAATCTATTTTCTTCATAAAAACAGGCACAAAGCTTTTATCAATAAGGAATTACAGACTGAGAAATGATGGAATAATAGACAGGATTGATGCAATAGACTGTACTGTTAAAATAATTTCCAAAACACCCAGCTTCAATTGTCTTCTTAGAAATAGCAAAAAAAGGCCGGGCGCGGTGGCTCACGCCTGTAATCCTAGCCCTCTGGGAGGCCGAGGCGGGTGGATCGCTCGAGGTCAGGAGTTCGAGACCAGCCTGAGCGAGACCCCGTCTCTACTAAAAATAGAAATAAATTATCTGGCCAACTAAAAATATATATAGAAAAAATTAGCCGGGCATGGTGGCGCATGCCTGTAGTCCCAGCTACTCGGGAGGCTGAGGCAGTAGGATCGCTTAAGCCCAGGAGTTTGAGGTTGTTGTGAGCTAGGCTAATGCCATGGCACTCACTCTAGCCCGGGCAACAAAATGAGACTCTGTCTCAAAAAAAAAAAAATAGCAAAAAAAATGTGTGAATGGTCAGTGAATATATTCAGAGAGACAGGTGGCAAATTGCTTTTTAAAAAGTTTACACAGATTTTTTTAACCCCTAGAATTTAATGTTTATAGAAACAGGTATATATGTACTTATGTGTATATCAATATTAAAAAACTTGTACGCAACTACTTGGATTGATTACAGTACCAGTTTAAGCACTTGTTTAAAAAAGTGTAGTCAAATTCACTGCTGTCTTTTTTTTATGTTTTTTTAAGTCAGCTGGTCCCTAACTTAGGCCAAATTCTAGAGATGTTTAAAGGGCATATGAAATGCTGATAATGGATGTTTTATTCATTATGAAAAATTTCTTTTAGCTTTCATTTAGACCCTAATGTGTTCAGTGAATCAGTAGAATACAAAAATTATAACTACTATTTTACTTCAAAAGCCAAAAAGAGAACAGCAGTAAGACACTATGGTGGCCTTTATGTGTACATTAAAATTGGTTTCTTTAAAATGTGCAATAAGTTGAACATCTGAGAAGAGTATCAAGTTCTGAAGTTTAATTCTTTATTACCCCCCTTTGTTCTTAGTAACTTCTTTCTGTGGCAAAACCACAATTCTTTAAGATTCCTTTTGTTCAGGCTCAGGCACACTTTTTCCTAAGATTTTGTTTGTTTCTTCAGTTTAATATTTTGACATTGTGTTTTTACATACATATTTATAGAACTCAAGAGCAAGTTTTGCCAAGGCAGTTAAATTTAGGAACATATAGTCTTAAAATATGTCTTAGAATCCTGAAAGAATAGATTTTGAAATAATTATTAATGAAAATGAAGGTCAGAGAGAAGAATTGCTCTGGCCACATTTGCCTTTGACTAAGAAGAGACTGTGAGACACTAGCAAAATTACAATCAACTGTTTATGCTGTGATAAATATAAAATCAAGGGATGATTGCTAAATTATGAAAATTAAAATGATAAAAAGAACCTGTTTTCTTTCCCTAACCAGTATAGCTATCTTAAGTACCTTTAGGTTTCTATGAAGAACAATTTCCCATGTTTTTTTGACAAAATAATGTTGTATTCTCTATGTACATGTGAAGTTATTTTTTAAATTGATAAAAGCATAAATAAGGTATACCTATAGCCAGTATTTTCATGACTACATTAGAGTGAGTGGTTTTTTTGGTTATATTTCATATTTGTCAATATAATTTTTGTATTCACATTCTGTTACCAATGTTATGCCCAACTGCCTATTCGTTGATATATGATAGTTTGTAAATACTGTGCAATTTTATCTTTTTTTATGGTTTAAATTAGTGTTTATATTACATATAACTTGATTGGCTGATCACAAAAGTAATTTCATCATTAAACCCTGAAAACTTAAAATTTTTTGTTGGTGACCCACCTCTTAGGGTTTTGGTCTTATCCACTTGTATGTTATTTTTATTTGGTCCAAATGGTGTTTTATTTGTATGGATATCTTCTAAGATTAGAAAGGTATTTTCTTCATTTAAAAAAAAATTCTTCTAGGGCAGATGTTATTGGTTTTTACCCAAAGAGTCAAAAACTATTTCATAAGAAAGAGCAGGGTTATACATGACTGTTTTTAATACACTAAAAGCGTATTTCTAATCCAGTAGTCCTTTTAATGCTTTTAGTTGTATGAATTCCTTTCTGTGAACTGAACACAAAACTCAGGAATTGGTGGCTTAATTTTAGATCAGTGCTTATACTAGGATTAGTATGTGAATCTTTAAAACACATAATTCATTTTGTATTTAGCCATAATATGTAATTGACTTTGAATGTCCTTTACCTGAGAGTAATCTTCCTTCACACGTGGATTCATAATGTGATTTACAGTTTCCAGTTGTCTGAAAGCCTCATAATGGTTTCTAGGATTTACAACTTTATGACCAGTTTTCTTCAAAAAAGTTTATCAAAATTTTATTTTCCCACATGAAAACTTAGATAAGTAATAATTATTGACATGTGCATTTCTTTCTTAGTTGTTAAATTACTATGCCATCAGTTATCCACCATTTAGTAAGAGATGTAGCTGGCCCAGGATAAGGCAATAAATAGGGCATGTGAAATGTTAAGTAAGTTTCAGCAATAGATATTTTACTTGTGTTTCATGTCAGTACTTTTGTGTATTAATTATAAAGGTACAGTGTAATCTTTGTCGTAGCTCAGTTGGCAACTGCATTCCATTGTAAAATTGGCCTTGTAAAATACAACTGTCATTTAGTATTCACGCTTTTGTGCGTTTAAGAAAATATTTTTTGTCATTTTTATGTTACAGAACTATAATATGATTCAAAGTGGTTAGAGGCTTAATTGTCATAAAAGGGTCATTTCTCTGTGTCACTTTATTTCCTTTTATATAGCTATAATATATTTAAACAGTAATGCTGTACTTTTATAAGGGTTTGTGTATTTACCTCTTTCAAATATATTCACTCTCAGACATCACTGAAGTAGACTTGTCAGATTATTCTGAGTATTGTAAACAGTGCCTTTTCAATGGAATTCACACTGTTTTGGGTGTCAACTTGTGCCATATACACACAAAATTTTGTGGAAGGCAGTTTTAACTTTTTGAAGAATATCTTAAGCAAAATTTAAGAAAACAAATATATAAAATTCCATTTTTCCAGTGTTCAGCATTTCTAGTGAGCAATGAATATTTTTGGTTTTTTGTTTGAACATATGGTGATGATGGTATTGATGAGCCATACATTACAGATTATTTTGAATTATGTTAAATGTACAGAAATAGAATATTAGCATTTATATCAGATTTTCCAATTTGATCCAGTAGAGGAAACCACAGAAATCAGTAAGTTTACATTTCCACTTCTATCTTATTTGACTAAGTGGAAAAAGAGATTCTTTAAAATGTATAACCTGCCATTATTATGTAATTTGGTTTCCTTTTGTTCTACCTATCATGGGAATTTAGTACTTTTAATTTGCTTTTTGTTACTCTTAACATACTGTTTTTGTTAGTGTTTAATTGAAGATGGACTGTTAAAACTGTATAGGACCAGTGTCTTATCAACATTAACATATTTAGAAGAGCCACAAGAAACCCTTGACAAATGAATGTGAATATACTTTCTAAAATATTTAGAAAAATTTCTTTATGCATTTATCATGTAAAATTATTTTAGTATTGCAATATCAAAATTTTTCATTTAAAGAAAAAATGCCATGAAACATTTGAACTGATGAGCCACAGAACTTCAGCTGAAATTTTTTCACTTTTTAGCATGCTAAATATACATCTAAGTTTAAATATTGTTTAATGGCCATTTATGAATTCAGGCAGTACCACTGGTCAGTTTTGTATGACAGAATAAAAGTATGTTATCTGCAGTTTAAGTACAGCACACTGTCAAATTCTTTTCCTTAAGGTGCATAGTAAATGTACAGATAGTCATAGGCTACTGTTTTGTAATGTATTACATTTCTAATCTATTATTCCTAACCTACTATAAATGTTTGCAGAGAGAAAAGAATTGAATTTTTCTAATCTGTAAAATGATGCTGACTTCTACAAGTAGGCATTCTAAATAAAATTTTTAAAAAGAGCAAACTGTGATCAAATGACTCTCAATGTAACATGGTGACTAAACTACTTAGTCCTGATTTTAATTTTTTTCCTTTTTTTGTGGGCATAGCTGCAAAGGATGGTGAAGGGCTTGAAAGGAATTTAAGAGTCCCTAAAGTATGCTTTCCTTGGTGCTTTATATTCATTCTTGGATAAATTCAAACTTAAAATAAGTGGAAGTTAGCTAGATTTTATACATGAAGAATCTGAGGCTCAGTGAGGTTAAATGACTCCAAAAGCTACACAGTAAGAGTGACACCCCACTCTTAGTGTAAGAGTAAGAGCACAAGTTTGAATCCATGTCTCCACAGTACACTTAAATAGAACTCTGATAGTAGCACTTCGCTTTTAAATGTTTGGAATATACCACTGCTTGAATCTATGTTGAGTAATGTACCCCTTTGTGATGAATATAACCAGAAGAAAGCATTACTATTAAACTAACATATACACTAAACCCATAGGAAAGAGTTTTTTCCCCTCAAATCACCTTTTAGTCCATACTGATGAGTCAACATCAGATGAGTTCCAAGAAGTCATTCTTTGGTTTTCCTCGACCCTCTTCCTTTCCCATTCTTCCTGGCCTATCAGGGTCCAATTGCTTCTGGCTGTCGTTGGTTCTACCAACTGGGGAGTGTGGAAGGGAGGGGAGGGCCTACAGGTTTCTGCCATCATGGTCATCTGAATAAGGACTAAGGAAAACAGCCCCTCACTCTCAACCCCCGTGAAACATCTACAAGATCATTTACTTGGTCATAGTGACATGTTTTGACATGCTCTGTGTTGTGCTTTGAACATTCTGTACCTCCTGAAAACCGTATGTTATTTTTCTTTTATAATACACGTTATCGCCATTTTTTAAAGATGAGAAAAGAGGGAATCAAAGAGGTTACTTACTGAATGTCACAAGTAAATGGCAGAGCAAACCCAGGTCTGAATCCAAAGCCCATACTCTCCTTAAGTGTGTGTGTGTGTGTGTTTTAATACCTGAAATAGTATGTTTTTTGGATTGTATCCAATAATCTTAGGCCACTGTTTTTAAAACATACTATTGATCACCAATGTAAATAATGAATTGAAGTCCTTACATCCATCATTTCTGCTAAAGAAAAGGTAATTGAGTTGTGGTGGCTGGAGTTACATTGATACCTGAGCCCAGGAAATGTAACAAAGCCCCCTGCAGCAGACACAAAGCCTGCAATTCACGGCCGTGGCCAGCCTCTCACCATCTGCATCTCACCTCCTGCATCTAGAAACTGCTTTCGTGATGGTGAAAAGAGCAATTGATGGGCAGAATGTGGACAGCACTAATCCAAGGCAGAGGTTTTGTCAGAAAATAAGCAGCTTCTGGCGGGTGATGGGAGCCAGCCGAATTCTACCCGCGGTGCCCATTCCCACCTTCACCCAGGTCCCACGACTGTGTTGACTTCGGAGGAAGTTTCCTGGGACACTAGGGGATCTGGGGGCAGCTGATGCTACTGGAGGGAAATAAATTCATGTAGGAAGCCAGGGAAGGGCTTAGGGTTACCACTCGAGGCACAGCTCCTAGAAGTGGCAGCCTCCTTATCTTTGCGGACTGCGGGCCGGCAGCCCCCACCCCTGACAGAACGGCAGGGCTTTCCCGCCAAGCGGGCGGAAAAGCAGCCCGCTCACCCAACCGAGAAGGCCGTACTACCCCGGCTTCCGCTTTGGCTCCTGGCTTCCGGTTCCTCCCTGCCCCTTCCGTTTCCGGCCGCGCCCCGCCCCGCTCTCGGATGCGCCGTGTTCCGCTTTCTGGCGATGAGAAGCGGCCCAGACCGGAAGTTCCATGGCCGCCGCGGCGTCTGTGAAGGCGGCGTTGCAGGTGGCCGAGGCGCTGGAAACCATCGTGAGCGGCTGCGTAGGGCCCGAGGGGCGGCAGGTTTTGTGTACGAAGCCCACTGGCGAGGTGCTGCTCAGCCGGGATGGAGGCCGCCTCCTGGGGGCGCTACACTTAGAGCATCCCGTAGCCAGGTACCCGCGTCCCACACTGTGGCCCATAGCCGGCACCCTAGGCAATCTCCTTGAACCTCTTGTCCCATCCTGAGGCTGAGTACCTGGAAAAACTGACCTCGGGTGACACCGGTGTGCGTGCGTCCCTAGAGCCCCGCCCAAGGGAACGCTCCTGGACCCCAAATCTTATTAACTTCTAAGAACACTTTTCACCCCACCCGACCCTAGGATCTTGGAGTAGAACAAAGGAACTTGAAAAAGCTAAAAGTAAGGATGTGTATCAAAGGGGCAGTATTCTTATTTTGTGCTTATAGCTGTGAAAACATGGTTTTAACTTGATTGAGATGTAGGAAGTCAGCCTTCTGAAAATCTGAGTTTCTTTATTTCCTTTTTGTACAGGATGATAGTGGCCTGTGTTTCCAGTCATCTCAAAAAAACAGGAGATGGTGCTAAAACATTTATTATCTTTCTTTGCCATTTGCTGAGAGGACTTCATGCAATCACAGACAGAGAAAAGGATTCTTTGATTTGTGAAAATATTCAAACCCATGGAAGGCATTGGAAAAATTGCTGTCAGTGGAAATTTATTTCCCAACGTCTTCTAGTGTTTCAGACACAAACATTAGACTGTATTATGGACCAGTACTTAAGTAGACACTTTTTGTCTATCTTTTCTTCTGCTAAAGAGAGAACATTGTCAAGAAGTTCTTTAGAATCACTCTTAGAAGCATACTTTTGTGGAAGAGTGGGAAGAAATAATCAGAAATTTATTTCGCAATTGATGTGTGACTATTTTTTCAAGTGTATGACTTGTGAAAGTGGGATTGATGTGTTTGAGTTAGTGGATGACTATTTTGTGGAGCTGAATGTTGGTGTCACTGGTCTTCCTGTTTCAGATTCCAGGATTGTAGCTGGGCTTGTGCTGCACAGAGATTTTTCTGTGTACTGCCCAGCAGATGGTGACATAAGAATAGTGATGGTGACAGAAACCATTCAGCCTCCTTTTTCGACTTCTGGATCAGAGTTTATTCTAAATTCAGAAGCACAATTTCAAACATCTCAATTTTGGATTATGGAAAGGACAAAAGCAATAATGAAACATTTGCATAGTCAGAATGTAAAATTGCTCCTATCTAGTGTGAAACAACCAGATTTAGTTATTTATTATGCAGGACTGAATGGCATATCAGTGGTGGAGTGCTTATCATCATCAGAAGTTTCTGTTATCCAGAGGATCATTGGTCTTTCTCCACTTGTACTACCACAGGACTTTTCACAGTGTGAAATCTCTAGCACTGCTTTGGTGAAATTTTGTAAACCCCTCATCCTGAGATCCAAAAGTTATGTTCATCTTGGCTTGGCTAGCACACGTACGTTTATACCACACTGTATAGTTCTTTGTGGACCAGTGCAAGGGCTTATTGAACAACATGAGGGTGCTTTACATGGAGCATTTAAAATGCTTCGGCAGTTATTTAAAGATCTTGATCTAAATTACATGACAGAAGCCAAGGACCAAAGTGACACTTCAAGTCCTCTTATTTCTATGAATAGTAGAGAAAGTAACCAGTTACCAGAAATTGGTAATGGCTCACTACAAAGTCCCTGTCAGGACACAGCTGTAAAGAACAAAGATAAATGGGAAAAAACTCAAACATATTTAAAAGTAAATTCAAATTTAGTAGTTTCGAATGTAGAATTAGAAACATATATTCCATGTTCAACAGCAAAACTGACACCAACAGGTACATTCCAAACAGATGAAACAGTTAGATGTTTATCTTTGGGAAAACACACAATAATTGACAACTGTGAACCATTAATTGAGAGTAATTCCACTGTTAATTCAACGACAGAAAACACTATGATAGAAATTTCTTATGAAAATTTAGAGGTCACAAAAATTGCTGGAAAGGGGAGCATGTTACCAGTGAGATGTAAGTTACTGGACATGTGTACTTCCCGGAGTTACTGTTCCTCATCTATGCCAGCAGGTTGTGTTTTGCCAGTAGGGGGTAATTTTGAAATCTTGTTACATTACTATCTTCTCAGTTATGCCAAAAAATGCCAGCAATCAGAAGAAAGCATGATTAGTATGATAGTAGCTAATGCACTTTTAGGCATTCCCAAAATTCTTTATAAATCTAAGAAAGGAAACTACAGCTTTCCACAAGTATATATAAGAGCTCTCCATGCACTGCAAACCAATCAACCCTTAGTAAGCAGTCAGACAGGTTTGGAATCAGTAGCTGGTAAATACCAGCTACTAACATCAGTTCTTCAGTGTTTGTCAAAAATATTAAGCATTGATTTGGTAATCAATGTTAAGAGACAACCTCAGAAAGTTTATGATCAAGATTCAGAAGATGAACTAACATCAGAAGGTTTTTGTTAATCAACCTTTTATTTTTTTGAGACAGAGTCTTGCTCTGTGTTAGTCTGTGTAGGTTTAGGGGGGGACATTTCTTTATAGTTCCTTTTTACGCTTCTATATCTTTTTGCTCCATCTCGCCTTTTTCACCTTTATATATTTAGTTCATGGAATCATTTAATCTCAGGCTTGAATGGGGTCTTCAAATGTCATCTTATTTTAGTTGTTTATAATATAAATGTTAATTTGTTTTATTTAAAATTTTTTCCCACTCAATTTGTAAAGCAATGAGTAAAAATCTCAAAATTTTTTTCAAAAAAGATACAAATTAAATTAGTTTTTACTTTTATGTGGCCTTTGGTTTATTTCTATTTTATTTGGAAAAACTTGGATAGATTTTCACCATCCATATACCATTGAATATATGTTACCAGAAATATGACTGTGCGTCATGAACTCATTTTCATCTTTGTAGTTAAAAGTTAATACCAGAAACAATATGAAATTCATACTTCAATTTTCTCCTGGTCCCTAAAAGCTTGTAAAGATATTTTATGTGTTTTATAGTTTTTCATGTATTTGGTGCATAGCCAGAATTCCATAGTAACAAATTTCACAATTCTTATTTCTAATGTGAATTTACAAATGTTCTTATTTTATTGTAAAAGCTTACAAATGCAAATAATATGCGCTTCTAGCCATGTATAAGAACAGCGTCTTCTACTTTAGCAGTTCTCTGTAACACCCAAAACAGTGCTGTTTACCAAGTACTCAGAATTGCTTGTTGAATAAAACAAGTGTTATCTTTAATCTGTTCCTCTAAATACATGCTTCTAATCTACTTATTCAACAAATTCTCATTTAGTTGGGTTGGGACTGAATTTAGGAAAACTGAAGAAAAAAACTTTAGTTACAGTTGAATAAGTAGTGACTAGTAATGTATTTGAAAAAACTTAACATTAAGTATAGTTTTGCTTTTAAAGATTTATGCTGTGATACATTATTTTATTTCTGTGAACATGGAGAGAATAAATTAACTCTGCTTCCTTTACTGAATTCATAGATGAATGAACCTACTTTAAAATGGCCATATAATTTTTTCCTTTTTTTTTTTTTAATTGCCAGTCAGGTCATTTTGCTTTATTTTGTTGTTGTTGCTGCTGCTGCTGCTTTAAACACTCCTCCATCACTGAAGGCATTTAAAGACTTTTCCAGGCATGCCCAAGTACTTTGCATATGGTAAGCATTTAATAGATACAGTCATGAATCCAGTAGCCCTTTTGTATTTTTGGCATCTGGTCAAATATCTTGCACACAATAGATATCCAGTAAGTGTCTGTTGAGGACCTATTTGATGAATGAATTAGCCCATTTGGTCCTCCATATATGTGGTTATAATTATTTCTATAAACTTTGACGGGCAAAGGATCTGTTTTGGGGAGAAGAAGCAGAATATGTAAAACAGATCTGCACAAAGTAATCTTTTTTCTCTTAATTAAGAAAATCCCTCAAAATGATGATAAAGCTTTCATAGGTTATCCTTATTTACAGAATAACACCAGGGAGTTTACATCAGTGAGTTAGATAGCAGAGCACTTTTAAAGTTGTAATTACATTATACTTACACTCTCAACCACAAAGGATTTGAGGTGACCTACAGTAAAAACAGACCAAAAAAAAGTAGACCTGTTTTACAAAACACACACACACACACACACACACACACACACAATTATGATAAAAATCTGAATGAAAATTAAAGAATGCAGACCAGGGAAAATGTAAAGACAATTTAAGGTTTAGATCATCTTCTTATTTTCTATTGCTACTTAATGAATAATCCCAAAACTTAGTAGGTTTGGATCATTATATTACTTGTCATGCTTCTGGGGGTTGACTAGGCTTAGCTGGACAACTTCCTCTGTATTCTATTGGTTGAGCAGTCATAGAGGTCAGCTGAGGTTCAAGGGAGGAGAACACAGGCCCTACCACTCATTAGGAAGAATGTCTATATCACATTATAAGAAGACCATGTGAGATTGGATATATTGAGACAGTATCTTTGGAAAATACAATCTGCAACACCATGGGAGGGAAAAAGAAGACAAATATGCATTAACTTCTCACCTGAGTTTTTTATTGTTTTCTGACATGTCAGTCTGCCTCCTACAGACCCATTTTCTCCAATAGCCTTTAATGGACCTTCCTATTTTTTTTCTCATTGGGCCAGCACAAGCCATTTTTATCTTCAAAACAATAGGCATTAAATAGTTGGACTTGAACATCCTTGGACTGTGTCAGCCAGGTGAGCTATTTAATCATGTTATACAGGAAGTGTCATGGTATGTATGTTTCAGACTACAAGGGAAGGAAAAGAGGAGTGCAATTTGATCCTGAGCTTTTATCAGAAATTGCTCATCCCCACCCAGAAGGAGATTGTCTTTCCCATCAACACAGCTCATCAGAGAAAACAAACTACAGCTCACAAACGATATATGTGTATATATAGTTACTTATTGCAACTCTATAATAGGGGAAGATTAGTAACCACCTAAACTAATGGATACACAAGCTAAAAGGCATAGGGGCAGTGATTTTGCTGGGAGAAGCAAGGATTGGGAAGAGGTGAGATTTCTTATTGTATACTTAGTCACTTTCATTTTTGAACCAGGTGAATACTACCTATTTAAAAATAAAATTTTAAAAATAGATTATAGCAAGCACACACAGAATGCTCCCCAAATAGTAATATAATAAGGGCCCTGATCTAAGGAAATGTAAAATCATTATGAAAGAAAAACTGGGTGAGAGACACCATGACAAATCAGTAGAACTTTGACAATAAAAGAAAAGGGACGCAGCCAAAAAAGGGAATATTTTCTTAGCTATACCTGGCTTAGGGTTTTCTCACCAGTTTTGGAAATGTGAGACCATGCTTGCTTGGCAGGCTGCAGAGAGATGTGAGCTAAGGAAGAGTGCCAGCTAGCAGTGTAGCATGCATTTCCTTGGGGAATTTCCACAGTCCCAGGTCTTCCCCTTGTGCAGACTCACCATCAGGTTTTTGTCAGCACTCTGATTATGTTTCTGTATTTGGGGTCTGACTCAGACCAAGCTTGTGAATGTGATCAGCTTATTTACAATGAGAACTGTCCCAGGAACTAGAGTATTCCAAGTCCATATGACCAATCTTTGTTTTTTATGGGTGGACCTATATGGAAAGCCAAATAATAATCAGGTGCTTGCCCAGTCAGTAAGCATGGAAACAGAACAAGAGAAATGAAATGAACTGCACGATGGTCTTCCCCATGGCACTGTCCTGGCCCTCTTCTCTACCTACACTTGCTTCCTAAGAGCTGCTATCCAGTTCCTTGGGTGCCACTAGATGCTGGTAATTTCAAATTTTATGTTTCTAGCCAAGATGTCTTATCTGATTTCTTAACTCATTTATCCAGCTGGCAATCCAGTCTCCACTTGGATGCTTACCCTTAGCATGTCCAAAATAATGTTGCTATTTCCCATCCCCAAACCTGGCCCTTCCACTGTTGTCCCATCTCAATTAATGACATCGCCAGTCCCCCACTTGCTCAGGACAAAAACCTAAGAGACACATTGACTCCTCCTTTCTTCACATCCCACAGCTGATCTATCAGCAAATCCTGCTGGCACCACATACGGAACAGATTTCAGGTCCGCCCATTTCTCACCATTGCCAGTCCAGCCCGAACCCCTTCCTCTCTCACCTGCACTAGCCTTCTAATGGGTTTCTTTGCTTCTGTCTCACTTTCTAGTTATCTAGAGTGATTCCCCCCAACTTTTTACCTAAAAAAATTTCAAACCCACAAAAAAGTTGAAAGAAGAGTACAATGAACACCTACGTGCCCTTCATCTAGGTTCACCAATTAACGTTTTACCCCCTTTGTGCATGTAGATGCGTGCACATACATACAATCACGTTTTACTGAACCATTTGAAAATAAGTTGTAGACATTATACTTCCCCTTTCAATGCTTCAGTATATATTTCCTATGAACAAGGACTTTTCCTTACGTGATTAAGTGATTCTTTGGAAAGGTAAATCGTATCCTGTCATTCCCCAGCTCAAAGTTCTCCAAAGATTTTTCTTCACACAGAATGAAATCCAAAATTATACTACAAGGCTCTACATGATCTGTCCTCCACCTAGCCTTTAGATCTCATCTTCTATCGCTTTTCCTCTAGCTCTCTCCCAACCAGTTGCACTATCAATCAGGATAGGTTATGCCATACTAACAACCCCAAAACTCAGAGGCTTAAAACAGTACAAATATTTCTTGCTCATATTGCATGTCTCTTAGGAGCCAGCTGATGACTCTGTTCCCAGATTGTTTTCTTCCTCACTGCTAGATCTTGGCTGATGATGAGCAGCCACTCTCTGGAGCATTAGCAATCATCATGATACCAGAGGGAGGAAAAGAGCTCTAGAGGGTCTTGCACTGGCTTTGTCCATAAATGGCATGTGTTATTTCTGCTCATGACTCACTGTCCAGAATTAGTCACCTGGTCTTACCCATCCGTAGAAGATCCAGATAGTGCAATCCTACCTGGTGCCTGGAAGGAGAGAACCAGAACATTTGGCAGAGATCACTAATAAGTGCCAAACTGGCCTCACCTCCGTTCCCTGGACACACAAGTTTATTCCAGCCTCTGAACTTTACACTTCTTCCATCTGCTTAGGTCTCTGCCCCTCTAATATTCATATGACTCTTATTCATTCAGGTATCTCTGCTTTAATATCATGTCCTTAGAGATGCCTCCCTTGACCACCCAATTTAAAATAATACCTTATTCCCTTTCCATGACTTGCCTCCTTCGCTCTCTAGCTTTAAGCTCTTTTGAAGCACGAACCTGATATTATTAGTGTTTTTTTTTATTGACTGCCTTCCACACCAGAATGAAAACACCATGAAGATTTTGACTTATTCACTTCCACATCTCCAACATACAGGATGGTGCCTGATGTAGCTGATACTCAAAGTTCAGCGAGTAAATGAATGAATGAATAGTTTAGAGTCTACTCAAGAGGAAGAAGCTAGTGAAAATGCTTTTATAAAGAAAGTAAAAAGTATTGGAGTGATTTATTAATTTGATTAGAAAAATGGAAGAAAAATGAGTTCTTCCAGGGCAATAGGGTGAAGATATTAGGTCTAACGAGCATAGACTGGAAGTCCACTGGGCACCATGCACAAAAATATCTTACAGTGGCTAATTCGGTCTGACTGGAACCTACGTCAAAATGCTTTTTAGTTAAATGCTGTCAGGTTCGATTATGATTGAATATGCCCAAAAAAGGACATGTACAATCAAAGTAGCAGGTAGAGAATATGAGTTTTAAGGTTGATACGTTTTGTGTCCTGTTTAAGAAAAGAAATTTTTGCCTGTTGTAAGGTTTGGGCCTGTGGAATGATAACTAAGAAAACACAGAAAGATACTGAATTTTAGTGATTTCTTCATAAATGCTAACTATAAGTATTTAAATGTATACATATATTAAATATGTATACTACATAATATAAATGCATCTAAATGTATTAAATATATGTAAAATTAAGCAATATAGTATAATCCATTCACACTATGAAAACTATTTTATGATACCATAATAATGAACTAAAGAAAAAGGTTACTTTTAAGTTATCTCCTCTAACTTATAACAAACCTGATTTGATCTATTCTTTTGCCAAAACATTGTAACGGAAATTCTTTAAATAATACAGTAAACTTAAATTCTTCATTAGAATTGCCTTTTTACTAACCATTCTCTCAGAAAATCCTCCAGTCAGCAGCTTCTTTGGAAATCCAGAAAGCAACCTCCTGGAACTGTAGCATAAACCAATCTGCAGAGTTTATAATAGCACTGTAAAGTGATTTGGCATTTGCCATCCTAAGCATCTTTAGCATGCCACACTTAGTATTGCCACTCTAAGCATGCCAGACTAAGCATGGCATGGTACAGAACATACGGGCTTCAGAGCCACACTGACCTGTGTTTAGATCCTGGATCTGTCACTAGCTAGTTGTGTGACCTTAAACAAGTTACTTAAATTTGCTGTATTTCCCTCGTCAGTTCATCCAGTTCTGTATCGTTGTGCAAGAAATTATCCCCAAATTTAGTAGCTTGAAGCTGCACACATTTATTCTCTCACATGGTTTCTGAGGGTCAGGGATCTGGGAGTAACTGCACTGAGTGGCTCTGGCTCAGAGTTTTTCGTAAGGTTGCAGCCAGAATACTGCAGCCATCTGAAGACTGACAGGCTGAAGGATCCACTTCACTCACTCACATAGCTGTTGGCAGGAGGCTTCATTCCTTACTCCGTGGGCCTCGCCGTAGGGCTGCTTGATGTGTCCACATGACATGGCAGCTGGCTTTCCCCAGAGTGAGTGACCCGGGAGAGAGCAACGTCTTTTATGGGAGTCAGCTTACATTGGATGGGAGGGGGATTAGGTTCCACTCTTTGGAGGGAGGATTGTCAAAGAATTTGTGGATGTAGTTAAGATCATCACAGCAGTAAAACAGAAACAGTATCAACCTTATTGCGCCCTTGAAAGAATCAAAGGTGAACATCTAGAACAGTACTGGCTTCAAAGTATATATTCATTTACTTAGTCTTTATTGAGTGACTACTCCTGTGCTGTCTGCTCAGGATGCCACCATGAACAAAACCTGACAGAGTGCCTGCCTTCATGAAGCTCACAGTTTAACGGGAAAGGTAGGCATTAGTCAAATGGTACACAAACAAATGTAAAATTGCTGCTTTGATATGTGCACAATGCCTTGTAGAGGGGTTGGAACTAGTCAGGAAAAGCTTTCTTGAGGAAATGATGTCGAAGCTGAGAGCTTAAGGATGAGTGGGAGTTGACTAGGTACAGAAGGAAGAGAACAAGTTCTAGGTGAAATGACCAACAGGGGTGAGACTTGTGGGTGGGATCGTGGACGGTACAAGGCACTGAGGAGGCCAGCGTGGCTGGGGCAGGGGGGAGGCCGCATGTGAATGCAGGACAGAAAACAAGGAGCCAGACCTCGTGCTGCTCACCTGTCTCTAGCAAAGTAGAGGAAAAAGCATCTTTACACTTACGCGAAATCAGTGGTTGCCAGGGAATAGAATTTGGGGTAAGGGTTAACTATGAAGGGGTACGAAGGAACTTTTTGGTGCGATGGACTTTTGTGTGTCTTGATTGTGGTGGTGGTTACAAAACTCTACATGCTTGTCAAAACTTACAGAACTGTATTAAAGAGGGTAAATCTTACTATAAGTAAATTATGCCTCAATAGACTGGACTTCTAAAAAAGACACTTTCACGCAGGCACTTTAATGGAGGGGCACCTCCATTTTAGAAGTAACAAATCAAGTTACTTTAATATAAATGCTGGCTTTTTTGGTTGCTCTATTTTTATTCTGAAAAGATGTAGCTGAGTGAATACAGTTCTAAGATCAACAATGATACTTCACAATGGAATGTAAAAGATTATGATTTTGTTGCAAAACGAATAACGGATATGAAGCAAAACAGGTTTTCCTGGCTCAAAAGCTGATATAGTACCTGAGATACCATCCTTAACCAAGACACTGGTGCCATTAAGCTTTTGGGAAATTAAAGACTTAAGAACAACACTGTTCGTTGCAGCATTGGACTTAACTTTCAACAGCTGAGCTCTCAGGGTTTTCAGTATAAGATGCTGTTAATGAAAATAACATGGATAATATTCCATTGTATGAATATATTGATTTATTCATTACAAAGCAACAGGAATGAACAGTGCAGCTATCTCTTCGACATACTGATTTCATTTCCTTTGGATACCTACCCAGTAGTGAGCTTGCTGGATCATATGGTATTCTACTTTTAATTTTTTGAGGGGCCTCCGTACTGTTTTCCATGATGGCTATACTAATTACATCCCCTCCCCTTCACATCCATGCCAACACTTGTTAACTTTTGTCTTTTTGATAACAGTCATTCTAACAGATGAAAAGTGATGTCTCATTTTGATTTTAATTTGCATTTCCTTAATGATTAGTGACGTTGAACATTTTTTCACAACCTGTTGGCCATTTGTATGGAATCCCTTCTCCTTTGATCAGGTGGCTTCAGGAAGGGTGAAAGAGCAAGAGAACACCAAACCAAGCCTAGCAAGCAATCAACAAGGCGAAACACATCCCAGTCACCCTCGTGTTCTCATTACAAGAGTGAAGATTTTACACAATAAATTCAGTTGCTTAAAAACTGAACAGACATTAATGTGTGAAAATGTTTGGGCATAGCATTTCTGTAGGGCTTAGAAGTTGGTCAAACCTGTTTTCTTGGATTTCTCTTGCTCTTACTATTTATAAGCAAATTTATCAAAAACAATTTTATGCAAGTCCCTTTGCCAGAAGCTGTGAGGGATGAAAAGATACATAAGACAGTTCTTGTGATCTCATAGGGAGAAAGCCCCACACTATGAAAAGGTTAACCAACAATATGTAGCAGTATATAAGGGTGGAATGGGGGAGCACTGATTAATTGTAGCTTTTGTCATGTGAGGTGAGAGCTCACTGTGAGAAGTAAAGGACAGATAAAGTTTCTCAAAGGGGAGTGAACTTGAGTTGGAATTTGAAGGAAGAGATTTAAAGGAATAAGGTATACATGGAAATGTGAGGGGAAATTTCAAGAGAGAAAGAAAAACAGTGTAAACAAAGATGCTAAGGGATCAATACACAAAGGAAATTTAATTGAAATTGCTCGAGGCTCAGAGTCTGAGAAGACGTATTCAAAGAAACAGTCCAGCAATTAAAAGTAATTCACATCTTTACTGAAATATTTCAAAGGCTGCCCACAGGGATCTATTCAATTGCTAATCCCAAGAATCGTTTCTTAAAATATCCTTTACAACATTCCTGGAAGTCTAATATCTCTCACATATTGAAACTGTAAGTAGACCAGGGGTTGGCAAATTTTTTATGTAAAGGGCCAGATACGCTCTGTTGCATCTACTGGACTCTGCAGTTGTAGCACAAAAGCAGCCATAAACAATATGTAAATGATGGGTGTGGCAGTACTTCAGTGAAATTTTCCTAGCAGCAACAGGTGGCAGGTTGTATTTGGCTCACAGGCTGGGGCAAGACTCAGCCAATATCCCACAAAGTCAACCCCTCTTCACAAGCTAAGTGTGATCTTTTCTTTTTCTATTCTTCCCCTGTCCTTTGCTTCTCTCTCATAATTAAACTTTATTCCTTATGGTGCCAGTTCCTGTTTTGTGTTAAGAGTCAGGGTCAATGGGTAGAGAAAGAAAGAACAGGAATTGCAAACATACTAGGGAACAATTGACTGTTTCTAACCAGGGAGAGTGAGTCAACCCAAGGAATATTTTAAGAAAATTAATCTGGCAGCACTGTGTAGGATGAATTGTAATGGGTATTCACAAAAAGCAAAGAGACCAATTAAGAGGTTATTGCAAGGAATTTATGCGGTGGATGTGGAGTCTAAACTAGAATGTCAGCTGGGAATGGAAAGAAAGGATGGATGTGGGACAAAGTGTGACTCAAAGATTAGCTGCAATTGGCACTGATTAGACAGGGAAAGAAGGCAAGGGAGTCAAAGACAATGAGTGAAAGATTACTGAGATACAGAGGCTGAGTAAGTAGGAAAGTATTTGAATCATTTTTGTCTACTCTTTGAGTTCTTCTCCTAGCCCATAAAAAATGCTATGTCAGTGTTCCTCAGTTTTCTTTAGCCTTCTCTTCTCTCCTCTCCTCTTCTCTTCTATCTCACTTAATAAAATTTTTCTGGATGACATGATTTAAATTCATGGCTTTGACTGTGACTACTGAGCTGATGATTATCTGAATCTGTTGTATCTAGCCCAAATGCCTCTGGTGAGCTGCAGACCCATTTAATCAACTCCCCATTTAGAGTTTCCAGGAAACAGGAAGATACCAAGGCCCCTCAACTCAGGGTCCATTTGAGGTCTGATTTTACACTACTTCCAAGCTAATAAGTTAGCCTGTGACTGTTTTATGGATGCAGGCAGAAGAAACAAGACTCCTGGGTCACAAACAAGGTCCTTATTACTCACAGCACAGGCAGCAGCATGGGCACCAGCATGTTGATGTCAGTTACTCTGCAGCCAAGTCCCATGAGGGTGAGATGGAGGACCAGATGAAGGCCTGCACATGCACCGGATTGCTGTACAGGAAGGGACGTGGAGCTTGAGGAGTCTACTGGTTTATAGCAAGCAGTGAGCGATCCTGCTATTTGTCCTGGAAGGAGTCCCTCAAGGCTGCTCACTGCAAAAAGAAGCCTGAGAAATGGGCCAGGTAAAGACTGGTCAAGGCTTTGCATTCTTAGCATATTCAGCAAGATGTATAGGAGTGCAAGAGACTCATGGAAGATTGTCTGTTTGGATACTCACCATGTCCAAAACTGAATTCACCAACTTCTTCCTTAAACCTGCTCTTCTATTTCGAGACTTGGTGAAGGGCCCATTTTCTACTCCAGTCCCCCAAACCAGAAGCTGGCAGATATATCAGGGCCCTCCCTGTTACTCTCCTCATTCAATTAGTCACTGTATTAGTTTCCTGTGGCTGCCATAACAACTTATTCCAAACTGGAAGGCTTAAAACAACAGAAATTTCTTTTCTCATAGTTCTGAAAGCCAGAAGTCTGAAGTGAAGGGATTGGAGGGCTGTACTCCCTCCGAGGACTCTTGAGGAGAATCTGTTCCTTGCCTCTTCCAGCTTCCGGGGCCTCCAGGAGCTCTTTAGTTTGTGGCCACATCATTCCAGTCTCTGTCTCCATTGTCACATCACCTCCTCCTCCTCCTCTGTCAAATCTTCCTCTTCCTCACTCTTATGAGGACACTTGACATTGGATTTAGAGCCCACCTGGATAATCCAGGATGAGCTCTCAAAATCCTAATTCAATCCATCTTTTGCCATATAAGGTGATATTCACAGGTGAGGACACGGACGTATCTTTTGTGGGCCAACTGATGACAGCCACCGAGTTCTCTAAATGTTGTAGCATAGTCATTTTTTATGCAATAAATATATGTTGAATTTAGGAGTTATCTGCATAGAAGTAACATTTAAAGTTGTGAAAATAGATGAGTCTCAGTTCAGGAAGGAAAAGAGAGAACAATTCTTTAGGCAGCTAGGTGTTCTCATAGACTTTTAAAAAATAATCACATAATTCCTGTATAAAAGGTGTTATATTTTATCCCATTTTTCATATGATGAAACTCAGGCTCACAGAGGGCAAGGAATTTTCAGTTATTCCAGTAATAAGTGACAGAGTTAAGATTCAAATCTAGATTTGAATAAGAAAAAATTCCATAATTTTCCTGCTGTATTACAATTCAGCAGCCTATTTTGGGGGGGACCCCCGCAATGCATTGATTGAATATATGAGTGAGTGCACGAGTGAATGTGGATTTTCTACAGGAATTACAGCATAATATATTCTCAATAAATGCTTAGGGCTCAGGTGGCAGGACAGGCCAGATAGGGAACACCCAGGACCCAGCCTCTGGAAATAACTCCTGGGTGCAGCAACTTCCTGCAGGTAGACCCTTAGCAAGCTGTGTGGGAGAAGATTTGGATAAGCAGGAAGTACAGAGTGGGAGTGGGGTGGGGAGAGGAGCGAGACAAGGCCGGAGGGACAGCAGGTACCGGTTGAAAACCAAGGTAGATGCTGAAGACGGGACCTACACAATGAGGCCAGGACACTGGCCCAAAAGCTTGAAAGAGGCTGTACATGATGTTAAGTGACTTCACCATGGCAATTAGATGGGAAGGATGGGAACCACAAAGGTACTACCCCTTGCTGAATTGAATTTAAGTATTCTCATGAGTGATCAAATTGGAGACTAGACAGCAAAACTGTACCTGATATTAAAAACAGCAACAAAAATTATGATGATGAATAAATAGACCATCAGAGAAAGACAGACAGACAGACACACGCACACACACACAGAAACAGATACAATGGCGGGGGGAAGAGAGAAGTTATTGAGCATCTGTGTGGCCGGCACTTATCAAACTTTATCTCATTTATGCAAGCAGTAAGCCCCATGAATGAGATATTAGTGTAACTATTAATATTTTACAGAAAACCTAGGCTGGGCAAGGTGAAGTAACCTGCCTAATATCGCACGTGTAGCTAGTGAACAACTATGCCAGATTCAAACCCAGGCTCTCTGCCTCTCTCCCTCTCCACCTTGATTGGCAGCTTTTAAATCTAGTAACTAGGTGTGCAGGACCTATACTGGTTAGGTAAAAGGCCCTGGGACTGCACCTGAGAAACTTGCAATTATTGCCTCTCAGTGTAATCAGTTTTCTTTTTAGATTTTATATTCTGTGACTTCATTTATATTTGGGCAGTTGCTCTCGGGCTCTTGCAAACTTGTTTCTGTTGTTCTTCAAGTCACAAACTCAGAGTTCCTCTGAATTATAAATACAACCTAAATACAACAGGTTTCCAGTTCAACATGTTTGAGATGTCAGACAGGGTATATGTCAACCTGCTTTCCCTCCTAAGATCCCATTGAATTGACAGAAATAATTTTAAAATAATAAATGGGCCAGGCATGGTAGCTTATGCTTGTAATCCCAGCACTTTGGAAGGCCAAGGCAGGAGGATCTCTTGGGGACAGGAGTTCTAGACCAGCCTGGGCAACCTAGCAAAACCCCATCTCTCAAAAAAATTTTAAAAACAATTAGCTGGGCTTGGTGGTGTAAGCCTGTAGTCCCAGCTGCTTGGGAAGCTGAGGCAGGAGGATGGCTTGAGCCCAGGAGTTCAAGGCTGCAGTGAGCTATGATACCACCACTGCACTCCAGCCTGGGCAACAGGGAAAAGACCCTATCTCTAAAAATATAAAATAAAATAAAAATAAATGAATGGCATTGGAAACTCTTTAGAAACTAGGAAAAGGCCTTCAGAGGGCCAAACATGTCGAGGAAAAGCTGGAAGAGAGAAAGTAGAAGAATTGGGTTGACTGAGAAAGCCTGGGAAATCCAGAGACACTTGAATCCCTGAGTCAACCTGTGTACATGCTACTTCTATTTTTTAATTTGTTTTCTTGTTGTTGATTTTTAAAAGTTCTTTGTATATTTTGGATATAAGTCTTTTATATGATATGTGTTTTGCAAATATTTTCTCCCAGTCTGTGGCCTTTCTTTTGATTCTCTTAATAGTGTCTATTATAAAGCAGAAGTTTTGAATGTTAATAAAGTCTAATTTATCAATTTTTTTCTTTCATGGATTGTGCTTTTGATGTTTTATCTAAAAACTCATCACCAAACCCAACGACACGGGTTTTCGCCTGTGTTTTCTTTGAGAAGTTTTACAGTATTGCATCTTATATTTAGGTCTATGATCCAGTCTGAGTAGTCTTTGTGAAATCTATTTCTATTTAAGGAAGAAAAAGTAGAAGGAGGAGGAGGAAAAGCAGCAGAGAATTTCTATCCTCCAGGCCCAGTGAGAACATTGGAGCATAAATTCTTAGGACTTATGAAGCACTTTATATTTCATAAGCACTTACCTAAATTAATTATCTAATTAATCTCCAAGGATGATAACCGAGTGATTTCCTTTTAAAGCTATCATTTATTAACAGATTAGAAAGCTGATGATGAGATTTTGCATACATTTCCACAGGGGAAATTGGACTCACTGAGGAACCAAATTCCAATCCCTTCAAGGTTTCTCGACTAAAAAGCAACAGAATCCAAACTCACTGCAGCACGTGGGACCCACAGCGGGGAACACTGGAGCCTGCCAGGCACAGTGTGACGGTCATAAAGGAACCACACCCCTGGAGGCTTCCATTTCTCTGTTGTTAACCGCAACACTAGAATTCTGTCCTGCTGCGCTTGCCGACCTGACAAGGTGTTGAAGTCTTGATTGAAATGAAAATGATTTATTCTGGGAATGGTGATTAAATTGCATGTTAGATTAATTTGAAATAAATTATAATTAAACAAGAATGCTTTAAATCATGGATCCTTGAACTATTATTTATTACATAACTGGCTTTGCTAGTGTTATGTTGTCGTTGAGAACACAGGGTCTGGAGCCAGATTGCAGGGTTTGAATCTCACTAACTACCTGGGTGACTGTGGGCAAGTTACTTGCCTCAGTTTTCTTGTCCATAAAATGAGCATCATGATAGTGCCTGTAAGACAGGGTCATTCTGAGGACTAAATGAGTCAATATATGTAAAAGCACTTAACCTGGTTCTAGAGACTTGGTAAGTGCCCATTAAATTTTCATATCTATACAATCCCTACAGGACTTGGAAATTTTACCATAACAAAAAGGACATGAGTGTGTCACCACATTTCATGTCTGTCTCCATAGCCTTTAACGGGGCCAGCACTGAGCAAGGGTCCAGCAGACACACTAACCTGCTCAAGTCCCCTTCTTTCTTCCTGAGTCCTCTTCATCAGTCCTTCCATGTCTCTCTGTCTCCCTCTCCTCTTACCTCTTTTCTTTCCATCTTCCTCTTCCATTTTCCTTACCCGGGAGGGACACTGCAGTTGGCTGGGTTTGCTTGTGGGAACTATTTTGACTCATGAAGTATCAAAGGAAAACAACCACTCCTGTGAAAGCCTCCGAATTCACTGTCCTTGCTCCACTGGCTCTGGCTGTGTCTCTGTCACTACCCCACTTTCTCTATCTGTCCCTCTCTGTCTACGTGCCTCTCTTCTTGTCTCTGTCTCCATCTGCCTCTCTTGAAGCCTCTTACATTTCTTTCTGGCCCTCTCCCTGTCTCTGGATCTGCATGTCTTTGCCTATTTCTCTGTGTATCCCTCTGCTCCTAGGGGTGTGTGTGTCCCCTTGGCTGTGGGAGGTGAGCTCCCTGGGCCCCATGAAGATCCTCTCAGGGTGGAGGGAAGAAGAGGGAGAAAGTCAGATCCTTTCTGCCTCCCCCTGCACTGGGATACGGGTGAGAGGGCAGTTTTCCAAACTGGAGCATCTGCCAGTACAACCTAGAAGGCAGTTCTGGAACTCTGGGGAATCGGGTCCCTCCTGACAGCCCCTGAAGAGACGTTGAGCAATGTGTCTGTGAACAGGTGTCCAAGCTGCCCACGCCACATACTGTAAAGTCTGAGCAAAGCGTCTAAGCAGAGTGGAGCTGATCGTTCTAATCAAGACAATGTACATGAAAGTTAACTGGGCACATATTTAATGATACACATGATTATGATTGTGCTGCATGGTAATTAAGCATAAATGGTGAGGGGCTCATGTAAATGACTGTAATTAGGAGTACTTTTTCACAGCTAAGCCAAATTTCATTTCCCCTTTCTACATTGCTAATTTGCCAGCATCTGTAATCAGTGTCAATGTTGATAGTTTCCGATGTCACATACTGTTTAATCATCACATCCCATGAACATACACAGATCTGGGTGCACACACACACGGATGCACGCACATACATACCTCCACACGTACATGCACACGTGTGTGCCTCCCCTCCTCCCCACCCCGCTAAAACACAGAGAGAGCCTGGTTCCAACTCTCTGAAATGAGGGTTTCCTCCTCTCTGGCTTCACTTGCCCCATTCTTCAGGTTTCCTGTGCTGTAATCCCCCTCTTTCCTGGCTCTGGAGTGACCTGAGACCCCTTTAGAGAAGTGACAGCTTGACCTGCAGTTGAGGTCATCTGAATTCTCTTCTAATCCTAAAATGGTATTTTAAAAATAGTAAGGGGGCGGTGAAAACATAAATAATTTAATGCATTTCTATATAAATACTTTTATGTATTTTGTGTTTATTAGTTAGCTTCATAACTATCAACATCATCTTCATCATCACAAAAAAACTATAGCTTTGGATTTTAATACATGCCAGACACAGTGGTATGTTCTTTATATGCACATCCTCTTAGATTTTGAGATACATGTTATTTCTCATTTCCTAAATGAGAAACTGGGGCTTATTGAGGTTAAGTATTTGTCCAAGGTCATGGAGCAAGTAAGTGGGAAGCCAGGATTCAAATTCTGGGGATTTAGACTCTAAAGTCCATGATTGTAACTATTCTCTTCTGGCAAAATATGAATGATGAGGACAGATATTACTATTTCCTTTCTCCAGAACTTAACCCCTTGAATAAGGGGTTAATGGGCACTGGATACTCGAAGAGGGTTTTACTGCCAAAAAGAGAAAAAAGAATGAAGAGGCATGGAGCTCTGCCAGTACTGGGATGACGCCAGACTTGTTTATCCCCCCTGGTACACAGAGCGACCACAGTGATCATTCAAAAAGTCCTAAAGATTTCAGGAGAAGAAATCTGGGCAGCAGAGAGGCTTTCACCTCTGCTGGCTTTGCACTCTGTGCTCCTTAGGCTGAAAGTTCTCAGGAATCGCCCTCCCCTAAGCAGTATCCCCAACGGGCAAAGTTGAGCCTTTCGCCTGGAAGGAGGAGAAGGAGGGTTTCATGCACACACATGGGGCTGAAGGCGGGGGTTGCCCTGCTCACCATGATGCCAAGTCACTCAGGGGCCAGGTTGCTCCCTCTTTGTAAGGAGAGGCTCCTCCCCCTGCTCTTGCCTTGGGGTCTGACTGGGAACAGCCTCTTCTTTCTTGGCCCTGCCTACTTGCCCACAGTGAGTGGTCCAGGCATAAGCACGTGTTCCAAGTCAGATCGATCAAAACCCCGCCCTAGGATCTGCCCAGCTGAAGGTGGGGGAAAGGGTCTCTGTGGTCCTAAGACTGGCAGGTGTGAGAGACACTGAAGAATCGAAAACTTTCCACTGCGGTCCTCGTCCACTGCAGCTGTTCCTCCTGCCAACACTCTCCTGTCACCTCAGCCCCTCACTCTTCCTCCCACTCCTCTTGGTAAAATACAAATTGTCCAAACAATGACTGCTAATTGCTAAGAATAATTCCTCCCTTTTCTGAGAACCATCTTTGAACAAATATTCTTGAAACTAGCTGAACTTCAGCTGACCCTGCCTGCTAAAGCCCTATAAAAAATTCCACCCTCCTTCCCAAGTTAGAACGCTCCTTCTTATACCGGCATTATTGAAAAAAGGCTTATGCTAATGGTGCTCTTGGTTTTTTCCACAAAGGATATGAGTTAAGGCAGGCTGAGGTGCTAGCAGCAGGACCACAACTGGTGGAGAAGCCAGCCTGGGAGAATGAAATCAACACACAAATAGGTTAAGAAATAAGAGAGAGACACACTGGCATTCAATTTCTGTCCTGTTTCTCCAAGACCAGAATTTTTCTCTATTCTTCACATTTTTTGATTGTATATGTGAGCTAGTTAAAAATGTAGGACTTAAAAAAAAGGAGAACCACAGCAACCTTCAAATTTGGTTGTGCAAACATGTAATGTTTTGATAACACTGAGTTTAATATACTGAAATAAACTCAAATCTAGAGCCTCTGTGTCCAGGAATAAGAGTAAACATTATCTCGCCCTTTCAAGCTGCTCTGTCAACTCTGTCTCTTCTGGGTAAATGGTCAGCCAGAGACGCAGGGTTCTCCCCTCATTCAGTGCCACCCTCACTTCTGGGGATGAACTAAGTTGCTGGAGAATCAGGATATTGAAAAACAATTTTTAAAAAAAATATATAAAATTATACAAATATAAAATGAACATATGTCAAAGATTTTATTTCATTCATTATTGAACAAAGAAACCAGTGAGGAGTAAAAATTGGTTCAAAGGAGAAACCAAAGGAAAAAAAAACATAATAGGCAATCAGGAATACTAAATTTTGCTGATGCAAAACTAGCCTCTTCTGTTGAGTGGAAGTTGGTACACCTTCACTGGACAAAATTAATCTGTATTTCTAAGAAAAGGAATCATTTTCGTCACCATCAACCTTGCACAAATTAGCTTCAACTCTACAGATTTGCAAAATAGCCAAGGACAGTGAAAGACACAGGACCCTGTTAGAATCAGGTAACCCTGAAAGGGTCCTTTCTCCAGAGATTTTGACAAGACATCAGTCTGTACAATTTGATCTTTTCTACAGGGTCCACAGACTGGCTTAAATAGAAATGCGATATGAATAACTGAGTTTGAGAAATTGCCTGCCAAATACAACACCACAAATTGCTGTCAAACCAAGAATATTCCTCTATTTTCATACAGTCCCTCAACTCAATTCATGGTCTTTGTGACAAAATAATACCATCTAAATTTCTAGTTTTCCCCATGAATTTTAATTATGACAGGTTAGCCAAGCACACTGGAAAATCTCGTTACAGGCCCTCAGCATGCCACCTTGAGATGCATGTGCAGATGGAGGCCTATCTCAAAACCTAGGGTCTCTGTAGTGGGAGGGAATAGGTTTACAGATTTCAAAATCAGGGAAAATAGAACATCTGAATGTGGACTTGTAGCCTCAACTAGGAAAACCTGAAAATCACAAAGAAAAACCTTAAAAACCAGCGTCCCTGTTACCTGGCCCCCACCTCCCTCTTAGACATGTGTACTTTCAGGTATTCGATCCTGGCATGGTCAAATAAAGCAAATTGAATACCTCACAAGCAAGTGGAGGATCAGCTTATTTTGCATGATCTGGGATGGTCCTCTGTGATTTAAACACCAAAGTTGGTTTTGCATCCAGTAGTACAGTACCAGGTTCATTCTTTCATTCATTTCTTCATTCACATACAGGAATTCCTCATTCTATTATGCTTTGCCTTATTGCACTTCTCAGGTATTATGTTTTTCACGAATTGAAGGTATGTGGCAAGCCTCTGTGCAGCTAGTCTCTTGGTGCCATTTTTCCAATGGCAAGTGCTCATTTCATGTCTCTGTGTCACATTTCGGTAATGCTTGCAATATTTCAAATGTTTCATTATTATTATATCTTTTATGATAATCTGTGACCAACGATCTTTGATGTAACTATTGTAATTGCCTGGGGGCACCAGGAAGCTCACCCATGTGAGACGGTGGACTAAATGGATAAATGTCATGTGTGTGCAAATGCTGTCTGACTGCTTTACCGACTGGACCTTCCCCCATCTCTCTTCCTCTCTTCAGGCCTCCCTATTCCCTGAGACAAAACAATATTGAAATTAGGCCAATTAATAACCCTACAATGGCCTCTAAGTATTCAAGCGAAAGGAAGATTCACAAGTGTCTCACTTTAAATCAAAAGCTAGAAATGATTAAGTCTAGTAGGAAGGCATGTCAAAATCTGAGACAGGCTGAAAGCTAAGCCTCTTACACCAAACAGCCAAGCTGTGAATGCAAAGAAAAAGTTCTTGAAGAAAATTAAAAGCACTACTTTAGTGACTATATGAAGGATTTTAAAAAGGTGAAACAGCCTTACTCCTGATATGGAGAAAGTTTTAGAGGTCTCTAGACAGATCAAACCAACTATTACATTCCCTTAAGCCAAAGCCTAATCCAGAGCAAAGCTCTAACTCTCTTTGATTCTATGAAGGCTGAGAGAGGTGAGGAGGCTTCAGAAGAAAAGTCTGAAGCTAGCAGAGGTTGGCTCATGAGATTTAAGGAAAGAAGACATCTCCATAACATAAAAGTACAAGTGTAGCAGCAAGTGCTGATGGAGAAGCTGCAGCAAGTCATCTAGAAGCTCTAGCTAAGATCATTGGTGAAGGTGGCTTCACTAAACAGTAGATTTTCAATGGAGACAAAATGGTCTTCAATTGGAAGACGATGCCATATACAACTTCTATAGCTAGCAAGGAGAAATCAATGCCTGGATTCAAAGCTTCAAAAGACAGACTGACTCTCTTGTTAGGGGCTAATGTGGTGACTTTAAGTTGAAGCTGATGCTCATTGACTATTCCAAAAATCTTAAGGTCCTTAAGAATTATGCTAAATTTCCTCTCCCTGTGCTCTATAAATGAAACAACAAAGCCTGGATGACAGCATATCTGTTTATAGCACTCTTTTTTTTTTTAAGAAACAAAGTCTTGCTCTGTTGCCCAGGCTGGTCTCAAAGTCCTGGCCTCAAGCAATCCTCCTGCCACAGCCTCCCAAAGTGAAAGTGCTGGGATTACAGGTGTGAGCCACAACACCTGGCCCTGTTTACAGCATTTTTTACTGAATATTTTAAGTCCATTGTTAAGACCTACCATTGAGAAAAAAAGATTCCTCTCAAAATAGTACTGCTCATTGACAATGCACCTCATCACCCAAGAGCTCTGATGCAGATGTACAAGGAGAAGAATGTTGTTTTTATGCTTGATAACACAACATCCATTCTGCAGCCCATGGGTCAGGAGTAATTTTGACTTTCAAGTCTTATCTTCAAGAAATACATTTTGTAATGCAGCTATAGCTGCCATAGATAGTGATTCCTCTGATGGACGTGGGCAAAGTAACTTGAAAACCTTCTGGAAAGGATTCACCGTTCTAGATGCCATGAAGAACATTTGTGATTCATGGGAAGGGGTAAAAATATCAACATTAACAGGAGTTTGGAAGAAGTTGATTCCAACCCTTATGGATGCCTTTGAGGGACTCAAGACTTCGGTGGAGGAAGTAACTGCAGATGTGGGGAAACAGCAAGAGAACTAGAATTGGAAGTGGAGCCTTAAGATGTGACTGAATTGCTGCAATGTCAAGATAAAACTTGAATGGTTGAGGAGTTGCTTCTTATGGATGAACAAAGAAAGTGGTATCTGGAAGCTGGCAACTACTCCTGGTGAAGATGCCATGAATATTGTTGAAATGACAAGAAAAAAATTAGAATATTACATAAACATAATTGATGACGCAGTGGCAGGGTTTGAGAGGATTGACTCCAATTTTGAAAGAAGTTCCACTGTGGGTAAAATGCTATGAAACAGCATTGCGTGTTATAGAGAAATCTTTCATTTAACGTAGAGTCAATCAATGCAGCAAACTTTATTGTTTTCTTACTTTAAGAAACTGCCACAGCCACCCTAACCTTCAGCAACTACCACCCTGATTGGTCAGCGGCCATGAACATAGAGGCGAGACCCTCTACCAGCAAAAAGACTGCAGTTCAGGCCGGGCGCGGTGGCTCACGCCTGTAATCCTAGCTCTGGGAGGCCGAGGCGGGTGGATCGCTCGAGGTCAGGAGTTCGAGACCAGCCTGAGCAAGAGTGAGACCCCGTCTCTACTAAAAATAGAAAGAAATTATCTGGCCAACTAAAAATATATATACAAAAAAATTAGCCGGGCATGGTGGCTCATGCCTGTAGTCCCAGCTACTAGGGAGGCTGAGGCAGTAGGATCGCTTAAGCCCAGGAGTCTGAGGTTGCTGTGAGCTAGGCTGATGCCACGGCACTCACTCTAGCCCGGGCAACAAAGTGACACTCTGTCTCAAAAAAAAAAAAAAAAAAAAAAAAAAAAAAGACTGCAGTTCACTGAAGGCTGAGATGATCATTAGAATTTTTTAGCAATAAAGTATTACTATTTTTAATTAAGGCATGTACTTTCTTAAGACATACTGCTATTACACACTTAGGAGACTACAGTATAGTGTAAACATAACTATGATATGCACTGGGAAGGCAGAGAATTCTTGTGACTCACTTTATTGCAATCTTTGCTTCATTGCAGTGTCTGGAACTGAACCCACAATATCTCTGAGGTGTGACTGTATACAGTAAGCACATGCTGACTGTTAGCTTGGCATCTCTAAACACTCTATCTAGCCTGATGTAGTTGTTTATATATTTAATGTTTAAACAAAAATAGCTCAAGTCCTTATCCTACATATTGTGGAGAGTTCAGCGCTTTTTCCCAAGATTTCTGCAAACCCCAAGGTACCTTCGTTGCTACAGTCACTCCTGCTCAGACTTCCTGGTCCCACTAAAATCTCAATCCACCTCATATTCCACTTCCTATGATTCTTCTCTCCATCCATTGTTAACTTACAGGAAAAAACAGCACCATTTTTCTCTGATCTCTTCACCAATGCAAGAAGTTCATGTGTAGACATTTACAAAAGTTTGAAATAACCAACAGTTTTACAATGCCAAAAGTACAGATGATGACTTAAAATAAAGCATGACTCTTCTTAGAAATCTCTTGGAAAAAATAGATGAAGTAAATATGCCAAAAAGTAAATAAAAATCTAGAACCAGATGGCTACACAGGGTTAATTATTTTGCTATTTTTATTTGATTTTTAAATTTTTATTTGTAAAGTTTTGATAATAAGAGTTTAAACTACAACAATATTAGTCATGGGTCCACAGAAGATATTTTGCTGTCTGTGTTAGCACAAAGGCAGAACTGTCATAACTAAGAGTCTCCAAAATTCAGGGACCAATGATACAGAGGCTTATTTCACTGTCACACAACAGTCCTGAGGTGAGTGGCCCAGGTAGGTGAGATGACTCCACGTGGTCGTGCAGGGATCCAAGCTCCCTCCATCTTGTTTCTGTGCCTTCCCCTACGGCCTTGTCCTTGACTTCGCAGTCAAAGATGGGATGCAGACAAGCTCACGTTCTCATTCACAGGTAAGACAAAGAGTGGAAATGCAGGGCAATCACATTTTTTTTCTAAGCTATTGAACCGAAGTTGCATACGTAACTTCCACTTACATTCCATAGTCACATGGTCACACCTCACCACAAGGGTGACTAGGAAACGCAGCCTCTAGCTCGGTAGCCATAGGCCTGGCTAAATGCAGGCTAAATGAGACAGGAATCTCTTGAAGAAAGGGAGAATGGCTTTTGGTGAACACATGGCAGGCTCCACCGCACCCTCCTCCCCCGGCAGACTTCCCTGGGGTGGGGCTGCTCTTTTATCTAAGGGGGGAGAGAGAAAGGTTTTTCTGATGAAATGAGGTTTGAACAAAGACTTAAGGGAGCTGTGTGGGTATCTGAGGAAGCACATTCCAAGCACAGAGGACAGCAAGTATGAAGCCTGTCCAGACACTGCAAGGGGCCAGAGGGGCTGGGGATGGGAGGAAGTGATGCCAGAAGGTGCAGGGTGGGCCACTGTCAGCGTGGTCATGCAAGTGGCTGAGATTTTCAGTGAGACGATGTGTCACTGGAGGGCTTTGAGAAGAATGATAATGTGATCTGATTTATATTTTACAAGGATTATTCCAGCCGCTGTGTGAAAAATAGCCTGTGGGGGACAAGAGTGGAGGTGGGGCGGGGGTTGGCTCATTAGGAGGCTATTGCGACAATCTAGGACAGAGATGCTGGTGGCCTGGGTGTGTGGCTGTTGTGGAGGTGGTGACAAGCAGTCAGGCTCCAGGCGTATTTTATTGGCGAAGCCAAAAGGACTTGTTGAAGGAATGCACGTAGGATGTGGGAGAGAAGAGGGATCCAGGATGACTTCAAGGTTTTGTCCTGAGCCGCTGAAAAGGTGGCATTGCCACTGACAGAGCTGCATAGGGCTGGAGGAGGAGTTGGCTGGGGGTGAAGGAGGGTGGGAATATTGAGTTCATTTGCAGATATATTGTTGATGTAGCAATGGAAAGTAAGTGACTGGCCGTACAAATCATGGGAGAGTTCAATTTGGGAGTCATTAGTATATGAGTGGAATTGAAAGCCACGGGCTTGGGTGAGATCACTAGGAGGAGAGTGTAGCCAAAGAAGGGAGAGTGACCAAAGCTGGAGCTCTGGGTGCTTCGGTATTCAGATGTCAGGAAGATGCCGAACAAAGGAGCTTGAGAGGAAGCAGCCAGTGAAGTAGAAAAGAATCAAAATGGCATGATGTCCTCAGGGGAAATTGAAGAAAGCACCTCAAGGAGATAAGATGAGGACTCAGACTTGACCCTGGGTTTGGCTATTGGAGGGACAGGGTAATGGCACTTTCAGTGGAGTTGTGGGTATGGAAGTCTGGCTGGAGTTGATCCATAAGAAAATGAGTGGGGAGGAATTGGGGACAGAGACAAAAGATAAAGCTTGCGAAGTTTTTTGCTCAAAGGAAATCAGAGAAATGGGGCAGTAGCTGAAAGTGGATGTGGAGTTAAGGGAGTATTTATTTTTTTGTTCTTTCTTTTTAAACAGAGATTGGAAGATATGAAATGCTGATGGGACTGACCCAGTAGGAAGGGAAAGAGAGGGCACAACTGCAGGATCTGAGTGCTCGAGTGGGTGACGGGGGTTGGGACCCACTTCGCAGGAATCTGAGCAGCGCTCAGGTTTATTATTTCAGCAGGTGGCAGGCCAGGCGTGAGTCGTGGCCTCCTTGGGAGATGAAAGTTCTCTTCTGGTTTTCTCAGTGAATTAAGAATTTGAGTGGGAAGTCATGAATGTGAAAGGGGAAGGGCTACTATGTGAGATTAGAGAGGGGAGAGGTACAAAATTGTCTCAAGGGCAGGAAAGTAAGTTGACTAGGGAAGTGGTTCTCACCCTTGAGGGCACATTGGCATCACCTGGAGGGCTTGATTAACCCGGGGCTGGGCCCCGCCTTCTGAGTTTCCAATTCAGTGGGTCTGAGGTGGGACCAGAGAACTTGCTTTTCTAACAAGCTTCTGGTGGTATGGATGTTGCTGGACCAGGAAACTCACTTTGAGAACCGCTGGACTAGGAGATTGGAGAGATTACTGAGGAGCAGTGAAGGCCCTTGGGAGGTTAGTGTTCATGAGAACAACGAGTAAGGGTGGGTGTTTTCTCCAGCCACGCTCAGCCTCTCAGGTGCTGGCTCAAATGGGCCAAGCACTGGGTTTGACCAGAGTGGTGTTTTACCAGTTACAGAGGAGGGAGGTTGTCTACGCCCATAACACTCTGAACGTGCCTGATCTCGGAAACTGAGCAGGGTCGGGCCTGGTTAGAACTTGGATGGGAGAGGAGGGAGGTGGAGGGCATTTATTAGGATGGGTCATATCCTCTGACCCAGGTAAGGAGAGAAGTGAGCTGGACTGGGAGGAGGGTTAGGCCCAGGGTGGGTGCCTGGGGGTGGGGACACGTAAGGAGACAAAGTCGTGCAAGTGCTGACCCTGCTTTCGTGGGACCCTGACAGTCACACTCTAAGCTCCCCCTGTCTCCCCTAGTCTTGACCCTGGAAGTGAGGACATGAAGGGGATTGGGGGGAGTAAAAAGGTGATAGGATAAATAGATTAGAGATCTTGACTGGGTTGGAGAATTTTTAATGTTGAGGTACCAAATAAAGGGACTCCAAAATACAGAAATTGGATATTTGAATATAAGACTATGGAGTAGATACAATTCTTGACATTCACAAAGTCTATACTTGTGCATGACCAAAGGAGGGGGTGCCTGAGGAGTAGAGGACAAGATCGTTGGAGGAAATTTAAAAGGCCAGGATACTAGAAGGATCATCTTCATGGATCTCAAAACCCTCCAAAACAATGGCAAGACTTGAGGAGATAGAACTAGTAAACCTGGACCTAAAATTTTCCAGGAATGGGGGAGGGTAACATCAGGTCCCACATAACTCAAACTTCTGTGATTCCAAGATAATCCCTTAGGAATTCTGTCCCTGCTGGAAGGGTTCCAGTGTGACAGCTGTAACGAATTCTTGCTTACTGGATCAGACATTTCCAAAGCCTCTCTTATTCAGGAAGAGTCTGCAATCTATGTCTAGGACATACTCAGTGTTCAGCACAGTTGGTGCATGGTATCTTCAACCAAAGGTTTAATGTCCAGATAAAGAGCTGCTCCTGTTCCATATTTAATGTTATCTGAAACAAAAGCAAGAATTCTCTCCCTTCCCTCCAATGTCAATACTTTAATTTTAAAAAGATGGAAGGAAGGACATAATTATAAAACATAATTATAAAACCCATAAATCAGTATGGGTTCTCTCGAGTTTTCATTTGCATGGAACTGGGGCCACTAAACTACACTGTGTGTTTCTGCTATTGTTGAACTAGCTCATGGATTAATTGTCCCTGGTCCTGGAAAATTTGGAGATTCAATGGTCCCAAGTGCACACTATCTGCATTTTCTTCTTCATCCATTCCCAGCTTAATCCCTATAGTCTCACTTCTGGCCATCCCCAATCAAAAAAATTTATATCTGTTTGCAGTCTGCATTCTTCTTGATTACATTCTGTTGTAATTTGTCTGATGACAACCTACTCTTACCTTGAAACTTCTTTTCTGTTTTTTTCCCTTTTCTCTATGGGTCCCTTTTCTCCCACCTTCTTAATTCTGTGTGATCTGTACTACTTGCTCACGCATCCCTTTCACCCTATAAGGGCTCACTTGTTGACTCAAATTTATCCCAGACTACACTGAACTAGGAAATTTACTAATTTCCCTAGTTTGGAAGTTTTCTGTTTCAGTCATAAGCTGATATTGCTGGTGGTCCTGTTCTGGCCTTGTTACCCTGGGAGTGGGACTGGATTTTGACCTGTCCCTGCTTTCCAGAGGCTGAGTATAACACACATGCACTGAAAAAGCCTTTGTCCCTCTTGAGCAGACAGGCTTCTCAGATTAGTTCTCTCTCCTCTGTCACATTAATCCAAGTGCTTACCACCTGACCTTTTGGTTAAAGAAGCAGATTTGCTGAATTCTTTGGCTCTAGGGTCTTCTCTTCTCTAACCCCCTATACACTGCTACCAGAACAATTTTCTCAAAGCACCATGTCTGTAGGAGTGACATTCAAAAAAACCCAACGACTGTTATGGCAAGGCCGAGAGCCATCAGTATACACAGGCTGACAGCTGGGTCCTGTAGTGTCCGTTAGGCCAGGACCTAAGTCATTACTGGATCATAGGAGGTCCAGGGAGTCCTGGGGAAGGTGCAAGGCACCTAGAGTTGTGGCACTAAGGAGGTGAAGTGTCTTTTTACCAACCACTGGGAAAGTACAGTTGACCCTTGAGCAACGTGGGTTTAAACTGTGCTGGTCCACTTACATGTGGATTTTTTTTCAATAAAAGTTAAGCTGACTGTGCCTGCCTCTCCTGCTTTCCCTCCCACCTCCTCCACCTCCTCTGCCTCTGCCACCCCTGAGCAGCAAGATCAACTCCTGTCCTCCTCCTCCTCAGCCCACTTAATAGGAACATAATGAGAATGAAGATCTTTATAATGATGGTCTACTTCCACTTAATGAATAGGAAATATATTTTCTCTTCCTTATGATTCTCTTGATAACGTTTTCTTTTCTCTTTATTGTAAGAATATAGTATATCAATATAATACAGATAACATATCAAATGTGTGTTAATTATCTTTTTATATTATTGTTCAAGGCTTCTGGTCAACAGTAGGCTATTAGTAGTTAAGTTTTGGGGAATCAAAAGTTATATGTGGATTTTCAACTGTGTGAGGGTCAGGTCAGCGGCCCAACCCCCTTGTTGTTCAAGGCTCAAATGTATGTCAAAATTTTAACAACTGCTATAGTTGTGCTGGTATACCAGGCGAATATCAACTCCACACTTCTATAATGTCATTTCCCTTTTCAAAAACATTAAATAATAGTCCATCTTTGAGCACTGGATCAGTAAGTATATATCATAGTTCATTGCATCAGATAAAAATATGCATCTTTCAGATGGTGGGCTCTGAAACATCTGAAACAGGCACCTTTACAAACAGACCTCACCCATTTAAAATAATTTGGAACGGCCTCACCTAAACCCTAGTTCTTGCATTTTACCTACAACAAGACAGAGGTGTATATGATACAGAGGCATATGTGTAGGGGACTGTGCAGGAAAGTTCTTGGAATTTCAACAACAGAATAGAGTTCCAAATGAGAATGCAAAGTGACTCTCCAGCCAGCACAGGAAAAGCTATAAAGAAAGAAAGATGATGTTGACATGTGAAGAGAAACCCTTTGTTGGAAGACTGAGAATTATGAGAAGCAGATTATAAAATGACTCCAGTAACCAAGCACACAACAGAGGTCCCTCCATAAACAATGGTCATCTAGAGTCTTAAAGTCTTATAGTCATAAAGACCTATAAGTTAATGTCCTCTGGGAGGTCAAGGTGAGAGGATTGTTTGAGGTTAGGAGTTTGAGACCAGCCTCAGCAAGAGTGAGACCCTGTCTCTACAAAAAAAGAAAAAAAAACAGAAAAGAATTAGCTGGGCAACTAAAAATAGAACAAATTAGCCAGGAGTGGTGGCACACGCCTGCAGTCCCAGCTACTTGGGAGGCTGAAGCAAGAGAATTACTTGAGCCCAGGAGTTTGAGATTGCTGTGAGCTAGGTTGATGCCACAGCACTCTAGCCCAGGCAACAGAGCAAGACTCTGTCTCAAACAAAAAATAATAATAATAATAATAAATATAATGTCCACAATACAATGGTGGGTGGTGAGACATGAATGGTAAAGACCACTCATTCAGCCATGTGAATGGGATAAATATTCAGATATAATATTTTGGGGTTTAAGCAATTTTGGCTTCCACTGTGGAAATGTTAACTTGATCTTTGTTACATGCTGTTTGCAAATGATTTCTTCTCCAGATAACTATTTGGTAATGGTATCTATTCCACAGTTCACATATTTTCAGAAGTTCTGGGAAAAGGGGAATATGTCAACAGCCACCATATTCCAGGAATTTAATGGCTAGGGAATTGATGAAACCAGTGCCCAGAAACAAGACTAACATCTGTTTGTTCCTCCTTTCAGATTTGATCTTAAGACATTCCCATTGCATTCACCTCCCACTGTTGCTTCCTCAGACTTTGGCCTCCCCTACTCAGGTATTCTGGGAGTGATCTTGCTAACCTCTTCAGGCATGCTCGTCTCAAGTGCATCTCTGACCTCCCACTTGATTCTTCTGATCCTGCCGCTGATGTTCGTCTCTGTCTCAGTCCTGCATTAAGAGCTCACACCAGCACCATTCGTAACATGGCAGGGTGGATAATTCCCACCTCCACATGTTTATTCATTTATTCACTCATTCATTCATTCAACTCTGAGTACCTACTATGGCTCAGGAACTGTGCTAGATCCTGGGGGTTGAGAGATGAATGAGACACAGACCCTGGCTTTATAGAGCTCATAGTCTAGTGGTGGATGGGAGAGATGTGCTAAAAAGTAACTGGCACATGGTGTCATATGTTCACCAATAGGACTACGTAGAACAGAATTGAAGGTAAATAACCCTGCTTGGGGGAAGTTACAGAGAGGACTTCCCAGAGGAGTTAACATTTGATATGTCCTAAAGGTTTCCTTCAAAGGAAAGGATAAGGGCATTTCACACAGAAGGAGGGAAGACATGAAGGTTTCGAAGGAGTATAGCGTGTTCAGGAGATGCTCATTAGTTTGGTATGGCAAAGGAGGCAGTTTTGTGCTGTGCTTAATTGTGCATGGTTTTAAAATAAACTGTGTAGGAGTACACTGTATGAATATTGACAAGGTATTTAATGTCGCTGTGCCTCAGTTTCCCTAAATGTAAAATGTGGATAAAAACAGCTCTTCTTTCAGAGGGTTGTTTTGAAGATTTAATGAGTTAACACATATAAACTGTCAAAAGAGATGTTTCACATGTAGTAAGTATACAGAAAAATGTTTGCTATCATTGTAATCATTGCTATTGTCCTCATCATCATCGTTGTTGTCATCATATCATCGTCTCTCTCTTTATCCTTAAACTTAATTCGCCATTAAATTGTCTCTGTTCTACTCACTCAGTATTTCTCAAATCCGTATTTGCATTACTATCCCCATTACCACCACCTTAATTTAAGCTCTCATCCTCTCTCTAATACCTGGTCTTGCTGCCTCCAGTGATTTCTCTGGCAGTTGAATTCCTACATATATTTAATGATACCAAGCCTGGGAGGAAGGAAACCAGTGGAGATGAGACAAGAAAAGTAACCAGGGGATAGATTACCAAGAGTCTGAATGCCAGGATAAGAGGTTTCCACTTCATTCTGTAGCTTATGATGATAAAGATAATGTAGAAATTCTAGAGATGGAGTCTATGGGTGATTGTCTGGTGAGGAGAAGAGAGGGGAGGGAGGGCAAGGGAGGAATGAAGATGATTCTTAGGGTTTGGGGCACAAGAGTCTTGGTGGGTGGGGTACCATCTTCCAAGATGACTGGAGCATGGAGTTTGGGAGGAGAGGGTGGCTGGAAATGAAACTGGAGAGGAAAGAATAAGTAAAATCCCAAAACACTTTGGATTTTATCCTGTAAGTCTGGAAGTAAGGGTGCAGAAGTAGATACCTTTTTTTCTTGCAAAAAAGATTAGGAACATGAGAGCATTCATTCTCTCCTGTTGGTCTCCCTTTTCTTTGCATCCTATGATGAAATTCTTCTCTTATCCAATCCTTGAATGCCCTCACTTACCCTTTCAGGCTACTTAAAATCTAATCATCACTAAAGAACCAGAGAAAACTCTACCTCCTGTAATACTGATTGGTCTGACTATCCCAGCCCATGCTGATTTTCTAACTGCCTGTTGTATTGAATGTTCTCATGCTCAGTCTAGTGCCTAATAGGTCTCTAACTGCTTCTTTTCTTAGTTTTATCTTCCTAACTACATTAAATTGCTACCCTTAATGGCAAACCAAATGATTGAATCTTCTAAATGGCACACAGTAGAAACCTAAACTATTCATGGATTCAGAGAGTGTTAGAGGGAATCTTAAGGACTGGCTTGTCTAGTGGTGTCCAAACTGGAATTTGACAAGATAGTTATAATAGTGTCTGTATGCTGGTTTTCTTAATTTAAGACCTTAATAGCTATTGTTTGTTTTCTTACATAAAGTCTGTAAAGCTGTTTTGGGCAATATTAATATTAATCCAGTTTAATAACACTGGTGATCACATAGGAAATGAATCAGTTATTTAACAACTGCTGCTTGGTTAAAAAAAAAAAGGATATCTTTCAAAAGGATAGAAGGCATGAAGAAAGGCTAAATCCTTCCTTTGTGGTAACATTACTAGTCATCAATCATCAGGGAAATGTAAATCAAAACCACAATGATATATCATCTCACACCTATTAAAATGGCTATTATCAAAAAGACAAGAGATAACAAGTGTTCGCAAGAGTGTGGAGAAAAGGAAACCTTTATACACTGTTGTTGTGAATGTAAATTAGTATATCCATTATGGAAAACAGTATGGGGGTTCCTCAAAAAACTAGAAACAGAATTACCATATGATCCAGCAATCCTTCTTTTGGGTATATAACCAAAGGGAACGAAATCACCACCATGTAAAGCTATCTGCACCCCATGTTCATTGCAGCATTATTCACAATATCCAAGATATGGAAACAACACAAGTGTCCATTGATGGATGAATGGATAAAGAAATTATTTACATATATATACAACGAAATATTACTTAGCCTTAGAAAAGAAAGAGATCCTGCTATTTGCAACACATGGTTGAACCCAGAGGACATTATGCTAAGTGAAATAATCCAGACACAGAAATAAAAGCACTGTATTATCTCACTTATCTGTGTAATCCAAAAAGAAAAAAGCTCCTATACACAGGAACAGAGTAGAACAGGGGTGGGGGAAAGGTGAGATGGAGATGAAAGGGTACAAAGTTACAGTTTTGTAGGATGAATAACCTAGAACGCTAATGTACAGCATGAAGACTATAGTTAGTGATACTGTATTGAATACTGGAAATTTGCTAAGAGAGCAGGGTTTAGGTTTTTACTACTCCAAAAAAAAGTGACAGTGAGATGATGGATATGTTGATTTGCTTGACTGTAGTGATCGTTTCATTGTGTTTATGTATATCAAAGCATCATGTTGTACACCTTAAATATATACAATTAAAAAATTTTCTTAGTGATAGAAATTAGCAAACATTGATCTTGTCCAACTCTCTCATTTCAGTGATGTGGAACCTGAGACAGAGGGCCCTAGTTGAGGAACTAGTCCTGGGCCCTAACCTACTTTATAGCTGACTCGGGGCTAGAAGGCAGGTCTCCACGCTGCAGCTCAGCGCTGCTCTACTGAGGGCTGCTCATCTCTACCGGGAACTACAACTGACACACACAGGGCACAGGAGGCAGGAACTGACATTTGCTGAGGGTTTAATATTTACCAGTCATTCTACTGGGTGCTTTATTATCCATTATGTCATTTCTTCTACACACACACACACACAGAGAAACCCATGCAGTAGCTATTAATTTCCTTTCTTTCCTTCCTTCCCTCCTCCCACACCTTTCTTTCTTTCTTTCTTTCAATAAAACTGAGACCAAGTTAAGAAATGCAGCCCCGGTCAGCCAAGTCTAAAGTGGCAGAGTCTCTCCAAACCCAGGATGTCTACATGGCTCTCAAATGCGTATCTTCCTGTTTCTGAGCAAAGTCTAGATGGAAGCTTGGAAGCTGTTGGGAAAGACCTAGGGGCCCAGAGCTCCAAACAGCACGGGAGAAAATGAGAGAAAGTCCCAAGGACACGATTTCTTGAGAACCAGTTCTTTCCAGCCTTAGTGTCTAGGCCGAACCGCATTCTTTGCCTTTTTCTGCGATTTCTCTATTGCCACAGCCCAGCCACTCCCTCCTCCCCAAATCCTCCTGAGACAGCCAGGAAGGGACAGCTTCAGCCATGCAGGAGGCAACTCTGCGATCAAGAAACAGCTAACTCTGCTTCTAGACCCTTCCTCTATCCGGACATCGCTATCCAGTTGTAAATCCAGATACCAGGTGGAACTTCAGGTTCAGAACTTGTCAATTTTAAACTAGCTCCTCTTCTATCTTCCATTTCCGGTCAGCTGGGCCGGACACTGGGACAACTCCCTCGTCTCACAACCATGCGGGTCTAAGCCCTGGAGGAGCCGCCTCCCCGGTGTCTTTCACAGCGTTCCCTGCAATCGCTGCCGCCCCGGCCCTGTCACAGCCTCCCGACTTCTCGCCTGGATTGTGGCAATGGTCTCTTGTTTCCTGCCCGTCTCCGGCACTTTCCCGTTCCATCCATCCCGTTTCCATATCTTGCCAGATTAATTGTTTTGAAAGCTCGGCTCTGATCATGTCTTATGACTCCTTAAAAACTGCCAATTATTTCCTGTTGCTGCTGAGAAATAAATGCAAATCCTGACTCCCATTCAAGCACCACTCAATTCTGTTTCTCATCTCCGACCTCCCTATAGCGCCTTCTGTGGAGGACTACGGTAAAGTGCTCTGTGCCGCTGTTGCCTCCTGACTTTTCCATCCCCCTGCGTTTGCTGACACTGTTCCCTTTTCCTGGGATGCCTCCACAGTCACGGCAAGGGGTGGAAGGGAGGAAGGATGATAGGAAAAGGGGCAAAATATTATCTAGCCAGTGTTGTTTGAACATAGCTCCTGAATGTTGAATGTTTTCTCTCTCATGAAAAAAAGCCCCTCAGCTGGCTCATTTTGCTTGTGAGGGACGCTCGTGGGTGATTTTGAGGATGCCCCACCTCCCATGCCCACTTCATATTTCCAGGCCGCTGTATTCTCTGATGTATGTCATGCACTCTGTGCGATTTCCTCTCAGCCCTTTCTCTTGTGTCCTGCTTCTTTCCCTGCTGTCCTCTTGACCCCCTTGGAGACCTCATGCAGGCTTGCCTCCGTCAGCCCCAGCCCCTCTGCAACACCCTCCTCCCCCTGCACCCGGGGCGGCTCTAGCCAGCGCTGTCTTCCTCACGCACACCCCAGACTCTTGTGGTCACATGCAGATTCCCTGCCCTGGGGGTGGAACTGGTGTACTCAGTGAGCATCTTGCTGGGGACCAGTGAGCTGTCCCTGTCTCCTTGGGGCAGACACCACACCCCGGCTCTGAGAGGTTTTCTGGCTGCTTCCTTCACTTGGCCTGGGGTAGAGGGACATTCCAGAGCCCGCTCTGCTGACAGCTCTCTTCAAAGAAAGCCCCTTTGCTCCACCTCATCTCTAGCTTTCTCTCAGACAAGCTGGGGGTGGTGACAGGCTGATGGCAGCATGCTCAGATCCGGCCACTCTCAGCAGTCCTGAGTAGATGTGTCCAGCATTTCTCTCTTTGGAACTTGCAGTACAGCTATTGTAATCAGCCTTGGATTTCTGGTGAAATCCTGAGACAACAGAAGTATCTGTTGAATTAAATAAACTTCAAACCCATTCATTTCTTTGGAAGTATAAATGCCAAATATTAATTTTTAAAAAACCCTTTGACCAAAAAAGGACATGCACGTCATCCTTATAAACAAACATATTCTGAGGGCCAGGAGGATTAGACAGTTTGTCCGTCTCCCACTCCCCGCTAGGATTAGAAAGAGGCTGTTTGCATATTCTGCAGCTTCTTGAATAGCCTTTCTTTACCAATTATGGGCCTTTTTTGAACATTTTAATTTATTACATTGCAAATTTTGGCATAAGTAATTATATTTTGACTGCTTGGAGAAGGGATTTTTAAAACGTTTATTTATTTATTTCTTTTTGCAGTGACATGGGGACAAATGGAGCTGTTGCTCAACTTTCTGGTGCTTTCTGCCTTTCTGAACCCAGAAATTTCACATTATTTCCTGGTCCTCCACGGGGAAACAAAACAGTTACACAGTGTTCTAGAAGAACTGTTTGTTTGAGAGAAAATAGCCTTTCCATTCAGACACAGGCTGCATTATCATGCAAGCAGCCTGTGGGCTTGGGGAGGGCTGGGCCCTCAGGGTGCAGGGATGGGCAGACAGTTGCAGATAGGACCCAAAAGCAGACTGTGCAAGGGCCTGGAATTAACCTTGTGACCCAGAGAAAGTGCTTGTGTTTGCATTTGCAACGTGTTTTTCTTTTAATCTTTAGAAAAAATCCTGACTTTATGCCTGTGTTTCCCAGAGTGTGGTCCTTGGCCCATCGGTATGAAAATCAGCTGGAAAGCTTGTTTAAATGCAGAGTTCTGGGCCCCAGGGAGCAATACAGACCAGGACTGAGGCACTGGGACCCTGACATTTCCATTTCCAACGAGCCACCCCCCTCTGAAGCCTGAGAACCCCGTACGCTGTGCTCTCCTGGGCACAGACGCTCTGGAAGGTGTCGGACCCAGGGCTGTTCCTCTACTTAGAACAGTCACTCAAGCTGCCGATTTCCGCTTCCTGACAGCCCATCTTCCCAAAATAATGGCATGTTTATTCCCTACTAGCTCCTGATTCTTGATCTTTTTCTTCATTTTCTTCTGCCTTTTATTCTTCCCACCTCCTACGCATCGAGAGCATAGTTTTATTCAGTCAACCAGAGCCCTTAAGTTTCCATTTTTAGGGAAATTTTGCAATTTCTCATGTATTTCTCCAAATCAGTCATAGGCTGGCCAAGATTGTTATAAGATGTACTCTACAACTCAGATATTTTCTTTGCAAAATTCCTGAGTTCTTTTTGCCCAAAACTAGAGGTACGCTTCTTGAGTTCTACAATTTCCTCTGTGAAATGTGGTCTCTTTAGTTCAATAATTCCCCCTTTGACTGGTTAGGGAGCTTTCCTCTGCCTTCCTTCTTTCTTGGGAATAATATGATGGTGGAAGAGCAGAACCAACAGGCAGGTGACGCTAAGTGTGCATGGGGCCAGACAAGTATTTTTTGTAGGGCCGCCGTCTGTATAAACAACTGGAGCCACCCCAAATCAGCTTGTCGGCATCGTTCTGGTGGACCAATTTCATGTGATCCCATGAAGGAAACATCTGCTCACCAAGCTGCCCCCTGGGATAGAGGCCAGGGTGTCGCCATAGGTGAGTCTAGTCCCTGCTTATTGCACGTGCTGGCCCTGGCTGGTCCCAGTCACCAGAGGGAGACTTAGATTCAAGGAAGATGCCCAAACCCTGGGACCCCTTGAGGCAGGGGCCCCATTGGTCCAGGTATCAGGGTGAGACTGCGGTAGACCGGTTATGTCTTATCTCCACGGCTTCCAGACGAGGTCAGCAGGCCTTAATCAAAGGCAGCTGGGGATGCTTGTTTGTTTAACCTTTATGAGGTTGTTGTTTTATTTTGTTCTGAAGCTTCTACTTCTGCTGATAACGAGAACACTCTTACTCTAATGCTGGGCACTATATGAACTATGTCCTTTCCCCTTCCTTCCCACCCTTCCTTCCTGTTTCTGTCTCTCTCTTACAGTTTATCTGTCATTCCATGCAAGCTGCCTCGCTTAGTTGCAAGTTTGCTCTGCTCTCCTCTCTCACACACACCCTCACACGTGTTCTCAGCTTCTCTTCCACACTCTACATTTCTCCTTTCAAAAATAGCATCGGGTGGGGGCTAGGAGTCCTTTTGAGTAATTTTCTCTACTTTCCCTCAGCTGTGAGAAAAAGAAGACAGTGAATCTCACAGGCCGGGTGGCTTTCTTTCCTTCTTTTCTTCCTTCCTTTCTTCCTTCCCCTTTCTTTCATTTATGTTATTTTTAATCTCCCAGTTTCTAGGACCAGGGCAGCAGGTCATAAAATTTCAGAGGTCACCACACTTAATCTCGGTGCTCTGGACTCCTTTACCCCACTGAAGAAAATGGTATTTCTGGTAAAAAGACTTTTCTTTGGGAGGCTGCAGGCAGTGTCTTCATTCATTCAACAAACATTTATTGAGTGTCCACTAAATGTCACTATGCTAGACCCTGGCCCTCAACGGGCCAAAGTATAATAGAGTGGGGCAACTGTGTAAACAGATAAGGACAGTGAAGCACTGAGCTATGGAGAAGTGTGCCCACAGCACAAGGCTGGGACTGGCAATCCGGGTACCTGGCTATCCCACCTGGCCCCCTGAGAGCTAAGGTTAAAGTATCTTGCAGTTTCCTTGAACCCCTTAACCTGGCTGCCATGGTTAAGTGCACAGCTGTAAAAATCTGCCTGGCCTACTGCAAACCTCTACAGATGGCCAGAGCTGAAGGCCCTGCTCACACATCCAAGTCCAAGCCCCAGAGTCTCCAAAATCCTCTCCACACATATACTGTGTTTCTTTCAACCACTGTTTTAATTTTTCACAGTTCTCAGCCAAGGACCAAATGTTGGAGTCTCTGAGAAGTCAGGTCCCTTCTCATCTGGGTTCTTAACCAACTGAGAAACCAAACAAAGAGTGGCAGAAAGAGGCCGAACTATTATTATCATTATTAACAGTAATAATAAATTCTGAAGCAGAAATAGGGATTTGTGACAAAATTAGGCAGAGGGCCACAGCAGAGCCAATTGCCAGTCCCCCACACAGGTGAAGGTGGGGAAGCCGAGTGGAGCAGGCCCTGGTTATTTTCCCAAGGCTGCCGACCGGGTAATCACCGCCCTCCGGGCCCCAGCCCCTCCCCCGAGGCTGAGCAGAGGACTCAGGGGAGAGGCCAGGAGGGTGACAGGACTCCCCACTTATTTTGAAGGAAATATGAAATGGAAAAGTTGTTGCTCCTCCAAAGTTGTTTTGTGAACCAAATTGTTATCACAAATCCATAATTCTTTATCTGCAATTCCAAAATCAAAAGAGCTATCTTAAAAAAAAGTTTTCTTATAAATTTGTGAAAAACTCTTGTGGTGGCAAAATCTGACCAGAAATGATATGAGGTTATCTAAGATCTTTGTCCCATTTACTTTGATATTCATATGTTTTGATACTAAGATGATATAAAAGTATAAATATTTGGATTATGGGGTACTTCCTCAGGTCCAGTTGTATATGATATTTAAAATACAGTGTATGCACCACGTTACCTTTCTAAAATCCAGACAATTCTAGATTATGAAACATATTAGGCCTCAAAAGTTTTTGATGAAGAATTACGTTCGGTGTGGGAGACGGTGAATTGGCTGAAGATCAATGACCAAGACATCTGGGAATATGAGGAAAGCAAGGATGAGCGAGCTTGTCTGGGGCTGTGAAAGTCAAGGTGAGAGTTTATAATAATTAGAATTGATCTTGACATGGGATTGTGTAGAATTTATTTATTTTTAGACAATTATATAAACGAGGGACACCTAAATAAGAGGCTGTGGTTCCATCAGATGTAGGTGCCAATGCAGGAAAGCTGCCTGGCAGTGCCACATGGAGCCACCCTGGTGGGAATGTCACCGATCCCATGGAGTAGGTCAGAGGCCTGGGAAGATCACTGTAGCTGTCTGGAGAAGGTCCCAGTTTGGGTGTGCAAATTACAAGGCTATGCAAAGAAGGATTTGAATTCTTTCTTTTCTGGCCTAATTCAATGCTGATCACAAGAGTTCTAATCCCTGTAGCTAGACAGATGGTTCCATATAGATAGTCAGAATCATCTGACACAATCAGGGCATTCCCAAACCTGCCCTCTTGGAGCCCTCTATTGGCCAAACCCGCCTACCTGTGCAAATACACGTCAAAGTCCCATTAACAATGGAAAAGCATGACTTAGGATCCCCCAAGAATATTTTCTTCTCGAGAGAATCTCCGATAACACATCAGTTTCTGGTATCAGAGGCATGGAATACACCTGCCATAGAGTCACAGATTTTTTGAGTTAGTAGGGGTCATTTGATTTTACCTCCCAATGAATGAAGAATTTCCTAGAAGATGTCAATAATATTAATAGTAATCACTATTTATTATGTAAATAATGATGATGATGTTGACGCTCAATATTTATGGAGTTGTCACTACATGCACAGTGCTAAGTGCCTTGCAAGGATGATCTCATCCAACAATAGCTACCCTTCTTGAGCACCTTCTCCATGCCAGACATTTAATTTACACTCTCGTGTTTAATCCTTGCATAATATCAACAAGGTAGGTAGTATTCTCATCCCGCATTTCGCCAAGAAAGAAACTGAGGCCAGAAACTTAATCTATCTCTAAGCCAACAGGGTGACTGGGAGAGCCATGGTTGAGAATAAAATTGTAACCACAAGTCGGGCCAAGGCACTAGAAGAATTGTTGGTGGGTCTTATCTGAGTTTTCTGTGTATCAAGCCTCTTTATAACCTTTATCCTTAGAATGAGAGAGAGAGAGAGAGAGAGAGAGAAGGTGGGAAGGAGAGAAGAAAGGAATCTTTAATTCTGGGTCAGCTTTCACTTGTTTATAGGCAGCAAGAACTGTTAGAAAATGCTTCCAGAGCAGGAGGTATTGTTTCCTGGGACATCTGAAAAGAAAGAAACTTTGATTTAAAAATCGGGCATATAAATACATACAATTTTATGTGTCAATTTTTAAAAAATTAAATTAGTAAAAATTAGGTATTAATGGCGCCCAGAGAGCAGGAGAACCTCTTCATTTATATTAAGTGTCTTGAGAGATTGCCAAGGACGAAGAAATGATGCTGAGGGAATGTGATAGCAGAGAGTCCCGCCCATTCCTTGATCGTACCTGCTAGAGAGGTGATTCTGAATTATTTTGTAATCTAAGGTTTGATTAGATCATTTGAAGGATCTAATGAAAGAGATTATCTTGCTAGAAATTGTGTGTTAGTGCGCACACACACAAAACACATGAAACATGATTTGGAATTAGTAGACCCTAGCAATAAGCATCAACCCCCACTTGGGTGCCTACCCATATACTGACTGCTTGCTCTTTTCCCACTCTTCCCAGCCCTGGCCTGGCTGGAACACGTTTGGGCCTGTGCCATGTAATAGCTGAGGGAGGCAGGAACAAAGAGAAAATGAAAGGAGATCTCTTCTTCCTATCCCAGGTTGAAATCCTGAACACAGTTTTCCGTAGAACTATGCTTCTGTCTGTGATCACTTTCTAGAGTTTCATTAGGTCCATATTTCTGGTACAGTGTGAGTTAATAGGCCGGGAACTACCCTGGGGACAGAATGACTCTCTTGGTTTCTTTGGGAAAATGTGTTTAATTTGTTGCAACCAACCAACCAACAACTTCTGAATGAAGCTTTGGAACTTAGTAAGTTGGGTATTTAGTAAGTTTGGCACAACCTTTGCTCCATTTGTGAAAGAGGAAAAGATATCTTATTAGCTATGGAATTGGGCTGCAAGCCCAAAGACAGAGAAGGATGCATGTTATAAGAAAGCATTGTTTTCAATTTTAAAAATTGAAATATACACACCCAAAACATCAGGACTCGATTTCTTTAAGCTCCCCAAGTTCCCTGTGGCCTGATCCATCTCCTCTGTGCACTGGTGAGTGTAGGGAAGACTGCCACTTTCCCCAGCTGGTAAGAACCTTTACATAGACATAGATTTTTAAACACTTTTTCTGCAAGGCTGAATAGCCAGCTATTTTAATGATTTGAAACCACCTAAGATCATAATACTTTGGGTTTGTTTTTGATGCATAGTGTTCTATAGAAAGCACAAGCAAAAATGAATGATTTATGAATGATGTGGTACATTTATGATTTATTTACAGCCCTGAACTCATGCTAATTCAGAGAACATCAAACACCCTATACCCTGGCCTGGCATTTAAAGCAGCATTTAGGACAATGAAGGACAAGACAGAACACAGGAGCTGTGCTGTAACTTTATATATGGCAATAAATAAGAAACAAATATTTGCTGAGAAATAAATTGAACGATGATGAACATAAAAGGTGGCTTTGAAAGAATTAGAAATATCAAGAGATTGACTATTTTTTTTTTACTTATTAAAACTATCAGTACTTTAATAAACTATACAAAAAAGATAATGAGACAAACATGTGCATTTATAGAACCGCATTTCAGTCAGGCCAGTTCCCTGCAGAGGGAATTCCCAGCATGACCTCATTCATCTGTAAAGACACAGAGCAATCCTTATTTAGACGTACACATTCATCTACTCGTCCAGCATGGTCAGCCCTCCACTTTCTGGTGGTTTCCTTCTGCTATGAATGTGCATGTCCTGTTGTCTGCTTCTTAGAGCAGACATTTACCTTCCTCATCCACCAGCCATTGGAGGAGGACTGGGGCCACGCAGATGATTGATTCGACCCATTCTTCGGGGAGGGTTTCCTGGTGGCCCCCTTCCATCACCATATCTGGAATCAGAGGAGTTTCCATAGCCTCTTCTTTTTTTCACATCTTGCTGAAGCAGAGTTTTGAAAAACAAAACCACAAACTCAGCTATTCCCCAGAAGAAATCTGTTATCAAAGATAATCTCCATGGAGACTGACTCCTGCTGTCCAACACTTGTCCATTCGAGATGTAGACCATCTTGCCCCCTTTCCCTGCTTCCGAGCCACCAATATTGACTATTGATGCCATGAAAGAAAGTACAGAAGACCCTTGAGCAATGCTGGGGTTAGGGCCACCGACACTGAGCAGTTGAAAATCCATGTATAACTTTTGACTCCCCTAAAACTTAACTATTAATACAAATAGCCTGCTGTTAACCTGAAGCCTTACCAATAAAAAAAACAGCCAATTAACATATTTGGTATGTTATATATATTGTATACTGCATTCTTAAAGTAAGCTAGAGAAAAGAAAATATTATTAAGAAAATCATAAAGAGCAGGAAATATATTTGATATTCACTAAGTGGAAGTGGACCATCATAAAGGTCTTCATCCTTGTTGCCTTCAGGTTGAGAAGACCGAGGAAGAAGAGGCAGAGGAGGGGGGTCCTGCTGTGTCGGGGGTGGCAGAGGCGGAAGAGAATCTGCATGTCAGTGGACCCACACTGTATATCTGCTGTTATATGTTACAACTTTCTCTGTAGGCTTTTTCCTAATTAATCCTTCATAGTATCTTGTGATTTTTTCCCCCCAAAGTCTTTTCTGAGTATTCCTGTTTCTTAATAAAATTTCGGCTATTAAAAAAAAAAAATCCTAAAATCCCTACAATGATCGGAAGAGGAACACAACTTTGTCAGTTTTCCAACATACTTACTAGATTGTTGTTTTGCAAACATTTTGTTAAATTGCAAAGGTCTGTGTGTCCCCCTTACCATCCCTCAGCCCTCTTCCTTCTTAGCCCACACACCCTCAGCTGGGAGGCTCTTCCAGGCAGCCTCCTGCTGGTGTGCTACATACTGAGTTACCCTGTGGGCGATCAAAGAGTTGTGGAGGTGTAGGGGTAGGGTGGGGGTGACAGAATACCTACCTTTGGTGAAATTGTATTTTCTTCTCCATGAAGAAAATGCAAGTGATCATGGCCATTAAATAGAGAAAAATGATTAATAATAAAAAATATTTTTAAATCCTTCATGAGTTTTTACAAAATGCAACCCCACGTGCTCTGGGAACCTCGAGGCTAACAGGCACCCTCTAGCTGGACCTCAGCCCGGGGGAAAGTGTAGGTGCCCTGAGCCAGGGCAGGGATCAGTCGGGAGGCCTGGCTGCCCCTGGCCAGAGTTGACCCTGTGGTCACAGTTGAGGTGAATTCTCAGTGATGAGCGAGCTCGCAGTGAAAGGAGGTTCACCACGGGTGGTTCTGGAGGTTCATTTCCATCAAGGTCTGCCTCTTTCATGAAGCCACCCCAGTTACAAACATCATCTCACTAGTGTCTTTGTCTTTATTAAGGATAAAAACCAACACTAACACACTCTCATTGTGAGGGGGGCGGATTCTCAGCTCATATAATGTCCTCTCTCCACCCTTTGTATGGATGGAAATAATCCCTCTCCCTGGAAAAGACACTTTGTAAGCGGTGCTTCGCACAGATTTTACCTCTTTCCTTCTCTTCAAATGTAACTAATTTTTGTGGGAGTTTATCTTAATCAGTTCAGCCTGCTATAACAAATTCCTATAGATTGGGTGGCTTAGAGATAACAAACATTTATTTCTCACAGCTCTGGAGGTTGGAAGTCCAAGATCAAAGTTCTGCCAGATTCCGTATCTGGTGAGGGTTCTCCTGATTTGCTGACAGCCACCTGCTTGCTGTATCCTCACATTGGGGGAGGGGGGGAGAGGGAGACAGGGGGAGAGAGAGAGAGAGAGAGAGCGAGAGAGCGCGAGAGAGCGAGCACTCCTGTGCATCTCTTTCATGTCTCTTCTTATCCAGGCACTAATCTCTTCATGAGGGCTCCACCCTCATAACCTCATCTAAGCCTAATTACCTCCCAAAGACCCCATCTCCAAATGCCATCACATTACAGATTAGGGCTTCAATATATGAATTTGTCAGGGGCACGAACATTCAATCCATAGCAGAATTTATTCCCAAGTTTTTAAAAAAATAAAAACACAACCAAAAATCCCCAGAACTTATAAACAGACAAGAGACACTCAGTGGGCAAAGGCCATGGACAAGTCTGTGAGATCCAGGCTCCCAGCTGTGGTGCAGCATTTGGCGACACTGCACATTCACTCTCATTCCTGCTAGCTGTGGTTGCCCCAGGGAACAATAACGCTGTCGTTGGGGCATGATGTCTGCACCAGGCAGGTGAGCTGTCTACCACCGCAGGTACCAGGCTTCAGACCTCTCAAGAGGATCACAAATGAAGGCAAACTGGCTGCATCCAATATATTCTAAAATAAATGGTTCCCTTCCCCGCTTCCCCTCTCATGAGTTTTTGAGTTGGTTTATGTGACATCAGTAGAATCTGTCTTACTTTCTCTTTTAGGACAAAGAAAAAAGTCAGTCACTTTAGGAAAAAGAATAAAAGCCTTGCCAGGGAGGAAAACTGGTTCTTTAAAACGTGCAGGCCCCAGCTGAACAGGGAAAAGCGAAGCAGGTCCCAAGTCACTGAAGCAAGGTGTGCAGAGCTCCTCAAAGAGGACATCTTGCCACACACCCTATGCGGCATTGTCAGGTAGGTAGTTAGGATCTCTGGCTCTTCTCGTGACGAGGGCTCCCCGTTTTGGTGCTGTTTGAGCAACTGCTTCCACCTGGGAAGGATGAGAGCGGGCACTCCAGTTTGGTGTTGCCCCACCCTTTGTCCTATCCCGAGCAACTGCTACAGCTGGCAAAGGAGAGAACGCTTCATCAGTCTAGGAATTCTGCAGCCCAGGCAGAATAAGATTTAGAAAGTGACCTAGAGAAACCTAAGGGTAATTAATACGCCATTAGCTTGAGTCTGCATTACGGTTCACCCTCTCCCAGGTGGGTTTTCTTAAAGGGAGCCCATATTTGCAGATGGAATTTTCAGGACACCTGTTGATCATTTGCTAACATCCTACACCTCCCAAGAGCCCACCTCCAGACTGAGCTGATAAAAGGAAACAGTCCGAGAAGTCAGAGGAGTGCGTTAGCGGCGAGTAAGTCGGTCTGTCTCTCTTCTCTCTCAGAGATAGACCCATTTTATTCTATGATAAAGAGCTGCTCTTGTGAAACTCCTCCCTGCCTGAGGTTACTCCCTCATATTTGCCTTGCTGGAGATTTTTTCCAAGGATTCAGAGGACCCGAATAATAGTCTGGACTTGACACTTTGGTGTGTCTGGTCATTCTTCAGCCAAGAGCACACCAAGAACTGAGGGCAGACTCCTACCCTGATATCTTTGGTGCCAAACCCTGGGGTTCTGACATCCCCTGGTGTCGCAGCATATATTAATGCATCTCCCACAAGCCGCACACACCGCAGAGCCAAACCCAACCGGCAGCTTGGATTACGATGCTTCCAGAGAGCTTGAACCTATAAGCAGATGACATTAACAAACGGCCCACGAACAGACTGGACGCTGTGGACCAGCTGTTTTGCATGTGAGTTCGTCTAAAACAGCAGCGTCAGTGAGGGGCAGATCTCTCTGAGATCAGGTGCCAGGATTTGCCACTGCAGGGGTTAGGGAGGGGCGGAGGGGCACAGGGACAAGGGGCTTTTCATGAAATCTGCTTTGGCTGAGATGGGACCCTCATTCAAGCCTCCCTCTGAAGTTCACTACCAGGATCAGTCTCCCATCATGACCCGTAGTGACCAGCAGGGCAACTCACTGGAAACGGGGCTGAGCCTCCAGCATAGAAACCTATGAGGTAGCCGAGAGTGGGCCAGAGAAAAGCAGCTAACGCAGGCTGTTTAATTCAAAATGCTGAAGCTCTGTGGTCTGCAGAAGCATGGTGCAGTGAACACAGGGGATTAGGCCTGGGCTGGAGTTGATCAGACATGTGCTAGCACACAATGGTTTTAACAAGCACGTTAAGCACCCCAGTTCATAGTTGCTCTCTCTCTGGAGTGTTGTGTTGCGGAGGATCTTGAGGCTGTATCTGAGCCCAACAGGAAAAAAGGACCATGATTAGTGGCAATATCCACCATGGACCCAGGGTGGAAGTGTGGTGGCACATGTCCCATATATGTAACATCTGAGTCACACACTGGCATTAAAAGGTCTGGGTCTGCAAAAGTAGGTTGAACTCTAATCATGGAAAGCTCTTAGTGTTACATTGAAGAATCTGGCCTTTATTTTGTGGAATTTTGTGGTTCATGGTCAGAACAGTGGTTCTAAAAATATGGGATGTAAATACCTTTAGCAGAATTCGTACTCTCTGTGTGCCAGAGGAGCTGCACAGCTCCCGTCCCCGTTGTCTTGTACTCAGTCATGTCTCACATTTAAATTTCCTGAAGGTCTTTGAGTTTGCAAGCTTGTTTTAGGTAATAGAGAACCACTGTTGGATTGTGAGCTGGAAAATGACTTTATCAGAAGATATTTTAAGAAGATCATTCTTGCAGGGATGTGAAAGTTGGATTGGAGAAAGAAAAAAAAAAGAGTAGAAGCTACAATACTAGCTAAGAAGTATAGGAACTCTCCACGTAAGAGTTATACATACCTAAATTAGAACTGCGGAAATAGAAAAGAAGGGACAAGCTAAGTGATGTCGCAGAAGTAATATCAAGGCTTAGCTTAGGTGTAGGGGATGAGAAAAGAGAGACTCAAAAATATTTTTTTCTTTTAAATTTCAGAGTTTTACAAGGGTACAAACATTTTGGTTACATGAATTACTTTTGTACAGTCTGAGTCAGAGTTATAAGTGTGCCCATCCCGCAGATAGTGTGTGTTGTATCCGTTGGGTGTGAATTCACCTATCCTCTCCTGCCCTCTTCCACCTGCTTGATTTCCATTGAATTTTACTACCGTATGTGTGCATGAGCATTGATCATTTAGTTCCAGTGTAACAGTGAGTATATGTGGTGTTTGTTTTTCCATTCTTGCGATACTTCACTTAGGTGAATGGTTTCCAGTTCCATCCAGGTTGTTACAAAAGGTGTTTTTAATAGTTCACCATTTTTTAATGGCTGAGTAAATGGTATACATATGCCACATTGTATTAATCCACTCACATACTGATGGGCACTTAGGTTGTTTCCACATCTTTGCAATTGTGAATTGTGCTGCTATAAACATTTGAGAGCAAGTGTCTTTTTATATAAAAGGAGACTTTAAAGATGATATCAAAGTTTTAAAACTCAAGGACTGGGGAGAAACTGCTGGTCCTATTAACAGAAATAGGGAATTCAAATAGAGGAACAAATTTAGGCATGTGCGGAGGAAGGAGATGAGTAGATGAATTTTATAATAGAACCCAGTTGTTTTTCTGATTATGCCACTGTTACAGATGGACTCGCTCACAACACAGCATTTCCCTGAAAAACACTGTGAGTTGGACATTGTCTCCCGTCCTGTCTTTCCCAAGACTGATGGAGGACATCCAATTAGGACAGCTGGCTGGGTTAAAGGTTTAGTCTGTGGCCATGGAATAAAGCCAAATTAACTGGGATGGAATCCGTGTCCTTGACCAGCAGAGCAAAGGACTAACTGGTAATCAGCTTCAGCCATTTCTGCTGTAACGTCTAATCAGATATTGGCTTCCTGTCCTCACCCTTCTTGCCAGCTGGATGGTCACCTTGTCTTACTGTCTGACCCAGCTATGGGCAGATGTCACACTGTACTTGTTCATCCCTTATCTCTCTTTTCATCTCATCTCTCTTGATCAAGGGCAGGGATTGATCAGGATGAGGTTGGCAGGGAGTGGAAGTTTGGCAAGGTCAATAAGGCGGTGTGGGTACTGTCATGCTGAATGCCTTGTCGTGCACTCTGCCCATCTGTTCTGAGTCCCGCTTTATGATGCCAAACATGGAGTTTGCTAATAATAGTTCCATCCCCCACCTAACATTCTCTCATAGATACTTGATGTCAAGTCCAACTCTCATTTGTTGAGTCTCGGTTCAGTTATCTTATTGATTAATGTGGTAGCTTGATATAAACTTTATTACTTCTCATGATTCCATGGGTTGGCTGGGCTCAGATGAATGTCTCACAGGACTCCCATGCAGCTGCGGATGGGGCTGGAACATCCACATGCTTCATTCACATGTCTGGTCCCTTGGAAAGGACAGCTGAAAGCTGGGCTCAGCTGGGCCACTGATGCCTGGGTCTCCTGCTTTCACCGTGTAGTCTCGGGGCCTCTTTTCCATCCAGCCTCCTCACATGGTCTCTCCTGAAAAGTAGCAGGATGTTTTACATGGCACCAGGGATTTCCAAGGCACAAAAGCAGAAGCTACCGTGCCTTCTGATGACTCAGACCCTGAACGGGTGCATCACTTCTGCGTTGTTCTATTGGTTTTGTTGGGTCATAGAGCCAGCCCAGATGGGGAGTTAGGAAGGGGCTATATAAATGTGAATCTGGGGAGGCACAATTCACTGGAGGACATCCAATGACTTCCTGCCTCTCTCAGAATAAAGTCCCCTGAGGCCTTCTATGAACTGTACCCTATACCCTCTGACCTCAGCTCTACCCTTCCTCCCCCCCTTCTCTCCAGCTATACTGGCCCCTCTTACTTTCCCTCTGTGGGCTGGAAGAAGGCATTCAGGGAGGTGGTGCTGGGAACCTGAGCAAGTCCTGCCAGTTATGTAGGAATCATTTAGGAAGGCAAGCCATGGTAAGGGAACTCCAAGAGAGGAAGAACGTTTAAGAGCACTGAGGATTTTGAAAACTGCCAATTGTATGATTAGAACATAGAGTAGCTACTGGGATATTGCAGGTCAGGCTAAAAGACACAAGTAGGAGCCAGATCATGAGAAAAATTACATGCCAAGCCAAGGAATTTCAGTTTGGTTTCCTAGATAATGAAGGGTTATAAGCAGGAACAATTTGATCAGATTTGCATTTAGTAAGAGCACGCTTTGGCAGTTTGGGAGACACTCTAGAAAGTGAACAGATTAAAAATAAGCAGAGAGACCAATTAGAATGTTATTACCAAAGGTCATGGTGAGAGTCTTGGGAGGGCTGTTGCTAGGGTGTGTGAGTCTGTGGGCAAATATTTGAAGGGGGGGGATGTTTATATAAATAATTTGATTTGAAATATATCACAAAACTTATGGGCCCATGAAAAATTATTAACTGATAAAAATTTAGAAAATGAGTAAAATAAAGGTTCAAGTAATTGTTTTCTACCCAATCGGTGCGATTGAAAAAATGCTTTGTAATGTTGGGACCCCATTTGCTTCTGTTCAGGTCTAGGAAGTCTTTCTTCATGCTCCTTCTTGTTAAATATGCTGTCCCTGGCTAGTTCGTGTCTCCCACTGCAAGAAAAAAGTAACACTGCAGTTATTACTCACAGTGCCATGACTCTTTGCAAGGTATTTGTATGGAAACAATATAGGTCTTTTTGCTCTTGTAGTTTCCTAATTCCGGTGATTTTGTGCTGTTACATCCTTGATCACAAAGTGACATCATTCATCAGGACACCTGTGAATAACTGGCTTCCAATGCCTGACTCAGATGTTGTCACGGTGCTTCGTTGATAGTGACCACAAATGCAAGTCTTACCCAGGGCATGCAGCAAAATATGAGCAATAATTCATTTTCTGATCATGTTAAATTTATTGCTCAGAATTTTATACCATAAATGTAAAATAACACGTTCCAGTTATGCCTTCTCTTGAACTCTTTAAGCCATAATCACTGCATTCCCAGAATGTCATCTCTTTTCATGTTGGACACACTCCTGCCTTCCACACTGGCCACTGGCAGGGAGGAGAGGGGAGGAGCCTGCAGGCCTAGCAGGAAAAGTACAGACCCACTCACTCAAGGAATATCCAGCCCTGGTCTGGCAGAGCTTACAACCAACCTGGGAGGGCACAGTGTCATCACATCAATCAGAGGCCAGAGAGGACATTGCTCAGAGGGCCTTTGTGCAGCAACAATCTCATGGAGCTCTCAGAAGAGACAGGCCTGGTCACCGCTAGAGGACTCCCTGACGTGTGGTACACAGCCTGCAAACCTGTGGCATGACCACCCTGGGTGCCAACGGCAAGGGGTTTGAGGCAAAGGACTCCTGCTACCACTCTCAATACCACTGGGTGCCGGAGAGCAGAGATGGCACTGTAGGGGAGCAAGGACACTCAAGGGCCAATGCACAGGGCTGCACATGTGGCCCAAGCTCACACATGGGCAGTGGTCTATCAGTAGCCTAAAGCCCTGTCCTCTTTATATCTGTTGTGTTGATAACCCCAAATCAGAATGTCAGCACCACTCTAGCACCCCAACCTTTTGCATAATCTTGTGAAAAAAACACCGTTGGCCAGTAGGAGCAATCTTGTCTGTCGGGCTGCCCTCCTGAAACTGGGCCCTGGCCACAGGACCCCAGAACAACCCCATAGGGGCACAGTCCAGAGTTCCTTGAGGCAACTGTTGAGCACACATGCCAGGTAGAGCTTCAGGGAGCATTCTAAAGAGGAGAAACAGGGACCAGGAACCATGTGGGCTGCGGTTCCCTGACTAGATGGAACTGCAAGACCAGCCAGTCGCAGGCACTGGAGGGACTTAGGAAATTTTGAGGACAGCACTCTGAAACACAAGGCTCCCTTCACCACGGGGCCTTAGACAGGTACCCAGCTGGCCCAGTCTAAGGGTGGCACTAGCAGTGTGAAGGAACAGGGGATTGGAGAGCTGGGTGTTCATTTAAGCCACTTTTAGAAGATGCTTAGGGAAATGATCCATAATAATGATTTCCAGTGTATCTCTGACTTAAACATATATATTTTTTAGCACATCTTATAGTAAACACCAATGTACAAAGTAGCTACTAGGCCAGATGTGGGATGAGAGTTCAGACCCTTGCAGGTGGCCTAAATTCCAGACCCCAGGGCATCTATGTCTCCGTAAAACCCTAGGAAAACTTTGGAGCTCCATGGAACAGTTTGAAAACTACACATATAAAGAATGTGCACATAGGCTAGTGGTGGAAATGAAGGCTGAATCGTTCATCCAGCTATTAGTATTGTCAATATCCACTCATATTTCCCACATAGTGTTTTCTGCCCTGCTTTGAAAGTTTGTTGAAAAACTTAGGCCGGTTTCTTAAACCTCATCAGTTTCCTTTTTACCTTTCAATCCAATTTGCATCTTTATTAATTCTTCGCACTTCTCCCCCGCTTCCCACTGCCCTCCACTAGATCATAATAAAATTTTAGAAAAAGAAGTTGCTGTATTTACAAACAATTTTACAATGACTCAAAAAAAAGTTAAAAAGAAAGAAAAATACTAAAAGAAGAAAAATAGTCTACCCAAATCCTTATAATCCTAAATGAATCGGAACAAAGTGTGTCAGTGAGTGTCTCACACCTGTGCTTGGTTCCCTGTTGCGCGTGTCCCTGCAATTCCATTTAAGACCCAGGTGGAATTTATTTATTTTCACTGGTAAATCATGTAATGTTTTTAAAAGAAATCCCATTACCAAATGGCTGCAGGAGGATTTCACTGATTTCTAGAGAAGAACAGTAATGCTCTTGTGTCTTGAACGCGAATGACTGACAACAAAGGAGGCCAACCTCGGGTGCCCTCACCGCCAGACATAAAAGGGCTGCTTTGAAATCCCTGCCAACTAGTCGACAGTATTTTCATTATTTCTGTGAAGCCTGACACTGAAATCTTTTAAAGGAGCAACAGTTGTGTCCCATCATCAGGCTAAATTAGCTGAAACTGTGCATATTTTACTTGTCCTGAGGCTCCCCAAGGCTAGAGGTTGATGACCCACAGGAGTGAGTTCACTGAAGATGCAGAAAGAAAACCCAAACAGGTTGTAATGATACCAGCTCAACCCTGACCTAGGAAGAAAACGTGAACAACCAAGAGGAGCCTCTATTTCAGTGGCCTGCAAGTGAAGGCCTGGCTAGACTTTGAGGAAGGGGGAAGAGACAGAGAGCAAGAATCGGAACAGGGGTAGGGTCTGTTCCCCTAGGAGATGGAGGAAGTTAAGGAAAGTGGAACTGTTTCCCCATCACTTTTCTCTTTGAGTGCTTGCAGGATGATCCATGAAGTTTTCAGTCTGATCATTGAATCAGCCCCTCATTGCTCATCTATCAGAGCAGAGCTCATTGTCACCTCCTCTCAAGCCTCCTTGTTCCTTTCATTGAGAATTTAGCTATGTTACTGCCATGTACTTTAAACCTTGTCCTTACACTTAATGCCTTGCACTTTACCCTGCTGTGTATTTTGATCCTGGTAGACATGAGTCCTGGCTTATCTACACTTGATTCTCCAACAACATCAACACAGTATTTGACTTTTCTGGATTTTCTGAACCTTGGATGTTAATTGAGAATTCCACATGCTTGCTAGATTTAAAAACAAATGAATGTATGTCAATTGGCCATTTTAATGACCTCTTTTGTAAAGTATATGTCTCTATCTTTTGCTCACTTTTTCACCTGGCTTTTTCTTATGGATTTGTAGGGTTCTTTATGTATTCTGGATAAGAATCCTTTGTTGGTCATAAACATGGCAAATATCTTTTCCTACTCTGTGGCTTCCCTTTTCATTTTCTTAACAGTGACTTTTGGTGCAAAGAAATTTCTAATTTCATGAAGTTCAATTTATCATTTTATTGATGGCTGGTGTTCTTTGTGTCCTAAGAAATCTTTGCCTAGCTCCAAATCATAAAGGTATTCTCCTAAATTTTCATCTAGAAGAATTGTTTTCCCTTTCACTTTTACATAAATGAAAAAGTGATCAGCTTTTTTGTGAGACAGCTGTGTAAATACCCATGGCTCTCAAGGTCACCATCACCCAGCCTCGTTTTACAGATACATGATAATGCCCTGTGTAAGCTCTCAAACACCTCTAATATCTTAGAATACAAGTCAAGAAAGTTGGTGTCATTTTCCTACACTCTACTTACTTCCCTTGAGGCCCTTTGAACAAAAAGCTAGACTAAAAAAGGGAGAAACAACAGTATAGTCTAAAAACCTTTGGTGTTAAACAGTGCTAGGCTTAAATTCCAGTCCTATTTTTCAGTTGTTTATGTCTTAGGATAAGCATTTAATTGCTTTCAACCTTAGTTTCCTGATCTGGAAAATGAGCATAATAGTATTAATAGCTAAGCTTTTTGAATGTTTGCCATGTGCCAGACTCTATGCCAAGAACTTCACCCCTGATCTCATTTAATCCTCAAAATGACTCTCTTATTTTTTTTTCATTTATTATTATTATTAGTATTGTTTCAGCATATTGTGGGGGTACAAAAGTTTAGGTTACGTATATTGCCCTTGCCACCCCACCCTCCCGAGTCAGAGCTTCAAATGTGTCCATCCCCTAGACAGTGCACATCGCACTCATTATGTGTGTATACACCCATCCCCTCCCCCCCACATCTGCCCGACACCAGATCAATGTTATTCCTAAATGTGCTCTTAGGTGATGATCAGTGAAACCAATTTGATGGTGAGTACATGTGGTGCTTAGTTTTCCATTCTTGGGATACTTCACTTAGTAGAATGGGTTCCAACTCTATCCAGGAAAATACAAGAGGTGCTATATCACCATTGTTTCTTATCACTGAGTAGTACTCCATGGTACACATACACCACATTTTATTAATCCACTCATGTATTGGTGGGCACTTGGGTTGTTTCCACATCTTTGCAATTGTGAATTTTGCTGCTGTAAACATTTGGGTGCAGATGTCTTTTTTATAGAATGTCTTTTGTTCTTTTGGATAGATGCCCAGTAATGGGATTGCTGGATCAAATGGTAGGTCTACTTGTATCTGTTAAGGTATCTCCATATTGCTTTCCTCAGAGGTTACACTAGTTTGCAGTCCCACCAGCAGTGTAGGGGTGTTCCTATCTCTCCGCATCCACGCCAACATTTATTGTTATGGGACTTTTGGATAAAGGCCATTCTCACTGGCATTAAGTGATATCTCATTGTGGTTTTGATTTGCATTTCCCTGATGATTAGAGATGTTGAGCATTTTTTCATATGTTTGTTGGCCATTCTTCTGTCTTCTTTTGAAAAATTTCTGTTCATGTCCTTTGTCCACTTTTTGATAGGGTTGTTTGATTTTTTTTCTTGCTAATTTTCCTGAGTTCTAAATAGATTCTAGTTATCAGTCCTTTATCAGATGTGTAGCATGCGAAAATTTTTTCCCATTCTGTAGGTTGTCTATTTACTCTCGTGACAGTTTCTTTGGCTGTGCAGAAGCTTTTTAATTTAATCAGGTACCATTTATTTTTTGTTGTTGTTGCTGTGATTGCCTTTGGGGTCTTCTTCATAAATTCTTTGCCTAGGCCAATGTCTGTAAGAGTCTTTTCCACATTTTCTTCTAGAATTCTAATAGTTTCACTCCTAAGGTTTAAGTCTGTTATCCACTGTGATTTGATTTTTGTGAGAGGTGAAAGCTGTGGGTCCTGTTTTAGTCTTCTACATGTGGCTATCCAGTTTTCCTAGCACCATTTATTGAATAAGGATTCTTTTCCCCAGAGTATTTTTTTTTGTCTGCTTTGTCAAAGATTAGATGGCTATATGAGGATGGTTTTATATCTGGATTCTCGATTCTGTTCCACTGGTCTGTGTCCCTGTTCTTGTGCCAATACCAAGCTGTTTTAATAACCACAGCCTTGTAGTATAGTTTGAAGTCAGGTAAATTAATACCTCCCATTTTGTTCTTATTGCTTAAAATTGCTTTGGCTAAACGGGGTCTTCTCTGGTTCCATACAAAGCATAAAATTATTTTTCCTATATCTGTGAAAAATGAAGTTGGTAATATAATAGGGATTGCATTGAATCTGTAGATCACTTTGGGTAGTATAGACATTTTAACAATGTTGATTCTTCCCATCCATGAGCATGGTATGGTTTTCCACCTGTTTACGTGCTCTGCGGTTTCTTTCCTCAGTGTTTCATAGTTCTCCCTGTAGAGGTCTTTTACCTCCTTAGTTAAATGTATTCCTAGGTACTTTATTTTCTTTGTTGCTATTGTGAAGGGTATTGAGTCTCTGATTTGGTTCTCAGTTTGACTGTTATTGGCATATATGAATGCCTCTGATTTGTGTGAAAATGACTCTATTATAAATGAACAGTTAGTATCATTTCTTCTTCACAGATAATAAACAGGTGAATCCAGGGTGTAAGTCTGGGCAGGCTGTTCCCAGGGCTTACATTTGTAAACACCATGTATACTTCCTTCCTATAAAAAAAATGAAAAGCTCTGTCCTGGCAGGAAAATGAAATAAGCCTCTTAAGCGCTTAATATTAGGGTTTGTGAGTATAGCGATAATCAGATAACTAATTTCCATTATTCTCATCCCCAGGCACTTTGAATGTTAGACCTAGAATACTTAGCCACTTCAGGAAATGACATAGGAATTCTTTTGTGTTACTGGTGTCAAAATCATGAAAGTCCTATATTGGTGTGATTAAGGTTGGAAATACTTACTGATTGCACAACCAGTATTATAATCTTAGTTAATTAATTAATCTTCCTCCATGCTTCCCTCCCTCCCTTCTTTCCTTGCCTTCCTCCTTTCTTTCATCCAGCAAATATTTATTGAGTGCCTACAATGTGCAAGCCTTGTTCTAGGTGTTGGTAACACAGCAGTGAGCACAATAGTCAAATTCCCTGCCCTATGGGGCTTTCATTATAGTTTCATTGTCTGGTCTATATAATAAATAAATCAGTAACTATGTAACACTTAATAAGTGCTATGAAGATAAATAATGTAAGCTAAGAGTAGAGAGTGAGAAAGCAGGGCAGAGAAAGGATCCATTTATAGACAGGGAGGTCAGGGAAGGCCACTGTGTTGAGGTGACATTTGATTAGACACCAAAAGAAATGAGGAAATCATGAGGATATTTGGTGACAGAGCATTACCAGGGGAGGGACAAGTAGTTTCAGAGGCCCCAATTTGGGGGTGTATTAGAAATATTCAAGGAACTGCAAGGAGGCCAGTTTGGAGCAAAGTGAGCATGTAGTGAGTATTAACTACATAGAGGTGGAGTTTCAGACTACTGTCATAAGATAATTGACAAATGAGTACCATTGGCTAATTGGTGGTAGAATTTCACTAAACAAATGGCTTTGCATAGTACCAGTGAGTTTCCAAGGAGACTTGAGAATAGGTCTGGTTCTGACCACATGTCAAAATGAACATTCCCCCAGATGAATTTAGAGCATTTCATCAAGATGGCTCAAGTAATAAAATGAGTGAAGACAAGTCTGGGATGTAGCCTATCAAGGATGATGGGGCTTGATGGAATAACAGGAATATTTCTGTTCTAATAAGCAATATGATTAGATTTCAGGTCTAGACTCTTCCAAAAATAACACAGACAGATAAGTGCATCAGGTCAAGATTTTAATTCAGAGAGTAAGATGAGAATAAGTATTTTGTGAATAAGAACAAGAATAAGTGTTCTTGTTGAAGGTTAACCTGTACTGCAGAGTACATGTTGAGGTCTGATATATTTGGCAGTGCCATCATCTTCAATGTCTGGGATTCATTCCCTTAAGCAGAGAAGGAAACACAAGTGAAGAAGTAGTTGGCATTTATTTGGATTTCATGTTTCCAAATGCAGCATATACAGCTCTTACTGCCTCAGTTAGCCACAGCCCACGGCTGGAGAGATTATCTTTTTCTCCAAAGTAGTATGTAAGTAAATGGCTTCAGTGGTATCCTTTACACTGCATTCTGAGGTAGGGGATGATTGTGATCATGAGAAGTCTTGTTCCACTTTAATTTACTCAACCATCACTTCATAAACCATCCACTAGTTTGGCCATGAGCAGCTCAGAGTTCTAGCTTCCTGCTATACTTTGTTCTATCTTCAAGAACAGGATCAAAGGCAAGAAGAGTTACTGAGCCAGGTATCTGGGAAGTACAGTCTTAGGGGAAGGCTTTACATTAGTCTGTTTGGAGAACAATGTTCTACTGACACTGACTTTCTGGGCACTTTTCATCCCAAGAGGCCAAGTAAAATAGGTCTGGGTGTTTAATCTATTGGATAATGGGTCAAAGGTAAAAATCAGGGATGCTGTTGACCAGGAGATGTTCACAGCTCCTTCCACTCCTGCCACATCCCCTCATTTCACTCCTAACAGAGAAGAGTGGCTTTGCTGTAGGCTCCTGGATGCCTTTTCTTTTGCAGAGCCAAGCCTCAGACAAAAGGCCTAAGCTCAGCCTCATGGAGGCAAAATGCATTAATCAAGTTGCATATGGTCTACTTCAGGTCCCAAGAGTCTGCACTGGGGCTTGGGCTAGAGCCCAACTAAATAGCCCATGCTTCTTGGCCTATTGTCATTTTCTGTGATTATATTTTGCTGCAGGACAGAATTCAGGTGTGCAGGGTCCCTTGGTGATCAATCCCTCTGTCTCCTTATATTCCTAATAGGTGGCACAGATTTGGTGGATCAAGAAGGTACATTTACTGGGAACCAGCATTTGGGGAGTAGAGGCCCCAAGAGAGTAGGAAAGCTCTTGTAGGATTTGGTATTGGTAGTAGAAGAGATTTCTTTTGGGTACCGGTTTGTCCAGGACTTAAAATGCTGGACCAGCAAAGAGTCGTGAGGGCCAGGACAAGCTCATTGGTCAGCTCTGCCTGGTGGGTCTGGAGATTCCAACTGCTGCTTCTCTGGAACCTCAGCCAAGGAAGTCAAGCCAGGAGGATGAGATCACTGTCTCCTTATTAATGTCCTACGTGTAACAAATGTGGGTGGTGAGAAGAGCTCTCTTTCCAGAGAACACTCTGTCTTAATGCTTAGTCAAACAAGGACAAGTACACTTAGAAATGTGTGACATTCCAGCAGAAGGCATGTACAGGTTCATAATCCTTTCTCTGCAATTACAAACCCAAAAGGCTCTGAAAAACAGAAGCCTTTTTGTCAGTGTGGAAAGAAAACTCATGTAGTGGAAAAAACAGTTCTGACTACTCGTTGTATCTCAGAGCTCCTACCTAGCTCTACCATGTACATTTTTGTTATTTTGAAATTTGGGGTTACTGTCACATTTTCAAAAGAGTTAAGGCTGCCCCCATAAGTAACAATGAAGAGAATGAAAGGAAGAAAAAGAAGTGTCTTTTGTAATCAATAATACAGTAAGGAAAGTTATTACAGAAGAATGATCATGATATCTGTCTTGAAAAACAGTATCAGAATCAAAACAACATATAACTTAAAAAACAGAAGGGCAAGTTATGGAAGATTTCCTGTGCAATGATGACCAAGAACTAGTGAAAACTAGGAAAACATTGCAAAGGGCAAAGAATATAGATCATGACGATGTGTTGATTAAGTATATTTGACAATCAAGTGAACATATACCATCAATTTGTTAGACACGAAGCAAGCTGTAACATGTTACAAAAACTGAACATTGAAAGCAAGTGAATATTTAGAAGGTTGCTGTATTAGGGTTCTCCAGAGAAACAGAATCATATATATATATATATATTTTTTTTTTTTGAGACAGAATTTCACTCTGTTGCCTGGGCTAGAGTGCCATGGCATCAGCCTAGCTCACAGCAACCTCAAACTCCTGGGCTCAAGCGATCCTTCTGCCTCAGCCTCCCGAGTAGCTGGGACTACAGGCATGCGCCACCATGCCCGGCTAATTTTTTCTATATATATATTTTTAGTTGGCCAGATAATTTCTTTCTATTTTTAGTAGAGACGGGGTCTCGCTCTTGGTCAGGCTGGTCTCGAACTCCTGACCTCGAGCGATCCACCCGCCTCGGCCTCCCAGAGTGCTAGGATTACAGGCGTGAGCCACCGCGCCCAGCCCATATATATTTTTTTAAAAGATTTATTTTGAGGAATTGTCTCACGTGATTGTAGGGGCTGGTAAATCCTAAATCTATAGGGCAAGTCCATAGGATGGAAAGTCAGGCAGGATTTCTATGTGATAGTCTTGAGGCAGGATTCTTTCGCCTCCAAAAAATCTCAGGTGGTTTTATTAATGCCTTCAACTAATTGGATGAGGCCCACCAACATTATCCAGGGCGATCTCCTTTACTTAACTGGTTGTAAATGTTAATCGTATCTACAAAATACCTTTCCAACATCTAGACTAGTGTTTGACCAAACAACTGGTCATAGTCTAGCCAAGTTGACACATAAAATTTAACCATTATAGATGCCTACAGAATTCAAGAGCATCATGTTATAAAATATCTTAAAAATCTGTAATAAAATTACTCCTGCTAATGTTGAAATAATTAAAATATTTATAAACTTGTTAAAATAGTATCTGATGTAAACCGTAGTCCTGAACCTATTTATAATATTGATGATAAAACTCTATATTGGTATTAATGTTTTACCACCACCACATGTAAAAGAAGAATTAGCAATGACTCATGAGAAAGCACCAACAGGTTTTAACAACACTAAACACAGGTGGACAGTTCCTGGTGTGCCTGCAGTAACACACAAGGTAAAAAATTGGCAGTGCCTGGGGGCAGCCTACATCCAAGAAATCTGAAAGGTATATGCAATTTACCTGTGCAATAGTAGGCAAACAAAGCATGAGTAATTAGAGAAATATTTTATGATGACTCAGCAGGCACTTTGGACCAGCAATGTGGGCTGATTGTAGACAAGCTAAAGTAGAAGAAAACTTTACTTGAAAGTTGTGTTGCTCCTGGACCATGGCTTTGCAAACTCTCCTCCTGAACTTCGTGCATGTTTTCAGTTTTTATCTTCCTCCCTACATGACATTGGTAGTGTAGCCTGGGACCAAAGAAGTTCATAGACTATGAAGAGCAAATATAAACACTTCTTTGTAAACTGTGTGTTTGCTTCAGTGAACAGAGCCCCAGGAATCTAAGACTTCTTGGGAGAGGTTACTCTCAAGGATATCCTTTAGGAGTTGCCAATGCTCAGAATAATATTGTTAAATCAACATTAACAAATGCTAGGCACAGACTTTTTCTGCTCTAATGGTGGAAAATGAAACTACCAACGAAGGCTCAGAAAGATTTGGGGTCCTTAACGAAAAAACAGTTATATTAATCTTATTATACTAAGTATTTATTGGCCAGGTTAGAAGAAGCTGATAGTAGAGAAATACTCATCATTGATAGTAATGCAGTTGTGTATTTTGAGTGAAGGGGAAATTGTTGAAATGTTGCCAATACAGCTAAGCCTGAGAATAATAGGGATGATGATGATATTATGAATATAGGTAAAAAAAAATCACTAACTGGTGATGATTAGTTAATGTAGTGCTTCATAGCTATCCCGGAATAACAGATCCTTGACGTTTACTCAGAGAAAAATTGCTTAGACAAAAATTCATGTTAAAGAAATAAATGACAAGGGAGAGCGGTTTTTTTTTTTTATTAAAATACTTCTTTAATTGACATCATTTCTTATGATTCTGTGGGTTGCCTGGGAAGTTTTGCTGATCTTACCTGGGCTTGCTTGTATAGGTGCATTCAGATGAAAACTTAAGTAGAGCAGAAGCGTCCAAGATGGTAAGGTATCATTCACATGTAAGGGAAGTCAGTGCTGGCTCTGAGCTTGAGCATCTCAGTTTTCATCCATGTAGCCTCTCATCCTTCAGTAGGCAAGATGGAGCTTCCTCACAGTACGTTGGTCTCAGGATTCCAACATGGTAAAGGTGAAAGGCCTCCTAAAACACAGCTCCAGAAGTTATACAGCATCACTTCCAACATACTCTGTTGGTCAAAGCAAGTCACAAGAACAGCCAGCATTCAAGGAAGTGGAGAAATAGACTGCACCTATTGATAGGAAGAGAAGAAATGTCAAGTTTGTAAAGGAGCAGGGGAGGAATTGTGACTGTATTTGCAAATAATCTACCATATGTCCTAATTTCTAGGACTCTTCATTCCTTTATGAAGGTGCAAGTTTCTACCTTGTGTCATTTTTGTTCTACCAGAAGAACTTTAACATTTTTTGTAGCTCAGGTCCTGTAGTGATTAATTCTCTCAGCCTCTGTTTCTTGAAATAGGTCTTTATTTTGCTTTTGCTTTTGAAGGATATTTTTACTACATAAAAAATTCTATGTTGATGATTTTTTTTTCTTTTAACACTCTGAAAATGTCATTCCTTTATCTTCTGCCTAGCACAGTTTCTGACGGGAAGTCTTTGTAATTCTTATCTTGTTTTGCTATATGTGATATGTCCTTTTTTCTCTGGCTGCTTTTAGATTTTTCTCATCTCTAACTTTCATCAATTTGGTTACAATATGCCTTGACAAGGTATATGTATATATCTTGCCTAGGATTCACTGGACTTCTTGAATTCTCATGGTATGGTAGAAAGAATTCCCAGCTCTGCCACTTAGTGGTGGAGTGTCAGGCAAACCTCATTTCCAAAATGATAGTGACAGTGCTAATCTCAAGGATTATTGCGAGGATTTGATGTAATGACCCCTATAAAGTGCTTAGAACAGTGTCTTCTCTGTAGTGTGCTCTCATTAAATGTTTAGCAATTGCTATCATGATTTTGTTGCTATGAAAGGCCAGGAAGAGTAGAAATTAGTTTGTGCTTTTCCATTAAGGTGAAATTGTCTCTGTTTGCAGGCAACATTATCTTATATATAGAAAACCCTAAACACTCTACCACAAAACTATTAGAACTAGTAAATGAATTCAGTAAAGTTGCAGGACACAAAATTAACATACAAAAATTTGTTGCATTTCTATACACTAATAAACTTTCTGAAAAAGAAACCAGGGAAACAATCCCATTATGATAGCCTTTTAAAAAACAGTTAAGAATAAATTTAACCAAGGTGAAAGATCTGTACACTGAAAAGTATAAAACATTGATGAAAGAAATTGAAGAAAACACAAATGGAAAGATACCCCATGTTTACATATTGAAAGTGTTAATATTGTTAAAATGTTCATACTATCCAAAGTGATCTACAGATTCAATGCAATCTCTATCAAAACTCCAATGACATTTTTCACAGAAATAGAAAAAAAAACCAACCCAGGGGAGTTAAAAAAAAAAAAATCTAAAATTCATATGGAACCACAAATGACACTGAATAGCCAAAGCAATCTTTAGAAAAAACAAGCGAAAAAATCAAATTAGAGTATTTGATTTCAAAAAACAATATAAACCTGTAAGTAATCAAAACAACATGGTACTGGCACAAATACAGACACGTAGACCAGTGAAACAGAATAGGGAGCCCAGAAATAAATCCATGCATTTACAGTCAACTGATCTTAAACAGAGGTGCCAAGGACACACAGTGGGGAAAGGACAGTCTCTTTAATAAGCGGTACTGGGAAAACTGGATATCTACATGCAGAAGAGTGAAATTAGATTCTTATTTCACACCATATACAAAAATCAACTCAAAATGGATTAAAGACTTAAATGAAGGTGGATCTGGCAAGAAGGAAACTCCCTAACCAAGAGTCCTCCTCCCTGCCCCTTTCCCAGCCACTTTGCATCTGTCTATGAAGCTCCACTTTTGCCCCCTCCCTCAAAGGCGAACAAGCACTTTCTTCTTTCCCTTTCACTGCACCTGTAGCTCTCAAAGGACTTTGCATTCACCAACACTAGGAAGAAGAACGGAGGAATAAAAAGCCTTCCCAGAGGCAGCTCTTTAGAACATTATGTTTCTGATGATGAACTTTCTCTCTGTCCCCAGAGATGGGTGCCTACCTAGAGAATCTCCAGAAAATTCATGAGTGACCCTTGATATCTGCCTACCATAATTACCATTGTTAAATGAAATTTATGGGAGTCCATTGTTTTGGACTGATTCCTACATTAGGCCCTAACAACCAGACTATACTAGAATGGAGTCACTTGTGCTAGGTGCCACGTAATCAAACAATTTAGATATGGGACAGTTTTCCAAAAAACAAGAGATTCACAGCAACTGATCCACAGAGACCCAGTCAACCTGTGCTGACATGATAAGTCCCCTCTGCTTTAGCCCCTATAAAGTTACCTGAAGTAACCTGACATGAGCCAATCTACTTTTTACACTACGTTGTTTACTTCTTCCTCCTCAAGCTACCTTACAAAAATCGACTGATCTGCCACAGGCTCTGCCTGGCGGAGTGCCTTTCTGTTTCCCAGATGGGATGCTGCCCAATTCATAATCACTAATAAAAGCCAATTAGATCTTTAAACTCAATTTGTTGAAATCTTGTCCTTTGACCTCATCTACCCCATCACCTGAGCCTAGCACCACCCCCCCCCCCACTTGCCTGGGCTGCTTCATTATGTTTCTAAAGCCAAATGAGTCACGTGGGCCCTGCAGTTCACGTTTGCCTCGTGCACTGAACTCTGTGGCACCTACCAGGGCAAACAGGGAGGCAGAAAGATACTCTTCCCCCAAAATTCTTTATCTGCTCACAAATGACTTACATTTCTGGAATTTCACTAAGCTATCCAATCTGCAATCAGTTATTATCATAAAGTAAACACTTCTGAGATAGTGTTTAAATTCATGATAAAGTTCAAATAAATTATAATATATCTCGAGTGCAGATTTTCTGGGAGAGTTTCGTACAGAGTTTTCATCAACAGTTTTTCTAGAGTTTGAAATATTTCTCTTGTTATAAGACCAATCTGCGCAATAACAGTTCTATAAAAATGTGGCTACAAATTGCCCTCATTCTGTGCTCCTGAATGCTCTGACTTAGGTGTCAGGAGAACAGCCACAGAGCAAGGTGACAGTTGCCTGAAAGGACCTCTGCCATTACTTCAAACCCCTGTTGGATCACTTACTGTACCACACTGTCGTTGTCTACCCCAGCTTCACAGACAGCCTATACCAGCATTTCCTGCTTAGGTCTCTCCTACCATCTGTGAGGGTTGCATGGGATTTTAAAGCTGAATTCCACAGAAGGAGCAGCAGTATAGAAACATAATTATTCATTCCACTGGGGTTTTTTATTTGTTTTAATGACTTCTAAAAACTTCAAAATTATATATATGGCTCACACTATATCTCTACTGGGTAGAATTCTAGTCATTTTTTAAAAAGGAAATACAGATGTACAATTAAAAAATAGTTAAACTTTGGGGGATTATTAACAGTCTACATCCTTTCCCTTAAGCCTCAGTTTTCTCTGTATAAGCAGCTTAAATTACCTTTTCATTTACTGAAGATCAAAAACTTCACTATTTTGAGGATTAAGGAGAGCAAAAGAGGGTTAGAGAAAGGAGACGGTCCCTGCCAACAGTGTCCTTGTCACATGCTGGGAAGTGAGTTGGCCAAATGGTACTTACAGTTTGATGTGTGAAAAGGAAGAAAACAAGCCATTTTTTAACCCCGATATCCTAATATCTCTCTCTTCTAATCTCTGTAGCCTCTGTCTTCTAGAAAGTTGGGAGAATTGGGGCTGGGACGTTGCAAGACCTTTGGCAGGGACTGGAATGGGGTCCAGGGCAGCTGGTTCCTCAGAATAAGTAGGTAAAGACAAATACAATCACATAGAGAGTAAGCATTTGCTCATACTGAGTAGGTAGTCTCAGTCTCAGTCAATAGAATCCAGAGAAAGTCAAGGCGGTGAGAAGGAAATTATGGAAACTTTTTTTTCACAAAGAACAAAGGGCAGAGTGAACAGATGACCACAACAGTCTTATGATGGATGCTGAACAAGATAAGATATCCAGTAAGACCTATCCCCTGTGGCAAAGTTGCAATACTAAAGTTACTTTTCTTGAAGCAATGAGTCTTACATGTTCTCTCTTGCTGTTCACATGTTGTCATTTTCCATTAAGAAGCAAATGATGCGTAGAGATTATGGAGACACTTCTTGGCCTCCTACAGATAATGTGCAGATAACATCCAACATCTAAAAATGTGTCATTCATTTATTTCTGCGGAGGCAATATTCTTAGTATTGTACCAGTGACATCTCTTGGGAGTTATTATTGCTCCCAGAAATTTTTTTCCAGATAAATATGGATTCTGAGTTAATAAATGTCTAATATATATCTTAGAACACTTTGGAAGAAGTAGAATTTTTTTAATATTTTGCTTTGAATATAGGTTCTCTACAGTTGGTATGTCTAAATACAATGTCAATGTGGCATCAGAAATTAAGAAAAACTTTCTAGGATATTTTAACCTACTGAAGATATCATTGAAAAGTCATCATATCATATTCAGATTTTAAGACTATATTATTTTCTTGATATGCGATTTACTCTTTCTTCCCATGGTTTCCTTGTTATTTCAAGGTAAGATAGTTGTGTGGTTTTTTTCCTGACACCAAATATTTCATTCCAACACCAACAAATTCTCTAAGTCTCTGGTGCCAAGTGGATGTCCAACAATTCAATTGTAACACTACCTACCCAGAGTTGAGCAGACCCCACAGGTTAAGGGCTCAGTGCCACAAAACTCACCCTGCTTTAAATGTCAGCCATATATGGAGCTCCCAGGCTACCTGGACTTCTGTCTGGCTGACTACCAATGCAGGGGTTCCCACGCCTCCCCCTCACCATTTGATAATTCACTAGAATGACTCCCAGAACTCAGGAAAATGCTTTACTTCTGATTACCAGTTTGTTATAAGGATAAAACTCAGGTGCAGCCATGGGGGCAATGTACAGGGCAAGGTATGAGGGGTATGGAAACTGATTGAATCACCGGCCACTGATGACTGGACTCATCTCCAACTCTAATCCCCTCCCTGAGGTGGGAGAGGGGGATGGGCTGAACATTCTAACCCTTTCTTTAATCAAGAGGTTGGTTTTTCTGGTGATCAGCCCCAGTCCTGAAGCTAACTAGGGTCCTACCACAGTCATCTAATTAGCATATAAACAGCAAATTCCAAGGGTTTTAGGAAGGAACAAAAAAATATGTGTTTATTTTTTTATTAAATTCCAATAATATTGATGATAAATAAAATAATATTAATCATTAACATTCGGATGTCAGTGTTCTGAGAACTGCATAGGTATTTGTTCATTGCCATCTGATGGGGGCTGATAAGGGTGAAGGTGACCGTACAACTCTCAGATTCACAGGAGTCAGCATTTTTAATCAGCATTCTAGGTGATTCTAATTCAGGTGGTCCACAGATTATTCCTTAAAGAGACAAACTACATCCTTAAAAGGACTTTTGACACTGTTTTACCTTGTTTAGTCCAACACTACAATAAGACCCAAAGGGATGTTTTTATTCAGATTCAGAAATGTCTCATTTATATTCTCTAAAGTGAATATATTTAATGTTTGTCCAAGATTTTATTCTAATGCTAATTTGGTGTCATTGAACTCAACACGCGCTCAGACCAATTTGGTTTCTGAAATGGAGAGCAAAGTACTTGAAAATCTCTAGGGCCCTCATGACCTTGAGTTACACCCCTAGATGTGGACTAAATATCTGAAAGCAGAGCTTCTCAACCTCGTCAGTATTGACACTCAGGGCTGGATAATTTGTTGTTGTGGGCAGCTGTCCTGTCACTGAAGGATGTTTAGTGGCATTTCTGACTTCTACTCACTAGATGCCAGTAGCATACACCCCTTCCCCCAGTGTGGACAACCAAAAATGTCTCCAGGCATTGCCAAATATTCTCCGGAGGGCAAAATCTGCTGGACTTGAGAACCACTGGTCTAAAGGAAATAGGTGATGCATCCTTTGATAACCATCCCCATCTTCTTGCTTCTTCCTTTTTGTTCAATGGGTTTGTGCTGTGGATATATACATGCAGCAGCAGAGTTCAGCAGAGTCCAAGGTAGATGAGAACAAACCCCTGGATCCCGCTTGGGCCCAACAGCTGCCTTCGGGACCACAAGTGAGAGTCCCAGTGGGGTGGGGTGGGGTCGCGGACCTTGCTGACTGCATTTCCCCCCAGAGTTTAAAGTAACCCCAAAATGTGGATGAAATCATTTTCACGCACCTTCACCACTGAAAGTTCCCGAATTAGACTGCTGCAAAGCATCAGATTGTCACAAGGAACATCTCTAGGAGTGGTTCTTGGGCATTGTGAATGTGCGTGTGCTCCCATGCACGCCTGTAACTGTTGTTCCTGTCAGAAGCAGGACCTGGGACTTCAGAGGCTTCAGGGGGCCTGGCGGTGAGAGGAACATCAGCTTAGGAGATGTTGCTAACCTTACTAATAAGCAGTTTGCCTTGGGTTGTTGAGACTAGTCCAAACACTTCTATTCTGGTAGAATGAATGAATCCAGGTGGCTGGTCTACTTGGAGAAAATGAATAAGTAATCATGGATTTCTCTGTAGAGTTAGGAACTTTTTGTGTGGCAAGGGGGAAGAAAACAGAAATAAAATCCTCTCCTCACCTTTGCTGCCAAGAAAACGGAATATGTCCTCTTGGAATCTGCCTGGATGATTCTATTGCAACAGGATGATGCACCAGTGGAAACTCCTTTCAATTTTTCAATATGGAATGAAAAGAGGCTTCCTGAAATTGTAATCATAAGGAGCTGAACAGGAACTCTCTCCCCTGACTGACACTGGGCACATAGAGTTGGAGTAGGTGTTCTGTGGCATGTCCAGGAGCAAGGGCTACCAAAAGGACTCCTTTCCCTAATGCTGCTCCCCCAGTCATACCACTCCGTACAAAATTAGAAAAATACTCAGATGAATGAAGTTACAGTTCACATCTTGTCCACAGCCCTTTAAAAATTTTAAATGTCCCCAGGAAGAGTAACAATTAAGATGACATCAATTGTTCACATTTTAGTGTGAATTAGTTTATCTGCCACAAAAATGAGGAATTAGCTTGGAACTTGAGACTTTGAGGGACATTTTTGAGGGAGATGGGAAGGAAGGGATGTTTGAGAGATGATATTTTAATACCAATCATCTAGAAAGAAGAGTCTGAAGCAAAAATTGTTAATAATTTTTTTAATGCTTTATTGATGCCGTTTTAAATTATAAATGTATAATATGATCGATCAAACAACACAGAAACAGGTAAAGTAAAACTATATAGTCTCCTCCTCCCCCATCCAGGTCCACTGCCGTGTAAATCAGTGTGAACATTCCATTTATTGGCTTTCCGTTGGGTTCATTGGATATGTTTTTCCATGTTTACATGAACTCACATAGGCATACATGGTATATAATAGGTTTTATTTTTTCATATTTTTTTTAACAAAGACAGTATTATTCTATATGCTTAGCAACTTACCATGGCCTCAGACTGGCTGTGCTCTTGCACGCTTTTGCCAGGCTTTTTGGCAAGAGCCATTGGGGCAAAGTACAAGAGTCTTCCTCCTGCCCTTCAGGAAAGTGGAACAGAGGCACTTTGTACAGAGTTATGTAAATACAGAAAAACCTCTCATCTTGTCCACTTGTCAGAATTTCCCTTTTAAGGTAAGGCAACTTAAATATTTTCTAGTTGCAGAGGTCACAAACTGAAGTCACCCATCAAGCCCCTATTAAGAGGAAACAAGGTCACAAGGTGGGGTGGGGGAGGGGCGATGAGGAAGCACTAAGCCAGGCAGTGGTGACAGGTCCTACGTTTGGGGAAGGGAAGTCTTCCCACCTCCCTTCCTCTAGTGCTTCTCCACCTTGAAGCTGTCCTCCATGTTATTTGTGAACAACTAAAACGAGGGGTCACGTGCCCTTTCTCTTTGTCCCAGTGTTCACTATGCTTACAGCCGTCTCAGGATTTATCACATTTCTAAGATTTTAAAATGGAAGTATTAGAGAAACCACATTCCAACTGATACTGAGACTCTTTAGGTCTTAATCCCCTAACACAAAGCCAGATTTATTATATACCCTTACTAAAGCATGGGCAGTGTGATTTTGCTTCCCAAAGTACATACCAGCCTTTAGTTACTAGACAATTTTCAAACTGCATGCCTGGGCTCCCCTGTCACCCCACAAAAATATAACTAAATAAGTTCTAGACATCAAGTAGCACAGCCCACCCTAGTTTGGGACGCCCACACATATTTCTGCCCCAGCATTGTAACAGGACATACTGTGATCTGAGAGGTCGGTCTCAGCCTCCTAGATTGTAAGTTTCTAGGATTCAGGGACTGTGTTTATTCATCTTTTTATTTCTAGCTCCCAGTACAGTGCCTTGCACATAGTAGGCACTCAACAAATGTTGAAAAGTTGCTAAATGAGAAAAGAAAAAAATGGAACAGGGAAGGAAACCAACATTTACTGAGCACCTACTGCATGCTAAGTGTAAGAAGTCCTCCACTTCGCCCTTAACTCTAAGGAAATAGTGGTGGCATCATGGTAAACAGTGGCTGGCATTCAGCCTCCACTCTGGAGATGCAGAGGGAGTGGAAGTAGTGGGGTCTGTGCACATCCTTCTAAACAGCACAATTTTATTCAGCACCAATAGATACTTTTCATGCAGGAATGTGGGTTCTGTGCTAAGAAATCTTTCTATTTTTCAAGAAAATAGAATCCTTATTTTTACGTAAAACCTTCTGATTCTTAAATGTGCTATTAAATTTCATTAAAAAAAAACTAAAGGTCACACAATTTGTCTATACACTACATTTGGCCCATGGTCAGTTTGTCATTCCTGCAAACTAATAATGTTTAAGGTAACATTAAATCCTGAGATTCTTGGAATATTTGCCTACTAGCATGGCTATAATCTAGTGTTGGCTTATAAATTTTAAATCCTGATGTTGAATGACAATGCCCTGGGTACACAAGCTCTCTAGCTTTAACTGTTAAACAAGGGAATTAATATGTGTTGGTCATATTTTATTTCACTGCTTTTTGTCGTCATCATCATTGCGCCAGAGGCTTATCTGATTATTTTGTGTAACTTCATCAGCCACAGAGTTGATTGATGACCACAGGGACATGGAAAGTCAGATAATTTTATTATGACTTTCAGCACAGAACTCGGCTCTCAGTGGGTTCAGATCAACTACGATGAATTAAAACTCTGTCCAAGGTGGTACACACGTAGGCAGCGATATCTTGACAGTCCCAGCTTTAAATTATCTTTCCAGATGTTTACTCAGCAAAATTAGAGAAGCCCCATTTTCAGTGAAGGTCCTTTGACCACAGGATACAAAATGACTGATAATAGAAGTTTTTATTCTTCTATAAAGTTATTTCTTCTCTTCTTGATTTTGGTTGATGAAAGCTGTTTTCTATTACCTGGAATTTAGGAAAAGTGGTGCAGAAACCACAAATGTCTTCTGCCGGGAGGATATAGTGCTGACAACCATGTCCTGGGAGGTTGTAATTGTTGATTTCTAGGGAACGATCAGGAGTGGCTTTGATCTTCTCTTCTCTGGGCTATAGAAAGAAACCCAAATCTGCTCCTTTCCTTTCTTTTCTTTCTTGGGTTAGACATATTTGGGGGATTGTCTTGGTTTGGTTTGGTTTTGCCACTGGAATCGTCCTATTTGCCATACCTACAATTTTGGTGTGGTCTTAATATAATGTTGTAAAGGAGGCTACTTGGCCAGTTTTTAGGGTTTTAGGACTTAGAGAGACCTTTCTCTAGAAAAAAGGAGACCCTGTGGGTCCATGTGATCCATCCTCTTTACCAGGAGCCAATTAGGGTTAACAATAAATCAACAATAATGAACAGAGTGAATTTTCCTGAAGTGTGCCTACAGTGTATCTCTTTCCTTCCTCACATGATATAGGGGAGGGAAGATGGTTTCCCTCCACCCTTCTAAGGTATTTGGCTGGACTACAAATTAAATTGACATAAGACAGATTAATAGGAAAAAACAATTTTAATTACATACTATGCATGAGAGTTCCACAAAAAAATATGTGACTCAAAGAGGGGCCAGAGGATTGAAGTTCATAAGACATTCTGAGCTACAGAAACGAGGAGGAGCTTAGGGCTTCTTAGAGGGTGGTGGAGAAAAGTTCTAGGAGAGTGAAAGGAGGAAATGCATGCTGAATAAAGGTTGCCTGTTTATGCTGATAGGAGTCTCTCAGGTGATCAAGGTTATCTCCAGAGCAACATAATATAGGTTATATAATCTCTTCCCAATATAGATACATTCATTAATGAAAATTTCCTCTATAGATGTAAATTTCATTTATAAAAGGGCAGCTTTGTGTCTGTAGTTTCTCAAAATAACCAGCTAATAATCAATATGCCAAAGAGGAATATTTTGGGGTGGTGTGTCCTGAGCCCCAATAGTGACATGAAGTAAGCAGTGTTGGGAGACAATTCTCCAAAGTTCTCTTGGTTTCTGCAGATATTGCGAGTTAGGTACTGACAGCTCTCTATTCCAGACTACCTTCTCATGGACATTTATATAGTGAATAGCCTTGGAAGATAGAGTGTCTGCCACTGGAGCAAACATCAAATTTTCTGCAACTTCAGAAAACAGAGATAATGTCTGTCTCTCTCCAGAGTGAAGAACTTGCTCACTGCCCCATTATAAAAGGTTTGATTTACCTAAATTCAGGGTTCCCCTTCTGAAATAAAACCCACTTTGTACATATGTGTCACCTGGCCTTCTTCATGTTGCCCTGTGGGAATTAAGGCTCTCAGAGAACTGATGAAAAATGCTGATACTCTGTCTACTGCTGTTGCTACAAGTAATAAACAATCCTTTGTCTCTGATCCAGGAGACTTGTATTCTACTAGTACCCACAAAACCACGGTGGGCTAACTCATTAGGCTGCAAATAAAATAAAATTTCACACATTTGATTCTTGACTAGCAGTTGATTAAGTTTTTAAGAGTCTTAGCCCAACAAGCAAAGAAGAGGTTACCAAACTGGCTGGGGTGAGGGATCCTGTTTATACGTAGGAAATTAGGTTGCTGCTATGCAGTGGGGCAGAGACAACTATGTGTGGAACCCAGGGGAACCTCTAGGGGCACCCCTTAGAACTTGTGCAATAATAAAAGTTAATGGAAAATGACAGAAATCATATAAAGAAAGGACAATTGAGGATTCAAACATTTGAGAGTAAATATGTGGGCCATTTCACTATGGCTGTTGAGAAAACACAAAGATAAAGACTGGCAGCTCTGTGTATTTTCTTCTTGGCTAGTTTCTTTGTTCGTCCCTCTTCCTTTTCTCTTATTGGTTAATTTTATAATATAGCCTTTAGATTATCAAATGCCAGTTAGAATTATGACTAAATTAGAAAAGTTAACATCATCCAGAGAGGGATACTGTGATCATCTGCCATAAATGCTTATAATGCCTCCTGTAACTTTGTGCCTCCTATTTTGGGAGAAGGTGTTAGAGCATCTTCATTTGTATGACAGACACTTGTGTCTTGTCAGGCAGAAACATAAAGATGTTAGTGTTGAGGTGTGGAAGTTCAAATAGATACGAAAGAGTGTGTTTGTGTTCACATGTGCTGGTAATTTACCTATAATCACTCGACTCCAGATCCATCCTTTTCCAGCTGGCTTCCTGTTGGGTTCTGCCATAGGAGACATTAGGAAAAGGCATAAAGAGAGGTTTTGTGGTTTAAATGTGTTTCCTCCAAACTTCAGATGTTGAAACTCGATGGCCAACATGACAGTATGTAGAAGTGGGGTCTTTAAGAGGTGATTAGGTCATAAGGGCTCCTTCCCTTCATGAATGGGATTAAGGCCCTTATAAAATAGGCTTTAGACTCTTTTGCCCTGCCACCTTCTGCCACATAGGACACAGTGTTCCTCATCTCCAGAGGATGCAGCAACAAGGTACTGTCTTGGAAGTAGAGACCAGACTCTCACCAGACGCTGAACGTGCCAGCACATTGATCTTGGACTTTCCAGCCTCCAGAACTGCGAGAAAATAAATTTCTGTTCTTTATAAATTATCCAGCCTCAGTATGTTGTTATGGCAGCACAAATGGACTGAAACGGGGGAAAAGGAAACCCTTTGTTCCTGTTTTTTGCCATTTCCATCAGCATCACTCTAGGAATGGCACTTCATTCCAGCAGAGACAGTTGGTTACAAACTCCAGCTTCTTCCTGAATCAACTCCAAGTATCAGCCACATCTCACCCTTTCTTAAGGATCAGTACCAACTGGGCTACAAGTCCTTCCCAGAGGTCTGAGCTCTGAGGCCATGGCCTCTTTTCCAAGCTCTTCTGGATTCTGAAAGCCCAATTTTCCTTTTGTCTCCCCCACCATACTAGTGGTAGCTATTTCCTGCAATTATTATATTTTTATCAGAGTATTGCATTATGAATATTAGTGAATACTACCAATTTGAATTTTATGACTTCATTTGTGGCAAGACATCTGATGTAGGAAAGAAGTTAAACTTATGAGTAAATGTGGGTTTTGATATAACTAATAAATTTCAGATAACATTTTATTTCCTTTGTGTCCTTATGTTTCAAGTGTTTCTTATGAATAGTACTTAGGTTGGTTATAATTTTTTAAACTCAGTCACTCAGTTTCTGACGTTAATAGGCAAATTCAGTCCATTCACAGTGTAAAAGATATGCTTGATTTTAATTCTGGCACTTTACTCTGATTTTTTAAAAAATTTAACTGTTGTTTCCTTTTTTGTACTTTTCCTAGGTTTGGTCATCCTAATTTTCATCCCTATTTCTCTGAATAAGCAAAAGTTTGACTATATGTTTTTCAAAAAGAGTATTTTCTTTTCTTCTTCTTTTTTAAAATAACAACTAGAGTTTTAAATTGCCATTTTTCTGATGGTTATGATCTCATTCATAGAGTTCTGCCAAAGATTCCTTTAGGGAAACTAGGTTGGCAGAAGATCAAAAGATCTCATCATGAGTACTTCAGACTCCACAATGGGGAGATTGCTTTGCCTATCGTTTAAATAACATCCGCCACACATACTTTCTCTATAACATTAAGAAAAAGTAAATTAAAAGGGAAAACTTTGAAATCAAAAAGTTCTGCTATGAAAAGGGCTTATATACTGAATTGATGTTGCCTGTTTTTATGTTCTGATATGCTTTGGGATGCTTTTCCCTCTGTCTAGAACACAGTGCTTACACTGGCTAATTCCTGTTCATGTCTTGAGATACGACCCAAAGGCCTTCTCTATAAATCCCTCCCTGGCCACCCTCTCCAAACTCGCTTCCTTCTTTTACCCCTCCTTGTCTGTGGTTGCCTCCAGTATAGCCCCTACAACGTATTTTGTAATTGTTGTCTTATGCTCTAAGCTAAGAGCTGTTTGAAGGCAGAAACTTTGGTTTATTGACCTTTGTATCTCCAAAACTTGACACTGGTCCTTAATAAATGTTTGTTGAGTAAATGATTGATTGTTTTGCCAGTAGTAGTGGTTTAATTTACAGCAACATATTTCTGGCATCTCTTTCATTTTTGCCTTTTCCTAAAGCAACAGAAAAGAAAAAAACAATCTCGAAGTTAATGTTGCCTTTCAACAACATAAATAGCATCTTCACTAGTCCTACTGAGGTTTTTCCCTAATATTTTGAGAACTTGGGTTGAGGCCTTCTGCATCCATGTGTCTGTCTGCTGCTCAAAGATTCTTTGGCAGATCCTGTATGTGCATCAGTGACTGACTAACCATCTGAAGTCAACTTTTCACACTTCTTGCTCATGAGAGCAAACATTTGGCAACTACCCTGACTGGTAGTCCTACTTGCTAAAATCATTTCCCATGAGACTTCCTTAGGGACGATCCAGTTTTTGGTCATTTGAAGCTTTTTTTCAGAGATGTTTTTCCAAACCCCCATCCTTTAATTTAAAATCATCTTTTTAATCTCTGTTTCCCTGGGTGGGCTAAGGCCTTTAGCATGACAGCAACTTGGTGTTCCCCAACCAACTCTGACTGACAGTCAACTTGACATTTAGTCAATACCTAAAATCAGTGCAAGAAAAATGAAGTCCAAAGGTCTGAAATATAAGTCCACCAAGGCTAGATGTTTTCTGAAAATCTTAATGAATAATCATATAGTCACTCTCTGCTCTAGTTATAAAAATAACACTGTGAGTTTAAATTAAAATAAATAACTTGGACCTCTTTTGTAGGAAATTTACCATTTTTCAAGAAACAGAGAAACTCTTGGGAAATAATTTCCACAATTTCAGGGACTCTTCAGGAGGGTATATCTTAGTCCATTTGGGCTGTTATGACAAAATAGCTTAGGCTGGGTAATTTATAAATGACAGAAATTTATTGCTCACAGTTCTGAAAGCTGAGAAGTTCAAGATCAAGGCGCCAGCAGATTCAGTGTTTGGTGAGGGCTCATTTCTCATAGTTGATGCCTTCTCCATCCTCATATGGTGGAAAGTGGCAAACAAGCTCCCTCCTATCTCTTCTATAAGGGCACTAATCCCATTTATAGAGACAGATCCCTCATGATCTAATCACTTCCCAAAGACTCCATTGCCTTGACTATCACACTAGGGATAAAGTTTCAACATAGGGATTTGTGGGGGGTGGCCACAAACATTCAGATCATAGCAGCGAGCATAGTTAATTTTCATTTTCTTATCTGTTATAGAGGGATGTAGTAGCCAGAAGATATTTCCCAAACTGGTCAAGCAGATCTCTTGTATTCCCTGGGCTATGTCAGAGGTATACTTCCATTCCTTCCTTAGTCATACCATTCTCCCACCAGGAATGTTCTCTATGTTCCTCTCTGCCTAGGTATTTAAGTCTTCTGTTATTTTTCCTTTAAGACTTGGCTGAAGTCCTGCATCCTGAATCAAGAGAATTCATTTCTATTTAGAACTACAGCTGACCATTGAACAATGCAGGTGTTAGGAGCACCAACCCCACCACCCACACGCACACAGTTGAAAATCTGCAGATAACTTTTGACTCCCCAAAGTCTTAACTACTAATAGCCTACTGTTACCTGGAAGCCTTGCAAATAATAGAAACAGTTGATTAACACATATTTTGTATGTTATATGTATTATATACTGCATTCTTGCAATAAAGTAAGCCAGAGAAAAGAAAATGTTATTTAAGAAAATTAGGCCAGGGGTAGTGGCTCATGCCTGTAATCCTAGCACTTTGGGAGGCTGAGGTGGGAGGATTGCCTGAGGTCAGGAGTTTCAGACCAACCTAGCAACAGTGAGACCCTGTCTCTACTAAAAATAGAAAAAATTAGCTGGGCATGGTGGTGTGCAGCTGTAGTCCCAGCTACTCAAGAGACTGAGGTAGGAGGATTGTTTGAGCCCAGGAGTTTGAGGTCGTTGTGAGCTAGGCTGATGCCAGGGCACTCTAGCCTGGGCAACAGAGCAATACTCTGTCTGGAAAAGGGAGGGAGGGAGGGAGGAAAGAAGGACAGAAGGAAGGAAGAAATTATAACAAAGAGGCTAGGTGTGGTGGTTCATGCATGTAATCCTAGCACTTTGGGAGGCCAAGGTGGGAGGATCAATTGAGCCCAAGAGTTTGAGACCAGCCTAAGCGACATAGTGAGACCTGGTCTCTACAAAAAATAGAAAAATTAGCCCAGTGTGGTAGCACACACCTGTAGTCTTAGCTACTCACGAGGCTGAGGCAGGAGGATAGTTTGAGCCCAGGAGTTTGAGGTTGCAGTGAGCTGTGATGATGCCACTGCACTCTAGCCCAGGCAACAGAGTGAGACCCTGTCTTAAAAAGAAAAGAAAATCATAAGAGAAAATATATTTAATATTCATTAAATGGAAGTGGATCATCACAAAGATCTTTATCCATCATCATCTGAGGAGTAAGAGGAAGAGGAGGGGTTTGTCTTGCTGTCTCATAAGCAGAAAACAAAATTTGTGTATAAATGGGCCTACACAGTTTAAACTCCTTTATAGTTCCAGGGCAAACTGTATTATACTTATAATTTCAAATTTTTATTTGTTTATATTGGACTTTTTGTTCATAAAGAGCCCTGGATCTTTTTATTGTAAATTGCTCTCGATCCACAAGTTTCTTATTCTTTATTTCCATATTTTTATTGTTTAATTTCACCTATCTCTGACTTCCGTTCAGATCTTCAGAGTCTTATACATCCACCTCTCCACTCTGTAAGTGGAAGGACTTGGCCCTGGCTACAGGTGGGTTGCTGGGGTGTGCGTGCTGCTTGGTAATCTGATGCTTTGCAGCCGACTTGCAGCTGACTTGATGCCTTGGCCTTTCCCCTGGAAGCAACTGAAGCTGAAGCCAGCTGGGTTATTATGAGTGCATTCAGCTTCCACATCTCCCCTGAAGGAGAGAATTCTACTCCTGAGTGTTGAGTGCATCCATGGAAATAGCTGAGGGAAAGTTGCTATACACTGTTCTCTCTTGCCCTGACTCCTCCTGTATGTAATGCAGGAGCCATCTGGAACAATTGTAGTATGTCCTAGGTAAGCTAAAGTTACCACATATATAAGAAGGCCAGGTATCAGGACTAGAGGTGTGCACTAGACATGCAGACACAAGAGCAGTGTTCTTACTGTATCTTGGATATCAGACACCTATCTTATTTGGGTGCTAAAAACAATCTTGTACTACTAGGGTGTCTCTCAGTCACCTTGCCTTCTAGGTCTTCATATAAATAGCTAAGTAAATTATATCCAGGATAAAATCAAGAACAGAGACTATGGAACATCCCTAGAGACCTTCCTTAATATAAGTATTAATTACATACTTTTAAGTATTGCTATGGTGTTAATGGTTTTGTCCACACCCAAAATTCGTATATTGAAAAGTAACCCCCAAATGATGGTTTCAGGAGGTGGGGTTCTTTGGGAGATGATTAGTTCATGAGGGCAGAGCCCTCATGAAGGGGATTAGTGCCTTTACAAAAGAGACCCCAGGCAGCTCATTCCACCTTCTATCATTTGAGAACACATCAAGAAGGTGCAATCTATGAACTGGGAAATGGACCCTCACTAGACACTAAACCTGTTGGCACCTTGATCTTGGACTTCTCAACCTCCATAACTGTGAGAAATAAATTTCTATAGTTTATAAACTACCCTACCCAGTTTATGGCATAATATTTTGTCATAGCAGTTTGAAGGGACTAAGACAGTTATATTTGATCTATCATGGTATTTTTGTGCACATGCAGAATTCAGTTCTACTTCCAAAATAAACTATGGTATTCCATAAGTACAGGTGCAAAATAATAATGGTGAACTGAAGAAACTTTGACATAGTGGTTTATGCAAAGTAGTGTCTCCTTAGTGTCCATGAACAGCCTAGGGTAGAAATTTCTGCCTAGTAAATGTGAGGTAAAGGCAAGAATGTATCTGACCTTCTCTCCCTCGGTGAGACCCAGCCCAGAGTGAGGACCTTAGGGGCCCACAGGAAGCATGAGAGTGAGTGGGGCAAACAAGTTTCAGGATCTAGAAAAAGACAATGAGCAAGAGCAAGAAGATCCAAGATTCAAATCCAATTATGTTAAGCACAGAGTAAAACCAGACTCCTAAATCAATGTTTCACAGCAGAAGACATGCGAGGAAGAGAAAGCCACAGGACTCAGAGGTTAAACCATGTGCTGGGGTGGTGTAAGGGAGCTGCCAAAAAGAGAAGTGGGAAAGGGGTAGCTGTTAAGGGCACTAGGACTTTTCAGACTGTGAGGGTAGATGGATAGATTCAGTCATAATATTTCTCTAAAAACTAGAACTTCTAAAGAATAGAAGAAATCCCTACATGAATATATTGCTTTATTTGTAATAGTTCAAAACTATAATAAACCCAGACGCTCTTCAGCAAGTGAGTGGTTAAACTAACTGGCACATACATACAAGAGCATTTTATTCAGCAACAAACTAGTAACATACGAAACAAAACTTGGATGACTAGCCAGAGGATTACTCTGAGTGGAAAAAAATTAGCAAAAGGTTACATAAGGTATATCTAAATTTATATAACATTTTTGAAAGACAAAATTTTATAAATGAAGGACAATGTTTACCAGGAGTTAAAGAGTAGGGTGAAAGGATGGCAGGGAGATGTGTATGGGTAGGAAAAGGGCAACACTAGACATCTTTGTGGTGGTGAAACTGTTGAGCATTTTGATTGTGGTGGTGATACACAAACCTACACAGGTGATACAATAGTAGAGCATTTACACACAAGTACAAGTGAAACTGGGGCAATCTGGATAAGATTGGTGGATTGTATCCATGTCAATATCCTGCTTGTAATTCATACTATAGTTTTGCAAAATGTTACCACCGGGGGAAACTGGGCAAGTGTATCTTTCCTGAATATGAACCACAATTATCTCAATAACAATTTCAATTAAAAAATTGAGACTTATACAATGAAATGACTCTTGTTAAACCTAAAAGCAATTCAATCAAATTCAACCTAACATACTTATATTGGATGCTTGTTAAGTGAGAGGTGCTGAGATGAGTGCTGAAGGCATGCGAAAGATCTGGTGCCTTACCCAGGGGCTTTACTAGCCAGAGGGATTCAGCTGCCTGACTTCACTAAGGCTTCCTTTAGGAACACAATAATGGACTCTTCCATTGTGTTTTCGGATTCAGAAAGAGGTGAGTGAATACGTGACTGTTCCAAAGACTTATACCGTGAACATCACCAAACTGGCTCAAACACAAAGTCTAACAGAATTGATGTCATGAAGTATCTTGAAAAGGGACTGGCAGCAATACTAATTCTTCAGAAGGGTTTTCAGTCTCTTAGGAATTTATGGAGGTTGGAGACTGAAGGCCATGAACATGAGATCCATGGCCTCATTTGTATGTCCATGGAGTCTTCCAGGAAATAGAGACCCCTCACGGCCTCTGGCTTTTGTCTACCGACATAAGTTACAGTCGGCCCTTGAACAACGTGGGTTTGAACTGTGCAGGTCCACTTACATGCAGATTTTTTTCAACCAAACAGCATATGGGGTGGGGTGGGGAGTGTGAAACAAATCTCCTGAAGATAGCGAGGGATGACTGTACTCGCACAACTCTGGTGGGTGTCTAATCTGATAGTACACGAAAGCCTGGATAGCTTGAGTCACATTACCCACCTTTCCTCTCTGGCAAACAGACTGTACTTCCCAACTCTTCTAGAAGTCAACCACATGCCTGAGTTCTGCGAATGGAACCTAGGCAAAAGTGATGCACAGTTGTGCATACACATAATAACATTTCGGTCAACAATGGGCAACATATATGATGGTGGTCCCATAAGACTGTAATCCCATATTTTTACTGTACCTTTTCTATGTTTAACTATGTTTAGATACATAAATACTTAACACTGTGTTATAATTGTCTACAGTGTTCAGAACAGTAACATGCTGTACAGGTTTGTGGTATAGACGCAATAGGCCACACCACATAGCCCAGGTGTGTAGTAGGCTACACCATCTAGATTTATGTAAGTATACTCTGTGATGTTCACACAATGATTAAATCACCTAACGATGCATTTCTCAGAATGTATCCCCATTGTTACCTGGTTCATGACTGTAATACATGTTCAGGTATGGACCTAAAAACTGCCTGCCACTGGCTCATGCTATCTGCTTGATCACCATTAACACTCAGAGTGACCTTGGAAGCAATGTGTCTTTAGATAGTGGGGACTCTGTTAGCCTGAGTCCCTGAGTTACTATGTAAAAGAGCATCTCCTGCCCCAGCCATGCATGAGAGTGAGTTATTATGCTAAGCCCCTGGAATTCTGGGATTCATCTATTACAGTAGCAGAAACAACAGATGCAGTTAGGACAACCGACCTCAGAACACCCAGAATCACCCTTCTCTTCCTTTGCGTTTCTCACACTGAGGCTATGGCTGGAATTAAATGATTTCACAGCAGACCCCTCCCCCTCTGAGCTCCCAAAGAAACTGGGCCTGTGGTTTCTGCCTCTGTGTTACATGTTCAGCTTGTCACCCTTTAGGGGTCTATCAGGCCCATTTGATAACGCAGCCCTTACACTTTTCTATATGAACCAGGAAAGGCCTCCTGTGCCTCCCACATGCTTGTGCCAAAAAGAGGAGCTATTCTTGCTAGCTGCTTAGATTAGCAAAAATCTTCTAGAAATCATTTCTTTTTCCCTCCAAAGTCAGCCTGAACACAGGCTGTAGAAATTTCAGCTTCTCTGAAGCAGAACCAGAGGTGGCAGCGGTGTGACAAGCAGCCGCTCTGTCTCAGGCCGAGACCTGATGAGAAGGGAGGTCGGCTCCCAGGGCTTGCCGTTTCTGGTCTCTCAGACAGTGAGGGCCCCGTCCAGGGCGCTGACAGAGGTTGGAGGGGGTGTTGTGTTAAAAGGTGTGATAACGGCATAATGGCTCTGTGGACATGATGATTCACGCCTGTAATCCCAGCACTCTGGGAGGCCGATGTGGGAGGATCCCTTGAGCCCAGGAGTTTGAGCAGCCTGGGCAATGTAGTGAGACCTTGTCTCTACAAAAAATAAAAAAATTTGGCCAGGTGTGGTGACACATGCCTGTAGTCCCAGCTACTCTGGAGGCCGAGACAGGAGGGTTACTTAAGCCCAGGAGTTCAAGGCTGCAGTGAGCTATGATCATTCCACTGCACTCCAGCCTGGTGATAGAGTGAGACCCTGTCTTCAAAAAAATAAGCTGAAAGATGGCATTTGGCCCGGGACTCAGGGCTCTGATAATCTGGTTGGGGGTATAAGCTATTAAGAAATAACTTTCTAGAATTTATAGCCATCTGAAAAAAGGAACAAATATTCTCTTATGAGCTGCTCTACTGAAGTGTTCAGGCATAGATTGGCTTGTATAGGAGATGTTGGGCTGGCTTGTTTGGGATATCTGTTGGGGATGTTGCAGATAAACTTTCTGATTAAGTTAGGAATTAGACTAAATTAATAGGTCTCAAATTTTCAGATGCACATCTGGGGAGGGTTATAAAAATGAGATTCCTGGGCTCCACCTGTAAAGATTTGGATTTACTGGGCAAAAGCCTCAGTGATTCTAAAACAGGTAATTTAAGGACTACACTTTGAAATATCTCAGATTTTTATCTCTGAAAACTTTTTCTACATGAAAAAATTCATATTATGATCAATAGTTCATGTTTTTTTTAAAAGTGTGGGTTATATTCTATTATAGCAATTTTTAAGTAGAAGGGAAAAATCTTATGTATAATTATTCAATATAATATTACTTTAAAAAATTCAAGTTGTTATACAGGAAAATACAAGTTTTCCACTACAGAAAGTTCTTTAGGCTATGTTAATCTGAGAACAATTTTGGACATCTGGAAGTGGTAAAGGGTGTGTGGATTGGGACTTGTATTGAACAGGATTCAACTGCAGACAATAGAATCCACTCTATATGAAAGCACTTAGTATAGAGAAGGGGGTCTTGGAAGGCCTGTAAAAGTCATCACTAATCTTTAGGCTGAGCGCTCAGGAACGACATCTAGGCCCCAGGAGCTCTCTACACCTTGCTGGGAAAGCCACTGCTGGAACCTCCCCAGATGTTAACTTGGAAGCTGCTGTTGGTGCTGCTGACTGCAGAAGCAATATCATCACCCCCACAGTCACCATTGCTGCTGCAGTAAGATGCCAAATCAGGGGATTGTTGGCTGCAGAACTGCTCTGTTCTGCCACTATTTGTGCCAGCAAGTAGATGCCATGGCACTTGGTTCTCCATCAAAGTCTCATATACATGCAAATGATTAGTGAACTGTAGCTTCAACGGAGTGTGAGATATGTGGATTTTTAGAAAGTGAAGTTCAATGGTACGCTAGAGCCAGCTTCTACCAGCTCTCAGAAACCAAATGTTAGCCTCTCTTTTCAAATCCATGTTCAGTGGTGTCACTTCAGTAGCTTGAAATCAGTCATGGAAAGTATTTATGCCACAGATATTAGCAAAAGCTACAAAGCACAGATTTGGGGAGGGAGAGGAGGAAGAGCCAACATACCGCTGAGCAGTTAAGATGGATGTTAAACAAGCCCATTCACAGTGATTGCCATGATATTCTTTCTGAAACGGCCACTCTTAAGCATTATATAAATGTCACAGGCCAGGTGTGGTGGTGCATAACTGTAATCCCAGCTACTTGGAAGGCTGAGGCAGGAGGATCACTTGAGCCCAGGAGTTTGAGGTTGCTGTGAGCTAGGCTGACGCCACAGCACTCTAGCCCAGGCAGCAGAGAGACTATGTCTCAAAAACAAACAAACAAAAAACCTCCCAACAAAGAAAAGCCCAAGACCCAATGGCTTCACTGGTGAAGGCTACCAAGCATTTAAAGAAGAGTTAACACCGTTCCTAGGTCATCATGTTAAAAGAAATGAGCCAGACACAGAAAGACAACTATCGCATGCACTCACTCACATGTGAGAGCTAAAAAAGTTGATTTCATGGAGGTAGAGAATAGAATGACAGTTACTAGAGGCTGGGAAGGATGCATATGTGGGGGCATGGGGGAGATGAAAAAATGTTGGTTCATGGGTGCAAACATATAGCTAGGTAGAAGGATTAAGTCCTAATTTTTGATAGTAGAGTAGGATGACTATAATTAACAACCATGTATTGTGTATTTCAAAATAGCTAGAAGTGAGAACTTGAAATGTTCTCAAAACATAGAAATGATAAATGCTCATAGTGAGGAATGCCCTAAATACCCTGACTTGATCAATACCCATCCTAATACACAACAAAATATCACATGTACCCCATAAATACATACAAACATTATGTATCACTAAAAGAAAGAACTGCTTGGAAAAGAGAAGTTCTATAGTGTTTTGAATACCCCAGCCTCTCCCCCTGGAGGTTCAGCCACCTACTTCTGTGCTTTGCAGCACAGTGTTCCCCAAGTGACTGCAGCCTGTGCCACGGTCCTGTGGCTGGGCCTCTTGGCACAGGCCTGGCCTTGCAGGTGGGGGCGAAGGTGTTTTTTCTATTTGTAGAGGGAATTTTCTTCATAATCTTTGTCTCCAAACAGAAGTGAAGGATAATGCACCATCTCCTTTCTGTGAAAAATCTGAATTTATATTAAATTTCCTTTTATTGAATTTTCATTCCTCAGTGCAGATTGTAGTGGTCCTGGGCCCACTTGCCCTCAGATTCCCTCCACTGCTCTGCTGTTCGCCGTAAGAGGGCGGACCGCTTTGTGGCACGGGCTTCAAGTCCATGAAGCCAGTTTTCATCAGGCTGTATCCTCACCAGCATTTCATCCATTTGTTCATAATCTTCATGATGTTTTCTGTATGTATACCACCTACCATTATTTACTTAGTTTTATATTACGTTGACTTTTATTAATATATTAAGTAGACTTTAAACATTTAAAAAAAACTAAGGAAGAGTTAACACCATTCCTTTTTAAACTCTTCCAAAAAAACTGAAGAGGAGGGAATACTTCAAAGTCATTTTATAAGGCCAGAATCATCCTGATACCAAAGCCATAAAAAGACACAAGAAAAGGAAATGATAAGCTAATATCTCTAATGAACATAGATGTAAAAATTCTCAACAAGATATATATATATTTTTTGAGACAGAGTCTCACTCTGTTGCCCGGGCTAGAGTGAGTGCCGTGGCATCAGCCTAGCTCACAGCAACCTCAAACTCCTGGGCTTAAGCGATCCTACTGCCTCAGCCTCCTGGGTAGCTGGGACTACAGGCATGTGCCACCATGCCCGGCTAATTTTTTCCTATATATATTTTTACCTGTCCAAATAATTTCTTTCTATTTTTAGTAGAGATGGGATCTTGCTCTTGCTCAGGCTGGTCTCGAACTCCTGACCTCCTAGGATTACAGGCGTGAGTCACCGCGACCAGCCCTCAACAAGATATTATCAAACTGAATTCAACAGTATATTGAAAAGGATCATACACCATGATCAAATGGGATTTATCCCTAGGATGCAAGGATGCAGATCAATAAATGTGATATGCCACATTAACAGAATGAAGGATAAAAATCAAATGATCATCTCAATAGATGAAGAAAAAGTACCTGACAAAATTTAGCATTTTTGTCTTTTCATGACAAAAATCTCTCATCAGGCCGGGTGCAGTGGCTCATGCCTGTAACCCTAGCACTCTGGGAGGCCAAGGCTGGAGGATTGCTTGAGTTCAGTAGTTCAAAACCAACCTGAGCAAGAGTGAGACCCCATCTCTACCAAAAGGAAAAAAATCAGCTGGGTGTTGTGGCGTGTGCCTGTAGTCCCAGCCACTCGGGAGGCTGAGGCAGGAAGGCAGGAGGATTGCTTGAGCCCAGGAGCTGAAGGTTTCAGTGAGCTACAATGAGGCCACTCCACTCTACTCAGGGAGACAGAGTGAGACTGTCTCAACAAGAACAACAGCAAAAAAAAAAAAAAAAAAAAAAAAAACAAGAAAATTGAACAACCTTCCTTATCCCTCCCCAAAAAATCTCTCATCATATAATGTATAGAAGGAATGGAGCTCAACATAATAAAGGACGTATATGACAAGGCCACAGCTAATATCACATGTAACAGTAAAAAGCTGAGGCTCTTCCTCTATAATCAGGAACAAGACCACTCTCACCATTTCTGTTCAGTAGAATACTGGAAGTCCTCATCAGAAAAATTAGGCTAGAGAAAGGAATAAAATACATCCAAATCAGAAATAAAAAGAGTTAAATTGTCTCTGTTTGTAGACATCATGATCTTATATATAAAAATATTTCTAAAAACTCCTCCACCAGAAAACCTTTTAGAACTAATAAATATCCCATAATATGCTGAAATTAAAAAAAAATTAGAAACGAACTAATAAATTCAGTAACATTACAGGGTACAAAATAAATACACAAAATCAGTTGCATTTCTGTATACTAATAATGAGCTATTCAAAAAGGAAATTAAGAAAACAATCCTATTTAGAACAGTATTTAAAAAAACACTTAGGGCTGGGTGCAGTGGCCCATGCCTGTAATCCCAACACTTTGGGAGGCTAAGGCAGAGGATCACTTGAGGTCAGGAATTTGAGACCAGCCTGGGCAGCATAGCAAGATTCCCATTTCTACAAAAATAAAAATTAAGAAAAACTTTAATAAAATTTTAAAAATGCATAGAAATAAATTTAACCAAGGTAAAAGATTTGCATACTGAAAACTATAAAATATTTATGAAAGAAACTGAAAAGCACATAAATAAATGGAAGCTATTTCATGTTCATGGATTGGAAGAATTAATATTGTTAAAAAGTTCAGGCTGGGCGTAGTGGCTCACGCCTGTAATCCTAGCACTCTGGGAGGCCAAGGCGGGTGGATCGCTCGAGGTCAGGAGTTCGAGACCAGCCTGAGCAAGAGCAAGACCCCGTCTCTACTAAAAATAGAAATAAATTATCTGGACAACTAAAAATATACATAGAAAAAAATTAGCCAGGCATGGTGGCACATGCCTGTAGTCCCAGCTACTCGGGAGGCTGAGGCAGTAGGATCACTTAAGCCCAGGAGTTTGAGGTTGCTGTGAGCTAGGCTGACGCCACGGCACTCACTCTAGCCTGGGCAACAAAGCGAGACTCCATCTCAAAAAAAAAAAAAAAAAAGTTCATACTATCCAAAGCAATCTACACATTCAATTCAATCCCTATCAAAATTCCAATGGCATTTTCTACAGAAATACAAAAAACAACTGTATAATTCATAACCAATGCAATCTCCAGGGAGAAGAACAAAGCTGGAGGCATCACATTACCTGATTTCAAAATATACTACAAAGTTATAATAATCTAAACAGTATAGCACTAGAATAAAAACAGACAAATAGAATAATGGAACAGATAGAGAGTTCAGGAACAAATCCATGCATTTATGGTCAATTGCTCTTTGACAAATTTTCCAAGAACACATAATGGGGAAAGAATAGTCTTTTCAATAAAGGTTGTTGGGAAAACTGGATATCCACATGCAGAAGAATGGAACTGGACCCTTATCTCATACCATATGCAAAAATCAATACAAAATGGATTAAAGACTTAAACATGGGACTTGAAACTGTAAAACCGCTAGAAGAAAACATAGGGAAAAATCTTGACATTGGTCTGGGCAATGATTTTTTGGATATGACTCCAAGAGCATAGGGAACAAAAGCAAAAACAGACAAATTAGTTTGCATCACACTAAAAAGCTTCTGCATAGAAAACAACAGAGAGAAGAGACAGCCTATGGAATAGGAGAAAATATTTGCAAACTATATGCCTAATAATGGGCTAATATCCAAAATATATAAAGCATGTAAACAACTCAATAGTATGAAAACAAATGACCAGATTTAAAAATGGGCAAAAGACCTGAATAGGCATTTCAAAAAAGAAGATATACAAGGAGCTAACAGGCATATGAAAAAGTGCTCATTCTCACTAATCATCAGGAAAATACAAATCAAAACCACAATGAGATGTCATTTCCCATCTGTTAGAATGGCTATTATCAAAAAGACAAAAAATAACAAGTGTTGGCAAAGTTATGAAGAAAAGGGAACACTTGTATACTGTTGGTAGGAATGTAAATTGGTACAGTCATTATGGAAAACAGTAAGGAGGATCCTCAAAAAATTTAAAATAGAACTACTATATGATCCAGCAATTCCACTTCTGGGTGTATATCTAAAGGAAATGACATCATTATGTTGAAGAGCTATCTGTACTTTCATATTCATTGCATTTGAAAGTATGTTGCAGATATCATAAGACTTCGTCTCAAAGTACTTCATCATGTGTTTTCTAAGAACAAGAACATTCTCTTTTATAACCACAATTCCATTTTTATACCAAAGAAGTTTCATGTTAACATAACACAGTTATCTTATATATGGCCTATGTTCAAATTTTCTCCATTGTCTTAGAAATGCTCCATTAAGTGTTTTTTGTTTTTTTTCAATCTAGGATCCAATCAAGGATCACCCATTATATTTGTTTTTCATGTTGTATAGTAATAAATTATGAAAACACTAAAAAGCCTTTCTCTTAAATAGAGGTCAAATCAGATTGCTTGGTGTAATTGGTGGAGCTGTTAATACACTTTATTGAAATGGAATGCAAGGGATGAGGGATGAATATATATCAACAGCCTTCAAGCTTTACTTCACAGTTTTTTCCAAGGCTATTATTCCTAAATAATATGCACCTTCTTTTCTGTCAACTTCTGCTTTGATTTTACATTTGTCCTAAAATTTAGAGGAAAAAAGAGAATTTCAAATGAGAGAATTTTTTTAAGTAAAACTTTTAAGCAAGTTGTGTTCACGTGTTTTTAATTTTTAAAAACTTGAACTTTTACACATTTGCAAATCCTTGCAGTGTTAAACATTGACTTTCTCACCAGATTTCTTTCTTACTGTCTTTGTATGTACAGTAAAACATTGATGTTTGTGAAAACTCAATCATTTCCTGATAGCTTATTCTTTTTTATAGCAGTGTACTGTAATGTTATAAACATAGGGTTATATTTGTCTTATAAGATTTTATTCAAGAATAAAAAGAATATCCTTAACAGTAAACATATCAAACAGGTATATATTGGGGCTGGGAGTGTTGGCTCATCCCTGTATCCTAGTACTTCCTAGCAAATTTGTATGCCCTTTCTCCTGTAAATCTATTGTCAGTTTATTTCAGCAGACTCGATTATTAAACTCCAGAGGGGAGAGAGAAGTTTCTCTCGCCCCTACATTCTCTTGGGCAGCACTGATCTGGTATTCCTCATAACACCTATCATAGCTTTCTGTTTGCAGAAGATAGTCAACAAATGAATAATAAACAATATAGAAGGCATAGTATTACTAATAAGATTGCTATTACTAAGATCAAGAGAAGTAACATCTATGAGATCTCATATTCTTAAAAACTAAAAGGTTGGAATGGAAAGAGACATTGGGAGACTTAAAAAACAACAACAACAAAAATAAAAGAGAATATCTACTCTTTCTATTTTCACAGTTCTGTGTGAGTGACGATTCTTGTGAAAATAAAAATGAGAGGTTCCTGTAATTATAAATCCTTAGACAAATGTGAGGTGTTGTTAGTAATAATTATAACAATGTGAAAAACAATTTGGCTATTATTCCTGGTTTTAAAACAAAGGGAGAGGGGTTGGGGATTGGAAGGTGTTTGAGATGAGCTGGACCCTTTCTCATTATTTTTTTTTTTCACTATAGTTTACCACAGAGTTTGCAGACTCAGTCCCTACAGGGAGCTGAACACACAGGAAATGCTAAGAAAATATTGCTGCATTCTGGAGCATCAGATGTACCTCCGAACAAAAGCTTCGAGCCCTGTGACTAGCTGAGTTTGTAAACAGGCATCCTTCCTCATCTGGTAAGCAACATCCTTCGGTTCTGATCTCTAATTAGAAAACTAGCCAAGGCAGGGAGAGAGGTCACAGGTTCTCCACAGAGGCAGAGGCCTCTACCCCTGAGGGACTCTGGGGATGATGGCTGTCCTCCAGCTCTGACATTGGACTATCAATTGCTTTTTCTCCATTTCTTTTTTTTTTTAATTGCATGCAGTGATCATAAAATAACAGCTTCTGGAAGGATAGACAAAATAATATTGCTCAATAAACTGTTGAGTTTTTACAGGAAAATGTTGTAGTTTCACACATTAAATAAAAACATAATAAATGTCTTTCTTAGGGTAACCATATGCAACATAGAAAGGCTCTCAGGTTTGAAAAAGACAATAAGAACCATTTAGCCCAAAGATGAGTAAATCCCCATTGAGAAGTGGTCACCCAGTCTTTGCTTGGGAACTCCATGTGTATCAGTGAGTGTTCTAGCAGGAAGTACATGGCACATTCCAACTGGGTAACTAGAAAGGAGCTATTTACAAAATTGTAAGCAAGGTTTATGGAAACCAGTAGGGAATAGTGCAGCACTTTAAGACTAGCAATATCAGGAAGCCCCTACCAACCGTGTGCCTGAAGAGTTAATGGAAGCAAGTGGTTCCAGGAACTTTGAGAGGGTAGCAATATGGAGACAGCTACCCGATAGGAGCTATGACCTTCAATAAAGGGATGAAGACAATCCGTGGTAACATGACATAAAGAGAGACAGGCCAATAAGTACACTGACCTAACTCTCCACCAACCCTCCCATTGGCCAAACCCAACAAGAAGCAGGAGGGCAAAGTAGCCAGTTGATGGGATTCATATCAGTCAGCCTCCCTTGGCACAGAGCAGATTCACGCTGTGGGTCTGGAGGGGCAAACAGAAAATAATCCGTCCAGCCTCTTGGACTCCTTATTCCTCTAGAATGATTCAATGAGATAATGTGTGTAAAGGCTCTTAGCATAGTGCCTACTATGCTATAGGAACTCAATAAATGCTAGTATGCTGGGTATAAATTTTATAGTCCCAGAACATATTACTCAAGTGTGCACATATTTAGCTTTTTTAACAAAGTGCTTACGGAGTTTGGATGTCAAGCCTTAACTCTGTTAAGTAGATTGCAGAAACATAATCTTACCAAATCATTGCACTACACTCATTTTGGGAAAGTTCATTTTCTCTAGATAAATTACCAAATTCTGGATTTTCCTTTCCACCTCTGTGAAAATAAGTTATTCAGAATACAAGCTGTTGGAACTTCAAAATATTTTGAACCTTAAGGGATTGTGATTGTGGAGCCTGTAACCTAGGAAGCTGCAACCATTCTTTCTCTCATTCGTTATTAGCTTTCTTCCTTACCTACACTGTTGTGAAAAATGTTGCAAATGACTAAAGGATGCCAGGGAAGACCCCTTCCCTTTTCACTGTTGATCTTCATTATAGATTCACTTCCCTCTTACCTTTCATGACTATCACATTGTCTTAAAATGGAATGTTAAATACACTCTTTTAAATTGGAAGGGGAATGAAAACAAGCTGCAAAGAAAAGAAAACAAGCCATATGGAAAGAAAACAAATTGTCACTAATTAGATTTTTGTCACTCATAAACTAACCTTATATAGAAAATATTGTGATCCTATGAAATTTCTTTGTCTTCTCCCTATATTAAGAAAACCTTAACTTTTAAAACTTTGAAGCACTGACTCCATTTCTCTGGAGTTCATATTTCCCAAATAGTTATTTCCAGCTTTGGGCTTGAAGAAAGTCTATACTTAACCTTATTTTCTGAATCTTATTATTTAAGGTTGACACCTCCTTCTCTCTCCCCATCTCCCCAGACCTGGTTGTTAACAAAAGTTCAGTACTTGTCCCCAAGGCTAAATCTGTGAGGCTAAATCACTGAGAACAAAGAACAAGGACAAGTGATTTGAGGAAAAGGAAAGAGAAGTTTATTAATTTGCCAACAAATGAGGAGGGCAGTAGACTAGTGTCTCAAAGAGTGCCATCCTGACTTTAAGCAGAAAAACAGGGCTTTTCAAAAGGGACGGAGGGTTGTGGTTGGGGTCAGGTCTACGTGACCAGTGTCACATGTTGTGGCTTTGGGCTATTGTTTAACTATAATTGTTGGTTTTGGTTGGTGGACCTTATCTCCAGTGACTATGATCTTGTGACTCTTGTCTGGACAATTCTGTTGAGCCATCTCCTGTGGTTTAAGATACTAGAAAAAAAAACAGCAAAGAACATTTTTCTGCCCCTTTGATTACTGGCCTCATGCAGAAATGCAGGTTTTAATTCTCAAAAAATGAAGAGTTTTAAAGAGACAACTGGTAAAACATTCCGTTGCCCTCTTTCAGACCTTTACCTCTGTTACATGATCTAAATTTCTGAAAGAGTCTAATGAATTATCTAATCACTGACATTCTCTATCCTGTTCCATGTTAAGATCATATATTCTTTCCAGTTCTGTGTTTTACAATATGCACTCTATGCTCTGAGTCTTCCAGGATTTATCCTTAATATTCACAGTCAAGTTTTGGAATTAAAAATAAATAGACAAAACTAAAAATCACTTCAGCCTCACTTGCCCCCTTGGTTAGATCCCTATGTGCAGTGAATTATCTGTACACTCATACACTATAATCTTTACAACTTGGTGATAAAGTATATTACAGAGTCAAATGTCATGGAATTCTTTCTGAAGTAACTGAATTAAATAGAAAATATAATAATTAATCAAAGACAGTCAGCTATAATCCTATTTGTTACAAAACTGACTCCAGGGGTGTTTCATATTTATCAAAGAGTGAATAAGATTGACCACTAAATAGCCACACATCCGTGATGTTTGACCTATCTTGTCAAGAGACAATTTAATTTTTATAGATGTATAAGTTTAAGGTTTGGGTCTCCATTGACTTTATGCTTCCAGACAGTAACTCTTTTTCTCTTTTGGCATCACTAATATAAAAATGGAAGTAAATTTACTGGAATCTCTGGGATTCAGTTTTGTATATGCTACAAGGGAGTGAGGGAATAAAACCATTGATAACACTGTGGTTTTTTTATGTGCTCCAGAAGGATGTTTGCACAGTTTCAACTGCTCTGAATATTGGAGTTTTGACATTTTGAAATAAGATGAATACTGTCTGCAGTTGTGCCAATATCCAAACTGGTAAAGAATGATGCCATTTCTAAATTTAAATCATGGCAGTTGTGAGGATTTATTTAATCTATCTCTGCCCTTTGCGGTTAGTTCTGAACAGGTGAGAGTCTAACACTTAGATCCTTGTCCATGTTAATATTCATGGATCCAAAAGGAAAATAAGCATAATGAAGGAAAGTACACGCTATACTTGGAAAGTCTAGCAGTAATCAGTGCAAGATCTTAACTTGCTGAGGGCCTTGTTAAAGTACATAAAACAGCAAGTATTTACATACGTCTTCATTGATGGACCGCAGTGTATTCTCGGTATATTATTATTGTAAGCTCAAGAGGGGTAGTGTTTGGTGCTCGCTGAGTAAGAAGAGAAGAACCAGCAACAACGGTAAAGAGATTATAATAGCAAACACCTATTTAGTGCTTTGTCTATGCCAGGCTCTGTGATAAGTGAGATGGAGCAGGGACTCCTCTTAGGGCCCTGCTGGGCACCCCCAAGCATGTAAATAAAGGAAAAATCTTGAGACACTTCAAGGGAAATTTCAGGCACCAAGCTAGTCTTGAAGAGTAAATGAGCAAACTGATGAGCAAGAAGATAGTCCTACCAATAGTCCCCCAAGCAAAACTAAAAGACAACATCTTAACATGTGTTCTTGAGTTGTTTTAAAGAAACCCCCACCAAATGGAAAGTGCAGATAAGGGGGAACTGAGGACTGAACTCTGATTGCAGGTCATGGTTCTACAAATCCTCCTGAGGGGCCTGGAGAGAGGGTCACACCCACCTAAACAGCTCTTTCCATGACTCAAAGTTTTACACAAGGCCTTCCTTCCCTAACCAATTGCTAATCAAGGAATCTCTCAATCCATCCATGACCCATAAGTCCCTGCTTCAAAATATTCTTCCTTTTTGGGCTAAACCAATGTATAACCTCCATGTTTTGATTTACAATTTTGCCTGTAACTTCTGCTTTCCTGAAATGTACCCCTGCCTTTAAAAACCCTTGCTTGTAAGTCATTGGAGAGTTTTGGCCTTAAGCTTTAGCTGCCCGTTCTCCTTGCTTGCTGCCATGTGATAAAATACCTCTTTTTCCTGTTGCAAATCTCAGCATCAGTGTCTGGCTTTACTGTATCAGGAGGACCCCAGTTTGGTTTGGCAACATAAACCCTTTACATATATTAATTCTCCCAGGAACCTTTTGATGTAGTTACCATTCCTATCATTCCCATTTCACTGATGATGAAACTGAGGCAGAGCTATTGTTATGGGCTGATTTGTGTCCCTTCAAAATTCATATGTTGAAATCCTAAGCCCCAGTACCTCAGAATGTGACCAAACTTGGAGATGGGGTCTTTAAAGAGGCGATTAAGTTAAAATGAGGACATTAGGAGGGGCTCTTTTCCAACAGGACTGGTGTCCTTGTAAGAAGTAGAGATTTGGACACAGACAGGCACAGAGGAAAGAGCACACGAAGGCCCTGGGAGAAGACGGCCATCTATAAGCCAAAGAGAGAGGCTGCAGAAGAAACCAACTTTGCCTACACCTTGAGCTTGGACTTTTAGCTCCCAGATATGTGAGAAAATAAATTTCTCTTGTTTAAACCACTTCGTGTGGTACTTTGTTCTGGCAGCCCTAGCAAACTAGTCATTCATTCACTCAGTATTTACTAAGTGTCTACTATGTATCTGATACTAGCCTAAGAACTAGGGATATATCAAAATATCCTTGCCTTTATGGAATTTACCATCTAGTGGTAAGAGATATAGGGGAGGAAAAAAAATAAATTTCTTTCTACCCTTCATTATTCTTAGTTGGGACAAACTCTTGTAACAAAAGGCAAATTAACAAGAGAAAAAAAACACATAAATTAACGTGTATTTTGTATATACATGGTAAATACCTAGAGAAATGAGCAACTTTCAAAGACGTATCTTTGAATTCAGCATTAAATATCATTGTCTGGTAAAACAAAGAAATAAGAGAGTTGGGAGGGTAATATGGAGAAGTATTCAGGAAAAGCACAGTAAACAAGGGTAAGGTTTATTATACAGGTTTAAGCTGGTGCTTTCTTCATTGATAAGAGTCTCTAGTGATTTAGAGTCATTTTTCTCTTCTTGGTCGGAGAGACACCCTCACAATTGGAGATTTCCTTTATAGATGTAAATTTTCCTTACAAAAGGGTAAATTCTACTCTGTTTTCAGAGCTTACCCTGTGTCTGTAGTTTCTCAAAATAGTCAGCTCAAAATAATCTGTATGCTAAAGAGGCATATTTTGGTGTGGCATATTCTAGTCTCCTATGGAGACAAGAAATAAATGATATAAATACATAAATTATATGATAAGTTAGAAAGTGATGTGATCAGAGAAAAGTAAAGCAGTAAAGGAGAGGATTCTGTGTGTGTGCTTTGTGTGTGTGTGCAATTTAAGGTGAAGGGTGATGGACAGGGAAACCTCACTGAGAAGGTGAGTTTTGAGCAAAGATTGAGGGAGAGATGAGGGAGAAACCCATGCAAATGTCTGCCTAAAGAATGTGCCAACAAGAGCAAACAGCCAAGTGCAAAAGCCTTGTGCAGGTACCTGGAGCATTGCAGGAGGCCCCTGTGGGTGGAATGAAGCAAGTATGGAGGGCAAGAGCAGGAGAAGAGGTCAGAGAAGTAGGAGGAATGGCTAATCTTGTGGACCTTGCAGACATTAGCTTTTGTGGAGCTGAGAAGTCTTGGGAGGGGTTGTTGTTGTTTTAAGACCTTTTTTTAAGACCAGTTTTAGGTTCACAGCAAAATTGAGAGGAAGATACAGAGATTTCCCATATTCTACCTGCCCCTATATATGCGTACCCTCCCCATATCAATATCGCTCACTGAGTGGTATATTTGTTATAATCAATGAACCTACACTGACACATCATTATCACCCAAAGTCCATAGTTTACATTAGGGTTTACTCTTAATGTGGACATTCTATGGGTCTAGACAAATGACATATATCTGTCATTATTATGTCATACAGAGTATTTGAACTGCCCTAAAAATCCTCTGTGCTCTGCCTATTCATTCATCCCTTCCCCAGAACCTCTGGCAACCACTGATCTTTTTATTGTCTCCATAGTTTTGCCTTTTTCCGGAATGTCACATAGTTGTAGTCATACAGTGTATAGCCTTTTCAGATTGGCTTCTTCTATTTAGCATTGTGCATTTAATTTCCCTCTATGTCTTTTCATGCCTTGATAGCCTGTTTCTTTTCAGGACTAAATAATATTCCATTGTCTGAATGTGCTACAGTTTATCCATTCACCTATTGAAGGACATCTTGTTTGTTTCCATGTTTGGGCAACTATGAATAAAACTGTTATAAAAATTCATGTGTAGGTTTTTGTGTGAACGTAAGTTTTCAGCTCCTTTGGGTAAATACCAAGAAGAATTATTGCTAGATCTCATGGTAAGAACATGTTTACTTTTGTAAGAAACTACCAAACTATCTTCCAAAATGGCTGTACCAATTTGCATTCCCACCAGCAAAGGATGAGAGTTCCTGTTGCTTCTACATCCTTGTCAGCATTTGGTGTTGTCAGTGTTCCGGATTTTGGCCATTCTAAAAAGTGTGTAGTGTTATCTCATTGTCATTTTAATTTGCATTTCCTTAATGACATATGATGTAAAGCATCTTTCATATGCTTATTTGCCATCTGTCTCTCTTCTTTGGGGAGGTGCCTATTAAGGTCTTTGGTTCATTTTAAAATTGAGCTGTTTGTTTTCTTATTTTTGAGTTTTAAGAGTTCTGTGTATATTTTGTATAATAGTCCTTTGTCATATATATGTCTTTTGCAAATATTTTCTCTGGGAAGATTTTGAGCAGGGACATTACATGATCTGATTTTTGTTGTGAAAATATCATCTGGATTTTATATTGAGAACACTTTATATTTGGGTGGGCAGAGGGTGGGGTGCAGGTAGGCTAAGGCAGGAACCAGAGAGATGAGTTTAGGAGGCTACTAAAGTGACCTGGGAGCTCTGGAGACTATTAACAATACATAAGACAGTAAAGAGAGGGGCTTTAGCCAAGGTACTTGCACTGGAAGTGATGATTCTGAATATATTTTGAAGGTACAGTTCATAGAGTTTGCTAATCAATTGGATGTAAGACAGAGAGAAAGATAAGAATAAGGATGATGCCAAACTTTTTGGCCTGACCAATGAGATGAGTAAGGTTGGCATTAACTGAAGTTGAGGAAGGCTTGAGAGGAGCAGACTTGGTAGAATCAGGAATTCGGTTTTGATATGTTACATTTGACATGACTATAAGACATCTGTGATAGGCAGAACAATGCCCCCCCCCCAAAGGCGCCATTCCAGATCCTAATCTCTGAAACCTGTAAATATGCTTGGTTACATGCTGCTATGATTTGGGTATGGCTTGTTTTGTCCCACCAACTCTCACGTTGAAATTTGATCCCCATTGTTGGAGGTGGGGCCTGATGGGAGGTGTTTGGGTCATGGGGACAGATCCCTCATGAATGGCTTGTTGACATTCTCACAGTAATGAGTTCTCACTCTACTAGTTTCCATGAGAACTGATTGTCGAAAAGAGCCTGGCACCTTCTCTCTCATTTGCTTCCCCTCTCTTGTCATGTGATCTCTACACACCAGTTCTCTTTCACCTTCTGCCATGAGTAGAGGTTTCCTGAGGTCCTCACCAGAAGCAGAGGCTGATGCAATGCTTCTTGTACAGCCTGCAGAACCATAAGCCAAATAAACCCTTTTTTCTTTATAAATTACCCAGCCTCAGATAGTCCTTCATAGCAACACAAACGAACTAAGATACATGGCAAAGATGTTAAGGTAGGGGATAGAATTAAGATTGTTAATTATTTGACCTTAAGATCAGAAGACTTACTGAATTATTCAGGTGTATCCCAATGTAAACACAAGTCTTTAGATGTGGAAGAGGGAGACAGAGGAGTTAGTATCAGGGTGATACAATGTGAGAAAGACTCGGCCAAAGACAGTTGGCTTTTAAGATGAAAGGATGCCACACGAAGGAATGCAGGCAGCCTCTAGAAGCTGGAAAGGGAAAGAAAATGGATTCTCCCCACAAGCCTTGAGAAAGGAATGCAGCCCTGCTGACATCTTGACTTTAGCCCAGTGAGACCCATTTTGGAATTTTGACCTCCAGAACTGTAAGATAATAAACTTGTGTTGTTTTAAGCCACTACGTTTGTGATCATTTGTTTCAGCAGCAATAGGAAAATCCAAGTGGAGAAATCTGGTAGGCAGATGGATATGCAATTCTGGACTTGGGGTAGTGGTCCAGGCTAGAGATATAAACTTGAGAGTTATCAGCACATTCTTAAAACTAGGAGACTGGGTAACACCACCAGGGGAGTCAGTACAGAGAGAAGAGAAGAGAAGAGAAGAAAGAGTCTGAGGACTGAGCTCTGGGGGACTTTGACATTAAGACATCAGGAAGATGAGAAGGAACCAGCAAAGGAGACCTAGAAGGAGAAGCTAGTGGCGTGAAAAGACAGCCAGGAGGATGTGCTGCCTAGAAGCCAATTAAAGGGAGTGTTTCAAGGAGAGGGGACTGATGACACTTGTCAAATGCTGCTGATGGGTCCAGGAAAGATGAGAACTGGGAATGGATCATTGAATTTAACAATTTAAAAGTTACTGGTGACCTTGGCAAGAGCAGTTTTCACAGAGTAATGAGGGCTAAAATCTTTTGGAGTGGGTTTTAGTAAAAACGGGAAAAATGAAATTGAAGACAGTGAGTATAGATACCTTTTAAAAAAAGTTTTACTATAAAGTGAGCAGAGAGATAGGGTGGTGGTTAGAGATGAACACGGGCTTTTGCGGGGCAAAAGAGAAATAAAAGCATGTGTGTGTGCTGATGAGAATGATCTGCCAGAGAGAACCAGAGAAGTTAGGTAACTTGGTCATGGTCACATGACAATATGAGGCAGAGATGAGCTGTCCCTACTGAAATTGTCCAGACAGGATCACCCCCAGAAGTGGAGCCACTTAGCCAATTCGTGAGTGAATCCAGCCAAGACCGGTGGAACCTCTCTGCTAAGCCCAACTGAAACTGCTGACCCAGAGAATTGTGAGATGAATTGATGGCTATTGTGTTAAGCTATTAATACTAAGTTTATGGTTGGTAGTTATGCAAAAAAAGGTCACTGATACTGGGTCAAATTAGTTACATGTGTTTGGGTTACAAGTGGCCACATAAGTGCAGGATCATAACTGACTAATGTGTGATGCAATATTGGTTTCATTGTAATGAGGTTGCAAGAGATCTTTTGCTGTCAAAGTTCTGCTCAGGTATAATAATGTGTATTTTATGCTAAATTTCTAATTTTCTTTTTCACTAGGAAAAAAGAGAAATGTAATCGCCTTTAATGGCTTATTTTTGACATGAAGATTGGTACATCTTTCTCTCAATAGTTGGCAAAATAAGAATAAATAACGCTATCACTGTTTTCTGAATGCTTGTCTGGACAACACTCAGAGACTGTTTTCCCTTACCCTAATAGTACGCTGTAATTTAAATATTTTACAATGTGTCTTCATTTCTTTTGTAAAATCATAAGAAAATAGTTTATGCTCAAATATTTTTTATTTGAAAACATTGTTTTCCAAAGCCTTAATTGGCCTTAGTTCTGACCCACAAGTAATTGTGCAAAGTCACCGTTAGGACATTAAGACTTTGGTACAAGAAAAATTGTGATGGCCATAAATTCATCAGCTTTTGGCTATAACTGTTAAACATCTAGAAATAGAACCTAGGAATAAATTTCTTCTGGGTAAATCCATTCCTTTTCTCAAAGAATACTGATCTAGGACACCAAGGGGATTAGGGGGTTAGGAGGAAATAATCCTTCACAGCACCTTATGCTTTAGTAAATTGCTATGCATTTATTTCTCTCTTTTCTCTTTCGTCTTTCCTGTAGGGTAAGGACATAGAAGTTTGCCCCAGGGTCACTGTACTTATAGCCTTCCTTCTCTTTCCTCCCATATAGTTCTCAAAATCCCACAATCAGAGGAATCAGGAAGCACTATACTCTTGCTGATACTTTCTTTGTGTAAATCTAGTAATTTCTAGTTTTACTAGAAATTATATTATTGACCAGCCTGCATCAACAGTCCTTGTGCACCTTTGACGTTAGAAAGATCTAGTTTACTATTTGAGGCCATCTCAAACTAGGTATAAGATGTGTACATGGTTTCCTATAGGCATGAGGCAGCAATTTGCAAGTTTAAATCTAAGAAACATGTTTGTCCAAGGCACAGCGATGTGTCGATAACCATTCTTATCCACAGAGGTTTTTGAGTAATTTTGTGCTATATTGTTATTTGATGACTTTTCTCTGGCGTATCAGGAAGCTTTAAGACAGAACAACTTTGTTCATGATTCTGTAAGGAGGAATAGGTGCTATTTTGAGGGGAGGCTTTAATAAGAGTGAGGGTAGCTATTATCCACAACAGAGTCCAGGCTGTGTCAATGGATATCTCTTCCCCAGTTGATCTCCAGGTATTAAGCACTTTCTCCTATTAAGCATTTCCTTATCTATATAATAGAGGATCAACCTGAACTTCTGTATAAATAATAGTTGTATTGACTACTTCTATGCTAGGAACTGTTCTAAGGGCTTTGTGTACATTACTTCCTAAGGTGGGATATAAAGTATTAAAGGCACTTGAACTATACACATTTTAATTTTTAAAAATTCTTAGACATAAAAACAATATTCAAAGTTGTTCAAGGGTCATTTTCTCACAAAGTAAAGGGCAAATGTATGAATTAAGGAAGTACTGAAAGAGAAAAAAAGCACTATAAATGCGTTCCTATTAAAACAATAGAAACTATTGACTAATAAGAAGACCAAGTAAGAAAGCATGGCAGGAATGATTAGTGCAGTTTTTATAGTCATGGAAGAAGGGAATTTTGCAAAAGGCAAGGTGAAGTCTTGAAACAACAAAGATGGAAATATCATAATGAGACCACTACAACACTCAATGATGTAGCTTTTTTTTTTTTTTTAGTTGTGGCTTACATGAAACTGAGTTTTAAAACCAGGTGCCTAAGCAAATGCTGGCATGAACTTGTGTCTTTTCTTGTCTAACATATCTTACCAAACAAATTGTATAATTTCCAGGAATGGCAAAATTGACACTGGTCATGTGCCCAGGAAGGGAGAAGATTTTGGATGGAAAAGTATAATAGTTATTTATTGCTATATAACAAAACAAAAATGTATTATACTCAATAGTTTCTGAGGGTCAGGTACCCAGAAGCATCTTAGCCAGGTGGTTCTGACTCATGAGGAAGAAATCAAGCTGTCAGCTAGGGTTGTAGGTTTCTGAAAGCTTAACTGAGGCTGATTCAGTTTACTCTATGATTCTACTAGAATCCATAGAGACATTCACGTGGCTTTGGCAGAAGGTTTCAATACTTCACTTTTCATTTTCATAATCTAATCTAGGAAGTTATGTGTAGTCACTTCTGTTGTGTAGCTTCTGGTCAAACAGACCAACACTAGCATGAATATCAGGAGGTGGAATTGTTGGAAGCCATCTTGGAGCTGGCTACCATAGGATGTTTGCTTTGTTCATAGTTTGTTCCTTTATAAAAAGTCATTTAGCCCAGCCAGTTAATGAGTCAGCATCTGCTTATACACCTACATCCTTCTGGGTTATACAAATAATAATCACAGGAACTTGGAGCTAGGAGAGGCTGTACAGATGATCTTCTAACCCAGCCCTTCATTTTCTCCTAAGATTCATCAGGCTAGAGTAAGGGAAATAAAGCCCAGAATGTATAAATGACTTGTTCAAAACCACCTCCCTCTCCCACCAAGAGCTGATTCAGAATTTTATTCTAGACCTGTCAGTAGCTTTTTATAAAACATTCAAATCCATAATCTTTTGTTTATGGTTATTTTAAATGATAAATCAAAAGAACCCAAATATTGAGTTAACTTTAATTTTTATAGGTCAGTATTCATTCAAGTCAATGTTCTCTTTTTGTATTGCTAAGAAAAATATGTGTGGGATGTTATTTTGTGCCACATGCATGTTAGACACTGGATATACTATTTAACATAAGAGAAAGAATTCTTTTCCTTATGAATCCTACAGTCTATTGGAGGGAAAAGGTATATTTACCAAGCATTGAAACAGGTACAGTATGGGACGCAAACATGGGGAAAATGTTCTTGCTCTAAAGGAGCTTAAAATTAGTACAATTAATTTTAGAATTAAGTAGGTGAGATGCTAATTGGCAGAATTCAGCTTTTCATATGACTGGCCTAGTGGCATGGGTAAGGAACTAAAAGGCTCTAGGGCCATATTGGTGGCAGCTGGATTTGTTGCTGGCAGTCAAGCTAGATCCATGTTATGTTAATGTGTCTACATTTTTAATGTTTCTATGATATAGTCTTATTATATTATATACTTAGAGTATATGCATGGAAGTGAAAATCGGGAAACACAGTGAATGCAGTTAAAAATTTCTAATTCTGTGTTTCGTTAGAGTGCTTAAGGAATGCTAAATGATGATAATTGTCCCAATGACCAGCAGCTTGTAGTAGCATCACATCTCATTAGGAAATTGGTTTTTAAAATAGAATTGGCATCAGGCTCAAGATCAGTAGGACACCACTATGGGTGGGTGGATTGGTTCATTCCAAGGACAGGGGATGGCATGAGTTCTCCTTCCATCTTTATGGTTATTGTAGTTTCATCAGGCAAACGTTTATATCCGGGAACTAAACCATGAATTTTTAGAGGGAGCTGACTGTGAGATAAACTGCTTCTAGGCAATGTCCCCTTGAGAAAGATTTTGGGTGGAAAAGTTCTTTTTGGATGAATTACACAAATCTTGTCCTGTCTACTGATGAAGCTCCTGTGACTTTTCTCTTTGATGGTTCTGGCTTCTAACTACCTGATTTGGGTTTGTTTTGTATATACATTGCATACTGTGTTCATCTGTACCAGTGCTGGCTATCCCAGTGAGAGCCAATTGGAGGAAGATATGGAGCCAGAGAGAAACATTCTGGTCCAATTTTTAAAGCACAGTACACTACAGAGCATCACACACAGGAAGACACATAATTAACATTCTTTGATAAAGGCAAAAACTGGTGCTAGCAGAGTTCCCAGGCTCAGCTTAGGTTGGGCTTATATTTTCTTTTCCTAGATAATGCTGAATTTAGGCCTTTACTTTAAAAAGTTCTTTAGCACTATGAAGTAGTCCAAAGGGAAAAATAAGATATGATGGACACAAAGGATCTGAGTAGATTATAGTGACAAGGACATTGGAATTAGATATTTATTTATTCATTCAATCAACAAATATTTATTGAGAATGTACACATGCTAATGAAGAAAGCTAACAAAGAGTCCTACCATTTTGGAGCTTGCCTTCTAGTAATATGGGTGGTTTGTCAGATAGTGATCAGTGCTGCAGAGAAAAATAAAGCGGGGGGAAGCAAGGAAGAGAGGTGGACGGGGTGTAGTTTTAATAGCAGGGTTAGGGAACCCCTCACTGAGAAGGTGACACTTGAGCATATATATGGTGGAACTGAGGAAGGGAGTCCTGTGGATATGGGATAAAACTGTTCGGGCAGAGGGAACAACTAGGACAAAGGTCCTGAAATGGGACCAGCAAGCAGGCCAGTGTAGCTGGAAGGGAGATGAGTTTAAATCTACTATAGTCCTGCTTTGTAAGCCACCTAACCTCCTTCAGCCTCAGTTCCCCCTCTGAAAAAGTAGAGATGAGAGGGCCTAGACAGCTTGAAGGACTATTGTGAAGATCAAATGACTCAGTAAAGGGAAGCACCTAGCGTCCAGAATAGAACATTCATTAAAATGTAAAGGATGTCCCATAGCACTGATACTGCCTGTGTTTCTTCTTCACAGAAAATGAAGAAAATAACACCTACACTGCAGTTTTCTCATGAGGAACAAATGCAATAATATGTGTAAAGTACCTAGATCAGAGGCCGACACATGGTGGACTCACAACTAATGGCAGTTCTCATAACCATCAGATGATTCAATACAGCTTCATTAGTACAGAATAGATAAAAGTGGGAGGGCAACCCCAAGTAACTAATCAATAGGGCTAGACAGAAAACAGGAGCTAGGATCAGAGCCCAGGGGAACCAGGAAATATAAGAGCAATGGATTTGACAATCAGAGAGAGGGGAAAATAAATTCCATCAAGGTTTTTCTCAAGCCCAGGACAAGCCTGTGGGTAATCTGATTTATTTGGAGGGGTTAGAGTGGGAGAGACAGCAGAATTGGTGTAAAAATTGGTGAACTTGAAGTTTCAATTTAAGGAAGGAAATATACCTACCTAATAGGTATCACAGAGCTGACCAAGTAGAATCATTACAGTGGACTTGACCACAGATGGATATAACATGCTAGAATGTGGAGAAGAGAGATTAATGCTGTACGTCAAGAAGATATTCACATAAGTGGAAACCCATAACTGTTAGGTGGGAGTACAGTGGAGAACATTTGGAGAAGGGTAAAAGTAGAAAGAAAGCAAAAATGACATAGTGGTGGGAGGATACCAAAGACAGTTCCATCAGAAATAGGAAATAGAAGTTGTATTTCTGATTCAGACAACAAATACTGTCCAGGCTATCCAGAAAATTTCTAGATCCCAGGTTCAATTAAAAGTAATGCATCAGATGAATCCTTGAAAGTCAGAGTATCATGGTGGTTAACTTACTGTACCATGAAGGTTTACAGTTCTAGTTTCAGATATGTTGTTTGACCTTGGTTAAATTAACCTCTATAAGCCTTGATTTCCTAGTAACTAAAATAAGGATGATAAATAAAGTTCTTGTGAGGACAATATATGAGAAGCCTTTTGAAATGATTAAACATTCTTCTAGAATGTCATTTTCCACTTAATATAGAAGTGACAAGGGGAGTTGTTATTTTGGACTTAATTGGACTAAAAAAGAAAAGCCTGTGAACCGAGTTGGGAACTTCAAAAGAAAAAGGAAAAAGAACAAAGAGATCAAACACAGGTAGAGAGCTGGATAAGAAGTGGGGCATAGAAGGCGTGAGCCTTGGATCACAATGTTCCATTCCATTCCCCCAAAGCACAACTTGACAGGAACATTGTTTTTCTTCTTTCAACCAGACCACCCAGACTGCCACACTTCTTACACCTCTTTGAAACATTCCCTTTCCTTTCATCTTTTGGGTTGACATTGTTGTGCAAATGTTAATTATTTTTCCCTTTAAGTGGTTCGGAAAGTGCTGAAAGTCAGTCTGGAGCGCTCAAGCTCTCTCTTTTATTTCACTCCTGAGCACATCTCTCCTCTTCTTCCCCTTTTCTATTCTCTTCTCTCTCCACTTCTTTTCCCCATCCAGACTCATCCCAAACTCAAATTCCAAATACATGGGTTGAAAGAGAGAGGGCTGAGAGAGCTCACCAGTGGTGGGCAAGGTGAGAGTTGAGGGGGTTGAAGGTTTGGATGGCAGCATTGAACCTCTCTGTTACCCACACTGCCACCACCTGGGGAAACCCAGTGTTTATCCCTGCCTTTATCCCTGATGAAGGATCCTGGTTCTGTCGAGGGCAGCAATGTGCCGAGCCCCAGGTAAGGAATCACGACTGGGCACAACAAATCATTACAAAACTTCTCCTTTCCACAGCCTCCCTTTTGTTAGAGATGGGATGATAGACATCACTCATGCCCATCATGTCTTTCCTTTCCTGGGCATAGTTTTCTTGGAGTTAGGTGTGGCTAGGTGACTTGCTTTGGCTGATGATACATGAGCAGAAATTTCACGTGTCACTTCTGGATGGAAGTATGTAAGAGTTGGTACATAATACTCCGTGCTCTTTTTTCTTGCCACCATGATCCTAGCAAAATAACCTTGGCCTTACCCCATGGCTTCAGTTATTAATTGCTGTATTACACACCACCCCCAAAATTAGGGACTTAAAACAACTACTGTCTCATACTTCTGTGGGTTGATGGGACTCAGCTAGGAGGTCTTCTGGTGGTCTCTCCTGGGTCTTTCATGAAGGTTCAATCACAGTGTGGTCTTAGTTTGTTTGTGCTGCTATAACAAAATACCTGACACTATGTAATTTATAAAAAACAGAAATTTATTTTCTCACAGTTCTGGAGGCTAGGAAGTCCAAAATCAAGGTGCCAGCAGGTTTGGAGTCTGGTGAGAGTCTGGTCTCTGCTTCCAACATGGTGCCTTGTTGCTGTATCTGCCTGAGGGGAGGAATACTATGTCCTCACATGGCAGAAGGTGGCAGGGCAAAAGAGCCTAATGCTGCATGAAACCTATTTTATAAGGGTATTAATCCCACTCATGAGCAGAGAAGCCTTCATGACCTAATCACCACTTACAGGCTCCAAATCTTAATACCATCACATTGGTCATTAGGTCTTTTTTTTATTTTTTTTCTTTTTTGAGACAGAGTCTCACTCTGTCACCCTGGGTAGAGCGCAGTGGCATCATCATAGCTCACTGCAACCTCAAACTCCTGGGCTCAAGCAATCTTCCTACCTCAGCCTTCCAAGTAGCTTGGACTACAGGTATAATGACCAGCTAATTTTTCTATTTTTCAGTAGAGATGGCTTCACTCTTCTTCAGGCTGGTCTTGAACTCTTGAGCCCAAGCAATCCTCCCACCTCAGCCTCTCAGAGTGCTAGGATTACAAGCGTGAGCCACCACACCATTAGGTTTTAACATCTGAAATTTGGAGAGGCAGGCTGAAATAACCAATGGTTCCCTCACGTTTGCCACCTTGGCAGGGATGGCTGGAGAGCTGTGCTTGTCTGAGTCTTCCTTTTCTCTATGCCATCTATAGGATAGGAAAAATAATTTTCTCTCTATCTTTCATAGTTTTATTTGGAACAGACCCCTGTAACAAAAGACAGGTTAACAAGAGAAAAACTAACATAAGTTTATTATGTATTATGCATATATTTCATATATACATGGGAGATACCCAAGGAATAAATAAATCTCAAAGTGGTAGCTTTGAGTTCAGGCTTAAATACCAACTACAAATAAAACAAAAAAGAAAGGTGTTGGCAGGGTGGGGGACAGTAATGGAGAGATGCCCAGGGAAGGGATGGTAAACAAGGGTAAGGTTTGTTATGCAGATTTCAGTTGGTGTTTTCTCCATTGAGTTTCTAGTGATTTAGTCATCCTTCCCTTCGTGGTCCAGAGAGGGAGACACTCTTACAAATGGAGCTTTCCTTTACAGATGTAAATTTTTCTTACAGTAGGGTGCTTCTGTGCTTATTTTCAGAACTTCTCCTGTGTCTATAGTTTCTCAAAATAATCAGCTCAAAATAATCTTCATGCCAAAGAGATATATTTTGGGTGGCTTATTCTGGTCACCCACAGTCATATTTTGGGATAGCATATCCTGAATCTCATCACATCTCAGGCCCTCTCACTCTTCACCTGGCCTCATTATATGGTTTTTCCATGTGTTCTCTCTAGCATTATAGCCTTGGTGACACAGGGTTCCAAAAAGCAGAAGGTGTCAGATTTCGCAAGGCTTAGTCCTGGATTGGCACAGCATCATACCACCATGTTCTCTTGGTTAGGGCAGTCACAGGGCTAGATCAGATTCAAGACTGTGGGAAATAAATACCACTTCTCAATGTGGGGAGTGACAAAGAATTTGTGGCCATTTAAGATCTACCATACTCACATTTAACATCAGAAAATTTTATCCCCTTCCTGTAGACCTGGAAGTACCCAGATCTGGATTAGTGATGGGGAAGATACCTGTCCTAGTCGTGGCCTGTCAGCTCTCACCCCAGACTCCTACTGGATTCTTCTCAGTTGCTTCTGGTAATTTTATTACCAAATTCCCATTTCTACCTCATCTCCAAACAGAAGCATAGCTGTGCCTTCATGCTCCCACGTAGTGCCGTCACGAGGGAGACCATGGGGAATGAGCAGAGGAAAGTCAGATGTCAGACACCCCCATTCCTACAGTCCAGCCTTCACTCCCACAGGGATGGCCCTACTGGTTGCCATCTTCTCCCTCAGGCCCATTCTCCCACCACGTTGTTGAGGATTGCCCTATTAAAAAAATTAATTGGGAGGCCATTAGGCTCAGATGGCCCCAGTGCCCTAGGTTCCTACTAAGCAGACCAAAGCCTAACTCAGTGTAAATAGCAAAATGAAATGTAACGTTAACCAATCCGAAAGCATCAATTAACCTCTAACTACGGACTTTAAAGCTATTGTTCCACTTTAATCAATCAAATATTTCCTGTGTCTTGCTTCTGTGTTCATCTTAAAAGTCTTCCCTCCCCCACCCCACTGCCCCCCATGCCCCTTGAGTGGAGCCCAAAACACTTGTGACTTGATGCTGCCCCGTGCATGAGTTGCTGTTTTTTCTAATAAATGCTTCATCATTGTCATATGCCCAAGTTAATCTTTCGACAGCCCTCACTCTCCAGGTTTCCATTTCCCATATCCTCTCCTACACAAGTTCCACATTTGATATCTGTCCAGATGGGGCCAGAAGTCATTTTACATTAGAAAAATCTCCTCCCCCCATGGGAGACACTCTGACTTTATCACGCTGAACCTTGTCTCACCCTCCCCAGTGTACAATATCGGCCTCAGGCCTTGCCTTTCACACCGAAAGGCCCATTAATGAATGAAATGGAAATAACAAGGATTGATTTTGTGCTTTTTCTTATTAATATAATAACTTCCACTTTTATCTTTTGTCCTTTTTATACATGGCCTCTCCCCTTTTCTGCCAGAGGTATCTGCTTGCCTATGGGAGGATTAGGATTGTAGCAGTAGGAAATGCAAAGAGGAAGGAGCAGTCAGTATCCACCTTTTGACATCCAGAGCTGTTGGAAACTAAATAATGGTTTTAAAAGCTACATGTCTTTGTACATTTGAGCTTTAGCTTATGTTCAATTTGGAACTTCTTTGTTCATATAGTCTTCAAAAAATGAACAGGTTTCCTACAGAGAGGAATTCTACAGCTCCACAGGATGTAGGAACAGCTGCAATTAATTTTTAAAGCAAAAATTTTTAAAAATACGATTTCCTTTAAACTACCCCTTTCTCTGCTGCTTTATTTAGAGGACCCAGAGCTGACAAAACACAAAACTCAGACAGATCACTAAGCAATTTCTAGCACCTACCCTCTGAAGAATGTGACTCTCAGTGGCTCCAGTCACCTTTCCATGTGGCTTGCTACTTGTCTGAAGGAGGGGTCAGAAGCTCTCACTGACCACACTGTGCAGAGTGGCCCGGGGGTGTCAGGACCACATCCCAGCCACCCCTACTCTGTGATCTTTTCTAGGTTCCCATCTGTCTCAGGGCCAGGTAACTGTCTTGTTGAATTACAAAAACTAAAATTCCTCTTCCCCTTAGTTCAACAGAGATAAAAAAATTTTTTTCAAGAGGTATATTCAGTAAGGAACCAAAAAATAATTTAAAAAACACCAAGGATTTTTTGGAGTACAGGTTTGTTATAGTAAATGAAGGGGAAAAAATGCCTAGGCAAAGATGGCCTCAGATGCCTAACTTTCAGGGCATTCAGCCAGTTTTTGTTTTTTTTTTTTTTCTCCTTTCTTCATCCTGCCAGGGGACTTGTGTCCCAGATTCAGAAATATCTCCTCTTCCTTTAAGAAGGGGTTCTCAACTAGGGGGCAACTTTGCCCCACAGGGGGCCTTTGGCAATGTCTGGAGACACTTTAGGTTGTCACAATTTAGGGAGGGTGGTGCTACTCACATGTAGTAGGTAGAGGTCAGGGGTGTAGCTAAACCGCCTGCAGTACACAGGGAGGACGGACACTCACAACAAAGAATCATCCTGCCCACAATATCAGTTGTGCAGAGGTGGAGAAATCTTGCTTTACAGAGAGGCATGTGAAATAACCTCATTTCAAGAATCATATCCAATATGACAATTAACTGCAGTGGTCAAAGGACAGTTCTCATTGGGAAAGAGAAACAATCGCAATTCTATATTAATTAATTAAGTAACCCATCCATTATATCTATCAAATATTTATTGGCATCTACTATGTATATGGCACTGTCCAGCAATGAGCAAGACAGACAGCCTCTGCCCTTATAGAGCTGTGAACAAATGCCAAAGAAAGTCATTAAACATACAATTATACAAATGCATTATTTAATTATAGTTGTGACAAATGCCATGAACAAAAAATATGAGCTGATATAAGAATGTATTGTGAAGAGAAAACTGGCTCCTCCTACATCAGTAGAATTTTTAATTCCTAAAAGTTAAAAATCCAATGGAAGAAAATCTTTAATGTTTTATTCTCTTGAACATTCATCATGTGGTTTTCAATGACATAGCCTCTTTAGTCTTCCTCAGTTTTCCAAAGGAGGACTGTGATGCTCCTTGTTTTCACAATGTCCATTTGAATCTCTTTTCAAATGTAGTAGCCCATTGAAATCTGTTGCTGCTGATCTCAAGCCCTCCCTTCCCTGTGGATACGAAAGTGACTCTGAGAAGGGATAGGAATGGGGGTGGGGGGGTCTCCCAAGGGTTAAGAGCAAAGTACGATAGCACCCAACTTCCAGCTGATGGTCCAATTCCCTTTCCTGCAGTAAGATCTTCAGTTTGCAACCAGACCTATACTTCAAATTTTGAATCTGTGGTCTTTTCCCAAGGGTGTTGATCAGGGAAGTCTTTCCCATGGAGTAATATTTAAGCTGAGATCTGAAGGATGAATTAGGCAAAGTTGGAGGGGGTGGAGGCAAGAATGAAAATGTCTAAGGATGAGAGAAGGTCTATTAAACATATGTTGGCATATCAAAATAATCCTTAGCACAGAAAAAGTACTCACTGTGGTCCTTTGCTTTCTTGTTGTCAAGGGCAAAATTCATTTCCTCAGAGTGGCCAAGACCTTACTTATATACTTGATCTTAGACTGTAGCCCCACTTAGGGGGAAGCGGATAGTGACAGAATTTGTTTCACAGTGACTTACTGAAACCTGAGCCCCAACTGGCCATCCTGCAAATTTATGACAGCACACAAATGCTTGCAAACACAAAGCAGTGGGCATTCTCTACTGAGAATGAACAACACTATGCAGCAAATGTTTATGGAGACCTGACCTAGTGCCATGCAGGGGGTGGCTTTCATTTCCGTTTTGAGGTCAAAGATTTCAGGAAGAATCTGATAAAGGCTATGGCATTCTCTCCTGAAAAAGGCACAAATGCACATATACTCAAACTTTTGCATACAGCTTAGTAGGCTTTCAGGTTAACACAGAAATAACTGCTGTCAAGATATAACAATGCAGAAGGAAGACGAGCAGGCACCTGGTAGGAGGCATCATGTCCTACTTTGGACATAATGAATTTGAGGTGCATGTGGTAGGATGTTCAAGTAGAGCTGTCCAAGAAGCAGTTTAAAACGTTTAAAATGCTTCCTGGTTTTGTGTAATGTAAGTATGTTTAAATCAAGAGGAAGTGGGTAGGTACGTATTAGCACAACGAGCCCTATTTCTAGAATCCAGGGTCTCGTGTGTCCGTATTTTAAAATAATTTTTTTCTTAGAAAAATGTTCATCATGGAAAATTTCTCTGGATTTCTGCTTATTTAAAATATGACCCACCCTTTGCATGCATTTTTTAGGCCCTTTTCAGAATTACCCCCACACAGGAGCCTGATTAAGGAAAGGCCAGCCATGTGATGTCTGGGGAGCTAGTCCATACGGACGGGCTGAAACATCGTACGTGGTTGAAAGATCTATTTGGTAAAGTGAGCCAACTGTCTTCCCTTTGCTCCCTGACCCTGCTGAAGGGGCTTGCCAGACTTCCCTCTGAGGAAATTGTATCTCAGCTGCACTGATTTTTGTTGTTGTTGTTGTTAAGTATAAAGTTTGGAGACAATAGTAGGCTGAAAAATGGCCCTCTAAAAGATAGCCACATCCTAATCCCAGGATCCTGGGAATGTTACCTGTATTACATCTTTTAAAAATATCTTTGCAGATGTGGTTATATGAAGGATTTTGTGATGGGGAGATTAACCTGGACTATCCAGGTGGGCCCTGCGGGCCATGACATACATCCCTGCAGCAGGGAGGCAGAGGGAGATTTGGCACAATCTGAAGAGGGGAAGGCAGACAGGAGGGGAGGAGATAATGTGACCATAGAGGCAGAAGTTGGAGTACTGTGGCCACAAGTCAAGGAATAGCAGCCGTCACCAGAGCTGGAAGAGCCAGGGACGGATTCTCCCCTGGAGCCTCCAGAGGGAGTGCAGCCCTGTGGATACCTTGAGTTCAGCCCAGTGAGATTTCTTTTGGACTTCAGGCCTTCAGACTGTGAGGGAATAAGGGAATACATGTCTGTTGTTTTAAGTCATCAAGTTTGTGGTCATTTTTTATAGCAGCCACAGGAAATTAATATAGGGGCTAAACTAGACAATAGAAGAGAGGACGAACTGTCTCAGATCTTTGGTGAAGGGTTCTAGATTCCTTTCCAGTTCAACCCCAGATACTTCTTTCTGAATTCAAGTACATCTTCTCTAACCTTGAGAGTCGTATTTTTAAAGCTCCATCATCCCATGCAGATGGAGTATCCGATTATGGTTGACTAGTGCAAAATCCTGTCTCCTTTGTTACTGTGCTTTGCATCTTTCCTCCTCAGTTATTCTCTTGCCTCTGAATAATCATTGATTGTTTTGGAAGAATCTCTCTGTGTCTCTCTCTCTCCTCCCCGTTCCCATTGTTCTTGATCTTAAAATAAAAGTTACGTAAAATAAACAGCCTCTCTTTCTTCCCTTGTCACTCCCTCCACTGCGCCCGTGGAGCTGCGCGGCTGCTCCTCCCCAGCGCGAGCCGCCCCCACACTCTGAAGCGCGTCCCCGGCAAGTGACACCTCGGCGCCACCCAACGCCGGTCGCAACCTTCCACCACTGCCCCACAAATCCACTCTGAAAATGGGTCTGGAGGATGCAGGAAGAAAAGGAAAATGCTATTTTGTGACTGGAATTTTTAAAAACTGAGAAATACGAAATAAAGTGGGTCAGATGATTATTTTAAGATAACCAGTGGTGGCGATGGGAACTCAAAGCAAATCTGTATCAGAGAATCTGGGAAATCAGAACAAGTCAGATGAAGATGTCCTAGTGCTTCAGGGAGAAATGGTCTAGCAAGGACTCCAGGAGGACCGCCAGGAGATGGGCCACCGGCATCTCGGGTGAGGACACTACAGTGCAGGGGTGGGACATAGTCAGAAATATACCTTTGGTCTCTACCCCCAGTTCCTGACACAGAGCTCCTAAAACCCTTTATTTCCTCAGTAATAGAAGTTCTAGGAGCATCTTTGGTTCTAACATTTGGTTTCCGCCCCTGGTTCCTGACATAGAGCTCCTAAATCCCTTGGAATTTCCTGAGTGACAGGAGCGTCTAATGAAGCAATTCTTGGTGGGCTCCTGATTAGCTTCAGGATGGAGACTGGTCACCAGGAAGACCAAGTCAGGCTTAAAAGTCTGGAACTTGCGGCCCCATGCCCCATCCTCCAGGCAGCGGAAAGGGGCTGGAGACTGAATTAACAATCCATTGTCCCTATGTCATGAAGCCACCATAAAAACTCCTGAAAGATGGTGTTCAGAGAGTTTCTGGGTTGGGGAACACATCCACGTACCAGGAGGGCAGCATACGGTAAATCCACGAGGACAGAAGTTTCTGTACTGGGGACCCTTCTAGCCCTCACTCTATGTACCTACCCCCCTGGCTGTTCATCTGTGTCTTTATTATATTCTCTATAATCAACCAGTAAACATAAGTAAATGTTTCCCTGAGTTCTGCGAACCATTATAGCAAATTACCAAATCTGAGGAGGGGTGTGGGAATGTCAGAAGTGCAAGCACCAACCTGGGACTTGCAAGCAGCATCTGAAAGGGGGGGCCTGAGCCCTTACCTGTGGGGTCTGCACCACCTCCGGGTAGCTGGTGTCATAACTGAATTGTGGTCTACCCAGCTGGTGTCTGGAGAGTTGGAGAATCGGTTGGTGTGGGGAAAACGCTCACACATTTGCTGTCAGAAGTGCCGAGAGTGCAGAAGACAGAGTTTTTCATTGAAGAGGTCAGCAAATTATAGCCCACCACCTGTTTTTGTAAATAAAGTTTTATTGGACAAACAGCCATGCCTATTCATTTACATGTTTTATATGGCTATTTTCGCACTACAATGGCAGAACTGAGTAGTTGTGACAGTGACATATGGCACACAAAGCCGAAAATATTTTCTATTTGGCCCTTTACAGAAGACACATGCCAATCTCTATTATAATGAAACTGCAACAGTAACATTGGGTGTAGAAAGTGAATTCCAGCAATGGGAAGATTACCAAGGGTACTAGTTCCCTGGGGCTGCTGTAACAAATTATCACAAACTCGGTGGCTTAAAACAACAGAACTTTATTTTCTCACACTTCAGGAGGCTAGAGTCCAAAATCAAGGTGTCAGCAGGTGGGTTCCCTCTGGAGAGTCTGAGGTACAATCAGTTCCAGGCCTTTCTCCTAGCTTCTCGTGGCTGCCAGCGATCCTTGCAAGTCCTTGGGCAGCATCAGCCCAATCTCAGTCTTCCCCTGTCTTCTGCCCTGTGTCTCTTTGTGTCTTCCCCATTGCTATCTCCTATAAGGACCCGCCATTGAATTTAAGGCCTACCTAAATCCAGGATGATCTCATCTTGAGATCCATAATGTAACTATACCTGCAAAGACCGTTTTTTCAGATAAGGTCATATTCATTGCTATCAGGGGTTGGGACTTGGACATATCTTTTGGGGGAATGCAGTTCAACTTACTGTGCCAAGAAAAAAAATATTAGCTACCTTGGGGGAAAAGGAGGCAGTTTGATGGGCTTAGAGATTGTTAGAAATGTTACGTACCCACTGTTAAATGTGGCCCTAGAAGACAGCGATTACATATAGTATTTACATTTTAGGGAATATATTAAATTCACAGATAACCCTCAACTTTACTTTTATACTTTGTTTTTTCCCTTTTTCCCCCTTATTTGACTTTGTCTCATTTATAATGTTATGGTCTACATGTAGAAAATGCAGGGGATTTAGGCTATTGTAGACCTAAAAGTAGCAAAGTGAACCAAAACCAGGAGTAAGAAGAAGAAGAGAAGCTCAGGGTCAGGAAGATTGGTTCCTGCGAGCTTCACTGGTGACTAAGAGGAGAGAAACGTTGCATTGTGAGGCTGTCAGCAGCACAGAGTGAATCCAGTGAAATCCTTTCGAGTCTGCATAAATCTCTTTCGTCAGAACAGTTTTTGTTTTATTTTTTCATCTGTGACTTGAGAACAAGGAGGTGTTGCTGCACCCTGCGTAGCTCATCCTGTCCTTTGTTTCATTCTCATTAATAGATTCCAGAATAACACTGAGCAGCTGAGACTCAGGGGTAAAGAAGATGCAGCTCATATTTCCACTAGGATTCCTGCTTTCTCCCTCTCCCCCTTAAAATAGGTAGCACTGTGACAAGAATTCACAAGCAATGGGGGAAAGAACCTGCAGTCAAGTTCGCACTCTTCTGGAGAAATGTCTGAGTAGAAGTGACAGTTCCCTTGCAGGGATTGTCCTTGATTGGCACTAAAACCAAGCTGGAGGGAAGGAAGGAAAGAGTCAGGGAAATCAGAGCTCTTCTCCCCAAAATGGGAAATGACACTACCTTGAGGATGTGTCAGTGGAGGCCCAGGGCATGTGAGAGGAGAGGCAGCCACAGTGGGTGGCAAATTAGGAATTCCTTGTGTTAATTTCTTTTAGCTTGAAATACCTAGAGTAGGTTCTGTTTTCCTGACTGAATCTTGTCTGTTAACTCCAGGATCTGGGATGAATCAAGGCTCCAAGGTCTCTTGTAATTTTTAGACATATTCTATGGATTTACACCCATAGCACACTGGTTTTTGCGTTGTTCCCTCATTCATGACAAGGTTTCCTGCATTCCTTAAATGTGATTTGCATTTCCCAGGCTGCCCAAGGTTCATAACAATGATAAAAAAAAAAAAACTTCTCTGAATGTAAACACCTATTTTGCTGAAAGTGTTGCCCCTCTCCAAGTTTTTAAATAAAATTTTAGTGTATTGTAATTCACAGGCTATTGCACAAGGAATCAAAGAAACCTGTGTTTATATCTCAGTACCACCATTTGCTAGCTCAGTAACTAATTGACTTGTCTAAGCCTCCTTTTCCTCATATATAAAGTGGGGCTAAAAAGATATCTACCGTGCAGAAGAGTTAGCATAATAGGCCCAAGATTACTATTCTCAGAAAGGTCTGATGGCAGACTTGGCCTTTGGCTGGTGCCTGGGAACTTAGATTTGAGGAGGGTTCCCACCATTCCCTAAATGATAAGAGAGGTTTACTGTGCCTAAACTGTTTGTAACACAATGTGGTTTATGGTGAACACCTGCTTTCCTTCTGGGAGTCTGGAATTTGGGTACATCCTAGGCAGAGAGTGCCCACATGTCCAGCCGCCAGTAAAACCCTGGGCACTGAGTCCCTTATGAGCTTCCCTGATAGACATTTCACATGTCTTTGTCACAATAAGTGGCTGGAAGAAGAATTAAGCACATCCTGTGTGACTTAGGACTCTTGGAACCTTGCACCTGGTTTCCTCCAGACTTTGGCCCATGTGCCTTTTCTCTTTGCTGATTTTGCTATGTATTCCCTGTTGTAATAAATCTTAGCCTTGAGTTAAGACCGTAACCTGAGTCCTCTGTGTCTTCCTAGTGAATCACTGAAATGGGGGGGGGGTTGGTTTGAGGACTCCCAACTCCCCTATTTGGTAAGGTTGTTGTAAGAATTAAATGAAGTAATGTAATTTTAAAGTATCTCAGATGATTCCAAATGTGCCATCAAGCTTAAAATCTATCAATGTAAGTAGTCCCTGATCAAGCCTCACTTTAACCTCTGTTAGAATCAGTCCTTCCCCTGCACTAAAAGGAGAACACATAGCAGACTGTATCATTGCAATTTGTGCCTGTGTTTCGTTGTTATTTAATCTTCAGTACATGATGGTGCTCATTAATGAATGAATAAATGAACACACATATTTCCAACCAGGGCCACGGAGAAAGGTTGCCACCATTTTAAAGATAGCAGGTTCATGCAGAGCCTCTAGAAAGATGATGTGACTCATTTAGTTACATTACACATCTCTGAGTCACCTGGCATTTTCCCAGTCAAAAAGTTTCCGAACCTGATGTTTCAGATTCTTATCCAATAGACATTTTTATCTTGGGAGCGGGGACTGAGGATGCAGCTGACAGAATCAGCACAGGGCTTCTCTCAGGGAAGCGGTGGGAAGTCGCTGCTGCTCTGTGCTTATGTAACCATATGTTGTACAAGCATGACCCATGGAATGTGATCCAAACATTATTTTTGTCTCATTCCATCTCCTTAAACTCTATTCAGTGGGCACAAACTTTTCTTCTTCATGGAGAAAGTCTTGGGCCACTCTCAGTGTTAGTCACTTTTAGTTGTAAAACAGTTCCATTTTAGAAACAATATATTCGGTCTCATGTAATTAAAAATCCAAACTTGAAGTCAGGGTTAAATCATCAGCCCTTCTCCAGCTCTGACCTGCTTCAAAAGCCTGCACAGGGAAGGAGTTTGTGGTCCTTCTACTCTCTTTTCTCTCAGCTCACCTGTGCTACTTGTGATTTCCCTCTGGCTGGGGTCAAAGTAGAGAGAAGGAGGAAAATGAAGGGAATGTGATACTGTTACTGGGCTGAACATGGCGTGGTTAAAGTGGGAATCCTCCAATGGGACCAAGAGATGGCAGCAGTTATTTTCTCATGGGAGACTTTTGTGGGTTCTTCAGAGGTTTCTCGTTGGGCCCTTTGCTCTTCAGTTCTCTTGACCTGGGATGATTGATCTCTATTTTGCATGGTATAAAAGAGGAAAAATGCTTCCTTCTATCCTTCTAGGTTCTAGGGCTGGTCTAAGAATTAAATTGGCATAAGACAGATTAACAGGAGAAGAACAATTTTAATTATGCATGTACACATAGGAGTCCCACAAAAATATGAGATCTAAGGAAGAGGCAGATAATTGAAACTTATGTATTATGATGAGCTCCAGAAAGGAATAGGGGTTTGGGGCTTCTGGGGGTGGGTGCATGAAAACAAATTACGGGAAATGTGTGGTGAATGAAGTTTGCCTTGTTATGCAGATAAGATTCTCTCAGGTGTCTGACAGTAGCTCTCTTCCTGGTACAGATAACTTTAGTAATGACAATTTTATAAATGTAAAATTCCTTTAAATGGGAAAATTTATACTTTATTTTTGGCAGCTGAAGGAAAAGTAAAGAGCTTTCCCTGTGTTGGCTGGTTCTCAATCACCTTTGGCTCAAAATAACCAATATGCCAAAGTAGCATATTTTGGGGTGGCACATTCTGAACCCCTTCAGTGGCCATCTGTGACACCTGCACCCCAAGGTACACCACTCACCCTTTTTGGCTGAGGTCCCTGGACCCCTCCAGGCAGCCTAATGGAACAAGAAGACCCTTGAAAAAAGTTCTCTCCTTTGACCAAACTTGAGTCAGGATCCTTGGAGTCCTTTCTGGCTACACCCAATCTTGGGCTTCCCCTCTTTGTTTTTGTAGAATGCAGTTTGAGCAAGACTCCCACTAAGTCAGTTTAGTGAAAATCCCCCACACTTGGTATCCGACAACCTTTGATATCTTACCCTGGCCTGCCTTCAGCAAGAGTTCTCCTGAGTTAGTCTAGCAAGAATCTCCCTTATTCCTGATGTCTCCTCCTAGAAATTTGCCATCCACTGACTCCCATCCTGCTCCTTGGCTATAAATCCCTACTTGTCCTTCCTGGAGTTAAAGTCAAGCCCAATCTCTCCTCCCCATTGCAAGACCCCATTGCAGTGGTCCTATAGCTCTTGTTATACCCCCCTCAAATACAGTCTTTCTCCCATCCAGGTACTAACCAGCCCTGACCCTGCTTAGCTTCTGACACTTTACCAAGTGTCATGAATAACTTTTCCTCTAACACCCCACATGGCTCTTCTTCCCAGCCCATACCGATCCATGAGACATTCCTGGATCCCTCACCTCCCCACCATGTGGGGTCAGGCCCATCCGCACAGCCGGACTCCCTGGCTCCACCATCGTGGCTGTTGCTTCTAGATCTCCAAGGTGAAAGTCAGACACCATTCATGGTCCACTTTACCTCCCTGAAGCCTGAGCAAGGAAGGGACTAGTTCTTTTTGTCTCTTGATTGTAGGGAGTACTTCAAAGCTCTCCATGTATTATAGTAGCCTTGAAGTCCCCATCTTCAAGATATATATCCCCACTGTCTAGGAGGTGCACCTTCACTGTCTTAGGTCAGTCTCCCTAGAAGCAGAGCCTTAAGTGGGGATTCTTACTTAAGTAATTTATTGAAGTGTCCTCAGTAGAAGAGGAGAGAGGAAAAGGATAAAACTGGGGGGCAGGGGGAGGATAAAATAAGCAAGAATGTGACCCCCACTGGAGCCTAGTGGCAGTCTCGTCCCAGAGGGAACACTCTGCAGCCCACAGTGCATCACAAAGAGAGTCCCACCTTGAGGCGAGGAGTTGAATTTATTTTCTCCTGCTGGTTGGGCCAAGGTTTGCTGGCCAGGGTTGCCTGGCAAAGGGCAATTCTCCAGAGAAGGGGGCAGCTGAGAATTGCTAGGAGACAAATCCTTCAGAAGCTGGTGGGTGGGTGGGGGTGTGTGGCCACTGGTCAAAGGGCTCTGAAGGGGTATTAACAATATCCACTATACCCACCCACCCCACCCTTCTCTCTAAAGATATTTTCTTCCCCAATCCCCTCTTGATCTCTTGGAGCAGTTCAAGGATTGTGGATCAGATTCTTGAAGACATTTCCTCTTCAATGTACCAATTTGTGTTTGGGTGGGGTGTGTCTGTTTCATGCACTGTGATATCTGACATCTATCATGGTGCCCTACACCTGAAACAGAGGCAGGAGGAGCTCCACTCTAACATTCTCTTACTCTGAGGAGTGTTCAGGTTTTTCTTTTGTATCAGTGACCTTAGAGCTCAATGCCTTAATCCCACAGGACAGAGCCCAGAATGATGAGTGAACTCAACACTATGTCTGGTGGTTTCCCTGGTAGCTGCTCATTTCATTTTCTTTCTCTCAGCAGACAGCACTTGATAAATAGCTGGGGAGAGGAGGGTGCATTCCATGAAATAGAATACAGCCAACTGGAACAAACACATGACTTGTCATGAAAAACAGCAAACTCATTAGGTAAACTGGACTAACAAATCACACAGAATGACTTTTAGAGTATCCATAACCAAACTGGGCTAGAACTGCTTCCTGGAAATCCTACTGAGGCATTCAAGAACTATGTGGAGAACAGAGAGGAGACACAGTGACTGGTATGGCAGGACAATACCCATCTCCCACAGCTCGGCCTCTAGGGAAGCTGCAAAGGGCTGCAGTTAATCGAGGCCGAGGAGTAACAGAGGGAGCTGACAGAATCACCTGGTTTCCCATGCCCATTTCCTTTTTCTTCTCCCATGTTAAACCAACTTTTAAAATCATACTTAAGTTTGGGCACAGTGGCTCACACCTATAATCCTAGCACTTCGGGAGGCTGAGGTGAGAGGATTGCTTGAGGCCAGGAGTTCAAGACCAGCCTGAGCAAGAGCAAGACTCCATCTCTACAAAAAATAGAAAAATTATCCAGGCATGGTGGCACGTGCCTATAGTTCCAGCTACTCGGGAGGCTGAGGCAGGAGGATCACTCGAGCCCAGGAGTTTGAGGTTGTAGTGAGCTATCATGACGCCACTGCAATCCAGCCTGGGCAACACAGCAAGACTCTGTTGAGGAAAAAAAAAACCCATACTTAAAAGATAGGAAATAGTCCATGACCAACACATTCCTGACCAAAGTTCTCTCTTCACTGAATCACAAGACTGTTGGAACTGGAAGGAACTCTAGGCTTTGTGCAGAAAGGCATTCTCCTTTCACAAATGAGGATCTGTGGCACAGAGAAGTTGTTATTATTGTGAAGCTCTTTCAGACTGTCTACTCACAGGCCAAAGATAACATGCACAGTATGGGTTACAATATGAATTAGTTGTAAATATTGAAAAACCAGGAGATATTTCTCTTCCTCCCTCTCTCTCTTCCCTCCCAACTCCTTTCTCTCTGTCTCTCACATACACACACACACAGACACCCCTCCACCCCCCGATTTTCTAGCATCTTTTGGAAGACTGGAGACCTACCAACAAGAGGCCCAAAGTCTGGCATGGCAGTAACCATCCAGGACTGAATGTTGATGACAATTTAGTTCGCTGTGTCCCAGACTCAGTCAGTTTAACTGAGCTATATTACCACCCAGTCCCTACAGGTAACTCAGTTTGTGGTTTCTCAGCTATGGTATTTATCCAGAGCCTTGTAGTTACAGACTTGGGTAGGAGCCTATGGCAAAATTGAAACTTGGTAGGCACTGGCAAGAAAATTCTAGAGGGGCCAGGACTTATAAGTACCCCTGGTCCAGAAGTGGTGTTGAACCCAATTGGCATGGGCTTTCAGCCAGGCTGGCTAACCACAGCTCTGGTTAGTATGATTGGTGGCATCGGAAAATTCTGGCATGAATTTTCAAGGTCCCAGCCACAGGGCAGCAGTCAGGAGTAGGGTCCTAGTCCCAATTTAGAGGAACGAGTACTGGTCAGAACAAGGCAGTACTCAATCTTGGAAGAAGAGCTGGAATATCAGGAGAGTTCTAAAGTCAGGGGAATAATAGTAGGACTCGGGTACGTTGCTAGAGCTGGGATCTCAAGGCAGAGTAGACCTAGGAGGTAGTTGACTTGTCGCAGAGCCACGAGGGCTCTGTAAGTTCCTCCTTGCTGAGGTCCTACAGCTTGAGGCTTGAGGGTATTGGTACCTGAGAGCTTAGTTATGGACAGAGGTGTGTCTCAGGGCAGTTAACCAAGTCAGTGACAACATTTGCTGCCCAGCCTCCTTTGCCAGGCATTCCACCCACTACTTCTCGTTCTGCAAACTCAACCTTCACATAATTTTAAAAAACCTGACTTTGCCCTGAATCTTCACTATGTCTCTTTTCATATTTATAAATACCAAAGCTAGAATAAACAAAGGAGAATTTTGGTAATTCTTCAGCTTGGCAGCAGGTGAAAAAATGAGCCCACAATGCTGTCAAGAGCCCTGGGAAGCAACAATGGCTCTTGTCAGCTGTTACTTGTAGTGGGCATTAAGTTTAATGAAATAGCCCCATTGTACAAAAGCGGGGTGGGGAATAAGTGACAGCTATGGAGACAGATTGTAAAAGACTTGTCTCTGCACCTACAAAGTTTTGCTGAAAATACCTTTAAAGGTGACCTTCTTCGGTAATTGTGCCTCATTATGAACTGACTCTGGTTTCTAGGGCTGTTCCTTTTTGTTAAATTGTGGGAAAGATAAATCAGTCGATCTGGGCAAAAAATAAACACCACAAAGGTCAGCCAGGCAGGACACATAATAACCAAAATTTTCTGGGTCCCCAACTCAGGTCCAGGTACCATGCTGACTGCCTTACATCTCATTTCTCACAGCAACCCTAAAAGCTAAGCGCTGTTATTACCTCTATTTGCATGTGAGGCAACCGAGGCTTAGAAAATGAAATGAGTTATGCAGGCACACACCTCTGGGGAGAAGTAGAGCTTCGTACAGAGCAGCTCTGCCTGTCCCAGAGCCAAAGCGTTGCCGTCCTCAGCAGTGATGCAAGCCCTGATGTGGGAATGTCACTAGTTGACAGCCCCAGGGTCCATTTTCCCTGTCTTCCTTAGCAACAGAACCCCATATTTATTCTGGGTAGCAATACTAAAGAATTCCAAACTACTAGGCTGGCTGATACACTGCACTGATGGCCACAGTTCCCGCGCCCGCGCCCCTTACAACGAGACTTGTAATAGCAACTGTGGTGGTAGCCGAGCATAATAGTGCTTTACTGTGTTAGGTACTGTTCTAAGCCCTCGTATGGATGCTGGCATTTAGTTGGTTATTCAGTTGTTTCAGTTATTTGTTTATTAAAAGACTGGTTATATAGAACTTATATTTTCCATGTAAACCATGTTATGTATATAAATATATATATAAAGCTAAAGTTCACAGCTTTTATATATCTGTAACTGAAATTAATATATTTTACACTTATGTATTGAATATTTTATCATATATATACAACCTGAAGTTCACATGAAAGCACTCTTTAATCCATATTAGCACGAAACCAATGTACTGGTTTGAGTTTGAGGTCCTGTGAGTAGAGAGTCATTTGACAAAGCAAGAATAAGAGGGAGGAGAACACTTTTACTCTGGGCAGTTTTGAAACAGGTGAATCGGGTCTAGTTTTCCTTCTCTGTGTCGCCAGCCTCCCCCGCCTTGCACCTCCATGCCCGGTGTCTTCCCGTGGCCAAGTCCTTCAGCGTGATGTCCACAGGCTTTGTCACACCCCTCCCATGTGCCTCATGCCTCAAACCCCAAATTCAATCAGAATTTCCCTTGCTCATTGTAGAAATTTCAGATAGTTGTCTTGAGGAATATAATCTCTAAGTAGAAATTTGTCAAGAAAAGCAGAAAAGTCCAGGCCGCTGAGAGTGAGGAGGACGTGTTATTGTGAGGTGGCCGTGGTGTCCCGAGGGGAGAGGCCTCCGCCCCAGGGGTCCTTGTCTGGCTCCTCTAATCTGTCCTGCTGACCACAGGTCTTCCCTGTCTACTTCTGAGTCCAGAGACTCTCTAAACCCAGCACTTAAAAAAAAAAAAAAAGCAGTGCATAGGTGGGAGGCGGGTGGAAGATGGGAAGTTGCTTGGTGGGTGCAACGTGTGTTACTTTAGTGACGGATGCACGGAAGGTCCTGACTTCACATGGTGCAATGTATCAGTGTAACAAAATTTCACTTGTACCCCACAAATATATATAAATAAAAAATAAAAGAAGGAAACCTCCCTCCCCTAAATACACACACAGCTTCTATGGTAGCATTGGCAGAAACTTTGGAGATAGGAAGTAGTGATTGTTCTTTGTATTTATGTAGTAAAAGCATGGAGAGCCTTTAAAAATGTGTACACTTTGACCCAACAATTCCAATTTAGGAGTTTGTATTGAAGAAATAAGTGAATAAGCACATAAGGATGTTTGTCAGAATGCTTTTTAAAATAAAGGATTATTGGAGATTTTCCATTATTTCCCAAAGTGTGTTTTAGAAAACTGTTTTCTTGAGATTATTCTTAAATCCCAGAGGGGAGGTTGGGGGAGCCCTTGATTTCTTCAATAACGTGTAAGGTTGTTGATGGGGCTTTGTTGTTGTTTTAGCTGTTCCTAGTCTTTGGAAGTAGTGCCATACCAAGGGCCCGACAGCAGGGGAGTCTTCCTTAGGGACCGGCAGTAAAGGAGTACATTTCACAGCAATCCCCAACCTTTTTGGCACCAGGGACTGATTTCATGGAAGACAATTTCTCTGGGGAGCAGGTGGTGGGCAGGGAGGCACAACTCAGGCGGGATGTGAGAAATAGGGAGCGGCTGTAAATACAGATGAAGCTTTGCTCCCTAGACCGTGCTCACCTCCTGCTGTGCGGTGGGGTTCCTGAGTCTCATGGAAGACAATTTTTCCTAACAGGCCACTGACTGATACTGGACCCTGGCCTGGAGGTTGGAGACTGCAGCTGTAGAGATTTAATAAGGACAATAATTTGAATAAGAAATTCAAAAAGTGGTCTGTTCTTTATTATCTTATGTCAGCAATTCTAAACAATGCCAGTAATAAAATACTCTTATCCCCCAAAATATTTTGTTGGTTTAAATTTTAAACAATTGTAGTGCCTAATATGGAGTTGAAGTAAATATATGTAGTTTCAAATTAGCATATTTTATTCTTATCCTTTCATAAGCGTTGTGTTTTCTATGGAGAACTCAAAGTTATACAATTGCTGCCACTCTCTGGAACCCCTCTCTCCCTTAGGCTCCCCCCCACCCCCCACCCAATTCAGAATCCTTTGAGCTCCCTTCAGATGCAGTTTGAGTCTCCAGTCCCCACAGTACTACATATTTCCTCATTTAAACAAGTATATTTGAAATAAACAATCATAGATTAGTGACTTTAAAAACAACAAAACTAAAAAAAAAGAAAAAACAAACAAACAAAAACAATAAAACTGAGAATCTGACTTACTTCAATTCTGACATTCTCTGTGACCACTCTGAGTTTATTATTTGTATTTAAAATTTAAAACAGTGGCAAAGAGTACAAAAATGCAAAATGTGATATTTTTGTTTAGTAGATGCAAATTTTAATTCAACGCATGGCATAGTTTACTGAATTTAAAATAATGTTTTTAAAACTGAAATTTATTCTTCCAGCATTGTTAATTGTTTCAAAACTAAAGAAAAACTCAAGAAAAAAAGTAACATTTCTGACTACTACATGACTATTACTAAAAATAACCTTGTCTTATACAACAGGAAGGTGTTAAAACTGATCTGTTCTAGGTGTCAAATACACTAGGTGTACCATTGCTTGGGAGAAAAACTTAATAAGGAGCCAAGTGTTACTAAGATTTCTCTGAGACTTGTGAAAATTGTTGGTGGGAAAGCAATTTGTCACTGCATGTGTTAATTCTTTAGGAAAAGAATGCCAAGGCTCATGGATATACAATAATAAACTCCTTTCTCCACTTGCACAATTTGTCACCAGCAATGACATCCATCTACTGTCATGAAAGGTTGTCATTACTCAGTAATCCCCAAAACTTTCAGAAGTAACCAATGCTTCAGAAGCTGAGTTGCTATATTAAGAATGGCAAAAGCATTGAGAAAGACATCTCACATCTACCATTTTCAGGAGCAGCGAGGACTCAAAGCAAACTGTTAGGGTAGTAATATGGAATCCTGGAAGAAGCACAGGTTTTGGAGAAGACTTGGACTTTGGTCATGGCCCTACCAAAATTACTCACTATTAATTCATTCAAAATGGTTCCTGATTCTTCACTGTGTAGATGCTGGGAATACAATGATGCTCAAGGTTGATATGGTCCCTGCCACAAAGGAAGGGGACTGCCCACCAGTCACCAAAAAAGTAAACAGACAAATATATGAAACACTTTTTAGTTGTTTTAAGTGCCTTGAAGGAAACAAACAAATGGCTTTCTATGATTTGTAGGGTAATGACCACAATTCTTAACATGGCTGCCATCATCCTCTTCAACCACATCTCACACTTTTCCCTCACTAGCTCTGTCTGTTCCAGCCACAGCTTTCTTTTAGTTCCTCAAATGCATGTTAAACAGGCCTTCCTGTTTGGAGGCCTTCACATATGTTGGCCATCTTCACCCCTACCTTGCCTCGGTTAATTCCTAATATACCTTTCAGATCTCAGGACAAATATGTTTGTAGAGAAACTTCCCCTATATCCACCTGTGTACACATCCCCTGGACATCCCCAACACACGTGCAATCAATGGCCATGTCAGTACCTCCATAGTACCCTGGGCTTTTTCTTTGTAACTCTCACCATAGCTTGTAATCAATAATTTTCCCGTATAATTATTTGTTTAATGTCTGTGTTATCTCCGACCACAAGATATTGCTACTAGACCATAAACTTCATGAGGACAAAGTTCTCTATTTCACTCACACCATTGAATTCCCAGGTCTTGGCACAATAAATGTTTGTGGGATGAATGGATGGAGGTATGTATAAATGAACACATAACCAATTTAAAAACCTACCGCCAAGGGTGTGCCTCAAGAAAATTCTTTTATGAGGAAAGCCTGGCTGTCCAAAGGACTTCCTCATTCCTAGTTTCCCTTGCCTGGACTCACTGGTCAGGTCGTTGTTACTGTGTTGAGTTTTCGTTTTTATAAGTTCCCTTTTTTCTGACTTTGTTCCACTTCTTAAATTATATTAAACTTAAATTTTTTTCTTTTTATCATTTGGGTTTTAGCTCCACCTTATTTGTATAGCTTTCCATTTCAAAGCTTTCATCTCTTATTTCACTGGCCTTTTAAAAAACTACAAATTTTTTATTCTACTTTTATCAATTCTTAACCTTGATTTGGAATATTTAGCTCTGGTCTTAACTTTTTTTGGTCTTGCTGCTTTCAGTTTTTTAACATCCCTTTTCAAATCTAATCTTAAAATAGGTATCATTTAGCTCATATTTTAAAAAATTTTTTTAACTGATAGATTTTACTTTAACTGATAAATTTAAGCATTGTTTAACCATCAAACCTATCTTTTGTTTGGAGTTTTATCCTATTCATTCTCATCTCCTACCCCCTCTCTCCCTCTTTTCCCTACTGTTTCCCTCTCAACAATCCCCCACTTCCACTTCCCCGCCTGTATTTGCAGTGGCCAGAAAGATGGGAGTCAGGAATGTCGACAGTGGAGAGAATTTGCTTTTTGAACATGGAAGAATGAAAATGATCTTTTCCCATTAGTTTTCCCAGCATCAGCCTGTTTGGCCTCTTCCTCAGATTATTCCTGACTTATTAAGCATAGTTCTCCAGAGAACCTCATTGCAGAAGATTTGGTGAACGCAATTTATTCTCTCCAGGGAAACAAGCCCCATTTTGGCAGCTGGAATATTTGATTTGCTAGAACAGTGTTGCTTGTCAATGTCCCTTACCATCAAGTCCCTATATGGGGAATTGGAGGAAAACTATGCCAGCTGCATGCCCAGGATAAGTTAAACTCTGGAAGGGATTCTCCAGGTAGAGGCTCTCCAGGCCTGATCCAGGTGAGATGCTGACAAAACTCTCAATAAATACTTACAGGATGTTCCAAAGTAAGTCTACAGCCAATGTCTTGGCACCACTTTAAACCGGTTTAGAGACATCATTTTTCCAAGGATGGAAAATCTTGGAAACCTTCCCTTCTTGGCAGGTTGAGAAGGAGGGGCCTCCTGGGCTGTGGCTAAGCTCAATTCTCTTCCTTGTCCTGAGGGCTAGTAGAAGCTGAAGGGTATAGGGTAAGGACAGTCTCACAGACAGAGTTTTAAAAAGAGGACAACTCATCCCCTTGCTGCAGGGTTAAACTGTTAAATACTATACCTGATAATTGAGGCCAGCTCAGAGGAACGGATTTCTAGAAGGTAATAGAGAACTCCCTTGCTATCTGCTCAGAGGACATGCAACTCTCCAGCATGCCAACAAATGTTCTTATGGGGATTTAGTGAGATAGTGGGATCTTTGTTCATCCCTCCGGAGGAGAGTTAGATGCCACTCTGGGAGATGAGAATTTCTGAAGCCCAGACCGTACAATCATACCCCCATCTGCCCTCCTCAAATCTAACTTTGGGTTCCTTTGTAGGCTTCTATCAACATGGACTTTCTTCCTCAAGGAGACCTGCTCCACTCCACATTGGTTGGTTGGATTAAATCCATTGCCACCCAATTTCAGGAGAGAGCCACTCTTGTGAAGTGGACCCTCAGACTCTCTGCTCTCACTGTCTTGTCATTCTTAAGAACTTTCCTTTGAGAACCTTCCTTTGACCAACTCACCAGCTAGTTCCATGCCAGCATGGGTGATCCAGATCTGCAGACGCACCGTAGTTTTCCTCAACTCTAAAATAGGGGTAGTAAGATCTACCACTTAGGGTTCTCCTGCAGACTGCATGATACATTTATATAAAGTAGTTGATGTATATATACAAAGTGTCTAGCATATATGAGAAGTGGGTAATAAAAGTTGATTATTTCTACTGGATTTGCCTTTATCTTTCCTTTTTAAACCAGGTCTAATTAATGAGATCTATGAACCTATAGTTTCTGGCACAGGGAAATGTATTTAATACACCCAGATCTAGAAAATTTCCAGGAGGCCAAGCTCTCTCTCATGTTTAGAATAATTTGATTGGGTTAGTATTGCATTTCATTTTAAATATTTAATCCCAATTTGAGTGAATGGAAATTGCCCATTACTTCCCACTGCTTGAGCCTAGGTGGGTAGCATGGTAGCAACTGGTCCTAAAACAATCTCAAATGTTATGGTGGGACTTGCATTGTGAACATAGAGGCCCTAGAGCACTTTCCATGAGAGAAATGAGTCATTCCTTATACCTTGGGCACATTTAGGTACGAAAAATAACCCACTATCTGACTTACCCCAATAGATACCTATAGTTTCTTCCTCAACCTAAAATCAGATTGGTCATTACAAAGCCATAATTTGACAGAGTTTTATTTTATTAGGGAATGTGGAATTTTAGTGTTGTGTGGGTATAGATTAGATGAATAATTTTAGGGAACAAATGACAGAGAAGCCAACAGCTACTTATCTAGTTATAAATCTGAAATCAGTCTAGGTCAATTTGAGCAGAGAAGGCCTGGGACAAAGTCATTTCTAGAAGACTGAGATGGCTTTAGAATTATAGAGAAATCAAGCTCGTTTTATAGTGATAATAATAGCTAGATTTATTGAGATTTTACTAAGTGCCAGTTCAGTTTCGTCCTGATTGTCTAAGCTGACAGTTTTAATATCTTGAATTCAGGGTATTTAGGAAATGATTCTGTATTATCAAATATTATCTGAACACAATGATGGACATAGATTTCGGGACCCAATTCCTTGCTCTGGGTTGATCGAGGGTTTGGGAAGGCTCAGACAGATGTACTTTTGTAAGGGGCCACTTAAAAGACAAGGTCCTGATCCGTGCCTATAGGATCACTCATTTATGGTCAGAATGACGCTGAGTGCAGTGAGGAAAGAATAAGCTTTTCACTGAATGGTCTAGTCAACTAAATAGACACATGGAAATAATGAATATTGACTTCTACCTCATACCATATACAAAAGTCACTTGAGTTGGATTATAGATCTAAACAGGAAAGGTAAAACCTGAAAGATTTTAGGAGAAAACATTGAATATCATCATATCCTTAGGGAGAGCTGAGATTTTGTAAACACGACATAAAAACCATATAAGTTAAAATTGCTAAATTTTAATTAAAATTATGAATTTTAGTTAATTAAAATACACCACTAAGAGAGTGAAAAGGCAGGTCACAGAGTGGGAGAAAATATTTGCTGTGCTTATATCTAGCAAATGACTAGCAAAGGACTAAAAGATAGATAATCCAATAGAAAAATGGACAAAAGTTTGGGCAATCACTTCACAAAAGCAAATAATCAAATGTTCACCAAAAGTAAGAAAGGACTTCAGAGAAATGTAGATAACACTGTGACAAAAATACATCTCACCTGAAATCTTCAAATAAAAAAGACATGTAATATCAAATATTGGAAAGTATATGGAGCAATTGGTTTTCTAATGGGAGTGTAAATAGGTACAATGGAAAACTATTGCCCAGAATCTACTAAAAGGTGAACATATGCATATGTTATGACCCTGCAATTCTACTCCTAGATATAAACCCAACAGAAATGCACATATATGTGTACCAAAAAACATGTTCAAGCTTGGGTATGGTGGCTCATGCCTGTAATCCCAGCACTTTGGGAGGCTGAGGCAAGAAGATTGCTTGAGACTAAGAGCTGGAGACCAGCCTGGGCAACACAGCCAAAACCCCATCTTTAAAAAAAAAAAATTTCTTTTTTAATTTTTTTTTTTTTTTTGAGACAGAGTGTTGCTCTGTTGCCCAGGCTAGAGTGCCATGGCCTCAACCTAGCTCACAGCAACCTCAAACTCTTGGGCTCAAGCAATCCTCCTGCCTCAGCCTCCCGAGTAGCTGGGACTACAGGTGTGTACCACCATGCCCAGCTAATTTCTTTCTATTGTTAGTAGAGACGGGGTCTCGAGATGTGAGCCACCACACCTGACCAAAAAAATTTTTTTTTAATTTAAAAGAAATGCTCAAGAATTTTCATAGCAGGCCGGGTGTAGTGGCTCACTCATGTAATCCTAGCACTCTGGGAGGCAGAGGCAGGAGGATCACTTGAGGTCAAGAGTTTGAGACCAGCCTCAGCAAGAGCAAGATCAAATCTATACAAAACATAGAAAAATTAGCCAGGTATGTTGGTGTGTGCCTATAGTCCCAGCAACTCAGAAGGCTGAGGCAGGAGGATTGCTTGAGCCCAGGAGTTTGAGGTTACAGTGAGCTATGATGACACCACTGCCACTCTAGCCAGGGTAACAGAGTGAGACTCTATCTCAAAGTAAATAAATAAATACATAAGAATTTTCATAGTAGTGCTATTTATACTAGTCAAAAGCTGGAAATAACCCAAATGCCAATCAATAGTAAAATGAATTAACAAATTGTAGGGCTGGGCGCAATGGCTCACACTTGTAATCCTAGCACTCTGAAAGGCAGAGGCAGGAGGATCGCTTGAGGTCAGGAGTTTGAGACCAGCCTCAGCAACAGCGAGATCACATCTCTACTAAAAATAGAAAAATTCGCCAGGCATGGTGGCGCATGCCTGTAGTCCCAGCTACTTGGGAGGCTGAGGCAGAAAGATCGCTTGAGCCCAGGAGTTTGCTGGGAGCTAGGCTGACGCCTCGGCACTCTAGCCAAGACAACAGAGGAGACTCTGTCTCAAAAACAAAAACAAAACAAAACAAAAAAACAAATTGTAGTATATTCATAAAATGTAATAGTGTCTGAGAATGAACTGTCTACAACTACCTGCAGGAACATAGGTGGATCTCATAAACTTATTGAGCAAAAGAAGCCCAGAACACAAAAAAGTACATATTGGATGTTAACATTTGCACAAAGCTCCAAAACATGTAAAAATATAACCTAGTGTTAGAAGTGTGCATAATGATTACTTTTGAGGGAGAAGGTAATAACCAGAAGGGGTGCAAGGAGGACTTCTAGGGCAGCAGTGAAATGCTGTTCTTTGATGCAGGTGCTGGCTGCCTAGGTCTGTTGATTTTGTAAAAAGTCATCAAGCTGTACGCTCAATTTATGTTTGAACTTGTCTGTATATATGTTATACTTCAGTAAAAACTTTCCTTAAAAAAATACAAGGCCCAATGAACTTGGTCAAGGCGGCTGGTTGTCCTTTGGCCTTAGGAATGGAAAGAACCAAAGTGTCTATAGACACATACATTGAAAACAAAACATAAAGATATTCAGGAAACATCAACAGAGGTTATCACTAGATAATTAGATCAAGGGTAATTTTTTTTTCTTCTGTTTTCCAGCACTTTCCAAATCCTCTTCAAGGAGTCTGGTATTAGTCTTGCCATCTGGCCACTGGGGGACAAGCAGAATCCTAGAAGACATTGTTTTATCCTCAAGGCATTGAATCAAACTATGGTTATCACTTCCTTCCTTGTTGCCAGCATGGATTTCATTCAAGGGCTCTACAGTTCTTCCAGGATTGTTAAGTAGATAGTTTAGGGTTAACTTTATTTGCAATTATATGCCTTTGGATAATTGTAGGAAATAGATATTAAGCTCTAAGGAAGGTCAGGAAATGCTTCCTGAGGGAGGGGACATTTGAACTGGGTGTAAAGGGATGAACGGGGACTTGTGAAGTGTAGCAAGAGGAGGGAGATGAAGGACAGGAGGACCATTGTAGACCAATGAGATAGCACATGCAAGACATGAAGAACAATGTGTTCCTAGACCAGAAAATTGGGAAAGAGTGGAGGGACAGGAGTCTGCAAAAGAGTTGAAGCCCCAATATTTGTGACTTTGTATCATGCCTTGTATACCTTGTATAGTTACAACAAATGCCAAACATTATATATCGTATCAGACTATAAAAATGTATAAAACCAGGCCTAAAGTTTTAAATAGTCTTTTAAAAATATGTTTTATAGCAATGGCTTAATTAAAAAAAATAACGGTTCCTACATTAGCATACTGGAATCCCTGGGATAATCAGCTTAAAATAAAACCAGTCTTTGTAGAATATTCTCAAACTTTAAATGATTTAAGTTGATCAAAATCCAAGCATGGATATAACATGTGTCATGCCAACTGCAGAGGCCTCTCAAAACCTCTTCCTCTACAATTATAGAATAACTTGGTACTGACATCAGCATCCTTGCATGAAATGAATTTTAAAAAGATAAAGTTACATTCGGGAATATTGATGTTATCAGGATGCCTATCATTTTGATGAGTAGCTGCAGACACAATGTCTGTAGCCTGTCATAGAACAGTTCTCAGGTTTGCCAAAGAACCACTTCAAAATGCATAAATGCACTCTTCGTGCTAATGGAACAGATCTCTTCAGTGGTTTCAAAGGCAAAGAGAGAAGGAACAGAGAGCGGGTGGTTCTTGTGCCACTTCTCGTGGCTTCCACATCAAATAACCAAATGAGAAAGGCAGCTTGCTCTCTGAGCAGCACCATGACAGGAGGGAAGAATCAGACCACCTTCTGCTCCCCCTTCTCACTTCTCTGTGAAAATGGAGACAATGCATTCAAACATACAGGCTTGTGTTTGGCCCTGGGGATGAACTCGGCAGGGCAGTATAGACAGTGGCTGTGTCTAGTTGGTTACCACATTCTGCTTACTGACCACTCTGACCACTAGCAGGCATGAAAAGCAAGGCAGTCCAAGATGCTGTGCTGGAACAGGCAGTCACTGTTTTCAGATTCAGTTCCTGGCAAGGAAGTTGCAGAATGAATCACCTTGGGGCAGATTCCTGACTGCACAAGAGCTATAAATTGATTGGTACAACACTTTGTTGCTTTCACTGGCTCTGACATTAGCAAAAACAGCTGACTAATCAGACAAAAGGCAGTGGAAGAGGAAAATGGAAGGGAATTAATATTGAACATCTCCTCTGTGCCAGGCATATACTAAAAGTCTTCACTTGTGTTATGGAGGCAGCATGATGCTAGTTAGATTCTGCATCGACCTAGCTGTGTAAACTTGGACAAGCTCCTTAACCTCTGTGAACTTCAGTTTCCTCATGTCTAACTCCTAAGCCTGTGTGGGAAGGAAAAGAGAATCCATGTTCACATGGCACATTGTGAGTGCTCTGAAAAAGTAGGTATTTTTAGTTGCTATCATTATTATCATCATTTAATTCTCCAAACAGCATCATTACCTATTTTATAGATGTGGATACTAAGGCTCAGAGAGGTAAGAGGGCTGTCCAGGGAATATAACCTTAGTACTGTGATTCCAACCCAATCTCACACCAGAACTTATATTTCATACTACCCTAGACCATAATGCCTTTATCAATCAGTTTTGAATAAGAGGATTACAGAAATTGGAAAAAGTAAATGTGGGCTTGTTTGCAAATATCCATAAACCAAAAGTTGGTGTGATATGTTAAAGTTCTCCAGAGAAAAGAACCAATAAGATGTGTGTGTGTGTGTGTATACACAACACACATTTACATATTAATATATGTTGTATACTATAGTATATATACTATATATTTTGTACATAATATAATATATACTGTATCATATATAGTATCAATACATTGTATAATACATAGTATATATGTATGATGGTATAAATAGTATAATATAATATGTGTATAGATGATATGTAGTATACAACCAATATATAATCTATATATTAATATATATATGTATATATGTGTATGTATATATACACATATACACACACATGCACGCACATTGTGTTGGTTCCTCTACAACTATGTGAGCCAATTTACTTTAATCTCTCTCTCTATATATATATATATATAAAATATAATATATAACATATAAAGAACTTGTCCAAGGCTGGCCATGGTGGCTCACACCTGTAATCCTAGCACTCTGGGAGCCCAAGGTGGGTGGATCATTTGAGCTCAGGAGTTGGAGACCAGCCTGAGCAAGAGCGATACCCCATCTCTACTAAAAATAGAAAGAAATTATATGGACAACTAAAAATATATGTAGAAAAAATTAGCCAGGCATGGTGGTGCATGCCTGTAGTCCCAGCTACTTGGGAGGCTGAGGCAGGAGGATCACTTGAGCCCAGGAGTTTGAGGTTGCTGTGAGCTAGGCTCATGCCATGTCACTCTAGTTCAGGTGACAGAGGGAGACTCTGTCTCAAAAAAAATGAATAAAATAAATAAAAATAAAATAAAAGAACTTGTCCAATAAATATATATAAGCTTAAGGAGATTGTCCATTAAACACACACACACATATATATGTACTATATATTATAAATATACTTGAGAGAGAGATTTATTTTAAGAAATTGGCTCATGCAATTGTGGAGGCTGGCAAGCCCAAAATCTGCAGGGTAGGCTGACAGGCTGGAGACCCAGGGAAGAGTTGATGTTGCAGTCGTGAATCAAAGGCAGTCTAGAGGCAGAACTCCTTCTTCCTTGGGTGACCTCAGTCTTTTTCTCATAAGGACTTCCACTGATTGGATGAGGCCCATTGATATTATAGAGAGGTAATCTACTGTACTCAAAGTTTACTGATTTAAATATTAATCTAATCTTTAAAAAAATACCTTCACAGAGACATCTAGACTGGTATTTAGCCAAATATCTGGATACTATGATCTAGCCAAGTTGACACAGAAAATTAACCATCACAAGTGGGGAATAAATATCTCTGGCAAATATAAAACCCAGACTAGAATGTGTGAGCTGACATACTATCCTTAATTGACTTCAGCTATCAAAGTGCTCAAGTTTGACTGGGCATTATTCCTAATTTCTTAAAACCCACATACCTTTTAGATATTTTTGACTGCTCAGATGAACTAAGATTATTAAAACAAGACAAAAAACAAAACAAAAAATCCATTAGAGAGAAATGCAGCCTGTGAGGTTCTTTTACCTAATCCAAACTCCAGAGTAAGCTATTATTTTAAAAATAAAGAATAAAGTGTTGTAATGTGCCCCCTCTGTTTCTCATTGTTAAGTTATACAATTTTTTCATAGCAAGAACAGAGTCATCAAAAACAATTGTTGGGATATTTTTTTGGAAGGTGGAGATTAGTGTATTTCCTAGACAGAATTGAAAAATTTTTTTTACTATAATAACGCAAAAATATCAATTTCCCATAGTGGCTACTGCAATAGGGCTGCCTTTCACCTGTGCGGGTGGTCTTCTGGGTCTACAGTTAGGAATACATGGCTTCCTCTCTCGGGCTCTGTCCTGGCTTCAAGCGTTGGGAACAAAAAGGATTTGTTCCCATCCACCTGCCCTCATGCACCAGGCCTTGTATTGGGAGAAGGTTGTGCAGGGCTGGGGAAGTGACCTTCAACCAAGGAACCCAGCTGAGGTAACAGGCTGTGACAGAGCTTGCTGGTTGGCTACCTGACATCCATCCCCCCTTTTCTAAAATAACAAAAATTAGTAAAAGCAGCATGCCCAGATAAAGAACAACATTTCCTAGTCAAAGGATGAGGTGCTCTTTGTTTTATTTCCCCTTGCTCCTAGAATGTAGATGTAATGGTTGGCATAACCAAACACAATGGAACTTCTTCGCAAAGCTCCTTCATAAAGCCACAATACCAGTTCCGCATTTCCCACCTCCAGAGTTCTTTTATGTCAAAGAAGAAACCCTTGTATGTTTAAACCATAGCAGTAACATCTCTATTTCTTGCAGCACGATTTAGTCCTTACTGAATCATCAGCCTTGGCAGTGATCAAAGCACTAAGCTTCCTTAATATGCTTCATTGAAGGGTAATAGACCACAGACTCAATATGATTTTAAAATCCATTGAGATTTGATACATGGGACAATCCAAGAATGAAAGAAAGTTGTTGGTTCTTATTACCTTTAGCCATAAAGTAAGAAGCTGTTAGAACACGAAAAGTACTTCAGAATTCCTTGATTTATCTTTCTGCCCCACCATCCATTTCACAGATAAGAAAATAGGAGCACAAAGTTTAATCCAGCGAAAATATCCAATAACTGGCCCAGAACGCAAACTCAAATCTCCCAATGCCAGTTCTTTACCCTGTGGCTATTTTTCCTCCTTGACCTACCAATGGAGACATAATCTGGATATTGTACATAATTGTGAAAGGCACTAGAAACCATTGCACACACTAGCGTACTGTTCTTCCGAATACCGTTTGGGCTACCTTGCAACACAGAATTGCCCAACATGCAGTTGCCAAGTTCACTGACAGAATAATTCGAGCTCACACCACAGAGCTCATTCCACACTTCAGCATCACAGAACAGTCCTCACCCAGTGTCCAAAGTGCTGTCCCGCTTTGGGGTTTTAGTGCCAATTCTTGTTAGCTGGAGGCAAATTACCTACAGGCCCAGCAAAGAAAGGGGACCATTTGGCAACTATTCACCCTTGTCAGATTAGAAGCTGTTCTGGGAAGGCATTTTAATTAGGCAGTGGGAGAGCTGCCACATTTAGAAGCAACTCCTAAATGGAAGCAGAGAATTTCAGAACTAACTGAAGTTCTTGGTACTTGGGTTGCTTTACCATTTAAAAGACAGCCAGTGAATTATTCTCTAGTACTCCAGGCTTTGTGAAATTCAGAACGGTCAAATGGTTTCTTAAGACTCAGGCCTTAATTCTCATTGCACCTCTGAGTGCATGGTTTGCAGACAGACCATGGGTCCTTTGATCATCGTCTAATCACTTCAAGCTATGCACCATATAAATGGTGACTGTTTTGATCATTACCTTCAGCTTTTCCAAAAGTGCTAAGAGACAACTCATTTCAGGAGAGGCCATCACAATTCATGAATATTAAGTGGGTTTTTTTTTTTTTACAACCAAAGCAATAAACCTGTAATCATTGCAATGTTCTATATTTATCGGCTTGTTTACAAAAAAAAAAAAATGAGCTGTAGCTCATTTGAGCTTCAGTGTCTCTATTTTACAGTGTCTCTGTTTGAGGAAACAGTGACAGAGAAAGTTCATGTTACCCAGCTCATGAAAGGCAGAGTAAGACTCCAAGCCAGAATCGAGATCATATTGTAGCAATCGTTCAAATGAGAAATAACAATTTTCATCTTCTGATCTTCTGATCTGTGCCAAACATTTTGGCAATATTTATGGTATCTTGAAGTGAGCATCTATTGAAGTTGCCCAGTTTAGATTCAGAGAAGTGGAAGATGGCATGCAATAGAGCAAAGAACGTCAGACTAGAAACTGAGACTTGAGTTCTGCCCTCGGCTCTGTAACTGACAACAGCTGTGGCATTGAGCAAATCACCCCACATTGCTGGGACTCCAGTTCTTTACCTACAAAAATGATGTCTTAGAATCAGAAACCTTTCATCAGAAGAAATATTTTGCAAAATCCCAGTGTATGAAACAGATAAGAGCAGATGAGTGCTCTGGTGGAGGAGGGGCCCAGGGGCTCTCTGCCCTTCCCCCTGGGGATCAATAGTGGCCGACACCCCCTTGAGAAGCATAAGGCACTGATCCCTGTAACTGCAAGTTCCCTTCCAATGCTTGTTTTTTAACAGTTATTTCCTCTCTCCTAGGCTTTTCCAATATGAGAGGAAAACTGAAGTATATGGAAAATTCAGGCAACACCCTGTTATTTACCCATCACTTAAACTTTACTTTGGCTCAGAGGATACTGAGGAAAGCTGAATATTGTTACATTTCAGAAAGGGGAGTATTTCTTCAGTGCCCATCTGGAGGCCTTTACCGAAAGTGATTGACAGTTGACAGCTAATGTTTATTTTCACTCCATTGCCTTATGGGGAGAGAGAAATTCATGAGCAGGCCATTTGGAGAAGTGGGAAATATTATCTAAGAACCACAATCCACAGAACCTGTTCATGGAGAAGAAGAGGATGAGGTGGGGAGAAAAGATCCTTAGTACAACCTGAGTCTTCCTTGTTACCAACAAGGAAAGTCAAAAACAGAGCCATGTTACATTAATGTCCAGGCTCATTAGAATTACTACCTTTGGCCAGGTGCAGTGGCTCATGCCTGTGATCCTAACATTTTGAGAGTCTGAGGCAGGAGGATTGCTTGAGGCCAGTAGTTCAAGAGCAGCCTAAGCACCATGGTAGCCTAAGCACCCCATCTCTGCAGAAAATACAGAAATTAGCCAGGCATGGTGGCAAGCGCCTGTAGTCCCAGCTATTCAGGAGGCTGAGGAAGGAGGATCGCTTTGGCCCAGGAGTTTGAGGTTGCAGTGAGCTATGATGATGCCACTGCACTCCAGCCTAGGCAACAGAGCAAGACCTTGTCTCAAAAAAAAAAAAATTACTACCTTTCTCACACTGAATGATTCTCAGACATTATTACTTGATGCATGAGATCACTTAGCTCCAGGGTTTTTGACTCACTTTTTCTCTCTCACCTGGGGACTGGGGTTTTAGCTCAGTCTTTTTTCCAACAGGTGCCAAGTATGCCCATGCACTACATCATGCATACATATATTTTTACGGAGTGAGGCCACATCTATTTGTTTTCATCAAAAAATAAAGCATTTTTTGCTATTTGCCCTCTGTTTCTGTCACCTTTTAGCCTGTGGCAGCATCCTGGAAGGTTAAAGGCATGAGAAGCCTACTCGTATAGCCCATCTATAATCCTCACCCAGCCCCATCTATAATCACTCTACCCAGCTGCAGCAGCTCTGTGTGGAATCCATTTCCACGGGTAATCTGAAAACCAAGGTGATCAAAGAAAAGTAGGGATTTGTGCTGTCAAATGGGATTTTTTTTCTGGACTTTCCTGATTCACAACTCAATCAGCATGTAAGGCTGAAATACAACATAAACTCCAGCCATCAAACCATGGCAGATGCCTTATCTATGTTTCTAACATGTTAAGCTTTGTAGAAACTAGGCATTTGTACTAGATTGCAAAAATGACCACAATTTTTTCCCATCTCTGCAGACATACCCCTTTACAATGTGCATTTGAAATTCTTCTCATCAAGAGGTAGATTCTATTTCCCCACACTCTGAATCTGGGCTTGGCCATGTGACTTGACTTAGACAATGAAAGTAGCAAATATGAAGCAAGCAGACACTTGCACATTAGGGCCTCGTTCTCTTTTGCTGTGGTTAGAACCCTGAGATTGCCACGTGAAGGAGCCCACGCTGGCCTGCTGATGAGAGGACACTGGAGGAAGTCTGAGGTATCCTAGCCAACCAGTCACCAGCCAGCAAACTGCCATTGGCCAGACACGTGAGTGGGGCCATCCTAGACCACCAGCCTCCAGTCAAATCCCCAGCTGACCACAGACAATATAATTAAGTCCAGCAAATAAGAGCAAAGCCAGCCTAGAGAAAAATCACCCAGCCAGCCTACAGTTATGAGTGAAGTAAGTGCTTGTTGTTTTAACCAGCTAAATCGTGCAGTGATTTGTTATGCAGCACTAGCTAGCTGATACAGCACTCAATAAAATAATTGCTAATTTAGATGTCTCATAAGTGTATGAAAATGCAAAAATAATTATGAATATTTAGAACAAGGCAAAGAGAAACTTACTAAATAGAATAGGAGTTAGCAGATATAAGGATGATTGTTCTCCCTGAATTTAAAAAAAATTTTTTTTTAGTTAAAAAAGCAGCAGAAACAAATTTGTAACCCAACTTCTAATTTATCTTCCACTCTGACCTGCTCTTTGAATCTGCTGAGTTCATGCTGGGCCTCATTCAAAATGATACTGACCTCACCACCACCCAGCCCAGCCCCATGCAAATGTGGAGAGGACTAACAAACTCTTGTTCAAAAAGAACCTAGGACCAGCCTGAGCAAGAGCAAGACCCCATCTCCACAAAAAAATAGAAAAGTTAGCCGGGCAAGGTGGCACATATCCGTAGTCCCAGCTACTTGGGAGGCTGAGGCAGGAGGATCTCTTGAGCCCAGGAGTTTCAGATTGCAGTGAGCTATGATGAAGCCACTGCACTCTAGCCCAGGAGACAGACTGAGACTCTGTCTCAAAAAAACAAAAAGAAAAAAAGAAAAAACAAAAAAGAACCCAGGGCTGCTGGCATGGGTAGGAAGGACCAAAGCATTATTCCTGACACCGTTACAAGAAACAGTATCAACGGTTTCTGCATTGATACGTAGCAGGAGAGAAGCCTCTTTAAGAAAAGGGGATATGCTGTTTCTGCAGCCAGGGATAGAAACTAGACAAAGTTGTGGGTGGGTTCAGGAAGTACACGGAGACATATAAGTGTGTGAATTTCAGACATGTTCCTATTTTTAATGTTGGCTAGGCAATATCTATTTATATTGTAGTCTGTTCAAAGAGTATACCTTCTCAGGAAATGCTGAGAATTAAAACATAGGTACAACATTTGTATCCCAAATTGCAAACTTGCTAAAGATTTAACTTTTCCAGTAGCTGTCTGCTAATACTTTATTGTTTATAGCCAGGCAAATTATATGATATAATAGTTTTGCTGAGATTGAAATACTTCACTTGTTTGAAAAAACTTCTAAAGTAAGAAATGCTTATAAAATAATTATTTTATATATCCTGGTAACTCAGAACTATGATTTTTGGAAAAAAAATAATTTTCCCCCCAAAATCAGATTTCAGTGTTAAATGTCCCTCTACACAATCTGTATCAGTGGATCCCAAACTCTTTGAACATCAGAGTTCCTAAGGTACGTATCACAAATACAGAGACCTCACCCTCACTCGTGGACATTCTGATCCAATACAACATAGGAATCTGTATTTTCAAAAAGGTGACTGTAGATGAGCCAGTGTTGGACATTACTGTGAGTAAAATGCACTCCATAGATGCAATCATCTTATTGACTTTTCTAGAGTCATTATAAAGACATTCATTTCAAAATAACATTTTTATGAGCCTACATGAGTGCTTACTCACTGTTAGCAATTGAACTATTTCTGAAACAAAACTACCACTGTCTGTGCTGAACAATAAAAATCAATATCTGTTGCAGGAGTTATTTGGAGCAAATGCTTTTTTGTGTCTACTTGTACCAGACACAATCATTTGAGCTCGCACATGTAGGCCAGTTCTGAAGTGTAAATCTAACTTCTAGGGCTACCCAGTTGACATTAATATCAAGCTCCAGGCCCAGCTTCTCTACCCCGATTTCCACTGGTTGATGAGCTTTGAAGGGGAAAACTGGGCCTGCGTAGCCCCGTCTCTTCCTGGCTTCTTAAAAGAAAGTTTCCTGGCTGATGCACGTGTTCATTGTTCCTCTGTGCACCCAGCTGTCTGGCCAGTGGGACCTGTGATGCAAATCTGTTTATGCTGGAATTTGATATTATAAAACCCCTTAACTGCAAAAACCACATTTTTGTGTATCACTTTTGGTCAGAGGTATTTTGGCCTCTACGAGACTTAGGCAAGGGAAAAAAGTGTTGGGTATGGAGCCCTCCTCGAATATACCAACATGTCCCTGTGAAATCGTTATTATTATTTCTATTTTAGAGATGAGTAAATTTAGATTCAACAGCTTATGTCTCCTGCCCAAGACCACTCCAGCCACAAGAGGTAACCCTGACTCTTGCATACAGGTATGCTGACTCTAAATAATAGACTTGGAAAAAAGGTTACATATGGACTTTAGTTTATAATGTACCGACATTGATTCATTATTTGTAACAAATATACTAATGTTAGATGTTAATAATAAGGGAAACTGGGTGTAGGCTATATAGATGTCAATAATAAGGGACACTGGGTATAGGATAAATTCTAGCTATCTCTACAATTTTTGTAATTTTTCTGAAAATCTAAAACTGTTCTAAAAATAAAGTTTATTTTAAAAGTTACATGTGAAATGAATAGCATCATAAAAAGAATATGTTTCTGAATTTTTCTGGGTGATACATAATAATAAATATTATTTATTATTAAGAAAAACAATAAAACTTCAAGTTTGAATGTATCTGCTTTGCACCACTTCTAGGTCTGGCTGAGTGCAGGGGTTAAAAAGGTGCTAGAAGCAGATCTTGGTTGGAATCACAGTTCTGTGGCTTGCTTCCAATTACTTAACCTCTCTGATCCTCACCTTCCTCACCTGTAAAAAGGAGCCAATACCTGACAAATGGGATGGTTGAACAAATAAAATAATATAATAGTGACTATTACAATAATGGTGCCTAGAATAATAAAAGTGCCTAGAACAGTGTTTGGCACAGATTTAGTGCCCTATCCCCATTTTGGTTCCATGCATCTGAAGTACAACCAGGAGTCTGCTTTTTTTTTTTTTTTTTTTTTTTTTTTTTTTTGAGACAGAGTCTCACTTTGTTGCCCGGGCTAGAGTGAGTGCCGTGGCATCAGCCTAGCTCACAGCAACCTCAAACTCCTGGGCTTAAGCGATCCTACTGCCTCAGCCTCCCGAGTAGCTGGGACTACAGGCATGAGCCACCATGCCCGGCTAATTTTTTTTGTATATATATTTTTAGTTGGCCAGATAATTTCTTTCTATTTTTAGTAGAGACGGGGTCTCACTCTTGCTCAGGCTGGTCTCGAACTCCTGACCTCGAGCGATCCACCCGCCTCGGCCTCCCAGAGCTAGGATTACAGGCGTGAGCCACCGCGCCCGGCCGAGTCTGCTTTTTAAATGGTCCCCAAGTAATTTTGATGGTTTGGGTATCATTAGTGAAGCCCAGCCTCACCTACAGGTATTGTAGTTCACCTGCCATCCTGAACTATCAGAAGTAAACCCACTGATTCTGAATTTCAAAGCTCATCCTCTCCTAACGGCTCCCCTACAGATTCCTCTGTGGGATTCTCATCTGGCACTGTTCCTTTTATAGAGCAGCGATGTTGGCCAGTCTTGAGCTAAAGGAAAGATCCCATCAGCTCAGCTTACTTCCTTAATTACCTCTCTCTGTTCTCTTTGAACTCTGATTCCTAAAGAATGCCAAAGAAAGAGAAATTCTTTCCACAGTACTGAAATTACTAGGTTATTAAGTACAAAATGTCCAATTTCCTTAAGTACTAAGTTTGGCAGTTGATATCTCTGACATTTCACTTTGACACCTCTTGTTTTATTTTTATAGTGAAGGTATACCCTCAGTCTTTCAAATGCACATTTTGGCTTGTGATGATTTTTCAAATTTTTGTTTACAGCAATTTTTGTGAAACCATGGATAAGTCAAAAATTCATGTTATTTTCTAACATTGATTCCACCATGGAATCAATGCAGCACAGACAGCTTGAAATATCAATGAAATGTTTTGGAAGGATGTAGCTAATGAATGCACAGTACACCAACGGTTTGAGAAGTTCTATTCTGGTGATTTTAATGTTGAAAATGAGCAATGTGGGCTACCTGAGACCAAGGTGGATAATAACAAGCAGAAAGCTGTAGTGGAAGCGAATCCATCTCAACCTATGCATGAATTAGCAGTAAGGTTTGACGTTACTATTCCAACAATAATGGACCATTTGAAACAAATGGGCAAGGTAAAGAAGCTGGATAGATGGGTTTTGCATGAAGTAAACAAGAGTCTGAAGAGAAATCATCTAGCAGCTTGCCTTTCTTTGCTGTCATGATATAAAGATGAAACTGTCTACACCATATTGTTACATGTGATGAAAAATGGATTAATTTTGACAATCACTAGTGTTTGGCACAATGGTTGGATAAAGATGAAGTGCCAAAACACAGTCCAAAACTGAAAATTCATCAAAAAAAGCTAATGGTGTCTGTTTGGTGGTCCAGTGGTGGTATTAACTGCTATAGCTTCATGAAACTTGGTCAATCAATTACAGCAGATGTCTACTGCAACCAATTGAACAAAATGATAAGGATGCTTGTGATTAAGCAGCCTAGATTGGTCAATAGAGACAGGCCAATCCTCTTGCAAGACAATGCTTGACAACATGTCATACAAACAACGTTGTTCAAACTACAGCAGCTGGACTTGGAAACTCTCTGTCATCCACCGTATTCACCAGAACTTGCACCAACTGACTACCATTTCTTCTAGGCTTTGGACCACTTCTTGCAAGGAAAGATATTCAATTCTCAACAAGCTATGGAAAACACGTTTCATAATTTCATTGCTACTCAGTCTCTGGGCTGCTTTGCTGCTGTCATAAACAAGCTACCATTAAGATGGCTAAACTGAGTTGATAGTTTAGGCGGATACTTTGATTAACTGTACTGCTACTTGTTTGAGATATAATAAACTACACTTTTGATTCAAAATCAGATACTTCATATTTAATGACCTAATACAGTCTTGGAGCATGTACTATTTTCAACATTATGACTTTATAACAAGAAATTCTTAGTAAATGCATTGAGAACTATGCCATCACAGAAGAAAATAATAGACATTCCAAACACAGCAGTGCTCTCCCCTCTTAAATTCTACCAACATCCTGTGGCTTTCCTCAACTCTAATATGGTTAAGTCTATAATTTCATAGATCCTTCATCTGTGATAACTGGATACAGGTTATCTTTTCTCCATGGTTGCTTTCTTACCACACACACATTGAATATATCAGAGTCTTGGAGAATACATGTAGACATGAGAAGTGAAGGCAAGAAGTTAAAAAGGAAAGAAATCTATGCTTCAAGGAGAGAAGATTCTTTTAGCTCCCTCTAAAAATATTTATCCTTCATGTGGAGAGACACTTTAAAAAATCTTCCTACTGGAATAGCATAAGTAAAAATAAATACAAAGGTAAGACACTGCTAGGTTTGAATGTGTCCCCCAAAGTTCATGTGTTGAGAATTGAATCCCCAATGCAACAGTATTGAGAGGTGGAACCTTTAAAAGATGATTAGATCACAGAGGCTCTGACCTCGTGAATGGATTGTCATTATCACAGAAGTAGGTTTATTGCAAGAGTGGGTTTGTTATGAAAGCAAGTCTGGCCCTCTGTTGCTTACTTTTCTCATCTACTCTCTCGCCGTGTGACGCCTTCCACCATGTTATGACCCAGCAAGAAGGCCCTCTCCAGGGGCAGCCTCTCAATCTTGGACTTCCAAGCCTCCAAAACCATGAGCCAAACACTCTTCTATTGTTTCTAAATTAGCCAGTCTGCTAAATTTGACTAGCAATAAATAAGTAAATAAATAAATATTCTTCTATAGCAGCACAAAATGAACTAAGACAAGCACAAAATGGACTAAGACCAACACAAAACAGGAAATGCTAAGAAACCTAGAAAAAAAATACTTGTACAATAGATATAATTGGCTATGTACTGGCAGTATTATTGATGCATCTTCTCCTTAAAAGAAGATTAATTACAATAAAATAGATGGCTAAAAAATGCCATTATAAAGAGCCTCCTACAACATAGATCTGGCCTATTGTGGGCCAAACCCTATTCTTTATGTGCTTGTAGTACATAATGTTGTCTTTGTCTTCTAACACCCGTGCCATTCAAGGTTTTTGTGGATGTCTATGTTTTGGCCTGCACAGCATCCATTTTCCATTTTTCTGGCAATAGCACTCTAACGTTTTTTAGCAGGCCACCCCCCTTCCCACTCTCTATCCTTGTGTTATGAATGAGTCACCTACTCTTAGCTTCAGGGGTGAGCATGTGTCCTAGGCCTAGGTCCTACCCAATCAGGGTATTCCACTATTCTAGTCCATGAGTTGGTTTGGTGATAGGTTCATGAATCATTCAGAGCCAATGAGACTCAATCCTGTAAATTTTGTGAGAACCAATGGGAGAAGGTCTCTTTTTCCTAAACATCAAGTTTGGGCATTCTAAGCCTGACCATGACAGTGGTCAGATGCCAGGTCAACCTGATGCCAAATTCCAACAGAAAAATGGTAGAGCTGACAGATAATGAGAAAGAGTGAGGGATGGATTCTTGACATTTTTTGAGCTCATGGATCCAGTAAGATTGAAGGTCCCTGGCATTTTCAGCTCTTAGAGCCAAATAAAGTCCCTTTTCCCTTAAGCCCATTTAAGTTTTGGTTTCTGTCACTTACAACCAGAAAAATCCTGACTAATAAAGCATTTGACAATAGTCACCTGTCTTTAATATAGAACAATATTTTTAAGAAATAAAGGTAACTCTCTTTATGATGGTATGAACATCTTAACAAAAGAACTCTTCCAATGTCTCAGAATTAGATCAAAAGAACACTTCTAAACTCATTTAAGGTAATAGTAATGATTCCCATTATTGAGTGCTTACCATGCACCAGACATGTGCTTAGTGCTGAACTTAGACATCGCATATTGTGAACGAGAAAACTGAGACCAAGAGCCAGAATTTGAACCCAGTTCTATGTCAGTACAGAGTCCATGGCCTCAATGACCTCTCCTCCTGGATATATTTTATGCTGGTATCTATTATTATAAAAATTCATATTATTAATAAAAACATACATAGTTTAGGTGTCAGTTAATGGTAAACTTTTAAAAATTCAGGTCATTCATTCTAAAACATAAGCATAAATATTTAAAATGATTCCTGGTCCTTGTGAATAGTAATATTCATATCAAATACGCTCAATCTTCAGCACCCCCTCTCCTGTTCCCAGCTTTGGCTGCTGCCTTCTCAGCATTGCCTCGCTCACTGGTGGACACAGCCCCCCTTCATCAGGCACTAAGCCCCATTCATACAGGCCTGTAGGGCAGGCTATTACAGCACGTGGATTTTAGCACCCACAGTTCTTGAATTTCTTCAGCCACCTCTGCCTCTGGAAAGTTCTCACTGATTATCTTGCCTTAGGCCCATATGTACCAGCACTCGGAAATCTTTTTGTCATCTCCTCTCTGAGTCCCAAGACTCCTAAGCCTCCTGGGCCTTGGGGCTATCATGAGAAAATAAAAAATTCTCAATATTTGAATGCGGAGTGCAATTTAGACCTGTCTCAGTCATTCCTGTTCAGAGTAACTCAGGGATTTACCAAAAAATCCATGATGTTTTCTTAAACAAAATAATCCTTCTAGTAAGTTTCTACCCTTAGTAATACAGAAAACAAGAAGAAGCTTGAAAAAAAATGTTTTTTTACTATCCTAATTTCTTTTTTTGTTGTTGAGACAGAGTCTTGCTCTGCTGACTTGGCTAGAGTGTAGTGGCATCGTCATAGCTCACAGTGACCTCAAACTCCTGGGCTCAAGCAATCCTCTTGCCTCTGTCTCCCAGAGTGCTAGGATTATAGGCGTGAGCCACTGCACCCAGCCTTTAATTTCTAATTGTAGTTGTTTAAAAGTAGGTAATGTTTGGAGAGTTTCCCTCCACTTTTCACAGTGCCTATTGCAATCTAGAACATATACTAAGAAGTTAATAAATGGTCATTAATGGAGTATTCACCAACCAATTTCCCTTTTTCCCTGATGCTGTTCCATAGACCAGTATCTTCAGAAATTTCTCTTTGGGGTATGTAACTTGGAGAACAGCTACACTGAGTTCAACATGGTAACCTATCTAAAGTTCCGAGAGATTTTAGCTTAGAATCCCATATAATAGCAGTCCTCAACCTTTTTGGTACCAGGGTCCACTTTCATGGAAGACAATTTTTCCATGGACTGGGGACCGGGGGTTGGGAGATGGTTTGGGGATGATTCAAGTGTATTATATTTATTGTGTACTTTATTTCTATCATTAGTACCTTGTAATATATAATGAAATAATTATACAACTTGCCATAGGTTGGGTACCCCTGCCATAGAACACTGAGAATTTGAGCAAATCCAAACATGGTAAATCCACAGAAACTGGAGGATAAGCTCAACCCCGTCTTCACTGAACAAGTGCGGGACAAGGGGGGATCTTCATTCCCACCGTGTCTGAACACATGAGAGGGAGATGGATGATGACATCTGAGCATCCATATTCTGTAAAGTTTCCTTTGAAAAGATTCTGATCATCCCTGAATTTTCAAATAGAGGTTCAAATAGTGACAAAGAAAGAGATATGTGCAAGTGCCTTTATTTCTTTATGTGGGAAATAGACATGATATAGTATCTTCTCTCTATCAGGGTAGTCTGAGAACAACCCAAAATTTGGCTGCTTATTGCTTTTTAGATATCATCATTAATAATTCATAAATGAGAGAACTTTACCAGACCAAAGAATTTTTTTTTTTTTTTTTTGAGGCAGAGTCTCTGTTTTCCCAGCTAGAATGCAGTGGTAACATCATAGCTCACTGCGACCTCAAACTCCTAGGCTCAAGCGATCCTACTGCCTCAGCCTCCCGAGTAGCTGGGACTACAGGGATGTACCACCACGCCCAGCTAATTTTTCTATTTTTTTGTAGAGACGGGGGTCTTGTGCTTGCTCAGGCTGATCTTGAACTCCTGACCTCAAGCGATCCTCTTGCCTCAGCCCCCCAGAGTGCTAGGATTACATGCTTGAGCGTCCAGCCTGAAATTCAATATTTTTGTTTGTAACTTACCTTTAATTTTTTTCAGTGCTCTTAAAATGCAGGCCTACCATAAATTCACTCTGAATGATTATTCTAAATAACGAACGGCATCCCAGTGCCCCGTGATGCAGAGATGAATGGCTGTATCCCAGCCCCAAGTCCATGCCTTCCCCACCACCTCATTTAGAGGCTTATGGTCAGAATAAATAGCTCTTTTAACAAATTGTATCAGATTGTTGACTTGGGGATGTGTATGCTTACATTTAATGTCTTTTTATCTTTAAATTATTTTATCTGGTGATGGGGAAAAGAAAGAACTAATTTGGCCTGAAGCTTCTCTGTGACAGTGATGGAAATTCAAAATGAACAAAGTGACTTTCTCTGCAGTTGATACAGCAAGGTGCCTTGCCTCAGAATCTGAAGGAATGACAAATGAAAGACTCCTCTCCCTCCCTGTGACCTTTACAAATCAGAAATGACATTCTTTTCCTGGAGTGGGATGCTTCTGTAAATGTGATTTTACACTTTCTGAAAGCTATGGTTTCTTGACCTTATAGTACATTTTGGGGAGGTCAGAATCATCTGGGGAAACTTTTTCAAATATATGTGTACACACACACACACACACACACACACACACACACACACACACACACCCCTCACTCCCTGGGCAGAATGCCAAGACACACTGTCTAGGCGTCCTTCAGAAAAATAAGGACCTTTGAACTCTGACAGAATGCCGGAGGCAATCTCTGCTCTGTATTATAAAGGTTAGGTGCTATGCATGGGGTGAGGGTGGGGTTGGTCCCACCAAATCTGTAGGAAGGTACTGTATAACCAACCAGGTTTCTCTTTGCTTTCCCACTTTCTTCTCCACTCTTCTGGGAGACCATCACAGAAAGAACTTTATTGGCTTTCTGTCCAGTTTATTTGACTAGTAACAAAAATCTCTGCTTCATCATTGATCATGGGAAAGGAGAAGAAAGGAAGAACAGTTTAAAGAGATAGTGATGACAATCCCAGGGCCAAAGATTTCCATCATGGCTTTTTTATTTTTTATTGTTGGCTTTTGAATCCTAAGGAAGTCAAACCTTTTGGGCAAGTAGCTTACTCTCTTTGTGTCCTAGTTTCCTTTCCTTTTAAATTTTATTTTATTTTTATTTTTTATTCTTACTTTTAGAGACAAGGGTCTTGCTGTGTTGCCCAGGCTGGTCTCAAACCCCTGGCCTCATAAGATCTTCCTACCTCAGCCTCCCAAAGTGCTGGGATTACAGGTATGAGCCACCATGCCTAGCCCCCTTTATTTTAAATGGGGGTAATGATACAGGCAGTGGTATTATACTGATAACGTTATAGAAAAAATTGTGCAATAAAAACAAGGCAAAGAATGGCGCAGTGGCTCATGCCTGTAATCCTAGCACTCTGGGAGGCCAAAAAGGGAGGATTACTTGAGTTCAGGAGTTTGAGTTTGCAGTGGGCTAAGATAATGCCACTGCACTCTACCTAGAGTGCAGAGTGAGACTCTGTCTCAACAGGAAGAAACAAGGAAACTGAGCAACCCTGCTCACAAACCCCCCTTTCATACTAAAAAAAATTTAAAATATGAAAAAAAACAAGGTGAAAATCACCAGCTGAAATTTTCTGAGTGCCTACTATGGACCAGGCACAGTTTTAAGCAACTGACACATTTGAACTCATTTAACTCCCACAGCATAAAATGAGTGAATACATGTAAGGTGCCCAAAGCAGGGCAGGGCACATGGCACACACTCTTTGTTAGCTGTGATTCTGAAAAACTGCTAAATAATGATCTGCATGATTAAACCCATTCTCTATCCTGATGGGCAGTTAGGCTGCCTCCCCATTTTCATTATTACAAACTGTGCTTCAGTGAACATCATTGTATATTATCTCCTTTGTGTGTGTGCAAGAATTTCTCGGGGAAGGCGGCAAGAACATGGGAGGATGTCTAGAAATACTTGGCTGTCATGAATTTAGCCTGTTTCCTTCTTTCTGCAAAAAAAAAAAAGGGGGGGAGTTTAAAAATAAATAAAAGATCACCTTTTAAAAAAATATTGATGTAGATAGTATTTGAATTACAATGTGCTACACCAAACAGTGTACCAGGGGATGATTAATAGTGATTAACTTTTTAATTTGCCAATTTGAGTTAGAGGATAAATTTGATTAAAAATTGACTATGTAGACAAAATGAATTTGGGAAGGTGGTGCTTACCAGTTTCTCAGCCTCTGTTTTTTGTGCGTTTTTGTTTGTTTGTTGTTATATTGTTGTTATTGTGTTTATCTGTTTGTGAAGATTGATGTTAATTTCTGGCCTTGTGACCAGATATTGTTTTCCAGTTTAAGATAAAGGGCAATATTTGGGGTTTTGTGACACATCTTACTTAACAAGCTTTGTTATGCTCTCTTCGGCAGCACATATATTACTAAAATTGCAACGATATAGAGAAGATTAGCATGCCCCCTGTGCAAGGATGACATGAAAATTCGTGAAGTGTTCCATATTTTTAACATCTAGGAAAGTCCTGAATATTTCAAAATTAAACAATTCTAAAAAAGTCAAGTATATTTGAGGAAATGACAAGGGAAAGTAGAAAATAATGAATGATAATGAAAACGAAAATTCAACATATCAAAATTTGTGGGAAGGAGATAAAACATGTATAAATATAAATAGGTAGATTAAAATATTGATATTACAGGTTTTATGAAAGGAATAATAGGTTACAAAACTTTATCTAAACTTATCAAGGAAAAAGAACTTTGAAAAAACTCAACATTCATTTTTGGTAAACATCTCAGAACACTGAAAATAAAAGGGACCTCCCTCAACCACATAAAGGATGCAAGGGATATTACAGAAGATCAAGTATTTAGAGAGATAGCTATACTGTAATACTGGAAGACTCAAATTTGTTAAGATACCATGTTTGTACAAATACATACAAAGATTTAATGCAATCTCAATGAAAACTTCAGCAAAAGTTTTTAGACTTGGCAAGGTGATTCTGAAATTTTGTATTAAAATGCAAATGACTTATAATAGCAACATTTTAAAAATAGAGTCTTATAATACTACAAACAGGTAGAACTTAATGTATAAACTTAATGTGTAATTTCAGATAGTTAAGATTTTAAAGTAATATTATATTGAGTTAATTGATAATTTACTTTTGAATACCTAGACAACACAATTTTAATATGCCTGTAATCTCATTTAATACATTGTAATATACTAAATAGATGTATAAATAACTTTAGTTTATATTAATGCATGTGTTTAAAGGAATGTATAAAATGAACATTTTCAGAAGCAAGGGCAGTCTTGTGAGCATGCAACAGTTGGTCATATTTTAGTTTGCATTTCCCTAGCACTAGTGAAGTGGAAAATCTCTTCATACTGTTCTTTTGTATTTCTTCTTTTTAGTGTGTTCGTGCTCTTTGCCCATATGCAAATTAAATTAATGGTTTATTTTTAGATAATAATTACTTTTAGGTCTCTAATCAAATGTCATTTTCTCACTTTCCTATTTTAAATCTTTATTTCTTTTTTGCACTTATTGTAATTTGCAATTATCTTGTTTGCTTATTTATTTCTTACCTTATTTATTACTACTTATTTATTTATTCACTTACTAATTATCAAGGTTCTTGTTAGTTTTGTTTGCCATCCTATTTTTGACAGCCTGGTTTATAAAAGACAAAATATATGTTAAAATAATAAGTAAATTATAACGTTGCAAAATAAAAACCACTGCTTTGAGACTTATAAAATACAGTAGACACTTGAACAACAAAGGAGTTAGGGGCCCTAACCCTCTGCACAGTCAAAAGTCCTAATATAAATTCTGACTCCCCCCAAATTTAACTACTAATAGCCTGCTACTCACTTAAAGCCTTACTGATAACATGAACGGTGATTAACACATATTTTGTGCGTTATATGTATTACATACTGTATTCTTACAACAAAGTAAGCTAGAGAAAAGAAAATGTTATTTAAAAAAATCATAAGGAAGAGCTGAGCATGGTAGTACCAACCTGTAATCTCAGCTGCTTGGGAGGCTGAGGCAGGAGAATTGTTTGAGCCTGGGAGTTCAATGCTGCAGTGAGCTATTGTCCCGCTGCTGCACTCCAGCCTGGCCAACACAGACCCTGTCTCCAAAACAAAAAAGAAAGAGGAGAAAATATACTTACTATTCCTTAAATAGAAGTGGATCATCATAAAAGTCTTCATGCTCGTTGTCTTCATGTTGGAGTAGGAAGAGGGGTGTTGGTCTTGCTGTCTTAGGGGTGGCAAAAGCAGAAAAAAATCCGCATGTAAGTGGACCTGTGCAGCTCAAACCTGTGTTGTTCAAGGGTCAGCTGTATACCAATGTCTTGGAATTAAAGAATGATGGATTATTGTGTTCTTCTATAAATTAAACTGGAATGAAAATCTGTTGAAAGCCCACGTGTCAGTAGTTGAGAGAACCAAGGACATTCTCTGGTTGGGGTCAGGCAAATGTTTAGCTGAGTCCTGGGAGTTTCAAAGCAGCAAGGCAAGAAGGCTTCCTCCTTCAACAAGAGCAGCTCCTCCCTCATCAGTGTTCACAAAGATGTCCTGCATAAGCTTTTGTTTGAAGAAAGGGTTTCATTGCTTAAAAACATGAGGTTGGAGCAGCATACTGGAAATCACTGTTCTAGGGAATTTGTAGCAACAGGTAGCTGAAATGACTTTACATTCTAAGTTACATTTATTTTTCCCTTTAAAAATCAGTGTATTGTAAGTATTATTTTTTTATAGTGTCACAATATAAAATTATTTTGCCTCAATTTTAAAGATTTGAGCAATTAGAATTTTAGAGATAAAAGAAAAAATATGGAAGGCTTCACAAATTTTCGGTCATTTTTGCTCAGGAGCCATGTTTCCAATTTTAGTATATGTGCTACTGAAGTGAGCACCCTTTTGTGTATATTTTAACCTAAGGTAGTCAATATTTTTTATTGATTTATAGAAGCTTTATATAATATGGATATTAATTTTTGTCTGTTAAATATGTTACAAATTCTTTTCTCTCTAGCTTATTTATCTATTAATTTTATTTATGGTCTGTTTCTTAGTATTGAAATTTTAAATTTTTATGTGGTCAAATGCACATCTTTTTCTCTGGTTTTGGGTTCTATATTTTATTTTGAATGGTCTTCTTCACCCAAGATTATGAATATATAATATTCCCTATATTTTCTTCATAGTTCTGTTTTTAACATTTATATTATATTTGAGACAGCGATGTTAGTGTATTTTTCTGTCTGGATGAATATCCAATGATTTTAATACTATGTACTGTTACTGCACTGTTTTAATTAATTTAATAGTCCATCTATTTCTTGCTTATTTGAAATGTTACCTGTATAAAAATTCTCATTCAAACATAAGTCTATCTTGAACTTGCTGTACTGTTGCATTGATACATTTTGTGGATACTATTTTTATGTACTGTTACTGCATTGTTTTAATTATTATAGCTTTATAGCATGTCCTGTTATCTGATAGGGCAAGTTTCCCTTCTCCATTTTTTTTCTCTTTACCAAAAAAAAAAAGAGGCAGCTTTTACCAATGAATTTCTCTTTCATATAAACTTTTAAGTTGTCTTATGACATTTTTAAAAACTAGCAAAATTTTGGTTGGGATTATATTGAGTTTATACCTTAACTTGGGAGGATTGAAATCTTTGCATAGTTTATTATTCCATTCCAGAAAAATGCATCGCTCTTTATTTACCAATGTCTTTTATATCTTTCAAAACAGTTTTCTAAGTACAAGTCTACCCATTGGTTATTAGCTCTATTCCTAAGTATTTTATACTTTTCTGCTATTGTAAATGAAACTTTTTTGCATGTTTACTTTCAAATTGGTAATGTTTTTAATTTTTGTACATTGATAGTTTATCCAGACACCATATTAAACTTTCTTATTCTTCCTCTCCTTCCTTATCTTTCTTTTTTCTTTTTTTGATTAATTCTTCTGAAGTTCTATAGTTTCAACTATATACTCTCAAATAAAGTCATTTTTTTCTCCTTCTTAATATTTCCCTTTTACCCAGTTCATTAATTTGAGTAGAACTTCAAGTACAATTTTTTGATATTTGTCGTATTAGAGAAAAATCTTTGATTTTCTTCTAAGTTAAATAGGAATCTTTTTAATGATTTACATTATGCTTTAGACTTATTGAAGATTTCTGTTAGCACCCTTTATCAACTTTATTTCTAATCCTAGTTTATTAAGATATGCTTAATGTAATGGTTGTTAAGTTTCATCAAGTAATTTTTCAGCATCTCTTGACATTATTATAAAGTTTTCTTTATTAGTATGCTAATGTAGTAAATTACAAGGATAAATTTTTCTGGTGATGAACAAATTCAATCAAACTCTAATCATAATGTTTTGTTATAGTAACATGCTGCTGAATCAAATTTACAAATATTTTAATTAGGATATCTGTATGTCTAGTCATAGCTGAGACAGCCTTAATGTTGGGTTGCTCATCTTTACCTTTCTGACTCTCTCTCTATTTGGTTATTTGTTTGGGTACTACACTTGGTCTGGTTTTGATATCAAAGTTATGTTCATCTCATAGAATGCATTAGAAATATTTCTTTTTTATTCCCTAGGATAGTTTAAATAGCTTAAAAATTGTCAATTTCTTGATGTTCTAAAAGAAGTTCATTAAAGCTATTTGGGTTTGGTGTCTTTTAGAGGTAGATCTCTGTGTTGTTTATCTATTGCAGTGTAAAAAATCATCCCAAAACTCAGTGGCCTAAAATAACAATAAGCATTCATTATCTCACTGATTTCATGGGTCAGGATTTTGGGAGCTGCTCAGTGAGGTGGTTCTGGCTTGAATTTTCTCATGAGATTTCAATAAGATGTTGTCTGGGGCTGCAGCCATTAGATGGCTTTGTTGGGGCTGGCGGATCAAAATATCTCGATAACATGACTAGCAAGTTGGTGCTGGCTATTGGCTCAGGAGCCATGGTTCCAATTTTAGTATATGTGCTACTGAAGTGAGCACCCTTTTGTGTATATTTTAAACTAAGGTAGTCAATATTTTTTATTGATTTATAGAAGCTTTAGATAATATAGATATTAATTTTTGTTTGTTAAATATGTTCCTCTTTCCATGGGCCTCTCCAGAGGACTGTGTCGTGTCCTCACAGCATGGTGGCTGGCTTCCCCCAGAGTAAGCAGTTAGAAAGAGCAAGATAGGGCCCATCACAGTGGCTTACACCTACAATCCTAGCACTCTGGGAGGCCGAGGTGGGAGGATCACTTGAGCTCAGGAGTTCAAGAAAGAGTAAGATAGAAGATGCAATGCTTTCTAATGACCTAGCCTTGGAAGTCACACACTGTCACTTTTGTTTTACTCTGTTGGTGATACTGGGCCAGCCCTGATTGATCCCTGATTCAGTGAGGGAACTACACAAGGGCATGATACTAGAAGGCAAGGATTTTATCTGAGAGTATCTTATAGGCTGGACCCCGTAAGTTTTCAGTGCCTTTTCAACAATTTGATGATTATTGCTCTAGTCAGGTTCCACTTCTTCTTGAATCAATTTAGCATTTTATAATCTTCAGGAAATTCACTCTATCATATAGTTAAATCTTTTGTAAATTATGAGTCAAAAATTATTTTTTTCTCCAAGGTTGTAAAAAAAAAAGGTTCTCCTCTATGGTCTTCTAGAACTGTTGTGGTTTGATTCTAATTAAAATTCCCCCCCCCCAAATTTAAATATTTGATTTAATTGGCCTATATCTTTTTGTCCAGTATTAGGTATACATCCAACTTTTTTTTTTCGGTGACTATCCAGTTGTTTCAATACTGTTAAGTGAATAGTCAATCTTTCTAGCACCGATTTGAGATTATCACCTTTATTACATAAATTTCCATAAGTAACTGGGACTATTTCTAGACTTCGTATTGTATGCCTAGTACAATATTAAATAATAGTAAGCATAGGACTTCAGCAGGAAAACTTTTAGTGTTTCCTAATAGATTACGTTGGCATTTGGTCTGAGATAGATACAATAAGGAATTATTCATCTAGTCTTCTTTTATTCAGAGTTTCTTTGCTTTATTATCTAGGATTGTTGTTAAATTTTGTCATATACCTTTTCAGCATCCATGGAGGTGATCATGTGATAGACAATAAATATTAGATTTTCTAGAGTTGAACCGTCCGTATTTTATGGGGGAAAAACCATCATGGTCATAAACTATCACTGGATTCTGCTTGTTAGTACTTTATTTAGTACTGATATTAATTGAAAGGCTGTTCTATGACTTTATCTTTTGTAGTCTTTGTCAGGTATGTATTTAATATCACCTTCATAAAAATAATTGAGGAGCTTTCCTTCTCTTTCTAGGCTCAAGGATAGTTTAAATGTGAGAAATAAAAATAAAATCCTAAGCTTCCTAACTGACTGAATGAACCCCCTCTCAGCCAAGGGGACCGCAGAGAAATCTTAAAACTGAGTTCCCAGCCATGACAGGACAGAAGGTCAGGAGTCTCATTATATCCCCTCCCTCATTAACTGCCCTTAGGCTTTTTTCTGTAAGGAAGAGTTAAACAGAAACCAGCCCTTTGGAAGGACTTGCTCCTCTGCTGATTTCAGCTGGCTGCCTAATGCTGCTCTTCCCTTTTTGCAGACAGTGGAGTGGTTCTGGCCAGTCTGTAGAGAATGGTGCTGTGAGGTTTTCATGTCCTCTGCTTTACCTTTTGATGTCAGAGAGTCAAAAACTCTACCCTTGGATCATGCTAATGCTGACATTTTTTGAACATGGGACCCAAGAAGCTGCATGAAGCTCAATTGTGCATGCACATGTTTTTTTGCTCTCATAAATATTCATGACTCCTCCTATAACTTGTTAAATATGTATATTCAGACACCCTACTCAGCATAAATTTCTGTTCTTTCACCATTCTCTCCAAGTGCTTGCTCTGGGCTTCTGCCCAAGGCTATGCTTCCCAGTCTTCGAGATTGCTACCTGCAGGTTACAGCCCCTTATGAGAAATAAAGCTCTCCTTTCCACATTTAAGAACCTCATCATTCTTCAGTTGACAAATGACATTGGAATTATCTGCTTTTTAAAGATTTGGTAGCATTCTCTTGTGCATAATCTGGTTCTGATACTTTCCTTGGGAGAAAGAGAGGAGAAACTGTTAACTATTTCAACTATTTCTATATTGGACTTTCTAATGTAATCTAATGAGTGTGGGATGGTGTGACATAATCAGAAATATATATCTGGTCTCTTTCCCCTCCTTCCCACCTCCCCACCCCCATCCTTTCCTGGTATACAGCTCCTAAAACCATAGGAATCACTGAAGTGATGTGTCTTTTTGCATCTCAAGGAGATGACTGGTGGATGGAGGCTCTTGGATAGTCTCAGAATGGGGACTGTTTGCCAGGAGAATCAACCACATGGTTAGAGGGTTGGCCTTTCGGCCCCACCCCCACCCCAACCTCTGGGAGGGGAGAGGGACTGGAGATTGACTTAATCACCAAGGGATTCAGTCACCAAGGGCCAATGATTTAATCAATTGTGCCTATGTAATTGCCAACAGAAAAGAACCCAAACTCTGAAAAATAATTTAAAGAGGTTTATTCTAAGCTGCATGTGCAGCCATGACCCAGAGAGCCACACCCATGAAGCCTTGAGCAAGTGGTCTCGCTGTGGTTGGGTTACAGTTTGGTTTTACACATTTCAGGGAGACAAAAATTACACGTAAAGTCATAAATCATGGAAGATGTACATTGGTTTGGCCCCAAAAGGTGGGATATCTTGAGCAGGGGGGGATTACAGGTTGCAGATGGGTTCAAAGATTCTTTGATTTGTAATTGGTTAAAGAAATGAAGCTTTGTCTAAGGGCTTGGAACGGTTTAAATTAAGATAATGAAGTCTGTTAATCAGAGGCAAGTCTCCGGACATACACTCAGACTCATGTGATCTGTTAAGTAAATTAAGGACCTGCAGGTGTAGTTTAAGCTTTGCCTGGCATAGCCTTGGGCCTGTTAATGAGTTACAAATGATATCTCCAAGAAGGGAAGGGGGCATAACAAGGCATGTCTGACCTCCCTTCTTATGGCCCGCAACTCAGCTTTACGGTGTTTCTGGGGTCCCCTTGCCCAAGAGGGGGTTCATTCAGTTGGCTGGGGGGCTTAAGATTTTATGTTAGTTCACATATCGAAGCCTCCGTAAAAACCCAAAAGCACAAAATTCAGAGAGCTTCCAAGTTGCTGAACATGTGCAGGTGCTGGGAGGGTGGTGCCTGGAGAGGGTACAGAAGCTCCACGTCCTTTCCTCCATACCTGGCCCTATGTACCTTTCCCGTGACTGTCCCTGAGTTGTATCCTTTTATGATAAACTGTAATCCAGTAAGTAAACTGTTTCCCTGAGTTCTTTGAGCTGTTCTAGCAAATTATTAAAACTGAAGGGGGGATTGTAGGAACCTCCAATTAATAGCTGGTCAGTCAGAAGCACGGGTGAGAACCTGGACTTGCGATTGGCGTCTGAAATGGAGGCAGCCTCAGAGGGGCTGAGCCCTTCCTCTGTGGAGTTTGGGCTAACCTCAGGTAGACGCTGTCAGAGTTCATCTGAATTGTAGGACTTCTAGTTGGTGCCCCAAGAGTTGGAGAATTGGTTAATGTGGGAAAAAACCCACACATTTGATGTCAGAAGTGAAGTGGTGTGAGTGGTGAGAGTACAGTGTAGAGGAAACAGGAGTTTTCCTTTCAGATGAAAAGCAATGCAGCGGGGCATCAAAAACAAGTGATGGCTTGACATCATGCTCCAGAAATTGAGGACTGCCCACACTTTCACCAACATCTGCAAAGTCATCCCAATGCCAATCTGGAAAGGCAGAATCAATCGGAAGCAGCTAATATGAATTTTCCAGCATGAGAAGAAAACAATAATATAAAAGCTATCCAATGGAAATTTCCTATGTTTCCAAAGAAAACAATGAACATTGCTACTTTATTTTAATTTAAAACTATTCTTGGAAACAGCTGGCAACCTGCCTTCATGGCCTAAATTTACTGTATTATAAAACTTTTAAACCAGCCACAGAAATTAGCATGAATCATAGACAAGGCAAAGAAGAAATCAGGTTAGACTTGCTGTAGGCGAGAATTTGACTAAAAAAGAAAAATAATGATTGTTGAATCTTTTTTATTTCAGTCTGTTACTGCTGCATAAGTATGATATATCCTTTCATTGTCATCATTTGATGATGCATATTAAGTCATAAATAAGGCAATGCTTTTTTAAACCATTGAAAGTATACTTGCTCTAGAGATTAAAAAGTTAAAGAAGTCATTTGCTTCAGACAAGGTAAAAAAATGCATGTAAAGCCCGGTAAATTAATTTAGTATTCCCTATTGTGTACATTTTATTTAATCTCTTCATTTTATTCTTAGCCTAGGTGATAGATCATGGTAATAGAAGCACATTTTAAAATGCTTAAATGATTAATTTCTTGCTAAAGAACAACTGGCTCAAAATTAAGTATAATCTTATAGTAATTTATTTTCAAAATGGTATAATTTTTGGCAAAATTACATTGTGAGTATATATTCAGCAGAAAATATTGTTTCAGGATCCCATGGGTAGAATTTATGAAATATAATTTATTGTTTCATCTTAAATTTCAAATTAATGTTGCAAATGTAGAGACGTAAGGAATCCTTATACAGCAGCATAAGAACTGTACAATGCTAATTTTAAGTACTATGTAAGGAACTAGGCAAACCTATTTGAAATGGAGGAATTAGGTCAGTGGGCCTAATCCAACAGGCACACCCCCACTTCCCACTTGTGAGGAGATCATGAAGCGCCCCAAGGTTTTTTTTTAATTCTCCACTAAGAGTCGTACAAGAAGGGCCCAATTTTATTTGGAGAGGTCACGTTCATCGTAGGTGGCATCACAAGAGTTAGAGAGACTGCTCTGGGGATGGGGGTGGGGGGGACCAGTACACCACACTACTTGTACTGGGCTGAAGAGCTACCAAAACAGACATTATCCCAGACTGAGTGGGTCAGAGCTGGGAAAACTTAGGGCGGCAGGGAGAGTGGCGAGACCCTGCTGAGAAAGGGAATGTGCTGTATCGATAACGGGGTTCAGAGTGTGGGGCTGTTTTAAAGCTAGGGAGAGACACAGGGAAGATTAGAAAAAGGAAGAGCTTTGGGAGAATGATGCAAATTTGAAGACAAAAGAAGCAACTTGAAAAGCAGCAGGGAAATCCAAAGATGATCACCATGTGGATGTCTTAAACGGTCAGATCCTTTCCCTTTGGGGCTCTGAAGAGCTATTCTAACTATGAGTGGTCCTCTGCTAGTGCTTAACTCCCTTTGGATAACCCAGTGTGAAGGAAACCATGCAAGTTCACACCATCTTGTATAGCAGCCCTGAAGAGCAGTACAGGGCAGTAAAGGTGGACCTAACCCATCTACTGACTAATTAGTGATGTCCAGCCAGGTTCCTTCTGCCCATGAGCAGCAAGACAATCACTGTGACCACAGGTTTTGCAAAAGACAAAAGATTTTATTCACAAGGCTACCAGGGGAGGAGACAGTAGAACAAATCTCAAATCCACCTCCCTGAAAATAGAGCTTGGAGGTACTTATGGGATAGAAAGTGGGGTGGTCTAAAGTGTGGGGAAAGGTGATTGGTGGGTAGGAAAGGTGAGGTAACTGGGGTTTCTGCACAAGTGTAATCGAGCTATAAAGCTCTTCATAGAAGGCTTGTTGAGAAAATGATGGCATTAGCATGATCTGAGGGTAAAGATTTGGGCCCTCTGATGTCAAAAGGTCACTCTCTGGCACCTGTGCAGGCCCAGTTAGAGGGTTGGTGGTCTCAAACGGCTTAAACTGGACAAGAGCTGCCCCCTAGTTTCTGAAAAACAACTTTAAGCAACCATTACTATAATAACCCGAGAGACCTTATCTATAAGGAAGCTACTGGGAGTTGAATTATGTATTGTTTGGCTATGTGACTTTCAGGTATTTAGGTTTTAAGATCAACTAGAAGTAAGTGATTAAAAGCAAGCCATGCAGGTTAAATTTGTCTGGCTTCATCAGGTTAGCCCTCAGTTTCTTTAGCACCTGCAGAGGGAGAGAAGTAGCCAACGGCAGGAAGCATGCCCAGAAGTGCCAGGTGTGCCAAGTAGCAAGGTGAGTACTCTCAACAGAGCTGAGAGCACTGTGGAGAAGAGTATGTCATTTTGTCAAGTTCATTGTTAAGTATGCCATGCCTTATGGCTTATACATCCCAGTTCCTGGCACATAGGAAGGACCTAAAAATTTTAGCCATTCTTACCATTTTAATTATTTTTTAAAGTCTGCTTTTCTGCTACTTGTGAGGCAGGAGTCACAAAATGGCAGCTCAGAAGCTACATCTGGTCCACAGTTGTGTTTTGTTTGAAAATTTGTGTTAATCTGTCCAGTTTCCTACAGACCGTACTACTCCCGGTTGATTTACTTCTCACTGGTTCCACCTTGAACATTACTTGCTGGGCCTTTGTAGGCAATTTAGTTTTGACCTCTGCTAGACTAAACAAACCCTGTGGAAGGGAAAGGAGGGGTTAAACCAAGATAAGATTCCGATATCTTTTCAAAAAGAGAAGAGTGTAAGACTTCAGGAAAGAAGGAGAGATCTGTGAGAGTGTGTAGTTGTAGTTGAATGTTAAAGCAGGTAGGCAGAAGAAAGAACAGGAAAAATAATCTATAATCATAGTAACCAGAATCAAAAGAGATGCACATGTAAATTCATAGCTCCCTGGTCCATAGTAAACTTTTTTTAAAATTAATTCTGAGTTAAAAGAATCACTACGTTGTTAAGTATTATTTCACTTTTTAAAAATAGAGAAATCAGGAGGGTAAGGCAGGAGGATCTCTTGAGCCTAGGAGTTTGAGTCCAGCCTGGGCAACATAGCAAGATCCTGTCTCAAAAAAAAAAAAAAGAAACAGAGAAAGAGAGAGAGAGTTAATAAGCATAATGCATTTGGAAAACAATTGAAAAATCTTGAGTTTTAGAGATAATAACAACAAACTAAATAAAAAATATTAATGTAACTATATGATTAACAAGGACAGGAACTTCATTTAGATTGCTCACACTAGTATATAATAGGTGCTCAATAGGTCTTTGTTCAGTGCATGAATGCACACATGCCTGAATGAAGAAAGTTCATTCATTATCTTCAAGATGAAATTATTCAGGCCCTGCAGATGTCACATCTTAGATATAAATCTATCTTGTGATCATAATGTCTTGCACTAAAATAACACTTGAAACCTATAAAGATGAACATGTCATTGTACTCCAGCCTGAGCAACAGAACAAGACCCTGTGTCTAAAAAAATAATTTTTTTAAATAAATAAAAATGAAAATAGGTAAAGATCCAAACTGACCATCACCAGGGTATTGGAAAAATGTATGGGAGTCAAAAGTTTTCTTATTCTTGGAGAAAAGTTAGAAGAGATCTTAGGTTAAAAAAAAAAAAGATAAGGCCAGGCACGGTGGCTCACGCCTGTAATCTTAGCACTCTGGGAGGCCAAAGCAGGAAGATTGCTTGAGGTCAGGAGTTCGAGACCAGAGAGTAAGAGCGAGAGCCCCTTTTTACTAAAAATAGAAAAATTAGCCAGGTGTGGTAGCGTGCACCTGTAATCCCAACTACTCACAAGGCTGAGGCAGAATTGCTTGAACCCAGGAGTTAGAGGTTGCTGTGAGTTAGGCTGATGCCATGGCACTCTAGCCCAGGTGACAGAGGGAGACTCCGTCTAAAAAAAAAAAAAATTGCCCAGAAAGATTAGTCAGGTGACATGCCACACGCTTGTAGTCCCAAGCTACTCAGGAGGCTGAGGCAGGAGGATCACTTGGGCCCAGGAGTTGCTGTGAGCTAGGCTGACTTCACAGCACTCCACCCAGGGCAAGAGAGTGAGACTGAGTAGTGAGAAAATATTCGCATGCTATACATATGATAAAGGGCTGATAACTAGAATCTATTTAGAACTCAGGAAAATCACCAAGAAAAAAATCAAACAACCCCATTAAAAAGTGGGCAAAGAACATGAACAGAAACTTTTCAAAAGAAGATAGACTAACAGCCAACAAACATATGAAAAAATGCTCAACATCTCTAATCATCAGGGAAATGCAAATCAAAACCATAGTGAGATATCACTTAACTGAAGTGGAAAATGGCTTTTATCAACAAGTCCCAAAGCAACAAATGTTAGCATGGATGTGGACAGATAGGAACATTCATCCACTGCCGATGGGACTGCAAACTAGTACAACCTCTATGGCAAGTAATGTGGAGATACCTCAAAAAACTAAAAGTAGAACTACCATTCAGTCCAGCAATCCCACTACTGGATATCTACCCAAAGGAAAAAAACACATTCTATAAAAAAAGACATCTGCACTCCAATGCCCATAGCAGCATAATTCACAATTGCAAAGATGTGGAAACAACCCAAGTGCTCATCAATGCATAAGTGGATTAATAAAATGTGGTATGTATATATACCATGGAGTACTACTCAGCTATAAAAAAAAATGATGAACTACCTATTGTATTATCCTGGATGGAGCTGGAGCCCATTCTTCTAAGTAAAATAGCACAAGAATGGAAAAACAAACACCATATGTACTCACCATCAAATTGGTACTAATTGTTCAACACTAATGTGCACATACAGGAAGTAACATTCATAGGGTGTTGGGCAGGTGGTGGGGGGGAAAGGAATAGGTAAATCCACAACTAATGGATTCAATGCATGCTGTCTGAGGGATAGGCATGGTTTTGGGGTGGTGCAAAAGCAATTTTTGGAACCACAGCGTAATATTCTGAAATAAAAAAATATATATTATCTCACAAATAGAAAAAAAGATTACAAAGAAAAGGACAATTAAATAGTTATATCATCAAATGAAGACTTTTGAATAGTCTATTATGATAATAATCATTACACTGTTTTAAAATTATTTATAGCTGTAAATATTTCTTCCTAAATTTTATCACTTATAAGGAGACAGTCACAGACGGCAAGTAAATGAACACGAATTCACAAATTAAAAATAAAAGTTATTGTAGACTTCAGATCTAAATATTTTGTAAAGAAATATATCCTGACTTTCCAATATCAGCATGTGTTCCAGTTATTGTAGTTTTGTTAAAGAGAGGAAAAGGGAATTATCCTCAGAGATGACTAATTGTTCAGGGAAATGAATCCTTCTAGAGGAATGTTAAGAAGGAAATTGCTTAGCATCAGATTTTTAAATTGCTAAAGGCCACCATCTGGCCAGGCATTGTTTCATCCCTACATGTGGTCACCTTAAATCCACAAGATGGAAAATCTTAAAGCCTTTTATAATAAGTCTAATGTGCGGTGTGCAGCATTAATATACAGAAATTAGTAGAATTGAGATCATTTTATTATATCTTCAAACAGTTTTTGAGCGTCTGCTACACTGTGCTTCTCATTGAGGATGCAAAGAAATAGGACACACAGTCCAGGCCCAAGACAAGTGCTCAGATCCAGGGAGAGACCAGGCAGGAAGGTAAAAAGATGCTTAACAATGAATGTGGCTGAGCAGCTTGGTGGTGAGCACCTGTAGTCCCTGCTACTCGGGAGGCTGAGGCAGGAGAATTGCTTGAGCCCAGGAGATCAACATCAGCCTGACCAAGACTGAGATTCTGTCTCTTCTAAAAATAGAAAAAATTAGCCGGGCGTGGTGGCGCATGCCTGTAGTCCCAGCTACTCAGGAAGCTGAGGCAGGAGGATCACTTGAGCCCATGAGTTTGAGGTTGCTGTGAGCTAGGCTGATGTCATGGCACTCTAGCATGGGCGACAAAGCAAGACTCTGTCTCAAAAAAAAAAAAAAAAAAAAAATTTGTGATAGGAAAGGAGAGTAGAAGGCAGAAAAATAATGTCATTCATTCAAACAATTTTATACTTTGAAATCAGTGAAAACAAAATTACCCCATGGTGGCTTTATTGTATAGACCTTGCAGCCTCTGAAGGAAATGCTGAAGGGGCTGGGACTTCCAGGAACTTAACAAAATTGGAGGTAAGTGGAAAGATTTAGGGATGAGAAAGAAGAAAAGGCTGTTTATGGAATAAGAGTTGCATCTGGATAGGTTAGGTCTCTTTGGGAGGGGATGAGTATTTATTTATTTGTTTGTTTATTTTTATCTGAGGGGCCAAGAGGACAAGGAAAAGAGATAGCCTAACATCTGTCCTCATTTGGCTTTGAGCCTTAGGGATAAAAGAAGAGAAAACAAAAAACTTATAGAAGAGATTCCATGATATTTGGTGGGATTCTGGGCAAGATCTGAGGGCCTGGAACTGATGGAACTAACCATTCTTGAGACTGGGATTTGGCCTTAACAAAACCACTTTGGAACCAGGCTGGAGTGTGGGGGTGTCATCATAGCTCACTGCAACCCTAAACTCCTGAGTTCAAGCAACCTTCCTGCCTCAGCCTCCCGAGTAGCTGGGACTATTGGTGCACACCACGCCCAGCTAATTTTTCTATTTTTTGTGGAGATGGGGTCTCACTCTTGCTCAGGTTGGTCTTGAACTCCTGACCTGAAGCGATCCTCCTGCCTCGGCCTCCCAAAGTGCTAGGATTACAGGCATGAGCCACCACACCTGGCCAGTTGTATGCTTTTTATCACATGGTTCTGTCAGATTTAATTTTAAGATCTTCCTTTTTGTTGGATATTCAGGCTGTTTTGTTTTATGCAATCATAAATTATGATATAATGAACATCCTTCTTGATATGTGTTTGAACACAATTATTATTATTTTCTCAGAATAAAGAATTAGAAGTGGAATTTGGGGGTCAAAGAATACACAGTTTTCTGGTTTTTAACAGCACTACAAATTATCCTCCAGAGGGCTGTGCCGATTTATACACCCACCAAGAGGGCATGGGTGTTTGCCCACAGCTATTTTAACAATAGCCATTGTTATGATAAATACTTTTTATAGGTGAATATTGGTGCCTTTATTTTTAGCCTACATTTGATTATTAGTAGTAAGGTTAGATATACTTTCCTTTATTTGTTGGCCATTTGTACTTATTTTTAAAAATCATTTTTAAAAATTTTAGTGACTTTTAATGTGTGGAGGATAAAAAGAGATAGGTAATGAACCTTAAATTAGAAAAGAATATTCAACATAATTTTTGGTGTGCTTTTATATGTAGAAAAAAAAGGAAGGAAAGAAGAAGGGAGGGAGAAAGGAAGAATTGTCCTTCCATTTCAAAAATTACATTTCTCTAAAAGCTTCCTCCTGAAACTTTAAAAATGTTAAAAGCTTCCTCCTGAAACTTTAAAAACTTTAAAAGCTTCCTCCTGAAACTTTAAAAATTTCCTCCTTGTGTGAGTGTATGTGTTTGTGTCTGTCTCTGCATGTGTGTGTGTGTGTGTGTGTGTGTGTGTGTGTGTGTGTGTGTGTGTGTACACATATATGTATATACTGCTGTCCCAGGGTTGGGGTCAGGGATGCCCAAAGCTGGCCTGCAGACCAGTCACTCTAGCGCAGGACCCTAGAATATACTGCTTGGTGACAAGATGGCTGATACTTAGTCCTTCTACCTTTTCTGCTTGCAAATGTAATAGATTGGGCTACAGATACAGCTTTTGTTGAGTTACATACAAAATTATAATTTGAACAATCTCTGCCCACATAATTTATGGACTCGAGGCTAGGCAGGAGGATTCCATGAGAAGACAGAGTTTTGCTGCTTTTCCCACATATCACTAAGGGAAGGAAAAAGAGGAACCATTAACAGAACACCTATCATTTATTCATCACAGTTGCACTTAGAGGTTGGTGTTTCTCATCCAAACTTTTTGGAGTTGAAGATCATGAGGCTCAGAGAAAGTGTTTATATAACTCGCCCGAGGTTCCGGGGGCATGAGCGGAGCAGCCCTAAAACCCAGCACTCTTCTTCAAACCAGCAGCTCTTAAAGGCCAGCCATTCATGGGCTGGTTTCAGACACTTTGTCATATCTGAATACCATATCCTTGATAATAAGCATTTTACGTTAGGTCAATAGCTTTTTAAACTTAAAATATTTATTTAAAAAGGAAAGTTCATTAGTACCATAAGTGGAAATCTAGGATCAATGATCATAAATAGAAGGTAAGTATAAAAAGCTCCATGGGCAAGATGCTTGTCCTCCAGCTCATCCTGAGCCTGTTTCCACACCATTGTGATTTTTAAATAGCTTTTCTTTCTGTCTCTGGTGTCAACTCCCATTTACCACACTGCACCAGTCCTTCTAAGAACTGAAGTCTGCTTAGCAAACGTCTGAAGGCCATATGTCTCCAAGCTTGGCCACAAGCTCTCCTATCCCACCTCCAGGCCTGTACTGTCATCCCCAGAGATAAACATGCATGCTTTGGGAAACTCCGCAACAGGCTGCTTCCTGTCCCTCCCTTCCAAGAAAAAATACTCAAACCCAAATACTGTTGAGAACTCAAAATACAAAGAGTTCAGTTCTGAGACATATGAATTGCCCTAGTCACTCAGTAATGACTTTGGAAAAACATGCAGGGCCTGATGTATCCTTTTTTGAAGATAACATTTCTCTTCCAAAGCTCTCCGCAGTGTCACTTATTTATTTTTAGAGTCTTGTGGCTAGCACACTGGCCTGGGGCATGATTGATCTATTCATTTCTGCTCTCTTTAGTGTAGAAGGCCATTGCTACAGTTGAATCAACTGTGCCATGCACCAAACTAGTTGCCACCAGCACAAATGGTTTAGTGGTGCCTTGGGATTTTATTTTGTGGGCAGAGTCATCATTTCTCTCTGGTTCCATTCAGAATTGGAGAGGAAAAGTTTTTTGTAGCTGCAATGAATTTTCTTTGGATCGTAAATTGTTAAGTGTTGATTTTCTGACAGAAAACCTCTTTGGGTGGTAACGTTTTGGGTGCTAGATCTAGCCTTTTCCATTTGGATATGCAGGTCTCTAACTCCTGTTCTAAGTGCAGGTGCCCTTATTTAAGAGTTGCTAGATTGTATCCCATTGGAACCTATAATTCATGGCAGCCAAGCGTCCAAGTTTCTTGTTCTTGGCATTGTATCACTTCTTTTTTCTTTCGTATGTGGAATCTTGTTAGAGTTCTTAAAAATGATTTTTTTTTTTTTTTGCAAGTAAAAACAGAACCAGGAAGGGGGGAGAAAAAGACTCTAATTCTAGGAGGAGCAGGCCTTAAAGTATTGGGCTAGCAATAAGGAGGGAATTCTTCAGGAGACTGGAAAACAGAGAAGCATTAAACACTAGTTGTAAGCAGTAAATTTTATTATTGTTATTGCTCAGTGTGCCAATGTATTAGTTGCTATAAACAAACAATCTATCATCCATGTCTAAGGCTCCCTGAATGTTTTTTGCCCCAGTTATTTGTGCTTTTCAGAATTAAAAAATTTTGAGGGCATTTTTTAAAAACCACATTGGGAGGCAGGGACACAGGAGTTGCTAATGAGGAGAACAAAGACATGAGCCAAAACCAAATGTGAACAAGTGCAGGATAAGCGCAATGGAAATGGTTGGGTAGACTTACCTCTCAGAAGATAGGAGAGAAACTATTGAGAAGTTGTTCTTGTGGACAATGTTCAAATGGCAAAGGAGATATTTTAATGTGGAAGCTCCACAGGTACGATGTGAGGAGCTATTTATCGACCTTATGAGAAAAGCAGTGACTAATTCACACTGCGCTTTGAAAATAATGGCTGGAAAACTTTTTGTTTTGAGAACTTGGAGTCCTATTAATGGAAGAGTTTTAGCTATTCCGAAAATACAAAAGAATATAGTTCTTTTGCTTTTAACAATTTTGCCTTTAATATCCTTGTAAACATACTTCTCTCACTTTATTTTAGATTATAAAAGCACTCACTGGTTAACATTCCCAGGTATCTAACTATTCTCCAGTTTAATGAATCAGTGATTATTTACTGGGCTTTCGGAATGCTTTTTAGATCAGACTGATTTTACCTGTTTCTGATGCTCAACCTTTACCACATTTCCATGATTTTGACTCAGTGACAGATTACAAAGCCAAGAACATGTCCTACCGATGAGATTTCCACTCGTCCCTGGCTCTCTGGGTGCCCGTGGCCATTTGTACCTGAAGTATCATGTCCAATCTGTTAATCACCGGAAACCTTAATGATATCACCTCTTTCCTACCCTAAGATAGGTGGATCCTAAAAAGGTGTTAGGTCTGTTTACACTTCGGGGTCCAGCCTTGTTGCTCAGCTCTCTGCTTTTCACCCCCTTTCTTCTCTGCTCCCTTAGGAGCAGCAGCAGTAAAACCAATAGGCACCTTTTATTTTCCTGCATTGAGGAATTTAGTTCACTCAAGCCTCCAAGTCTTGGACCCCAGATTTAGCTCCAGGCCCCCAGTGCTGCTTATAAAAGCCTGTCTGATTCAGTTTTTCAACAAAGGATGTCTTTCTCCAGCCTGTCCAAAGTGCAGGTGTTCAATTCTTTCACTTTCAATAGAAAATATAGTTAATTCAGATAAAATCATAAACTTAAGTACAAGTACCACTTGCAAGCGCTCACAAACCTTTCTTGTTCAATTCTGAAGAGCTAAATGAAAATACCTTGTACATGTAGGGAGCGCTCAACCTACAAATAGGATCCATTCCCGAAGTGCACATTAGTTGTTTGGAATACTAAACACGTTTTTGTTTAAACAAAGGTTTATTGGGAGCCACCAAACACTTTTTCCATCAAAACAATAGAATGAGTATTGTTTGGATTCCAAGGCCAACTCATTAAAGCCTTTGTCCTTACCATGGAACTAAACTGTAGCACAAATTGTGAAAGTCATGTTTTTGAGTCTTGGAAACAGTAGTCTGTGTCATAAGAAAGGAGAGAGAAGAAGGAGGAAGAATAGAACTTTCTCTCCCTGTTGTGGCAACTGACTAGCCTAGTACCAATGGTTAGTGAATATTTATTTTGAGCAGGGAGCTAGTATAAATGTTTCATAAAGCAACTATTTAAATATATTAAATATATATTTTGGTTTGTGTTGTCACTCATCTTCCTTCTGTATCCTTTCTTAACTCTTTCAGCACCTCTTTTCAAATTGCCAGGGCACGTATGTAGACCTGTGCTCTCTCTCTGGCTCCTGCCCTGACCAGTTCTACCCACCAAAATGCTCCATGCTCCAAAATTCTGCACTCTCCAACCTCTACCCATCAAAACCCCCATTACTTCTGTGTAGCTAATCTCAGGTGCTAGGAAGAAACTTCTCAGAGATGCTTTTATTTTCAAAGAGGATATTGCATAAATCAAATGTGGTTCTGGTGGCATTCAGTCAGGGGGACTAGGGTAGAATGGGGGTTCCTGCTTCCTAGGTGGACAGGTTGGCCCTTCTAAAGCATCAGTCCTTGGAGGCCACATGTCAGAGCTGTTTCTATTTTTACAGCATCTTCCCTTCTCCACTTCTGAACATGAGAGAAGCACAAGGGGAAAGTACCAGCAAAGATAAATTAGCACATTCAACTTCTTTTAAATTCTAAAGAACAAACCAAGGCAGGGACAACACTGTGAAAGAAATGGGAATCGTTTTTGTGACCAGGTTACCTATTACTGTTGTTAATGTGCTAACACCTGTATATGCTGATTACTGTCTGACCCATATGAAAATGAATTTACATTTACCCCTTTTCAGAGGAGCTCTAAGCAGAAAAGAAAGTATTAAAATTAATTTCTACAAATTCTTAGCCCCTGATGGTATTTTCTTAAATCTCAGTTTGTTGTTGTTTTTTAGAGATGGGAGCCTTGCTCTGTGACCCATGCTGGAGTGCAGTGGCACGATCATAGCTCACTGCAGCCTTGAGCTCCTGGGCTCAAGCGATTCTCCTGCCTCAGCCTCCCAAGTAGCTGGGACTACAGGCACGAGCCACTGCAACCTGCTCGCTCTCAGTTTTTAACAATGGACTAAAGCTTTCAAAGACAGGGGATGCTTGTTTTCCTTAGTCATCTTTTGGGTATAACTTTCTGATGTCAGAATTAATTATTTCACAAAGGCATGATCTTTGCTTATCAATATTAACTTCTAAACAGAAGGCTAAGACTCTATTAGTCTTTGTCTTCTCCAAATTCATAATGCAGATGCCAAAAGCAATGACATCATTTCAACTCAATTTCCATTTTTATTAAAGCAAAACTGCTTTATATATATACTTTCCAGAGGAATTTTAAAAATTGGAGTTCCATTGAAAGAAAAAAGTTAGTGCAGGAATAATTATTAGGTATTCCTTGATAAGTAAAAGAGATGCTTATGCCTCTTATTTATTTTTATTTTTTCAAGTGTACTTATGAAATTATATACAATGAAATATCAGTGCATAATAGAACCTCTGACTCAATCACGAAGTTTGCTTTCAGAGGTTCTTCTTATTAACTAATTCATTAAGTTAGGCCTATTGCCTGCCCAGATTATGCCACCATTTATATATCTTTTGTGGCTCTTGTCACATTATAATTAATTATTTGTGTTGTTATTTATGTAATCTCTCTCTCCCCTATTAGACTGTGAGCTGCCCAAGGAACGTTCTTTCATGGTCACCACCACAGTCTATATCCCCTCCCCTTATAAAGACAATAATTATATGTTGAGTAAACAAATGGTATCACTAGGCACCTGAGATAAGTTCATTTCGATAGCTGAGCGATGAATTTGGCACAGTTTCCTGGCAGTTAAGGCCCAAAGGAAAACATATTGAGATATATGACTTTTGTTCTAACTAAAAACAGCATGCACATGGAGGCAGTTTTTCTTGAACTAAACTCAAAGACACCAAGTAACAGAAATGACCGTATCTGTGGTTTTGCAGAACAACCAAATTCTATTCAAATAAATTATGTTATGGACTTTCCTTAAAAGTTTTTATTATCTTTAACTAATGAGAATGATTTTGCAGGTAACAGATTATATGGCCCAGGTACACTGATAGCAGTTAACTAAGACAGTGTATGCTTTGGTGTTTAATTGCTTAAGCTTTCAGTCGGAAAGATCTGGGTTTGCATCCTACCTATACCATTTACAAGCTGTGTTACCTGGGCAATTTACTCACTCCCTCTGAGCCTCAATTTCCATATTTGTCAAATGTGACACTAATCCCTAATCATAAATTTGTGTGAATTAAATGAGATAATTTGTGTAATTCTCCTGACAATGAGTAATGCTCAATAAATGATAGCAAATGTTATCAGCTAACAATATTGAAGTAAAACTAGGGGACTCTAAAAGAGTCAATAGTGACCACAATGATAAAACAGTTTCTCTCAGTTTTAGGGGCTTAAGTAAGCATTATGCAAGTGATATCTCTCAATCAGTTCTTGACTGAATCTTTCTAGCAAGTGTGGGAAATGAAGAAATCTTATGTTGATGGTTAAAGGGAAAGTATGTTTTATTTATTTATTTTTTTTTTGAGACAGAGTCTCACTCTGTTGCCCTGGGTAGAGCACAGTGGTGTCAACATAACTCACTGCAGCCTCCAACTCCTGGGCTCCAGCAATCCTCCTGCCTCAGCCTCCTGAGTAGCTGGGACTAAAGGTGCACGACATAATGCCCGGGTAATTTTTCTACTTTTAGTAAAGACAGAGTCTCACTCTTGCTCAAACTGGTCTCGAACTCCTGAGCTCAAGCAGTCCTCCTGCCTCGGCCTCCCAGAGTGCTAGGATTACAGGCGTGAGCCACCGCACCCCACCTGAGAGTATGTTTTAGATACCAGGTAGTAGGGAGCACATTTGTTCTGCCAGGAAACAAAAAGATCCTGACTTATATTTTCGCCCAGGCAGAATTTCCACTCAATTGATCAGAAGAGCAGATAGCAAGAGTGCTTGTGAATATATGCATACTCTTTTATAAAAAACAAATAAGTACTTGATTGAGGTTCCCAAGTTTTCTGCCACATGACAAGAGAGGGCAGCAGATAATGATGTCATCCTGATGGACTGTCAACTAAGTCAGGTAAAAAATGCAGCTCCCAAGGTGGTGAATGCATCTTTTAGGTCTGCTTAAGGGCTCCGTTAAAATGTTGCAAACTACCTACAAAGTACAAACTCTTCCAGTTTGGGCGTAATGGCCACCAAGACATTTGTCAGCAACTAATCAATATGTATGATTATTTCTTAGAACAACTTTTGCTACAAGAAAACAGAATAATGTCAACAACATAGAAGAGTGCTTATCTATCCTGTAGCAGGAAAGCGTTTATTCTAATCACCTATTAATCATTAAAATGAAATCAATCTATGACACAGTTTTTATTCCTAGCTGCATTCTCAGTATGTTGGAATAAAGGATTAGAGTCATCATAAAGGAATACATGTTTCTGAAACTTGTAAACAGATTATGGAAGAAACTTGATATAATTCAAAATACTGATCAATCTATAATTAAATTGATTTAATTTGAGGGGTAGAATTAAGATCACACCTGGATTCCATCTAGGCCAGGGGTGGGGAACCTTTTCATGTTGGAAAGCTGCATTAATTTAGCTGTAATCAAATAAGGCTTAGTTCAAGAAACTTCAGTTAGGGGTGGGAGAGGAGGCTCACGCCTGTAATCCTAGCACTCTGGGAGGCCAAGGTGGGAGGATCCCTTGAGGTCGGGAGTTCAAGAGAGACCAGCCTGAATAAGAGTGAGACCCCCCCATCCCAACTAAAAATAAAAAAAATCCGCCTGGCATTATGGCTCATGCCTATAGTCCCAGCTACTCAGGAGGCTGTGGCAGGAGGATTGCTTGAGCACAGGAATTGGAGGTTACAGTGAGCTATGATGATGCCACTGTACTTTAGCCAGGACGACAGAGTAAGACTAAAAAAAAAATATATATATATATATATACATATATATATATAGTATCATCTGTTTTCAAAATATGAAACGAAGAGATTGGATGACTGGGCCGACTCTCATCTCCACCCCTAAAAGATAGACAAGGCTGGCTCCAGCACATCTACTAATGTATCACGGAAAAATCCGTAGAGCTCAGGAGATTTATCCAGAGCTTGAAAAGAGTGTCTATCTTCACTTAATCTTCTTTTTCTGGAGAATGCAAGAGAGGGACAGAGGATTGGGAACATTGGATGGAAAGAATATTATCAAATTAGGGGCCACATGAGTGCTGAAGTCAAACGCAGACCTTACTTATTCCTCATTAATTTTGCAGTTCTGACTCTCAGAAGACTCTAGGAGATCTTTTCCCACTGGGCCCTCGGAGATAAGAAATTCATAAACAGTGGGAACCTGATGTGTCTCTGGAGCAATATTTTTCATGAGCTGTGGCAGAAAAACAGAGAGTACCATAGCTGGGCACCCCTTTACCATTTAAGACAAAGGACTCTGCATTTTATGCCTAGAAAACAAGTTAAAACAAACTATGCCTGCTAGTGCACAGTTTTAGCCACAATGGCCTCACAGACACATGCACATATAAACCCCACATACACAGGCAATAGCAATAGCTCAAGCTTCAGAGGAGAGAGCTCTGAACCATTTAACTAGGGATGGGAAACCATATCAAGTTCCAATCACAGGAAAACCACCACCAAAAACCGCTAAAACACACCTAGCAAAATAAATATCTGGGCCTCCTTCCTTTCTTCTTAGATTTATTTTAGCAGTGACCTTTTAGAGTCATTTATATTGTCCAACTCTAAAATTATTAGACTAATTCTAATGGCGGGGTAGGTTCGGATTCATCAGAAATGGAATAGCCTCCCACAGTAAGCCAGTAGAGGAGAGGGAGAATTTCAGAAAGTTGGAATCCTTTGGCAAATTTAAGGTTCCCTCCCCTCCCCTCCCCTCCCCTCCCCTTCCCTTTCCTTTTGTTTTTTGACAGAGTCCCACTCTGTTGCCTGGGCTAGAATACTGTGGCGTCAGCTTAGCTCACAGCAATCTCAAACTCCTGGGCTCAAGCGATCCTCCTGTCTCAGCCTCCTGAGTAGCTGAGACTATAGGCATGCACCACAACGACCAGCTAATTTTTGTATTTTTAGTAGAGATGGGGTCTCCTTCTTGCTCACTCTGATCTTAAACTCCTGACCTCAAGCGATCCTCCCACCTTGGCCTTCCAGAGTGCTAGGATTACAGGTGTGAGCCACTGCGCCCAGCCAACATTTCATTTTCACGCAGGGCTATTCCTCATCATACCATTTCTTCTGCAGATCCAGGTGTTGTGGGCAGAGGGACAGGAAGACAGGATCCAGAGCCTCTGCCAATAGCAAAGGAACCATTTATTATTACACAGCCCTGTTTAATTTATTGTCAGGCAAGATTTAGGAATAAAAATAAATTATATTTCTTTCCTACTGCTTTTCCAGTTTTCTCTAAAACTCCTATTATTTTTAAAAATTAAGACTGTTTCTACTTCTTTTTCTCTAAATTGACCTGTATTTTGTTCATAAAAGAAAACAATAAGTTTCTGAACTCTTGATCAGTGCCAGGCTCTGAGTAAGCCACTTATTTATGCATGATTTCATTTCGTCTTCACACCCTTTGAGCAGGATCACTAGTAAGTGGCAGAGCCAGGATTATAAACTCACATTTCTCCATCTCTTAGCCAGGATACCATTCTGTCCTCTGCGTGCTGTGTAACCCATTAGGAAAGACTGAATCCACTACCCCACCTCAAATAACTAGCCGGCAGCCCTGAGGCCCTGTACTATAAGGACTAGAAAGTTTGCATTTAGAGGTTTTCCCTTTAAACTCCTTGTTTGCATGAGTCCCCTCCTACCACTTCCAGTTCAAACTGGATTCTCACCACCTTCACACAGACAAACACAGGGACACACGGTGGCTTTGATCTTGATCTCCACCCAAAATTCCTTGATAGGAAGCAGCTGCCTGTACACAAATGCCTGCAGAGGGATGGGAGGTTGGGGTAGGGGGTCAGATCTCACATTTTCTATTGTCTTGACTTTATTTCCCCCTACCTCCCATTGAAGCCTATATAGTTATTTCAGGCTTTACTTAAAGTTAGTGTTACTAAAAGGAATTATAGGATTTGATGGACATTTTAAACTGCATGCTAAATATAACTTTTCTCATAGTCTAGGTCAGAGGTTGGCAAACTTTTTCTGTAAAGGGCCATATAGTAAATAGTTTAGGCTTTGCAGCCATACTGTCTTTTTGTGACAATTCAGCTCTGCCATTCATTGCAGGGAAAAAAGCCACAGACAATATGCAAACAAATGGGTGTGACTGAGTTTCAATAAAATTTCATTTACAAAAATAGGCCTTGGGCTGGGTTTGGCCTGTGGTTTATATTGTGCTGACCCCTGGTCTAGACTCACACTGTCCAATAGAAATGTAACAAAAGCCACAAATGTAATTTTAAATATTTTAGTAGCCACATTAAAAACAGTAAAATGAAACAGGTGAAATTAATTTTAATAAGATATTTTATTTAACCCAATATATCAAAATATTATCATTTTAACATGTAATTAATATTAAAATCATTAATGAAATATCTTTTTTTTTTTTTTTTTTTGAGACAGAGTCTTACTCTCTTGCCTGGGCTAGAGTGCCGTGGCGTCAGCCTAGCTCACAGCAACCTCAAACTCCTGGGCTCAAGCAATCCTCCTGCCTCAGCCTCCCAGGTAGCTGGGACTACAGGCATGTACCACCATGCCCGGCTAATTTTTTCTATTTTTAGTTGTTTGGCTAATTGCTTTCTCTTTTTAGTAGAGACAGGGTCTCGCTCTTGCTCAGGCTGGTCTCGAACTCCTGACCTCAGTGATCCTCCCGCCTCAGCCTCCCAGGGTGCTAGGATTACAGGCGTGAGCCACCGCACCGGGCCAGTGAAATATCTTAAATTCTTTCTTTGTACTCTTTGAAATCTGATGTATATTTTACACTTACAGCTCAGCTTAATTTAGACTGGCCACATTTCAAGTGATCAATGGTATGTGTGGGTAGTGACTACTGTATTGGACAGGGCAGCTCTAGACCCTTTGCTGGTATATCTAATTGCTCTTGTTTCCCTCTTCCTATATCTACCCATCTGCCTAGTCACCCTGTACCCACAGGGCCTATCCCAGGATCTTGTTCATTCCCCTGCAATTGAGTTTTCAGGGACTGCCTAGGGCTGCCAGTGGTGACCTTCATCACTGCAAGTCCCATAGAACAGTGTGGATGTCTGCAGGGTGAGGTTGTGGGTGTCCCAGAAGGCATGTCCAGCATACTGAGTTCAGAAGGGCAGGCAGAATATGTGGGTGCACTGCCAAGTCCAATACCTTTTGAGGTTTCCCCACCAGAATAAGTTCTGGATCCTCCTCTATTCCCCCACCTCCATTATCCAGAGTGTAACTGTCAGATCTGGGGTCTGTTTCTCTTTTTCCTTCTTTCTCTTTTTTTCTCACTGTGTCTCAGGCTCTCTTTGTTTCTCTATTCCTTTCTTTTAGACATACACACAGACCCACAAATACTCTTGTCTGTCCCCTGCGCACACACAAAGAGAAAATACTAGTTCTTGAAGACTGTAATATCTAAGAAGTTTGTAAGTAGGAAGAGAAACATTTTTTTCCTAGTTGCCCTATAATTTATAAGGTTATATATAGCAGGAAAAGCAGTGAGAACATGGAGAAAGCTTATCAAATATGTTAAAATCCAAGCCTAGAAGCAGCACACATTATTTCTGCTCATGTAATATTGGCAGGAACTTAGTAACACAACCACAACTCAAAGTGTGGAAGGTTGGAGAACATAGTCTAGGAAGGCAGCCATGTACCCAGGAAGGAGAAGAGAAAGAATTGTCGTGGGTAAGTAACAGTCTCTGCCAAGGGGTATTCTCCTTCCCAGACTGGCTGGGCTGTGGTTCTGTGGAGATTATTCTTCCAATTTCAGCTTGATTGTCTTATTTAATGATTTCAACAGTTCTATGGAATAGAAATTATTTCCATTTTACAAATGAGGAAATTGAGGCGTTAGATTATATAACTTTGTTATATAATATTGTTTCTTTTTGTAGTACATTTTCCTTTCATTGTAGTTTTCCATTTTTGTTTTTGTTTTGAGGCAGGGTCTTACTCTGTTGCCCAAGCAAGAGTACAGTGGTGTCATCATAGCTCAAACTCCCAGGTTCAAGTGATCCTTCTGCTTCTGCCTCCCCAGTAGCTGGGACTGTAGGCATGTGCCACCACATCCAGCTCATTTTTTTTCTATTTTTTTGTGGAAATGGGGTCTCATTATGTTGCTCAGGCTGGTCTCAAACTCCTAGTCTCAACCTATCCTCCCACCTTGGCCTCGCAAAGTGCTAGGATAACAGGCATGAGCCACCTTGCCCAGCTGATATTATGTTTATTTGAAATACATCCTTAACCAGATCATACAGTTGTGTCCCCAACATCACAAAATTTAGCATCTACATTTAGTGATTGCTTAACAAAATTGTGCTAAGTGAGAAAATGAATAAATGATGAACGTATATTTATGTGCTGATGCTAGACACTGATAGAAGCAGACTTCTTGCTACATTTAGGTAAATTATTCTAATAAGAACTAATTATTCTAATAAGAACTAGGCACTCAAGGCAGCTATTAAGGGTTATAAGAGATAGAAAAAAACCAAACCATTTTTCCTATTCTCACACTCAACACTTCTGGCATCAGATGTATGAGGTTTTTTCCCCCCACCTACCAAGCAGTTCTCCAGCGAGCACAAATTGAGTGTCCTATAATTCAGTTCAATTCTGACACTGTCTACCTGGTGTGAGAGTCAGATCTCACAGGTTAAGGGCTCAGTTTCACGAGACTGCCCCCCACTACAGATGCTAATCACAAGTAGTAGGTTGTCACCTGTACTGTTGACCAACAAGCTGTAAATCAGGGTTCCCACGGCCTCCTCAGGTTTGGTTAACATGCTAGGACAGCTCACAGAACTCAGGGAAACACGTACATTTACTGGTTTATTATATTAATAAAGGATGTGATAAGGATACAGATGAACAGCAAGGTGAAGAGATACATAGGGTGAGGCATGGAGAAGGGGAGCAGCGTTTCCGTCCCCTCTCTGGGCATGCCACCTTCCAGGCACCTCTGCTCCATGTATTCCATAATCCAGAAGCTCCCCAAACCCTGCAGTTCAGGGATTTTTATGGAGTCTTCACCACGTAGGCATGATCAATTATCAATTCAATCTTCAGCCCCATCCCCTTTCCCAGAAGATGGAGCATAGAGCTGAAAGTTCCAGGCTTCTAATCATGCCTTAGTTTTTCTGGTGACCAGTCCCCATCCAGGAGCCCACAAAGAATGGCCTCATTAGAACGAAAGACACTCCCATAACCCAAGAAATTTCAGGGAGTTCTGGGTCAGGAACTGGAGTCCAAGACCGAATGATTCTGCTAGCACCTCTATTGCTTAGGAAATTTGTTACAAGAGTTTTAGGAGCTCTGTGCCAGGAACTGGGGGTGAAGACTACAATAACTATTTCTTACTATAAGTCACAATAGAACAAGGGGGATCAAAGATGGCTGCCAATGTCTTCTACAATGCTGACTCATGGAATAATTCTTATATAATTTGGCAATGAATTCAGCATTTTTTTTTAAAAGTGAAACTGTTAAAAAAAAAAAAAAAAGCTAACCTTTTTGTTGCCCAGGCTGGAGTGCAGTGGCATCATCATAGCTCACTGCAACTTCAAACTCTGGGGTTCAAGTGACCCTCCCTCCTGCCTCAGCCTCCCAAGTAGGTGGGACTACAGGCATGTGCCACCACACATGGCTAATTTTATATTTTTTGTAGAGCTCAGGGGTCTCACTCTTGAGGTCTCGAACTCCTGTCCTCAAGTGATCCTCCTACCTCGGCCTCCCAAAGTACTAGGATTACAGGTGTGAGCCACCATGCCCAGCCTCAAAAAAGCTAACTTTTTTAATGGTTCAGTAAAAGCTTCTATAGGTAGGGTAGGTTCTTAGAACAAGAAAAAGGAAGAAAACTAACACTGAGTATGTTGTGTGATAGCCTCTTTATGTAATCCTCACAAAACACTATTAGGTAAATAGCATATAATTCCTCACATATTCAGGAGGTTTGGAAAGATTAAATTACTTGTCCGGGTTTATTTAGGTAGGGAATGGAGGACTCTGGGATTTTAATCCAGCTCCACTGACCTTCAAAGCATCTTCTTTTAAAATGTAAACATTCAGAACCACAATCTGATTTCCCTATTTTATTTAAAATTATTGAAACAACAGTTTCATCCCAAATAATAACTGTACCTTTTACTATAGAATGGTAGTGGTTCAAGGCTCTTTTGTGAAATATCTCATTTGATCCTTTAGGTGGTAGAAAGGCAGGACTTGCTAAACTGGTTTTACAGATGAGGAAACTAAAATACAAAGAATTTAGTGACTTGACCATGGCTGGGTTGGTAACATTATTGCAGCCATATCCTAGGTCTCCCCAATCCCAATAAATCACCTTTCCCTAACTGCCCAGACAATCAGTTTAAATGGGATTATTTCACTGAACTACAGACCTCTGGGGCATAGTCTCCCAGGTTAGTGTGAAGTTCACTGTTGTAAAGTCACAAGGGCCAGGTTTGAGTTCAGGTTTAGTACTTTACTAGCTATGAGAACATGACCACAGGGATAACAGAAACTGCCTGGTGGGGATGAGCATAAAAGGAGATAAGGCAGTCGGACTATTATAGAGGCTCCTCCATTTCCCTGGCCTCAACGCCTTCCTCTGCCAGCAAGACCTGCTCTGCTTTTCCCCTCTTAATTGTTTATCCCTAGGGCAGAATTTATCTGATTATGGGGAGTTTGGGAAAGAGAACTGGGCTAGCAAAGCCCAGTCCCTTCTTGGGTTCCCTTTTCTTCAGGACTTGTCAGTCTAGGTCTGCATTCTGCCTGGCTGTAAGGCAGGGAGGGGCCGCACCTGCTGGGGAGGACTCTGTTGCTCAGAGGTGAAGTCCACTGAAGACACAAATCCAAGTTCTCCAACCTACCTTATCTGCAAGAAAGGTGATATTTTGATCTCCGTATGCTGGCTTCCTGAATCTCTCTCCCAAATGGTTTCAAACTCAGGGAAAATGGGTTCTATTTACCAGCTTCCTGGAACCCAACATGCAGATAGGTTCCTCTACCTTCCTTGCTCATAAAAATGTCCTAGATTCACTATGAAACTGTGTCTGGCTAGGTTACAAATAACTTTTGATAGAATCCAAGTTTTAACTTGTAGATGTGAAGAATTCTATAATATATAAATCTAAATGGGTACTGCTTCCCCAACAAACATCATGGTTATTGTTATTGGTGGTTCTGATGACATTATGGCGAGTATTTCAGAAGTTTCACAATGTCCCAAGAACAAACCAAATACCAGGAAAGAATACCTGATGAGATGAAATAATAATTATTATGCTAATAAAATACCACTAAAATTGGAAAAATGGAATTAAAATACTTCTGCTTTTAAAATTAGAGCCATCAAAATGATTAGCAGTAGGGAAGTGCTAGAATCCTCTGATGCTAAATTTTTGATGCAAGAAAGTCATAAAAAATTATTCTTTGCACTTCTTATATCTCTTCTTACTGAGGTCTGGGAAGCAGCACTTGACCTTTTATCAAGGTGAGACTGATCCATCTTGCCTGATTGCCCCTCCTCCTTTGGCATCTCAGACACTACTCTCTCCTTTCCTCCTCCCCGAGGTCTTCCTTGCTGACCCTTCCTGTGCTGCCAACTTGTTAAATGTTGGGGCTCCTGGTCCTCTTATTTTCTTCTTAATTTTATACTTTTTTATTTTTTATTTTTTTTTGAGACAGAGTCTCACTCTGTTGCCCAGGCTAGAGTGCCGTGGCGTCAGCCTAGCTCACAGCAACCTCAAACTCCTGGGCTTAAGCGATCCTCCTGCCTCAGCCTCCCGAGTAGCTGGGACTACAGGCATGCGCCACCATGCCCGGCTAATTTTTTCTATATATATATTTTTAGCTGTCCATATAATTTCTTTCTCTTTGTAGTAGAGACGCGGTCTCGCTCTTGCTCAGGCTGATCTCGAACTCCTGAGCTCAAACGATCCATCTGCCTTGGTCTCCCAGAGTGCTAGGATTACAGGCATAAGCCACCGCACCCGGCCTATACCTTTTTCATGGGCAGCCTCACTGGCACTCCTTGCTACACACATGCTAAAGATTTTTAAATACGGACTTGCCCCCTACATTGTTTTCCTGAACCACACATTCAAATTTCTAACTGCCAGATGCTCCACAGCTGTTACAAATGCAGCATGTCCAGAACTGAACTCACTTTATGCACTTTCTCACAAATTGGAAGATTTCATATAAATATCTGTTTTTCCAGCACCTTAAAAAATTAGAAAATCTGATGATAGTGAACCCATGTGTTAACAACCGAGGGTGGAGCTGAGGAGTATCTGCTCCCTTTGAAAGAGGCCTATGGTTCACACCCTTACTGCTGCTCACTGTCTTACCCCTGCCTGACCTCACACAATATGTTTCTGCCCTGGCCCCTATAGGTGTTCCAGTTTGTGATCACTGATCTAGGCCATACTAGATCACCTGTTGAATTAACAGAGAGATGAATTAAAGAAGAAATAGCATCATTCTTTTCTGTTTAGGCTGAAACTACCTGATTTTATTGAATCCTGGCTCCACCAGTTACTAAACTGATTGCAACTTTGTGTAAGTTACTTAACCTCTCTGTGCCTCAGCTAACTCATCTTTAAAATATTGATAATAATATAATAGTCCCCCCCTTAATCCACGGTTTCAGTTACCTCTGGTCAACCGCAGTCTGAAAATATTAAATGGAAAATTCCAGAACTAAACTATTCATAGGTTTTAAATTGTGCACCCTCTGAATTGGGTGATGAAATCTTGCACTGTCCCACTTTGTCCTGCCCAGGATGTGAATCATCCCTTTGTCCAGCGTATCCACACTGTAGACACTACCCACTCATTAGTCACTTTGAAGCCTAAAACAGACAGATTGACCGTTGCAGTATCACAGTATCCTTGTGTTCAAGGAACCCTTATTTGACTTAATCGTGGCCCCAAAGCACAAGAGTAGTGATGCTGGCAATTTGAATGTGCCAAAGAGAAGTTGTAAAGTTCTTCCTTAAGTGAAAAGGTGAAAGTTCTCGACTTAATAAGGAAGAAAAAGTTGTATGCTAAAGTTACTGAGATCTATGGTAAGAAAGGATCTTCTATCTGTGAAATTGTGAAGCAAGAAAAAGAAATTTATACTAGTTTTGCCCTTGCACCTCAAACTGCAAAAATTACTGCACAGTGCATGATAAGTGCTTAATTAAGATGGAAAAGGCATTAATTTGTGGGTGGAAGACATAAACAGAAACATGTTCCAATTTACAGCAATGTGTTGTGCCAGAAAGCATTGAGGTTATACAAAGATTTTGGCGAGAGATATCCTGAAACAAATGACACCACGACATTTACTGCAAGTAAGGGATGGTCACACGGATTCAGAAATACAGAAAGTCAATAGTAGCCTAACACTAGATCACACAGCCTGCATGTACCTCACTTCAGCTCATCACACAGCCGTTGTATCATTTTGCATCATCACTAGAAAAAGAAGGGTGAGTATAGTACAATAAGATATTTTGAGAGAGACCACATTTACATAACATTTATTATAGTAAATTTTAATAATTGTTCTATTTTATTATTATTAATCCCTTACTGTGCCTAATTTATAAATTAAACTTTATCAAAAGTATGTAGGTATAGGAAAAAAAATAGTATATATAGGGTTTGGTACTATTCGTGGTTTTAGGCATCCACTGGAGGTCTTGGAATGTATCTCCTGAAGACAAGGGGGGACCACAGTAGTAGCTATTCACAAGTTGTAAATGACCTAAAGCACATAGGCAACTTAGAACAATGCCCAATACATAGTAAACTATAGCATTTGCTGCCTCAACTCCTACTGTTTCAGTTAGTCTCTTCTGGATTTTATAACATAGTTCTTAAAAATGTTTCTAAAAGAAGATTGTTTCATAAGATTTTAGAATAGATTTAATCTGGCTCATGACCTATAAAGAATACAACTCAGGGGACCAGGCGCAGTGGCTCACGCCTGTAATTGTAGCTCTCTGGGAGTCTGAGGCAGTAGGATTGCTTGAGCTCAGGAGTTCAAGACCAGCCTGAGCAAGATCAAGACCCTGTTTCTACTAAAGTAGAAAAATTAGCCGGGTGTGGTGGTGTGCACCTGTAGTCTCAGCTACTTGAGAGGCTGAGGCAGGAAGATCGCTTGAGCCCAAGAGTTTGAGATTGCAGTGAGCTATGATGATGCCACTGCACTCTTCTACCCAGGGTGACAGAGCGAGACTCTGTCTCAAAAAAAAAAAAGAATAGAACTCTGATTGTGGAAAACAATGTGAATGTACTTTTTCATTATTAAGAAGTGATATTTCAAATAGAAGTTCAGTTTTGGCAATTCAAAGTAAAGAGAATGAATAGGCCCAAATGGAATTGACAAACGCTCCATACCAACACATTTCATGATGGCTTGGCTAGAGATTTTCTGTATGTGAAATCCATACCCAGTCAAAGGTGGAAGTCATTGTTTGACCCTACTCTGAATTTCGCATGTGACTTTGAACAGCGATACCAAAACTTTTTCCATATGACTGTTCTTTTGCCAGGGATCCTGTCCTCATGTCACAAAGCACATTCTTACTTCCCTATCAAGATTCATTTTCAGTGTCACTTCTGTGAAGTCTTCTCTGATGCTTTCTCCTCTACTGTTAGCACTTACACTGAGTTGTGACAATTCACATGTCTGTTTCTCTTGTAGTGAATTCCTTGAATTCTGGAACCACCTCTTATGCATTTAACTGGAGAGGATGCACAGGCTCAGGCTCTGATGCTAGGCTGCCTGTATTCAAATACTGACGCTGCCACTGGTGGACTTTATGGCCTGGGGACAGGCGCTGGATCTCTTTGAACCTCAATTTCCTCATCTACAGCATAGAGATAATAATAGTTTATCATAGGGTCATTGTGAGAATTACATGAATTAATATTTGTAAAACTCTTTGGAACAGTGTCCAGCACATGGAAGGCATTTAATAAATGCTAGTGATTACTGTTGTTGCTATTGACTTGATTTTTCTTTATTTCCAGATTGTATCTCTAGTTTCCTCTAATTGCTCAATTTACTCAGCATTACAATTAATGACAAATATAATTTTACTGCTCTTTGCTTCTTCTAGCTTCAAGAACTAACCTTTCTGGTCATTAGCAAGGCTTTTAGAATACCGTTTCTCACTTGCTGTGGACATGACCATAAAAAAACTTCCCACCAGGTTTTCTATCTGCTACTTTGCTAGCAATCAGCCTATTGGGAACATTTTTATTAACCCTTTATTAGACTATTATTTTACTTCCTTTGCCTAGATGAGCACTGTCCAAGTGGAAACACAAAGCAAGCAGCATGTGATTATCTAATACCTATGAAAGAGGCAATCAGTGAGATTTTACAACAGACCCACATTTTACATTCTCGCTGACTGCTGTGCATACCTAGATCTCTTGTGCCTTGCAGATGTGTTTTGTCTAGCTGATTCTCATTGTAACCCTTCTGGATAGCTAATAATAATAATAAATAATGATAATAATAGCTAACTCAGGTAGGCTCGTTTATAATTCATTATATGATCATCCCTAGAAATGTAAACTTTTATATTATTGTTATGTAGGTCTGACAGGACAACTATGGATTGAGGATCTGTTCTATTAAAAAGGGCTGTCATGAAGGTAAATCTTTTTTTTTTTTTTTTTTTTTTTTTTTTTTGAGACAGAGTCTCACTTTGTTGCCCGGGCTAGAGTGAGTGCCGTCAGCCTAGCTCACAGCAACCTCAGACTCCTGGGCTTAAGCGATCCTACTGCCTCAGCCTCCCGAGTAGCTGGGACTACAGGCATGAGCCACCATGCCCGGCTAATTTTTTTTGTATATATATTTTTAGTTGGCCAGATAATTTCTTTCTATTTTTGGTAGAGACGGGGTCTCACTCTTGCTCAGGCTGGTCTCGAACTCCTGACCTCGAGCGATCCACCCGCCTCGGCCTCCCAGAGCTAGGATTACAGGCGTGAGCTACCGCGCCCGGCCTTGTGAAGGTAAATCTTTAAAGACTCCAGCCTTTGAGGAACTAAGGCTACCCTGGATGGACAGTGTAAGGAATGACATGTGAAATTCCTTGAATAAAAATCTATTGACTTTAAATAATTTTGCCTAATGCCTTACTAAAAAAGCAATTATTTTTACACTGTTAAAAAAAAGAACTAACCTTTAAACATATTTAATATAAGAATCGCAATCTGATCCTGCAGAGAGAACATTGACAAATGAGATACTAAATGTTTAGTACTGGCAAAAGGTACATAGCCCTGTTCCACTATTTTTTTTTAGACTTATCCTGTAACTCTTCTCTAATCCCTGATATGACCACTCTTGATCAGTAAATTGATTCCCTTTCATTTCTGTACTCCACTCCCATTCCCTTCTACCTACTCCCACTATAATGTGTGTAATATATATCTGTTTGTATTTAATTAGTAAAGATGTTCATCTCGCCCCATTACATCACCAGGTACTTGACATCAACATGGCTTATAATTCATGTTAACTTTGATCTTTTAATTAAGGTGGTGTTTGCCAGGTTTCTTCACTGTAAAGTTTTCCCTCCCTTTCCATACTTATTTCTTTTTTCTATTTTTTCCTTTTTTTTTTTTCTTTTTGTGACAGGGTCTCGCTCTGTCACCCAGGCTGGAGTGCAGTGGCACCATAATAGCTCACTGAACCTCGAAATCAAGGGAAGAGAATTGATCTCCAGCTCCTGGAGAGAAGAGTATCTATATATATTCTTTAGAATTCTTCTATAAGGACGATTTCCCCCTTTACCATTTATTTACTTATTCAATAATTTTATATTATTATAGACTTATGCATATTTATTTATTTATTTTACTGTTATTTGCATTTATTTTATGCTGAATCTATTCCCATGCCATAAGTTTTTGTTTCTTTAGTTTCTTCTGAGATGTCTTTTTCTTCCGTGCAACTTTCTCTTCTGGTTTTGGAACAATTTGTTCTTTTTCAGTAAGGATCATCTCAATGTGGCAGAGGGAACTTATGTATGGGTTCATCTGACCGTGAGCTCTATAAGTATCTTGGGTGCTTTGTTCACCAGGATATGCTCAAGGACCAGAGAATCTGTATCTAAACCCGAAAGTTCAGCATTACTCACATTTTTAAGCATGTGCAGCAAAAATTCAGCACTCTTTTGGGGGCCACTGACCCTGCATCCAGCCCCACTGTTTGGCCTGGGCTCACCTACCTACATCACCATTGTAACATTGGAATGGTGTTTCTGTAGAGTGACATATTTCAGATATACTTTTGTATATGCATACCCCTGATGGCCTGGGCAGTTTCATGGGTGTCCTTAAAGTGAACACGAAGATTTGAACCTCTTGATTTGCATGACTTTGTGGAGTTTTCTGGGTCAAGAGAGCAGTGAACCATTTTCACAGGTCACCTCACGCCTCTTAGGGGGAAGAGCCATGGATATTTATTTTATTCTTTGGGTTATAATCCAATACCATCATTATTTTGTTGCTGAAATTGTTCCAGCTTTGGCCATTGGGAGCTCTTTCAGATTGGCTTCGGTACCTTTTGATATCTCTCTCCTATTTTTATTTTATTTTTTCAAACTTCTTTCCTTTCTGGCACTATGAGATATTCCAAACTCATCTTGTGTCTTCCCTCCTTTAATTGGAAAATGGTATTTAGAAACCAAGATTTGTGTGCTGGGCATGCTTGTTGCTACCACTGCTTCTAGGCCCCCTCAGTGGACAAAGCTAGGAAACATATGTATGTGTATTAACTTATGTAGGGACACATCTCTATATATCATCTATCTACCTATAAACATGAGTTTATACTGATATCTGTGACCCTAATCTAGCACCACACGGTTCATGCCAGCCTTCTCCCCTTGCTTATTTGTGACTTTTCCTCTGATAGTGAGAGACCTGGCTCCCATTATCTACAATTATTTACTTATTTGCTCAGACTTGGTATTATGAGTTTGGTTGTGGCACCCTAAAATTCGTATGTTGAAGTCCTAACCCCCAGAACCTAATAATGTGAGCTTATTTAGAGATAGGGGTCCTTACAGAGATAATGAAGTTAAAATGAGTTAATTAGAGTGGGCCCTAATTTGACTGATGTCCTTATTAAAAAGAAAAACGTGAACACGGATACACCTAGAGGGACGACAAAGGGGAGAAGATGGCCATCTACAAGTCAAGGAGAGAGGTCTGGAGCAGGTCCTTTCCTCACAGCCCTCAGAAGGGACCACCTCTGCCAACCACTTGATTTCAGATTTCTAGCTTCCAGAAGTATGAGAAAATAAATTGTTGTTGCAAAACCCACTCAGTTTCCCAGTTCGGCACTTTACTATGGCAGCTCTAGCAAACTAATACAGATTTTCTAGTTCAACAGTTAAATTAGTTTCAGAATTGCTAATGCCTACCCCTGTGAGAAACACATTTACTGGCTATAGTACAATGTTTACATGTAGTTCTTTTTTACCATTAGTGTAGTCAAAACATTGTTTTCCAAAGTCTACTACTTTTTTACTTAACCCCTCACTGAGATTATATGTTTGTAATACAGTGAGGTTAATTTGTCAGTCTACATTCCATCCTAGGATCCCTCAGCATCTGGAGGATTTTTAAAAATTTGAATATACCAAATGGATTTTGACAAATGAGTAAAGTCATATATCCACTACCTATAGAATACAGAACAATTCCATTATCTTAAAAAAAAAAATCTCCTCTGCAACTCCTTTGAAGTCAACTCTTCATCTCTCCTCCAACCTCTGGCAACCACTGATGTTTCCTATCTGTATAGCTTTGCCTTTTACATGTATGTTGCATAAATGGAATGGTAATATATAGGCTTTTGAGTCTGACTTCTTTCACTTAGCAAAAACACATTTGAGATTCATCCATGTTTTTTAGTGAATTAGACGCTTGTTTCTTTTTATTTCTGACCAATATTCCATTGTATAGATACACTATTGTTTATTTATCTACTCATCTGTAGGAAGACATCTTGGTTGTTTTCTTGTTTTGGCAATTAGGAATAAAGTCGCTATAAACATTTACATCCAGGGGTGTGTGTGTGTGTGTGTGTGTGTGTGTGTGTGTTTGTGTGTGTTCATACTTAAGTTTTCAATTCATTTGGGTATATATTTAGTAGTAAGATTGCTGCATCATATGGTGAGTATATATTAAACTTTCTAAGAAACTGCGAAACTGTCTTCTAAAGTGACTGGACTATTTTGCATTCCCCCCAGCAATGAATTAAAGTTCCTGTTGTTCTATGTCTTTGTCAGCTTTGTGTACCATTAGATATTTTTATTCATTTATTTGCTTATTTTGAGATATGCTCATTCTGTTGCCCATGCTAGAAGTGGCATCATTATACCTCACTGCATCCACAAACTCCTGGGCTCAAGCAATCCTCTCACCTTGTCCTCCCAAGGTGCTAGGATTGCAAGTGTGAGCCACTGTGCCCAGTTCTAGATATTTTTAAATTTGAGCAATTCTAATAGGTGTGTAAAGGTATCTCATTGTGGTTTTATTTTGCAAGCATTGCGTTTTAAAGAGTCATCAATATTGCCATATTATATTCAATGTTCTGCCTCGTAATACTCCATGATGTACATCCACTACATTTCACTTCAATTCTCTTGATAATGGACACTCTGATTGTCTTCAAATTATACTATGTAACTTGTTTTCTTTATTCATCATTATGTCAAAGATATCTATTAGTTTGGTGCAAAAGTAATTGTGGTTTTAGCATTGTTGAAATTTGCCATTTGATATTGGAATGCTTTCTTAAATAAATGCCATATTATACATCATTTTAATGCACATTTATTGCTTTATGGTTTTTTTTTTGCTAATGACTTATTACTTGCTGTTTCTTTTATATTTATTTTAGACTATGGAAATGATGTTAGACAAAAAACAAATTTAATCGATTTTCTTATTTGAGTTCAAAATGAGTCATAAAGCAGTGGAGACAACTTGCAACATCAACAATGCATTTGCCCCAGGAACTGCTAATGAACATACAGTGCAGTGGTGGTTCAAGAAATTCTGCAAGGAGACGAGAGCTTTGAAGATGAGGAGCACAGTGGCCGGCCATTAGAAGTTGACAGTGACCAATTTTGAGAGCAGTCATTGAAGCTGACCCTCTTATGGCTATACCAGAAGTTGCCAAAGAACTAAACATTGACCATTCTATGATGGTTTGGCATTTGAATCAAATTGGAAAGGTGAAAAAGCTTGATAAGTGGGTGCCTCATGAGTTGACTGAAAATCAAAATATCATTGAGGTTGGCTCATGCCTGTTAATCCTAGCACTCTGGGAGGCCCAAGGAGAGAGGATTGCTTGAGATCAGAAATTCGAGACCAGCCTGAGCAAGAGTGAGATCCCATCTCTACTAAAAATAGAAAAAATCAGCTGGTCATGGTGGTGTGCACCTGTAGTCCTAGCTACTAGGGAGGCTGAGGCAGGAGGATCACTTGAGCCCAGACGTTTGAGGTTGCTGTGAGCTACGCTGACACCAAGGCACTCTAGCCCAGGCAACAGAGCGAGACTCTGTCTCAAAAAAAAAAAAAAATTGTCGTTTTGAAGTGTCGTCATTTTGAAGTGTCATCGTCTCTTCTTGTATGCAACAACAATGAAACATTTCTCAATCAGATTGTGATGTGCCACAAAAAGTGGATTTTATAAAACAACCTGTGATGACTAGCTCAGTGGTTGGACCAAGAAGAAGCTCCAAAGCATATCAGAAAGCCAAACTTGTACCACAAAAAGGTCTTGGTCACTGTCTGGTGGCCTGCTGCCAGTCTGATCCACTACAGCTTTCTGAATCCCAGCAAAACCACTACATCTGAGAAGTATGCTCAGCAATTTGATGAGATGCGCCGAAAACTGCAATGCTTGCAGCCGGCATTGGTCAACAGAAAAGGCCCAATTCTTCTCCACCACAATGCCTGACTACATGTTGCACAACTAATGCTTCAAAAGTTGAGGCCGGGCACGGTGGCTCACGCCTGTAATCCTAGCACTCTGGGAGGCCGAGGCGGGCAGATCGTTTGAGCTCAGGAGTTCGAGACCAGCCTGAGCAAGAGCGAGACCCCCGTCTCTACTAAACATAGAAAGAAATTATTCGGACAGCTAAAAATATATATAGAAAAAACTAGCCGGGCATGGTGGCGCATGCCTGTAGTCCTAGCTACTCAGGAGGCTGAGGCAGGAGGATTGCTTGAGCCCAGTAGTCTGAGGTTGCTGTGAGCTAGGCTGACGCCAAGGCACTCTAGCCCGGGCGACAGAGTAAGACTCTGTGTCAAAAAAACAAAAAACAAAAAACAAAAGTTGAACGAATTGGGCTACGCAGTTTTGCCTCATCCACCGTATTCACCTGACCTCTTGCCACTTCAAGCATCTCGACAACTTTTTGCAGGGAAAATGCTTCCACAACCAGCAGGATGCAGAAAATGCTTTCCAAGAGTTCATGGAATCCCAAAGCACAAATTTTTATGCTATAGGAATAAACAAACCTATTTCTCATTGGCAAAAAATGTGTTGATTGTAATGGTTCCTACTTTGATTAATAAAGATGTGTTTGAGTCTAGTTATAGTGATGTAAAATTCTTGGTCCAAAACCACAATTACTTTTGCACCAACCTAATATCTGTCCATCTATCTTTTGAGACAGGATCTGACTCTGTTGCCCCGGGTCACTGCAACCTTAAACTCCTAGGCTCAGGTGATGAGAGATACATCAATCTCCTGCCTCAGCCTCCCAAATAGTTGGGACTATAGGTGCATACTACCAAATCTGGCTAATTTTTTCTATTTTTACTAGGGTTGGGGTCTCACTCTTGCTCAGGTGAGCTTCTGACCTCTGGCCATACTCCTGCCTTGGCCTTCTAGAGTGCTAGGATTATAGGTGTGAGCCACCATGCTGGCCAGACATATATTTTAGAGCAATAATTTTGGTAGATCAGAGCAGAGTAAAAGACTGATATTAAGAAGACCAATTGTGAGGCTATTGTAAATGATTCAGGTAAGAAATACTGAAGGTCCACACAAAGGCATGACCTATTTTCTACCTAAGTGGTCTATCTGTGAGAAACAAGAAAAATAAAATAAAATCTGAGAGTACAGAACCATATTTGGTATGTAAAAAACAAAAAATAACCCCAACCATAGTAAAAAGGCAATAAGGAGTCCTTGTGGTAATACAACTGTATCTTGACTGTGGTTATAGACATACAAACCCACACATGATAAATTGTATAAAACCAAATACACAAACACACACAGATGGATCTAAGTGAAACTGGGAAAATCCGAACAAAATTATGGATTTTTGTTACCATTGTAGTAAACTGGATAAGGTTTACACAGATATCTTTGAATTATTTTGTATAATTCCATGTGAATCTATAATTATTACAAAAAAATTTCAGTTAAATGATAGCAAAATAAAAATATTTTTAAACAAAAAAACCCCACTATTAATCCATTTTTGGGTGTAAAGGGAGAAATTTAAGACATCTTGTTCTTAATTCCCCATTGGAATCTGATTAATTTTACATTGCATTTATAAATTAATTGGGAAAAATGAGAAAAAACCAATAGATCTACAACTAAGATGCTTACTTAAATGTATCTTGCGTAGTTTCTAGATAATAATTATTATTGGTTCTCTTAGATGTTTTGCCTACAGATTAATTGAGAGGGGAGAAAATGAATATTTATCGTGTACTTAAAGTGCAAGTCATTGCTCTGGGGCCTTACATACAGTTCTCTGTTTCCTAATAATAAAGAGGCAGGTTTTATTAGAGTTACTAATACATTTTTCAAATAGGAAGCCAGAGTGTCGGAGTGGATAAGTACTTTCTCAAGGTCACAGAGTGTTTTTGAGTACAGCTTATATGCCCATCTGATTTTAAAGCCTGTGCTTTTCTCTGTTACTTAGGGGTGGAAATACGGACATAAGCACATTTAAGATACCATTTCTGTCATTGACTTGTTTTGTTGATCTCTACAGTGTCTGTAATCCAGTATTTAGAAATGTTGAATATAATACTTTTCTGGTATTGGTATGGATTATTTCAGTTCAGAAAAATATGTTTTAAAATTTGTGACTAGATAGCTTTTAATAAAATATTTCACAAGACAGTGCCAGGTACTATCAGAAGACTTCACAGGAATTCCTTCAACCTTAAATAAAACAAAAGCAAAACCATCACCTTAGGAAGAGGTTGTTAATGGTTAATTTTATTGAGTGTTTAGTATGTGTTGGGCACCACATTAAGCAACTTATATATGTTATTTAAAATTTCACAACAACCCTATGAGGAATGCACATTTATTGTCCTCATTTTAAAGATGTGGAAACTGAACTTGGGGTAGTTAAGTGACTTATCCAAAGTTGCATAGCTATTAAGCAGTAGAATAGGGACAAAACTTTAGCTATATGACTCCAATGCTGTATCTCTAAATCTGTAGGCTACTATGCTATAAAAATCTACAAAATAAAAATCTAGTACTAATGGGGGATGAAAAAAAAGGAGCTTCAATTTTAGAATATGTGTTACCTGAGTGAGCACGAAAAAAGGAGCTTCAACTGAAAGTTTAGCATGGGCCAAGATCAGTGACCAGGGCCACCATTTATTACAATTAAATTAGATGAGTTAACTACATTGTGTGATTTTTTGGGGCATAAGAGGGGTCAATATGAAAAGCTCAAAGGTATTTTTCAGGTCTTGCCTTCTACTCATTTGTTTCATTTTATTTTCTTTATAGCTTTTTCACTTACCCATACTGGAAATTGTTTCCTTACTTGTTTATCATTTGTCTCACCTCACTAGAACATAAGTTTAATAAAATCAAGTACCTTGTCTTTCTTGTTCAATGCTGTATTTCCAGTGTTTCAAGTCATGCCTGAATATAAATATTTGTTGAATGAATGCATAAATGATTAGCTTTTCCTAGACTTCAATGGCAAAGATTTAGATTTATAAACTGTGGTTCAAAAGACCATATTACAAAGGCATGCATTATTAGCAATTTTTCATTGTTTAGTTTCTCAGATTGGCTAGGATACACTGAAAGGAGAGGAACAAGCTGGAGAAAAGGGAGAAAGAGCATATAAACTGGTAATGATAAGCGCTTAATTATGGGGGTGGGGGATTGAACCTAAGAAATTCAGAAACTTATGGCCATAAAGTGCCTGAAATTGATGAGGCTCTCTAAGTGAGATAAAAACCATTATGAAGGCTAAATTTTCAATTTTATCTCAGTTCTATTACCATAAAGGTTTATGGAAAGGAGGTGATAGCTATCTGGCTCATTTTTAATATGCTAATTACCTTGCATTGTGTATAGCTTTGATTAGAGTGCAACACTCTTGAAGAGGCAGTGCCAAGCTTATGTACATATTGAGTACTGGTCTGCCTTGTTTATGTACAGCAGGTTCTTCCTGAAGAGCATTATTTTATTTTATTTATTTATTATTTATTGTATACACACAGTATATATAAAATAAATATATATGTACAGTATATATAAAATAGATATATATGTATTTTCACTATTTTGCCAGGGCTGGACTCGAACTGCTGGGCTCAAGCATCCTCCCACCTCCGCCTCCCTAGTAGCTGAAACTACAGGCACAAGCCACCCCCCCACCAGCCATTATTGATGCTATTATAATCCTTGTTAGCATTACATCATTGTTGAGTAGGGCACATACAAAGAAAGGAGGTTGAGAAAAACAAAAGAATCACATATGAAAAACTAAAATGAATGAGTAACTGAGATGTCTTTAGTGTCTAGTTGGAAAGGCAATTAATTTCAATCAGGGTGGGGAGTGCCAAGGAAAAAAATGGAATCCTCTAAAGTGGAAGAGACAGTTGCTAAACTTGAGGATTACAATAGAGGACTTCAGGCAGTTTGAAGTTTCAAGAAATACAACATTTAGAGAAGAGGTTGTCAAACTTTTTGGTTTTAGGACCCCTGTATGCTCTTAAAAATTGAAGACCCCCAAGAACTTTTATGTGCATTACAAACACTTATATTTATCAGTTTAGAAATTAAAATAGAATTTTTGAGTAGTTATTACTTTATTTAAAAACAATAAAGCAATCAAATGTTTACATAAAATAGCTTTTTAAATGAAAAATAACTAATCTCCGCCCCAATCGAGTTTTTGCAAATCTCTTTTAATGTCTGGTTTAATAGCAGATGACTGGATTCTCTTATCTGCTTCTATTTTCAGTCTGTTTCGTTATCACATGTCATGTAGCCTCCAGAAAACTCCACTGTACACTTGTGAGAGAATGAGAATTCAAAAGGCAAAGTCTTTGTATTATAATATTATGGAAATAGTTTTGAGTTTCTCCTTGAAAGGGTCTGCGGACCCTGGGACCACACTTTTGAAAACTACTGTTTTAAAAGTTAATGTTAGTCAGTTCAGCATCAATTGAAAAGTAGCCATGAGGTTTCAAAAGCCTGAGGATTTAATAGGATTTACTTTTTCAGAAAGATGAAACAAGGGACATAGCGTGTCCTTATTATAAAGTATCTAGAGAATGGCAAATATGCTCTTATCATCAAAAAGATAAGGCAGAAATGAGGGACTGCACATCAGGTAAAAGGATGGAGGGTAGGGATGAGAAACATTCCGGAAAGGTGTGGAGACCCAGGATTTAGGAGAAGCAAAACCTGCAGCAGACACCGCGAGGTGGTAACTGAGGAAAGAACTGTTGTTCTTAGGCGGGGAGGGAAAATGGTTACCGGGGGAGTTGCAGAAATTAGGCCCCAGCAGGGATGGGAACTAACGAACGCTCCACGTCTAGGCTGAGCGAACCCGGCCGCGGAGACCGGCCCCGACCTAAGCTCCGCCCGCACAACGCCGAAGGGGGCGGGGCGGGCCTGAAGCTAGGCCCGCGGGTCAGGCCTTTCTGCACAACTGATGGGCTTGAGATTTCCTTTCCAGCGTAGCCGGGAGAACAGAGATGGCGGGGTGCGTACTAGGGGGAGGAAGATAGACACAGGCGGGAACCGGGGGAGCCCAAGCGCAGCGCTGGGGTAGCCTGGACGGAGAAGCCCCAGGTAAGGGTATGGAGGTCGCCTGGGAAGAAGGACGGTTCTGTTGCTAGGCAATCCAGCCTGGCCCCGCCTCCCGCTCGCGTTGCTAGGAGACGACGAGGCCAGGGGGAGGGCGGCGGAGCGGGTCCTACGTGCTGACGCTAATTGTATATGAGCGCGAGCGGCGGGCTCTCGGGTCTTTTTTAGCGCCATCTGCTCGCGGCGCCGCCTCCCGCTCCTCCCGTTGCCGCTGCTGCCCTGAGTCACTGCGCAGCTCCGGCCGCCTGGCTCCCCGTACTAGCCACCGGTAACGGATGGGGCCCTGGAAGGGAAGGGGGAACGAGGAGTTGGCCTGGCCGCCTCCGCGAATCGGAAGGACAGAGGGACTGAGGGATGGAGGGACGGGGAACACTGAGGCGGGGCCGTTGGTCGCCCGGGGCCTCCTGGGTCGTCCTGTGAGGCCGGCGCCGTCCGCGGAGTCCCGATCGCACGGCCTGAGAGGGGCCCTGGCGTCGGCCGGCGCTTTTTTCCGGACGGCTGAGGCGCCGTGGGGGCCGGCGCGGCCTGAAGGGCCTGAGGTTACCCAAGCCCCAGCGTCGCCTCCGAGCGGACGGGAGGGAGCGAGGCCGCGGCGACGCCCGGGTGCTCGGAGAGTCGGTGGCCGCTTACTGAGGGGCCGTTAGGCGCCGGGAGTGTGGGCCAGGCCCGAGTGTGGAGCCCGCCACCCCCTCGACGCCCCTGCTTCTCCCTCAAAAATAACCCCCAGAGGGAGGCCGCTGGGGGATGGAAAGAACCGCGGAGGCTGCGAATTCCGACGGGAGGGAGGGGCCGCGGAGGGACGAGGCCCGCGGCGGGGAGGGGCCGGGGGAGGCTGCGAGGCGCCCGGGCTCTCCGCCCACTGGGGGCGGCGGCCACGCGGGCGGGGAACCCCCCGGTGCCTTCCCGCGACACGTGGTGATGGGCTCCGGGGCCCGCTCGGGCCTGACTGGAGACCCCTTCCTTCCTGGGGCCCGTCCTTACTTCACTGAAAGTTTTAGAGATGCTGGGATGTGGAAAGGAATAGTGAGCTAATAAGCCCGGCCCCTGGGTTTCAAACTTTCCTGCTTCTCTTTGGTCTTAATCTTTTTATTGGTACCAGAGGGCAGTATGAATGTTAGCTGGTACACGATGGGGAAGGGCTTCCACTGCTAGGATTTTAAGGAATTAATGCGTGTAAATCGCTTATGTTAGCTGTTATTAACTAAAGATTGTTTTATGTATCCCAAATACAGGTAGAACTTAGATACCTTGACTAGTGTTTTTTATCTGGGAAGAATGGATCCTAATTGATCTAGACGTCTAAACGGTTTTAAGATGAAAATAAAGACTTTGGCCTGTAATGGCTTTGTTCTAGGCTTTCCATTGCTTTCTTAAAAATTAGTTTCTTTATTGATGTTCCCCGAATAAGATACTTAAGTAACTTTTCATTTTAAGGTGGGTAGGGATGGGATGGAAGAAGTGTGGGGTGGAATCGGGCGTTAATATAAACTTAGCCGAGTTTGTAGCCTGCTACATTGTCAATGCCACTTAAAAAATCTCTGGAAGGGCAGTGAGGGGAGGCTGAGACCGAGATCTGTCTGGGAGGACTAGGCTTGCATAGTACAAAAAGGATGAACCAGGCACAGGATGTCCTCAGTAGACGGTCTGATCAGTTCTGAAATGGCTACACCTTAAAATCCAGCAACTTAAACACTGCTTGCCTGGTTTCAGGAGAGCTGTAAAGTAAAATTTGCCATTTTTGAAAATAGGTGGATTCAAAACATCCTTTGAAACTGGTGTCTGGGTCCTTATTGTTAGCTTAAATTCTTTCATTCTAATTTTACTTAGGAAGTAATACACATTACCTTTGGCTAAGAGAAAAAACATCGATGTATAGTGTGGCTTACTTAAAACTGAAGGGAGGTAAATGAGGTTTACAGTGATCTTCAAGGACTCTTGTGCCTCAAGTTTGTTGGAAGTTGCCTGAGTTCAAATAATGGTCTAAATCTTAACTGTATAGTTTAGTTTTAAGAAGGCTGGTCCTTTGGAGAATATATGGAACTAAACATTGGCACGTAGACTTGGACATCTATCATTATAAGACCTTGGCTTTCAGAAATGCTCTTTCCAAGCCAACATTGTTTATGTTAATTTAATAAATAGAAACTTAAAAGTTTTCACCATAACAACTTAAAATCTTTGTAAATTTTGTGAGCTCAAAGTACCTATTTTTATATTAGGGCCATTAATTGACAGGATTTTTAAGCTAATATTAAATGTGGCAAATGACTGGTCTTGTTCTTTAATGAGATTTCTGGAAAAACACCTGTACCAGAACTAAATCCAAAATGCTGTTCCTCATTTTATTGTTCAGCTTGCCTCTCTTGGCTCCAGTGACTGATTTGATTCTAAACTCCCAAAGTATGTTCAAAACAGAGGGTTTTTTATAGAAGGGGCTTAAAGAGGCAGAATCCGTTTGACTTCAAGGTCTGAAGATGTCAAAATAAAATACTGGACTTTGCTTAGTTTGTTAATTTTTTGCTTGGTTACTACTTTGGAATATAACAAACAGATTAGAGATAATGAATCCTCATCAATGAATACTAATGATCAATTTATTCAGATCCTCAAGTTTAATCATACCTGTAATTGTGTTCTTAATTTATTCTTTGAGTAAATATCTTAACACCTATTTATATCATGAGCAAAACAGGCACATTGGTTGCCTATATGTTAAGTTATGATGAGGGCTATGAAAAGAAAAGGTATAGGGTAAAGGGAAGAGGGAGGGCATAGAGTAGTATTTATAACATTCTTTATCTAAGAATGTTATAAATTATAACTGGGAACTGGTTATCATTAATGATATTAAATTCCATGTCAAACTAGTTTCATTTGAATAAGTTCCTTGTTGAGCAGAGTTGGGGTTAGAAGGTGAGAGCTGTTGCTTTATACCTATCCTTATAATTTGTTTAGCATATTGGCAGCGGACCACTAGAGCACATTACTGGGCTTGCCATAGAAAGTGGCCTCTGTACTTCTGGTTACCAACTCTGCTTTTTACTGCTACATATTTGGATATATTTTTAATCTTTGAGAATTTTTGTACATTTTGAATTTTATTGAGGAAGGGGGGTGTAATTTTGAAGAGCTTTTGAATTATTTTCTAAAGAGGGTACAAAAGAGCACAACAGCAATATGTAAGTCAACACTTAATGGGTGATTATTCAGGCATTATTTTAAATTCTTCTATGTGTATTATTTAGTGCTCTCAGAGGTGGGTAGTGTCAACATTTTAACAAGGAAACTGGTTCAGAGTGATTACCCAGGCTTACATAACATAGCAGTGATAAACTTATGAGGTAATTTTTGTACTGGTTTCTAAAAGATGTTCTGGTGACTTAAAGTGTTCTGCTACAAGTGAACATGTGTGTTAGCCCATATTCTGTTGCTTATAACAAAATACCTGAAACTGGGTAACTTATAAAGGAATTTATTTCTTGTAGTTCTGGAGGCTGAAAAATCCAAGGGCCTTCTTGTTAGTGGGAACTAGGGTGTCACATAGGGAGGCAGAGCCCTCATGGTCCAATCACCTTAAATGCCCCACCTGCAAATACTGCCACATTGGGTATTAAATTTCACCATGAGTTTTGGAGTGGACAAATATTCAAACTATAGCAGCACCAAATTCAGAAGCACTCGATCTTGGATTCCACTGTGCTCCAGGGAAAAGCTATAGCACTTAATGGTCATGAAGTCTTGAACATGGAATTTATTTACATATACAGTGTGTGGGTTAATGATGGGGATATTTTCTGAGACATGGCATCATTAGGCGATTTTGTTGTGCAAACATCATAGAGTGTACTTACACAAACCTAGATGGTATAGCCTTCTATATACATAGGTGTATACCTAGGCTATATGGTGTAGTATTGTACCCTGAGGATATAGTGCTTTGGGGTCCTGCTTAATTTGGGAGCATTGCTGTAAAGATTCCTTACCTTGGATAAGCCAAGGATTTTGATTTTACTACAAGATGTTTAAAACCAAAGTTTATGTTTGCTGGTAATTGGCAATTGCCCTCAGGGCAGAAATGCCTGCCTTCTGTTTCCTGTTTTGCCTTTAATTTTGGACTAGTAGTAATTTCTTACTATCTTGTTAGCGTTTCATTGCTTTTAAGATTTTAACAAATATTTTACTCTATACTTTTAATAATTTTCCATTGATAGAGTTGATATACATAATCTAGCTTATCAGTATCAGGCAAGGAATCTTTTTAATTTAACTTTTATTTTTAATTTTAGATTTACAGAAAAGTTGTAGAGATTGTTCAGCGAGTTGCCATATGTTCCTTACTCAGTTTCTCCTAATGTTGACATCTTGCATTACAATGGTATGTTTGTCAAAAATAATGTTAACCATCATCCAGATAATTATTTTGCCAGAACCCTCATCCCACGTTTAAGGATAATTCAAAATGTACCATATATACACATAGCTTATGTTTATTGAGTACTTACTAGGTATCAAACATCGGTTAAGTTTTTTATATGGATTTGCTCCTTGAATTTTAAGTGTAATCCAGCGGGGGAAAATTTTTTTCCTACTTCTTATAGATGATGAAATGGGGTCAGAAGTTGTTTGCCTGAGTTAGGTTGTTATAAAGCTGATGTCAACCCAAGTAATGTGACTATCAAATTTGGCCTAGTGTACAACCAAGAAATCTAATTTAGCCAAAAATGGACAGGTTATAGTAGGCATCCCTGGGGAGATAAATGCCGTCCTGGTCTGTCTTGGATTCTCTTTAATAAAGACAAATAATTTCATTTTAAGCATTTGAACTCCAGGGCTGGGTGCCCTGGCTCACGCCTGTAATCCCAGCACTTTGGGAGGCTGAGGTGGGAGGATCAGTGGAGTCCATGAGTTCAAGACCAGCCTGGGCAATATAGCAAGACCCTGTCTCTGCTAGAAAAAAAATTAGTCAGGGGAGGTGGTGCATTCCTGTAGTCTCAGCTACTCCAGAGGCTGAGGCAGGAGGATCGCTTGAGCCCAGGAGTTCAAGTAAGCTATGATTGTGCCACTGCACTCTGGCCTGGGCAACAGCAAAAAAAAAAGTTGTGACTCTAAATATAGCATTGCAGAATGGACACTGAGGATAGCAGTATAACCATTCTTCTGTGAACATGTTAAAATGTTACAAAAACAAAAATTTGAATTTGGAAGCTGGTGAGGTTTTATATCTCTGTCACCCAGGCCAGAATGCCGTGGCCTGATCATAGCTCACTGTAACCTTGGACTCCTGGGCTCAAGCCTTAGCCTTTGGAATAGCTGAGATTATAGGTGCCCACCACCATACCTGGCTAATTTTTAAAATGTTTTTTGTAGAAATGGGGTCTGTGTTGCCCAGTCTGGTCTTGAACTCTTAGCCTCCCAATTGCTAGGATTACAGATGTGAGCTGCTACATGCAGCTTCTTTCATATTTTTGACAATTGCTGGGTTTACTAGACACTATATTCAGCCCAGCAAATTCCAAATTGTTATTAAATAAGTTTCTGAGTATTGGAAAACCAAATACAGTCATGTCCTGCATAATGACATTTTCGTCAACAGTGGACCACATATAGGATGATGGTTCTATAAGATTATAATGCCGTATTGTTAGTGTACCTTCTGTATACATTTAGATACACAAATACGTACCGTAGAATTATAATTGCCTACCATATTTGGTAATATGCTGTGCAGGTTTGTAGCTTAGAGCACTAGGCTATACTATTATAGCCCATGTGTAGTAGGTTATACCATTTAGGTTTGTGTAAGCACACTCTGTAATGTTTGTACAGTGATGAAATCGCCTAGTGAAACATTTCTCAGAACGTATCCCCATTGTTAACCCATGCATAAATGTAATGCAGAATGAAAAACGAGTTCTCATTTCCCCACAGTCTCTTCCTTTAGGAAACTACTGTTAGATTTCTGATGTATCTTTCCAGAAAGATTTTTTTTATATGAAAGCATGTGCATATATGAGTATACATATTCATATGTATTTTACCATACATCCTATGCCTTGCTTTGGTGTTCTTTCTGTTGTCAACTCAGAGGTCTGCTTCATTTTTGAAAATACAAAGCATTCCATTGTATGCACATTGCATAATAGTACTAAGTTTATAACACAAGCTTTGTGTACTTCTCTGAAGAAGAATACAGTGCTACGATTGGTAAAAGCAGGTATAATTCTCTGTAATCGTGGATCTTGTCTGGTCAGTTGAGAGATACAGACCTTAGGTCACACTATACAGACTGAGATATCTTATGATGGAAAAAAATAGAGTTTTATAGGAGTGCGTATGACCAAGAAATCTTATTTAACTGGAATGTGCAGGTTAGAGAAAGCATCTTTGAAGAAGTAAAACTTTGAGCTGAGAGCCAAAAGAGGTGCAAGACTTGTTCACCAGGCAAACGTGAAAAGCAAAGGCCTTAGATTCTTTATAATTTTTTTTATGGTAGATTCTCATAAGTAAATAACTAAGGCTGGAGATGGACATATTTAAGCCTTTTGATATTCCTATGGCCAGATTGCTCTCCAGAAAGTTAACAGTTTATAGGAACATTGCCCAGATATAAGAAACAATTTTCCCTGTGTTAAAAGAACATCCTTGATGATTTGACAGACCAACTGGAACCCCACTTGCATTTCTTTGATAAGTAAGATTCAGTATTTTCCTTATTTTTAAATTAGTATTCATAATTATTTGCTAAACATTTTGTAAATGCTGGCTAATTACCCAAGCATCACTAGAGAAATTCAGTATTAGTAGGGATTATTTAAAACAGATAAAACATATTTACAAATAGACTAGGATATATTGGGAAGAAATATTTTCTTTATAATTTATCTAAAAGATAGACGTTGGATCAGTAATAATACTTCCCCCAAATATTAACATTTGTCTGATAATATCAATCTGTTCTATTCTTACCTCTTTGTTAGGTAATTGGGACGTATTAAGCATGTTGATATGAGAGGAATCAAATCTTGTAGGATTTTATGTGTATGTATTAAGATTTTCATTTTTAAAAGATAATTTTAATGTGGGATTCTATTTTAACCTGTATTTTTCTCATAATCTATAGATTATTTATGGCATTCGGCCATTTTTCTGCCTGAATGTTGGCATTCACCTTAAATTTTGCTTTTCTTTTCTGTTTATTTTTTATTTTTGAGACGGAGTCTTGTTCTGTCACTTGGGTTAGGGTGCCGTGCCGTGCTGTGCTGTGCCATGGCATCAGCCTAGCTCATGGCAACCTCAAAACTGCTAACCTTAAGCTATCCTCCCGCCTCAGCCTCCCAGAGTGCAAGGATTGATTACAGGTGTGAGTCACCGTGCCTGGCTTAAGTTTTGTTTTTCTAAAAGCAGTATTCTCTAAGTTAATAACTAATCTTTTAGTAGGAAGGAACTTAGGATATGCTCTGATCAAACCTAACAGTACATTTATTCAGGTCTTATAACCAAAAGTTTTGACAATGTGCCAGCTTATCTGGTAGAGGATGAGGATGTTGGTGGTTATCAGTGATGTGACAAAAGGTACAGGTACCTTTGAAGAGACAAGGGAAGACCTACTTGCTATAGGTTGGGACCAGAGCTTCCAAACTGTCACGAAATAGTTTAAATGGCTGATACTTGATGCAGGGATTATTATTAAGCCTTTTTCAAACAGATCTCCAGGGGGCGTAATAAGTACAAGTAGGCAGCAGGTTTTTCTTTTTTAACATGAATTTGATAAAAAATGAATACTGTTATGAAGGGGTTTGTTTTGAAATGCTAAGTAGCCTAAAATTGTAAGCAAAAACTGACCATTCACGATTGTTAAAAAAATTTGAATAAAAATCCCTTTGTGTACTGTTCCTTTCCTATAATTATAGCAGATATTGGATTCTGTACCAATGGTGCTATTATCATAGTCCTAATACAATAGATTCAAAAAGCCTACTGGTAACTTGCTTGTTTTAAGCAGTACTCTATGAAAAAATTATTTTTTGTGACTTTAGAAAGTCATTATATGTTCTGTGAGTTTTTCTAATTCTTAAAACTGATGCTGTTTTAAAGGGAATATACATTTCTACTTGGGGTGGTTTTCAACATGGTATTGATTTGAAGAGTTTTGGCTTCCAGTGTTTTTACAGGTTTTAAATAAATGATAATACTTTTTTTTAAACACTGATATTTTTCTCCATAGGTATTTGGAGATCTTAACAACATGGCAGACATTGACAAGTAAGTGGCAGATGGTTCTTTTTCAGAGATTTGACATCACTTTCTACTGTGATGTAATTAAGTCTTAGCAGCTGTACAAATTTTGTATTATGAAAATGTATGATAATAACTAATGCTTAGTACCTATTAATATGTTGGGTACAGACAGTGTATCCAAGTTAAAATATATATAATTATTGTCATAAATATAGTAAATCATTTGTCAGTATATATTCTTAGGAAAGTGCTGAGCACAATAGTGGATCATTTTTACCATATATGTATTTTCCAAAGATTTTACTGCTTACATTATAACGAATCATACATAGTACATTTATAAGATGTGTATAAAATGTGTATGTAGAGTTTAAACAACATTAAGACACTTGTATACAATTTAAAAATAGAACATTACTATCAGAAGCCCTGTGTGCCTATTCTCAATTGCATCTTCCACCTTTCTTCTCTAGAGGTGTAAGCACTATCTTGGCTTTTGTCTTTAGAGTTTTACCACCTATAAATTCTCAATCTGTGTTTAATTTTGAAAATCTGAATAGCAGTCACAGACTTAAATGTGTAAAGCAATATTACGGCTGTTAGTTGAAGGCTCCAAGATAGGATAATAAAAAGGAAAAGAGACTACCTGGATCATAGTCTGGCTTCAGCTTTCCTAAGTCTTTACAGGGACCTATTCTGGAGAAGTCATTGAGCTAGGTCATGCATCCTAGGAAACATCAGTTTAATCAAGTTGGCATGTGATAGGATTCTAGCGTGGGTGGATGTTTTGCAGAAATATAGTCAGGGAGAATGGGATGAGCTGCACAATATTTGTTGCTTGTAATTTTACAGTAGCCTGTGTTATAATAAAATACTTGGGAGTGAGGAGGATGATATGGTTATCCACAGCTGTGGTAGGCATCAGGGCTTGGAGGTGGGAGGGCAGAAAACTTCAGCACAAGGTCAACACATACAAGTATTACTGTTTTCTTCAGGTTTTCTTTTGTTTCTCCTCTCTTGGGTTTGCTGTTTGCTATAGCCCATGTTGTTTACTCTTGGTTCTTTAGTAACTTCTTGGAAGAGTACAAGTGAAGTAAATTATTTTGAGATGTGGAATGACTGAAAAATGACTCTGCTTGATAGTTTGGGTGTAGAATTCAAAGGTGGGAATCATTTTTCTTTGGAATTTTGAAGGCATTGCTCCATTGTCACCTTCCAGTATTGCTGTGTTGAAGTTCCAAAGTCATTATAATTCTTGATCATTTATGTGTGATAATTCCTTTTTTAATATACAGTATTTATATTTCTGGAAGGTACTCTGGCTTCAGAGTTCTGAAATTTTCACATTATTTTGTCTGTTTTTTTATCTCTTAATTTAGACATTCATTGGTAGACCTTTTCAGTCAAGCAATTCAGTGGCTTTCAAAGGGAATGTTCTTGACTTAATTTTTTTGATTGCTTAGTTTCTGTTTTCTTTTTCTGGAGCTTCCCCTGTTAGATGTTCTATGTTAGATTGATCTTCTAATTTTCTTTTGTCCTATTTTTCATCTTTGTTTTTTTGTTCTTCTTTCTGCACTGAGCTGAAGAATCTTATCTTTCAACTCTTCTATGGAGCTTTAAAATTTCTATTTTAGTTTCTAAGAACTCCTTTGTTCTCTGTTCCTGTTTTTTATTGCATCCTGTTCTTGTTTCTTTGATTGTAATGTCTTTTCTCTGGATATTTCTTCCTCTTGTGTAGTCTATTTGCTCTTAAATTTTCTTTTCCTTGTTTGTGTTTTAGTCTCTGCAAAAGGCTTTCCTCAAGTATGAGACAATACTTGGTTTTCTGCTCGTTAAGATTGGCTGGGGTGGGAGTAAGAGTAGTTGAGGGATGTTTAAAAAAAGTTGATTGGAGTATTTGAGTGTTGGAGAGGGAGACTTATTAATTTGGGATTTCAGTGTAGAGTCATCAGAGTGGGCATTTGTTATGAGAACCCCCAATGTCAGAATGGTATTTTTTCCTAGATTGGTAGATTCTCCAGTGAACATTATCTGAGTAAAGATCTGGTTTTTAGTATTGTGGGAGCCAGACTGAGAGAAGGTAGCTAGGGAGAGGTCTCTGCATTCAGCATTGGAGTGTGTACATAGCCTGTCCTGTATCTTTGATACTCTTAAATGTCTGTGATCCCCTAGTCGAAGTTCTGAGTTTTACCCTTTCCAGGGAAGAAACTGCCATATTTTTGTTAGGGTTGGGGGAGAGATCTAAAGATTTAACTGATTATCAGTTTTTACGTAGTCCTCCTTATTTTAACTACCTTCATACCCTACCCCTAGTTTTATAAGTGTACCTGGTGCTACCAGTTCTTATCCTTTTGCAGACTCTACATTTGGGCTGGTTCTCAACATTCCCCACTGCTAACATAGATTTCACTTCTCTCAATGAAATTGATCATTACTTGTCTGTTTTCCAGCTTTGACAATTTTGTTACTCTTATCTCCTTGCCCTTTAGTGTTTGCCTGTTCAAAAACTCCCTTATTATAATTTTAGTGGGGATTTTGGAAAGATTAAGATCAGATGAGTTTATGCGATCTGCCATCTTAGCCTTGGAATCTTCATCATTTTGTTTTTTTTTTTGAGACAAGAGTCTCCCTCTTTTGCCCTGGCTAGATGGCGGTGGCGTCAGCCTAGCTCACAGCAACTTCAAACTCCTGGGCTTAAGCGATCCTACTGCCTCAGCCTCCTGAGTTGCTGGGACTACAAGCATGCGCCACCATGCCTGGCTAGTTTTTTCTCTATATATTTTTAGTTGTCCAGATAATTTCTTTCTATTTTTTAGTAGAGATGGGGTCTTGTTCTTTCTCAGCCTGGTCTTGAATTCCTGACCTTGAGTGATCCTCCCGCCTCGGCCTGCCAGAGTGCTAGGATTACAGGTGTGAGCCACCACGCCCAGCCTTCATTTTGTTTTAAACTTTTTTTTTTTTTAATAGAAAATCTGCTCCATAGAGAGTAGAGGCGAATTTTCCCTGCAGAAGAGACCTGGCCTAAACTTTTTTTTTTAAAGAATAAATTCGTTGTGACAATTTGATCCCCCCCCCCCCCCCATTATTTAATTTTGGATGCTTGTTAGCTCTGGGAAGGTGGGAGAAAGAGGGAATTCTTGTTTTTTAAACTGGAGTCAGTAAATTCTCTCTGTAAATGGCTTGATAGTAAAAATTTTAGGCATTTTGGGCCACATAAAGTCACTGTTAGAACTACAGTCAGCCCCCTAAATCTGTGGATTCCTCATCCATGGGTTCCACATCTGTGAATTCAGCCAACTGTAGGTTGAAAATATTTGGAAAAAAGCAATAAAACATAATTCAATAATAAGAAATACAAATTAAAAATATAGCATTACAACTATATAGCATTTACATTGTATTAGGTATTGTAAGTGATCTAGAGATGATTTGAAGTATGTGGGAGATATGCATAGGTTGGATACAAATACTACACTGAGCATCTGAGGATTTTGGTATCCTCAGGATTTCCTATAACCAATCCCCCATGGGTACTTGTCCCTGTATGAACATTAGTGTTTGTCCCTACATGAAAATTAATTTTTTAAATGCTGTTTAACACAAGCAACTGAAGCTCCATCCAAATGTTAATGTAAAATAACCAGAAGGAATTGTGTGATGACCCTATATATTGACTTAGGTATCTTTATCTCTCCCCCTCCCCCTTTCCTGTGCAGTGCCATTTTAGCTCACTGCAACTTCAAACTCCTGGGCTCAAGTGATCCTCCTGACTCAGCTTCCTGAGTAGCTGGGACTACAAGACCGTGCCACCATGCCTAGCTAACTTTTATATTGTTTGTAGAGACCGGGTGTCGAACTCTTGAGCTCTAGTGATCCTTGCACCTCGGCCTCCCATAGTGCCAGGATTACAAGCATGAGCCATTGCATCTGGCCTATCCCCCTTTTTAATGCTGGATGTAATCTCATGTTCAACAATGAGATTTTTGGTAATTCTTTAAGATGAGATGAGAAGGATGCTATCTTATTACTTTTTACCTTCTCTCTCAATGGTAACGTCTTCCTGGCTTTCCTCTTAAGCAAGAAGTAGGCTCAGAGGTCTTCTCCTTAACTGTTCTTCCATATCTCCACTATGAAATACAGAAAAAGGAGGAAAGTCCAAAGATAGTACAGCCTGATATGGTTGCTCGACAGCCATCGGGAATCCGGGATTTTTCTGTTTTTCCTAACTCCTTTATCCTTAGCTAGTGACTTCCATTCTTTAGGATGACCCTGGTCCATTTTTGTTGCTGGAGCTCTAGCCAGCACTATGTGGGAGGGAGGGAGAGATTAAGATCAAAAAGGCTTCCCAGCTCTCTATCTACCATTTTATAAGGATACTTCCTCAAAGTTCTATATTCTGCTTTTTTATCTTGCTGCCAAAGCATAGGATATAGCCAGATCTAGCTAAAAGGCAGACTAGGAAATGTAGACTTTTAGCTTGGTGTGTTGGCTATCCCATATAAAATGAGGATGTTTTTACTAAGAAGGAAGAATGCAATCAATGGAAATTAGGTAGAAAGTACATACTTCCTGACTTCACATTCCCCAAAAACCTACCAAACCAAATTTTTAAAGCTTGAAAAGTATGAACTTTATATTTGACCAGTTGCTTTTAATGAAGATTTAAGTACTTGCAATTTGTACTTGTTTACATATGAGTTAGAAAACTGAGTTACCTTTTGAATTTCCTATTTCTTATCTTTGAAAGAGGCATACTAATTTAGAAAATGAATTTAAGTTTTTCTATAACTTTTTTTGGTTATTGGTACATTTGAACCTTGGTGTGATACTATGATATTGTAGCAAAGAACAGTGTGAACTTGATCAAGATTTGGATGATGTTGAAGAAGTAGAAGAAGAAGAAACTGGTGAAGAAACAAAAATCAAAGGTATTATTTTAAATTACTTCAGGAGCCAGAGGCTGCTGGCATATGTCTTCTAGAGGGTAGTAATAAGTACCATTCCCTTTTTTTGGACCCTTGTTCATTGTCCACTTTATCCACTGGTCCAGACCTCCAGTTTAGTACATGTATGTGTGTGTGTGTCTCTGTGTGTGAGAGAGAGTCAGTACTGCTGAAGTGACATGATGTAGCTGTGTCAGCCAGCTAGCTTACCCGTGAGTTTTGTCTGGATTTAGAAATGTTACAGGCAGTGGTGGTGGGGTTATTTTTGGTGGTACTTCTAAACAGTCTGTTTAGTGTTTAATATATAGAAAACATGTAGTATGTCTGTCTTTTAAAAAATCCACTCCCTCAATCCACCAAACAAACAAACCAAAAACCCCTTATCTGTTAAATATTGGCAAAAATCATTCAAAATTTAGCAGATAATTTTTAAAAGGATAGTGGTGGTGGGGAATTGTACTGCTTTAGGTTATGCCCTGTAGATCTGGGCCAAGAATATTAAGGTACCAGAAAACTTAACTTTTTGTTTTTAAGCCAGATGGAAGTTAATTGTGAAAAGGCTTCTGAACTTGTAGCTTCAGCTTTTATTTTGCAACATTTTCTTGATAAATACAGGACTGTATCTTCAGTGACCAATATTGATATTTCTAAATGCATGTAGGTTATCACAGCTGTACATCATCCTAATTGAATTAATATCAGAAGTAAATTGACCCTTAAAAACATAATTTGGAAAATTAATAGCAATTTTGTATAATAACTGTATTGATGAAGAGAAGATAGCAACATAATTTGTTTTGTATAAATCTAGACTATATTTGGATTGAGTATACTTTTTTAAAGGCCACTAATAACCAAGTTTTGTTTGGCCTCAGTTAACCACCTTTGACCGTCTCAACTATTAACATTATTCATATACCCAGAAATTACACTACACAAGCATTAAGCATAAACATTCAGGTCACTCATTTCATCTTTCTCCCAGGCTTAAACCTATCACTATATTTATAGTTTTCTGATATGTATTATGTATTATCTGCCTTCAAAAGACTGTCACAAGTCATAGATAGGCATCTGGATGAAGCTTTGAGCTTCCCAAAATGCAAGGTGGGTGAACACAAGATACTAGGAAGAGAAAGAATATTGTTCATAGTGGTCGTGGTAGTGGCCTTGAGAAATGCCGTGCTTTACAAGATCATTAGGAATCTGAACTATTACTGGACATTGGGTTTTCCTAGAGTGTATTTTCTTTAGTTTGCTCTGCCCATCTCTACTCATATATACCAGCAATTTATAGGCCAGTTAGGAAAACTTCATGAGATTGGATTGTCCTATTAAAAAAGCATAATACATTTTCATAAAATCCTTCTTTTGATGCCCTTTTTTTTTAAAGCGCGTCAGCTGACTGTTCAGATGATGCAAAATCCTCAGATTCTTGCAGCCCTTCAAGAAAGACTTGATGGTCTGGTAGAAACACCAACAGGATACATTGAAAGGTACAAGTTCTTCTTTTCCATAGCCCTTGTTTATCTTTCTATAATCAACATTGCAGGTGTATCTATTTTTAAGACCATCTAGGGTATATACATAGTAGTGGAAACCTAATGTCTGTTAGTATCTAAAATAGGATTATTGGAAGTTTAAAATTTTCTTAATAGCACCTGTTTACATTGGTCTTTTAAAGTTTATTTTGGTTCAAGTCCATAGGAAGTATACTGATCTTAAGCATTTCTGAGATTTGTTTAGAGGTTTGTTAGAAATGCACAAAATCAGAAGAAATACAGATTTCTTACGTAATTCATGGGTGATATAAATCATTAATAATGGCCTTATTCAGCTCACATAATTTTTTAAACTCAGTTTTATGGTTTTAAGATCCATTCAGGTTGCTATCTATATGTATCTAGTTAGTAGCTTCTAAATGTTGCCTAGTTTTCCATAGGGTGTTTTCACTATGTTCTATTATCTGCTTTTCCTTTGATGGACTCTTATCTTTGTTAGTGTAAATTCTATAGTGACGTATATCCTTGTACATGCCCGCTTAAGGAATGTGTAAGAATTTCTTTTGGGTATGTACTCGGCAGTGGAATTGCTATTTATAGGATGTGCAAGCCTTAAGCACACTTAGTGTGATTTCCAGAAATACTGTACCCAGTGCATGAAGGTTGCTTTATCTTTGTGTCTCTGCCAACAATTGGCATCACCCAGCTTTGTAGGTTTTTTTTTTTTCATTTTTAAACCAGTCTAAGATGTGTGGGCTCATTTTGTTTGATTTGTATTTTTTTGATTTCTAATGAGTTTTGACGTTCTGTTTATAATGCATGTGAACCTTTTAGGTTGCCCATTTGTACCCTTTGTTCTTACTGGGGTTATCTTTTTTTTTTAAATGTTTTGTAGAAGTCCTTACGAATTCTGGATGTTAATTCCCTTACCAGTTTTAGACATTGTAAATAATCTATTGTGTCATTTTCTATTTTATCCATTGAGTCCTGGTAAACAGAAATCCTTAATTTTTATTTTAGTAAAATATTTTGCCCTGTGGCTTGTGGTTTTGAAGTTTAAGAAGCTCTTCCTAGTTCTTTCTTTCTTTCCTATTGCCTAGTTTTACCTTTCATATTTAGGTCTTTAAACCCTCTAGAGTCCATGTTTGTATTTGGTGTAAGTAAGCATCCAGTTCCCTCTTTTCCCCTCTTCATTTCTTAGTGAGCTAGTTTTTATAACACTATTCACTAAACAATTCATTCTTTCCCCATTTATTTGTGTGCCACTTTATTGCATTATCAAGTTCTTAGAAACACCTATGTTTGTCTTTGAGCTGTACTCTTCTTTTTTTTTTTTTGCTAATCTTCTCTCTATCATTTTAATTTTAGTTTATGTGCTGCCGAAGCAAGCACGAGCTGCACTCTCCTGTTTCATTGGTCTTTTTGTCTCTTCTTTTGTCATTGTCACACTTAATTACTATGACTTTATAGTATGTCAGTATTTGGCAGGGCAGGTTGCTTCTGTTCATGTCTCCCCAATTCCCCCAAAACCATGATCTTAAGGTTGACCTAACCATAGGTAGACCTTTATCCCACAGGATAACTTGAGAGTTAAGTTTATCAGAGTTTTCAACAAACAAAAGAACAAAAAAAAAAAACCCCTAAAATTTTGGTAAGAATTACACTGAATTTTTAGATTGACAGAGAATTATACCTTTAATATTGTTTCATCCATATATTTGTATTTATTCAGATTACATTCTGTGTCTTCTATTATAGTTTCATCATTTTCTTCATTTGTTAATCTGTTAATTTCTGTATATTTTAGTTGTGTTGCTATTATGAATAGTATCTTCTTTTTTTATTGTGTTTTCTGGTTCCCCATGTATAGGGGAGTACTTTTGACTTTTTCTTTTAAAGTTGATCTTGAATCCAGTAACCTTGCTAAATTTATTGTAGTAATTTGTTTGACCCCTCTTCCCCAAGATCTTCTCAGCAAATAATGGCAGTTTTATCTCTAATCTTCTACATTACACCACATACTTATTTTTCTTTATAACACTGGCCAGGACTTGCACTTGTTACAGTACTGTGTTAAACATTAGCATTAAAAATGGTCATCTTTGTTTTATTTCCATTAATATTGGGGATGAATATACAATTTCTCCATTAAATTCTGGGCCTTTTTTTTTTTTTGGAGACAGTCTTGCTCTGTCCTCTGGGCTACAGTGCTGTGGCATCAGCCTAGCTCACAGCAACCTCAAATTCCTGGGCTCAAGCAATCCTCCTGCCTCAGCCTCCCGAGTATCTGGGACTTACAGGCATGTGCCACCAGGCCTGAATAATTTCTCTTTTTTTTGTAGAGACGGAGTCTCACTCTTGCTCAGGCTGGTCTCGAACTCCTGAGCTCAAGCCATCCTCCCACCTTGGCCTCCCAGAGTGCTAGGATTACAGGCGTGAGCCACTGCGCCAGGCCAAGTTCTGTGCCTTTTTACTATTTTTTTAATCTGACTTTTTTTTCTGTATTAAGATGCTCTTTTGAACTTTTTCCTATTAAGCAAATAGTAAGTAAATGTTTTGGAAATATATATTTGGGATATCAAATTAGCCTTGCATTCCTGGAAAAAACTTAATCAGGATGTGTTATTGTTACACAATTGAGTTGAGTAGTTAATATTTTAGGTCTTTATTCTTTAGTGAAATGAGCTTGTGTGCGCATATGTATGCATGTGTGCAGGTATGTATATATGAATGTATATAAAGAAACTTTCAAGATATGGTAAATACTTAACTGGTTTTGGAGTTAAGGTTTTAACTGCTGAATGAAATGAATTGGGCTGCTTTTACTTTTTCCCTCTTTTTTCTGCAGCACCTTGTATAAGGTAGGAATTAACTGTTGCTTGAATGGTTGGTAGAACTCTGCTAAAAGTTTACTTGGTTCTTTGGAGTTTGGGAACTAGAGGTCCTGGGGAGTTTTGGGCTATATAGTTCTTTTTCTTTTTTTTTTTGTTTAAACATACTTATTGGTCTATTTAAGTTGTGTCAATTTTGCAGTTTTATATTCTAAACCTGCATGCATTTTATTTAGATCTTAGATTGATCATAGTTCAAGGTATTTTTAAAAATCTGATTATTTTTTCTTTTATATTCTGTTTTTTACATCTTGTTTTACTAGTTGTCTTGGATCTTATTAATGTTTCTTGATTTCGCTTTTGATTTTCTTTCTCTGTATTCTTTGTTGCTACTCTCACTGATTTCTGGCTTATCATTTCCTCTTTTCTTAGGTTTGTTCTGTTCTTCTTTCCAATTAAAATTGAATGCTTAGTTCATTTGATTTTTATTTTTTAATCTATGTCCTTAATACTCTTGTTTTTATAAATGTTGTGTAAATATTGTGTGTGAAGATCTATGTACTGAAATCAATAGCTCTAGCTTACTAATTGTATTAATTCAGGTTCTCTTTATTTCTGCTAATTGATTGATTGCTTGTCTGGGAAAGGTATATTAAAAATCTCCAATTAGTTTCTGCACATATTTCTATCAATTGTAGGCTGATAGATTTTGAAGCCATATTATTAGGTGTATGATGTTTGTGATGTACATATCTTGTTCTTGTTCCATTTTACTGATAGGTATGTAATGTCTTACTTTGTATTTTATCAGGTTTTTGGGCATAAATTCTATTTGCCTGATACTGTAATACATATCCCAGCTTCTTTTTTTAAAAAAAAAAATTGTTATGTCTTTTTCCATCTTTGTATCTTCCATTGATATGAATGTTGGCTTCTTTATTAGTAAATTCAGCTTCCTTACATTTCTTGAAAGTTGTATGTTGTATTGTTTTTGGACTTCCTGCTACCATCTTTCTCTATTTTTAAATTTATTTTTAAACAAATAGATTTATTTAAATTTATTGGCTCTCTTTTTAGTCCTTTTCTGCTTTGCATTGGATAGATCAAGTTGTCTTCTTGTTCCAAAGTTAATGCATTCTGTTGTGATTATGGTAGTGGTGTATAACCTAATACCTAAGTTTATTTGCCTCTATTGATTTCTTAAATTTGCTAATATCTGTATTGTTTGTAAATGTACTTCCTCTGGTCCTCTTTTTTCCTTCAAGGCAGTAGTGAAATTTACCAAGATATTTGTTCACACCCATACTTTATAATTCTATATAATCTCCTAGATTTGTGGTGTTTTTTTTTTTTTCCTTTTTCAAAAGTTGGTTTTAATAATTTAATGAGTATCTGTGGCATACCTCCTGAATCCTGGTATACCTGATAAAACTTTTATCTTGGCTTCATATCTAAATAATAATGTAACTGGCTATGAAATTATAAATTGAAAGTTCTTAAGTAATTTAAAAATGACAGTTTATTTTTTCTTGTTTTTAGTGTTTTCTTTTGAAGCCTGGTGTTAGTCTGGTTCCTTTTCCTTTGTAGGTTCTTTGCTCTTTTTCACTGAACCCCTTTAGAATTTTCTTTTGTCTTTGATATTCATCAATCTCATTAATATGTTTGGAGTAAAGATTTTCACATTGCCTTAAATCTTAGAAATTTATCATTCTCACTTCTTAAGATAATCTCCCCCTTCTCTCTCACTTTTTGCTACTTTTGTCATACATATCTCAGATTTTCTATTTTCTGTCTTTCATGCTACCTTCTGGGAGAACTTTTCAACCTCATGGACTTTTTCTTCAGTTGAATCTATCCTGTTTATCCTATTTGTTGGTTATTTTAGTTACTGTATTTTCCATACTTAACATTCCCACTTTGTTTTAGATTTCTTGGTCTTGTTTCATATTATCTTTCCTCATCTCTAAATATACTTACATTCTTGTTTAAATTCTGTCTAAATGCTGCTTTAGCTAATTATTATTTCACTCTTTCATAGAAATTATACTCTTGAAGTCTAGTTATTTTGGCCTTTGAGCTCAGGCACATTGGGCAATATACAGTTAATAATGAGTATTTAGGGGAGAAATCAAGATCAGACTGTGGTATGTGACAGTCCCATGGAGTTTAAGAAGGGGGCAAGATGAGCCTAAGTAGAGCTCTCAATGCCAGGCAGTTTTCCTGGTTTGCTTTGGGAGGAGATAAGCCTCTTTGGTTGTCTAATTCATTATATCAGAATGGATAAGGTGGAGAAATGAATGCTTGAGGGCTCTGAGCTAGTGAAGGTTTCATCAACTCTTCATGTTATTCTAGGAACCCTGACATTAGGCTCTTGTGAAGGGTGAAGGGGAAAGACAATGATTGTTGCAAGGCTAGACCTGAACTTAAAAAGCTTTTTTGCAACAATGCCTTGTTTTAACTTGTCCTCACTGCTACCTACTATGGTTATCCTTTCCACTCCCCAGGTTGCAGCTCACCCTGTACCAAAGACAGCTTTAAATCTTACTTTGCTTATGGGGGTGTGTGTATCTGAAATAGTTGTTTCCTTCTTGGTTCTAAAATTTCTGGGGGTTAGTTTTAGGGGCCGGGGGTTGGGCAGGGGAAGCCAGAAGCTCATGATAGTTCACCACCTTGACAGAACATTGTTTTTTATTTTTAATTGTGAGAAAAGAAGTTGAGATCTTTAGGTGTTTTGTTTCTAATAATCATAATAATTATTTGGTTTACAAAAATTTATCTGTGGCAGCATATTTTAACCTGGATTTTCTATCTGATACATCAATTCCCTGAAGTTAGGTGAATTTTTAGTGTCAACATTTTTTGGGTGGTAGAGGGGTTTATAAGTTTAATCATTCTTCAAGGGACTTATAACCTAGTGTGTATAACCTTTTAAAAAATCAGTGCCCCATAGTGAGTTGTATGATGTATGGATTATATTTCAACAAAGCTATTATTTTAAAAATTCATGTCCCCTTTTCATAATATATTCCATTCTTGTGTGCTTTCAAATTCCAAATTAAATATGAAAACTAAAATAGAAAATAACGGTGTAGGATATCGCCTTTTCCCCTAATATACGTATCCTCCCCTCCTCCTTTTTCATAATAACTGGTACAGGTGAGATATATATGTTTAAAAAAAAAAGAAAAATCCAAGCAACCATTGTTAGAGTTAAGATGGTCAGTCCATGACTTTTAATTTGATAAGCTGTTTGTATTTTACGGTTGAGATGCCAGCAATGACAAGTCCAACACTGAACTTCATTATACTTTGAGGGGTGACAATATGATTTACATTTTATTGTTAGTATAGTTTGGTTAAATTTCCACTTTTGAAATATTTTGTGGTCAATGGATCAATATATTTATGTCTATTTTGGATTTTAATTACTTTGAATATATGTCATTCACTAACTTTTGTGCTTCAATTTCAATATGACAAAGGAAGTGTGACTTCTGTTTTCCTGTGATGCCGTGTAACTGGTTTCTAACCTTTCAGCTTGCCTAGGGTAGTTAAAAGACGAGTGAATGCTCTCAAAAACCTTCAAGTTAAATGTGCACAGATAGAAGCCAAATTCTATGAGGAAGTTCATGATCTTGAAAGGAAGTATGCTGCTCTCTATCAGCCTCTATTTGACAAGGTAAATGTTTTCTACTGCTTTGTTTAATTTATCTAACATTCTAGAAGACAAGCTCTGGAACTACAGACAGCTTGCAAGTGGTTAGTCTTTAGATCTCTCACTGAAATGGTTATCAGAGGTACTTGGGAAAGCTATCAATAGCAATTAAGGTTGTGATATACATTAATTAAATCTATAGGAGTCCTTAATGAGAAACCACTAGTTTTTAGGTTGGATGCCAGTGTTTTCATGCAAGCCTTTTTTTTTTTTTTAATCATTTTAGCGATTTGAGATTATTAATGCAATTTATGAACCTACGGAAGAAGAATGTGAATGGAAACCAGATGAAGAAGACGAAATTTCTGTCAGTATCAACTTTTAATGTGCTTTTAGGTGATAAAAATCTTGAGAGTTTTGTCAGAAGTGTTAGCATTTGGTGATAGGCTATAACAGTATATAATCAGTGGTATTATTATACCTAAGAAATGTTTTCTTTTTCTATAAGATTGATAGTATAGATAAGCCACTGCTTAACCTGTTACCATCTACCCAGTATTATTTTTTCTTATCTTTTTACAGTATTTAAGTATTAATAATATTGAAGGTTTATAAATTCATATAAGCTTCTCCTTTGAACTTCATGATGACAGGCATAGGATTTTTCCCATTTTTCAAATGAAGAAATGAAGGCTTTTAAGTGACTCGACCACAAAGAATAATGGCAGAACTGTGACACAGATTTAGTGCTGTGTTACATGACCCAGCTCTGTAGCTTTGTTATTTAATGTTGGTTAATAAAGAGAATATAATATTTTGATTAAAAACACCATAGGGCGAGGCACTGGACAAAGTTAAGTTAATCTTCCTGTTGTTTTTCCTGTTTATTTAAGTCTTCATTTTTCATGAAGGTTTTCATTTTTTTTTTTTTTTTCCTATAATGATTTTTCCTATAGTTCTTGGTCCTAGTGATTCTTTTTAGAGAGGTGTGGTAGCAGTAATTCTGATGAAAATAAGGTTTGGTATGGGTAACAGCAGTGTCTGCACAATCAGATTAAAACTTCTTTGGCTGAAAGTTATAATTGGTGATCTGTGGGTTTCTGGGTTTCTATATTTTTTGCCACTGCATGTAAGTTAAGAGGATTTACAAGAGTTTATCAAGAGGTCTCATCCATGCATTCAGTAATGTATGCTGTCATTTATCAAGGAGGAGCTAAAAGAAAAGGCCAAGATTGAAGATGAGAAAAAGGATGAAGAAAAAGAAGATCCTAAAGGAATTCCTGAATTTTGGTTGACTGTTTTTAAGAATGTTGACTTGCTCAGTGATATGGTTCAGGTAATTTTATTCATAAAAACACCCGTTTACCTCAAGGGTAAACTTTTGAATTTTAAATAGCTGTGATGACTGTTCTCTTCAGCGTTGACCTTTCTAAAATGATTGCTTACTTTTGAAAGAGCTAGTAGTATCTGTAGGAGGACGATTACAGCTTTGATTAATGTAATCAAAGAAATTATAGTTATTTTCAAAAATTAGATAATAAAATGGTTCCATTGATAATTACTTGTTATTAACTGGTGTTTTCTCATAGCCCTGTGCTTTCTGTCTTTATATGCTTAGGATGGGGAAGACAATCTTAGTTTTCAATTGTTTGGCTCCTCCCAAAAGGAGCTTTTCAGTCTGAAACCAAAATTATTCCACGAGAAATTTACATTTTAAAAGAATACTATAAAGATGTTTAATTCACTCACAGTTGTCACATTTCTTTGTGAAACTATCACAGATGTCACTTTCTTTGGGAAACTGTGCCTCTCCAAGTATTTCTTGAGCCACTACCATCTGCATTGTAGTACCTGTTGCCCCTTGTCTTGTGATTGTTGGAAGTTACATTGAGAAAAATAAATGATCTCAACACAATTACTGCTTATTGCATTTCTTCTTTAGCAAAGCAGAAAAGAATCAGGCAGGAGGAAAGGAACAAGCAGCTGGAAAATGTAACAATTACAATCAGGAAACATTTTTAAAGCAAATATAAAACCAAGCAGACTTGGTTTTATATTTTTCAGCCCATTCAGCCTATATAATGGTGTAGTTCTCTACTTGGTCACTTTTTTTCCACCAGTGACCGTCGACCCACAGTAAAAGCTAGCTTCAGTATAAACCATAATCTGGAGAATAAGTCTTAAAAGTTATTATATAAAACTTTACTAAAAATATATTATGTCTCAGCTACTGTCTGTAGTAACAGAATACAAACCCTAGAAGGCCATGTTAGATACTAATTTTTATTATTTTTTAATTTGAAGGAACATGATGAACCTATTCTGAAGCACTTGAAAGATATTAAAGTGAAGTTCTCAGATGCTGGCCAGCCAATGGTAAAAGAATTTTGAAATATTTATAATTTTATAGCAGGTGCTTACAGGTAGATAAATAGTCCTTTTTAAAAAGAAGTGACCATTGAAGGATTAGGGATGGAGATGATAAGTTGATACTTGGTACTGTTTTCCTTGTAGTAAATACGTATTTGTATGTTACTAATGGCACAATATTTATTCCTTTCCTCCCTCTGAACATAAACTGTTTTCAAAATATAATCCTTGATCTTGGATTAAAGTGGGTAAAAATAATGACAAGGGAACAAGAAAAAATAAATACTTATTCTGTATTAAAAGGCATGTGCCTGGAAATGATATAAAACAGATGATGTTAGAGGGCACCTACTTCCCCATGGGTAGGGGAAGTAGATGAGCTGAAAGATCAGCTAACAACCTCTTCCCCAAACCACCAGTATTTTATGTCAGCTGTGGGCAAAGCTACTATAGGTATAGGCCGTAGATTTTTAAAGTTGGGCTTTTTCTGTGTCAAGCTCAGGTTCTAGTCTACTATTAAAAAGCCCCCTTTGTGGGGGAAGTAGGGAGGAAGGGAGACTTGGTCAGTTAAGATGTGCCCATCCTATTGTGAAAACATGTTACAAATCACTTTACAAATTACTATTACTTTAGTTGTAAATGGAAACTAAACTTCATTAGTTAATTTCTACCTCTTTTTGCTTTTAACATAATTTGGGGTTAGAGTAGAAAAAGCCTGATAATGTTTTCTGAATTTTATATATGCTTTTAAAAAAACACAGATCAAGCTTTATTTATTAAAACATTGGCAAAATTTATTATGTAGGAATTTAACTAATTTTTATCTTATTTTCCTTTAAAGAGTTTTGTCTTAGAATTTCACTTTGAACCGAATGAATATTTCACAAATGAAGTGTTGACAAAGACATATAGGATGAGGTCAGAACCAGATGATTCTGATCCCTTTTCTTTTGATGGACCAGAAATTATGGGTTGTACAGGGTGAGTTTAATTTTACTGCTTAAACAGAATGTTATATCAGTTTTTGTTGTACTTATATTTGTGACACTTGTTATTTTCAGTTACACATATGCATAGTTTGTCTCCAGACTTTTTGGTAAAAATGTTGTCTGAGAAGTGTTTAATCATTGTACTACACTTCTCCTTGGGCCCATGACTATAACATATATTTTTGCAAGGAGTGCCTCTTTAAATTTATTATACTGTTTGTTTGTGCTAATTGTAAATATGTTTATTTTAAACATTTGTTTAGAAATAAAATTTTCCCCTTTACACTGCTACAGAAAATATTTGAGCCAATTTCCCCCTCTAAAATTTGAAATCTAAATGTAACATTTACTTCTAAAAATTTAGCAATTAAAAATGTGCTAAATGTGATAGAAGATTTTTCTCCTTTGTTTTGCAAGGTGCCAGATAGACTGGAAAAAAGGAAAGAATGTCACTTTGAAAACCATTAAGAAGAAGCAGAAACATAAGGGACGTGGGACAGTTCGTACTGTGACTAAAACAGTTTCCAATGACTCTTTCTTTAATTTTTTTGCACCTCCTGAAGGTAAGTACTATTTTAGTTTGGGTATTAATGGTGGTTTTGTAATAAGCTTTATTTAATTTCTTATTCATTTGAATTTCTCTTCTCTATTTTTATAGTTCCTGAGAGTGGAGATCTGGTAAGTTGAATTGTTATCTGTTGTTTACTGTGTTAAAGCACTGGTCAGTCCTCAAAAGTGGAGAGGGGATGGTTGTTGCTAGCATTGTGTTCTGAGGCCTGCAGTGCACTGGGTAGACCTTTATGGATCTGAAAACTGTTCTATTCAAAGTGATGTTACTGCCTCTACCGAGAGACAGTGAAATAAAAAGTTAAAGATTTTCTTTTGAGACTTGTAAATGTTTCTCTGAAGGATTTAACTTTTCAAAACTATTGTTTTCTTCCTTAGTGAAACCAGAATGTATTCATTTATGCTATTTACTAAACTCCTAGCCATATTATGGTTAGAACTCTTTCCTGTATTTGTTATTACAGTAGAAATATGGTTGTATATTGTAGCCATATATGTTCAGGTATGTGGCATATAACAAAGAATTATGAGATGTGCCTACCATGTAGTCTGGACCGATGAGCCACCTCAAAAAAGGTCTGTACAGGCAGGGTAGGCCAGGTATGTTTTGAATTTGTTTTTCTCTTGGTCAGGTTTTTGAATTTAAATTAACTAAGGGAGTTTATCTAGTTTTATACATATATAGAATTAGAAATTATGTTAATTTGAATGCTTCTGAATTGGAATCATCTTGCCTAAGGCTTAGATCAGATATGCAAAAGGCAAGTATTTCTGTCTGAAAAAAGTAACAACTGGCGCTTAGTTCAAAATGACCTTTTATGGGATAAAAAATGGGAGTATAAAGCAGTGTAAATTTTAGGTAAGAATTATTTTGAGTGATAGAGCTTCACACTGTTTTCATGTCAATGGATGGGTTGGAGCTTGTGTTCAAGTTCTTTTTCTTAGTTTGTTACTAAATATTGATGGTGACAAAACAGTCTTGAAAACCTCTACCCCGTGATTTGAATTTCTTCCTTTAAAATTCACCTCTCCTCCCTTTTTGTACTTTTTAATTTATTAGATTATGTTGATGACACAGTAAACGTTCATGGAATTCACAGATGGTGTACTCATTGTTTAGTATTCAGAACCATTTCTGTGTTGTGCTTTGCCATTAAATGGGAATTGTACATTGAATTTATTTATTGTCATTATCATTTGGCATTAAGTAGACTTAAAACTGTACAGCTACTTGAAAGTGTAGTTTGGGAAGTATGAAGTGATCCTCTGTGGTCTTTTATGTCCTTCTATTTGCCAAGTACTTAATGTTGTTATTTATGAAAGCCTGAGATTCTTTTTTTTTTTTTTTTTTTTGAGACAGGGTATCTCTGTTGGCCTGGACTAGAGTGCAGTGGTGTTATCATATTTAACTGCAACCTCAAACTCCTGGGGTCAAGCCATCCTCTTGCCTCAGCCTCCTGAGTAGCTGGGACTATAGGCATGTGCCACCAGGCCTGGCTAATTTTTTTATTTTTTGTAGATGGGGGACTCGCTATTTCCCAGGCTGGTCTTGAACTCCTGGGCTCAAGTGATCCTCCCATCTCGGCCTCCAAAGTGCTGGGATTGTAGGCATGAGCCACTGTGCCTGGCCCTGAGATTCTAAGTATTACTCCATTTGGTGTTTTCAATAATAATTGAAAAGGAAAATTGCAGTCATGTAACGAATTTGCTTTTGTATTTTATTGTTTAAGTCAGAAAAAACTAGGTAACCACTTCTAGTTTTTATTTCCCCACATGTATGTAGTATGTACACTGGCCTGCTGACTTGCTTTTTATTAAAAACTTGTAAAACTAGGGCATATAGATGACTTCTTGATCACATGCATGTAGGCTAACTTAAAAATGACAAAGTAAAAAGGTTGGGTTTCTTGTCTTCATCATATGATTTAAACCAAAGAGTCTCACATATGCCAAGTTAAATAACAAAATTATTCATAAGTTTTGTGCTTTTGTCTTCCTTTTAAAAACAGGATGATGACGCTGAAGCTATCCTTGCTGCGGACTTTGAAATTGGTCACTTTTTACGTGAACGTATAATCCCAAGATCAGTGTTATACTTCACTGGAGAAGCTATTGAAGATGATGACGATGATGTGAGTTTGAATCCTGAAAAGAAATAATTTGGTGAGGGTACAGTAATCAGAATGGTAAGAGGTTAGAATTAATTTTTAAAAAGCAGGACACAGAATAATTCAAAATTAGGCTGGCCGGGCGCGGTGGCTCACGCCTGTAATCCTAGCACTCTGGGAGGCCGAGGCGGGTGGATCGCTCGAGGTCAGGAGTTCGAGACCAGCCTGAGCAAGAGTGAGACCCCGTCTCTACTAAAAATAGAAAGAAATTATCTGGCCAACTAAAAATATATATACAAAAAAATTAGCCGGGCATGGTGGCTCATGCCTGTAGTCCCAGCTACTCGGGAGGCTGAGGCAGTAGGATCGCTTAAGCCCAGGAGTCTGAGGTTGCTGTGAGCTAGGCTGATGCCACGGCACTCACTCTAGCCTGGGCAACAAAGTGAGACTCTGTCTCCAAAAAAAAAAAAAAAAAAAATTAGGCTAATCATTGACCCTGTAGATAGCTTTTCTGAGTTTTAAGTAGATCCTCTTAGGATCTTTGGATTCATTTATCTTAGTTTTAAATTTTCTGCTTATAGGAAGATTACTCTGAGTTAGTGTAACTTTTGTTTGGTTAATGTTGTAGGTCTGTTATGCTCTTACCTTTGACCACACAGAAGTAGGACATTTTTTAGTGCTTTACCACTTATTAGGAGACTAAGAATTTTTTTTATCTAAGGGAATATTAAGTAATGATTAAGGAAAACTTAGGTTGTCCTTAAAAATGTTTTAGGTATCCTTATTGCTAAATGGCAATTGTTAGAATAGGCTTTTTATAATCAGTTACTTTATGGGAAAGTATTATTTCTCTTTTTAGATATTAGTTTATACAGTGGGTGCATGTTACTAATGCTGTTCTCAAATGCTTGTTACATTCACTCACACGCTGTTTTTCCTTTCAGTATGATGAAGAAGGTGAAGAAGCGGATGAGGTAATGTTTACCAAATGAGCAAATAATTCTTTGTGTTTAACACATTGAGAAGTGAATTGAATGACTTATGTATTCCTTTGCTATAATCATTATTTTGTGATTTGGGATAAAAACATTTTGGAAAATATGATTTTAGAATTCTACAGCCAAACAATGTATGTATAAGGTTTCAATAAATAAATTGCAAAACTCAGCAACATTTTTTTATTTCAAATAATTTTGTTCTGCTGCAGGGTTATCAGCTCTTTGAAGAAGTCAAAAGCTGCAGTAAACTTTTTCAACGTTGGCTGCAGTAAATATTTTCAATAAAAGCTGTTTGGATGTCTCAAGTTGTGTTGGGAAATTTTTCATATTTAGAAGCTTTCAGATTAAATTGTTATCACCGAACTCTGTAATATGAAAATCTGTTGGCCCCTAGAGTAATTTGCATTAAATATTCCATACATTATAAGCCAATTTTTCCTACTATATACCTACTTCATGGATGCATTTTGAACTTTAATATAGGAAGGGGAAGAAGAAGGAGATGAGGAAAATGATCCAGACTATGACCCGAAGGTGAGCAAAATTAGTGCTGCTTTCTATTAAATTTAAGGCAGGCTAAAGTAAGAGTTGATATTTCTGAATATAGTTTATTTTTTCAGATTAAAAGTCTTTAATAAAGCCCATTGACTGGATAAACTTTTTCCAATCCCATTGGCATTTTGAACAGTACACATATCAATGGATCTTTCCTGAGAAACATTGTTTTGGATCTGACTGTATTTTTTATAGTTTCAGGCTAAGTAAACTCTAGGATCCTATTTTAATGGCACATTGTCTTGGGCATTTTTTTTTTTAACAGTTTTTAAGCATTAAAAAAAGTTTATTGGTTGGGTTCTTAGTATGTTTTTCCTCCAAAGGAAAGCTTATGTCAGTTTTTAAAAGATCTGAATGCAGGAGGGTTTGGGAACTGGGGAGCAGTGCTGTTAAATACTTCAACCACCTCTATTCCTCAGTCCTTCAGAGTCCCAGTCTATTATTCTGGGAATTTGTCATATCAGAGTTAGTAGAGATCTTTATCTTCCACAAAGTATGTAGTATATCATCATGATTCATTTGAAACATCGGTTTTCTCTTTAGTGCATTCATTCATTTGCTTAATGCTATAAAATATTCAAATGATGATTTAACTTAGCAAGTAGGAAAGGATAATTTATTAATAAAAACAAATTAAATATTCTAGCAGGTGTGAATTACTCTTAATAGCTAAATATGAATGGAATTAGTATCTTTGAATAATTGATCTATAAAAACACAAAACTAATTGATAATATGACTAACATAAATTGCTTGGTAATTTTATTTTTTAAAGATTTTGGGATAGTGTGTCATTTTATGGAGTTAATTTAACAATGTAAAATTTGGACTTTAGGATTTCAGTGACTTGCTAATATGTGAATAAATAATTTGCCATCCTTGTCTATGTCCTATACCATTTCTTTAATTTGGTGAAATCTCTGACAAAACAGTGAGATACTGTGATAATTAAGGTAGTTAACTACTATTGAAAAATTCACTGAAGCAGGTAGAAGAAGATAGATTGACTTGTTGTTTTCCTTTAACAGAAGGATCAAAACCCAGCAGAGTGCAAGCAGCAGTGAAGCAGGATGTATGTGGCCTTGAGGATAATCTGCACTGTAATAGCCTAAACACAACTATTATTTACTTACAGCCTTATGTTTTTGTATTTTCTTGGTAGACTCAGTAATTTTTTTTAAAGAACAGGAACTGATATTTTAAAGACCAATTTGTTCCACCTAGGATTTTAACTATGGTTTTTCTGCCAGGTATGTTGAAGGCACAAATTATTTCACGCATGTTCATTCATTGCTACATAGTTTGGTTCTTCTGGAATATTTTCATCATGTAGCTATTGGAGTACAGCTATTAAAATTAGTAACTGTTAAATGAAACACATTTTCCCCCTAATTTTTTCCTTGAAGAACCAAAGTATTTCTTCAGCTGTTAGTTGAATGGAGTTAAGTCTGCTTGCATTAGCTACGCCTTTCGTTACTTTGTTATGGAAATGCAGTGACATAAACTAAGACAATTCATCATTAAAAAAAAAATTGGTGAATCAACTATATGGTTAAGAATTTCCAGTAAGACCATACCCGATAACTGTTAGGTTGTTACTGGATTTTTATATTTTAGGTGACATAGTTAACTATAAAGAAACTTAACGGATAATATAGTTATTAGAACCACAGGGAGGTGAATAAAACCTAGGCTTTCCAAAAGTTAGCCTGATATTATTTAACTGTACTTTTAAATTTAACCTCCATTAACTAAGTATCTTTTCTTTGTGGTAGGGTCTGCCTTCTGCTTCCCTGGAAAGGATGAATTTACATCTTTTGTCAAGCCTATTTCAAGTTTTTTGTTGTTGGTTGTTTGTTTGCTTGTTTTTGTTTTTGCAGCCTAAAATAAAATTGTCAAATACACTTTTAGTTCTTACAAGATAATGTCTTAATTTTGTACTAATTCAGGTAGAAGCAGAGGCGTAGCTTGAATTAAGGGTTGTACCCAGCTTACCAAATTACTGAAGAAAAGGGTACCAACTTTGGAAGAGGTACTACATCTATTAATAAGCAAGTGTTAAAAAACAAAAGGACAAAATCTTAAATGATGTGATGGTTTTCTAAAACGAAAAATTTAAAAAGTTAAATTTAATTTTCTTTGAGTTTAGAACTAGAGAGAAGGCCCCAAGCCTCTATGGTATATACTAATTCTTATTGCTTGAAGTATGTCATTTACCCATGCTTCTGTTTACTGTGTATTAAAATGTAAAATGGGTAGTACTGTTTACCTAACTACCTCACAGATGTGTTAAGGCTTATTAAGTTAAATCTCACGAAATGGTTCTCAGTCTCATTAAAAAGCTCAAGATTTTGGGCCTTTTTGTAACACAAGAGTGATACTCAGCATCTTATTCATACCATGCTTTGATAATTAAACTGGAAAACAAAGGTTATGTACCTCTATTCTGGATCTGGGCCGGCAACACTCTTTCAGATCTTTGTGTGGCTCTGGGTGGATGAACTATTTCAAAAGGTCCAAGGATTTTTTTTCAGGTATTTTTGATGATCATACTGTAGCAAATACTGTAGGGATCATGGGAATAAAGTGGAAATAAGACCATTTTTGGAAAAAAAATGCCGTTAAGTTTGAGACTGGAGAGCCACATTTAAAATACCTCAGGCTAATTACTGTTAATTTTTTGGGATAGACTTTTTTTTGATAGTGAGGGTGGACTAACTGGATTGTAATTAGAGTAAGGTCTCTAGTTCTTGCTTTTAATAAAACAACATTGAATTCATGTTTAGAGGTGATAGAGCTTCCTTTTTGAAAAGGTAGCGTTAAGGTTTTAGAATGTGAACACATACTGTTATTTGTGTAGTGTTATCCATTCCTCTCCTGAGATTTTTAACTTACTACTGGAAATCCTTAACCAATTATAATAGTTTTTTTCTTCTTTATTTTCAAAACGATTTTGGTTGCTTTAGACATTCTGTGCTGGTTTTTATTTTTATTTTGTAACAATAGCTCATCTAAACACAGCTTTTTCTGAACTTGAAAAATTTTTTATCTAAAGATAGAATCCCATTTTTATTGAACTTAAAGTAGCAAAGTCACTATTTTTTTCATTCCTTTAGGAAATAGCTCTTGCCAAAGTGAAGGGGTAGATAATATTGAGTCTTGTTATATAATGGGGATGTGGTTTGCAGCGCAATTTCATTATGATTGGAGTTTCAAGGGATGTCAGTGTTCATGTGATTTCTCCAGTTCCAAAATAGTTCTATTCCATTCTAGAAGTCTGAAGTATGTAATTTGAAGTCCTTAATAAAATTTGGATTTAATTTTATAAAATGTACTGGTGATATTTTGGGTTTCTTTTTGGTAAAAAAGTGAATATGCATTTTTTTGAAGAGTGGAGCATAGAGATGTATAGAGTAGGCTATTTTGTGCTTTGGCCACTATCACCTATAAAAAATTTACTTAATTTTAAGAGCAACTTTCTAAGCCCTGCTAAAGTGGAGTTTGTTATTTGATGGCTAGAAAGGAATTCCATAGTTTCTGACAGGTTTTATTCTGAGTTACCTACAAACATTTTTGAGACACTTCAAAAATTTGTCTTTATATTCTCAGTTTGTAGTTTTCACTAGTCTATGCACTTAATACCAAGAATCTCTCATTTTTTTCCCTTTAGAAATGGTGAAATCTCATATAGTCACCTATAATGAAAAACTTTGAAAAAACAAATTTCAGTACTGTCACTTTATGGTCATTCAGGTATGGTAAATGAGCCGAGAACAACACTTCCACAAATTGATCAGTTAATAGTTTAATATAGATGTCTGAAAGGCACATCTATACAATTTATTGGAATTCTTTTATCTAGTTTACTGAAATAGAATTAGCATCACTATTTTAGATCCTGAAAATATCTTAATTTTGTGGAATTGGCTTACAAGAAAGAAAAATGGGATTCTACCTCTGTTTCCTTTTTAGCTTATTTAACAACAAACATGAAAAGGATATATTAGCATTCATAGAAATATTTTTATTATTCTGTAAATAGGTTAATGATAGTGATTGGTTTATGGTAAGGCCCCTAATATAACTGAATTAACAGTTTATATTACTGTTGCTTGTAAGACAGTATGAATTTGTGGGTTTATCTAAGTTGTAGGCCATTCCCATTATTAAAAATAAAGACAAAACTTTGAGTTACTGTTAGTGAAAACCTTATCATGCCATGCAGAAATACTAAATTAATATTCAGTTATTCTTTGGATGCTTTGTTTCAGGGCTTGGTTTAAAATTTGAGTCCATTTTTATGGGTTAGTCTTATAAAAATTTTAGCCTTTATATTTTTAACTATTTAAATCAAGCCAAATGTCATTTTAAATGTACAGAATAGATGGTTTAGAAGTGCATAAATTCTTTGTAGGAACTTTAGAAAAGGCAAATATATATGCGATTTCAGTTTAAGCTTCTGCACTGTGTATATACTTGGTAATTGTGAGCTCGATTTTGTTTTGAAAATGTGTTCATAATTTAGGTAATTTGCTACTTAAAGCACGAAGTCTCTGATAGCTGAAAAGTAAATGTAAATGATAATGGTGAAATCATACTGAAATCAACTTAATAGATGTATAATGGTGATTTTTGTATACGGGTTTAAAAATCCAGATATTAAAATATAACCTGGATAAAAAGCCAAATTCTTGGACTGATTAAGGATCACTTATGTGACTTTAGAGAAATGAAAACATCCTTGTTGGTGTATGAAGTTATTTAAAGATAAGTGCTATCCATAAGAAATTTTAATTGATGTATTCAGTTAATTATATTTAAAAAAAATCACTATATTTTGTACCTTGTGTTTCTTCCCATTGACATGCTGCACTTTTAGGTTTTTCAGTTTACAAAGAATAAGTTACTGACTGAAATTGTCAAGTACAGACAGTGCTTGACTTTGGTGACTGACTTTAAATTTTTTTCAACTTTATGATGAGTTTTTTGGGCATTAAATGCATTTAATTATGATATTTTTGACTTATGATGGGTTTGGGGATGTGACCCCATTATAAGTTGGAGAATCTATTTAAAAGAAATGGGGCTTATTAATTTAGAAATAATGGATTGCCAGCAGGAAATAAGTCAATCATGTAGTTTCCATTATTGGAATTTGAGCATTTATAGCTTTTGTGGATTTCTTAATTATTTGTTTCGAGTTTTATTATTTTAAAATCCAGGGGGAAAATGTTGCTTAAAATAAAAGCAGTTTTTAGTTTCTTGTATATTTTAAACTTACAATTGAAAAGAAGGAACTGATCAAACTTATAAGTGCCAGAAGTTGACAGAGTTAATGGTATTATTCATAATTTTACCATTCATAATATAGTTAGGCACTTGTGGTTCTGATAGACTTCATGAGGTTGTAAATAGTTTCTGTCAGAATGCTCAAAACTTGGATGAGAGCTTTTAGCTGAGATTTCAAGAGTAAGCAGGAATTTGTGAAGCGAAGGGAGGAACCTCTGAATAGTGAGCAGTTCAGGTGGGGGAACAGGACATACAGGTGGAGTTCCCAGAACACAACAATCCAGGGCACATCTAAGGAATTGAAATAACTGATGGTAATATAAGGGCTCAATCCATAGAAGGCTTAGCTATGGAAGACTTGTAGAAAGGTTTTAAACACTGAAAACCACCTCTTCAGAATATTTCAACATTTCAAGTAAGGATGACCTTTCCATATGAAGATAACTTTTAAACCTAAGACATGATAATTGATAGATGGAGTCAGCCATTTATTTGAAGATACGAATGTTTGAGATAGGCAGATACGAACGTTTGAGATAGGCAGGCCCCAGTACTAGTTAGAGGCCAGTAAAGGCCCCATAGGTTAAGTGACTAGTGTAAGGGGTAGAAAAGTGGTAAACAAGATAGTGTTAGAGAGCTAAGAGAATTTTCTTTTACTTGACCAAGAACAAAACCAATTTTTGTTTTTTAAGAATAATACATTCAAGTTTATCTTCAGTGAATCCCCTTAGTCCATTTCAAATTGGTGTTTTTGGGTAGCCTTTGTCAATGTTGCAACTTTACTTTAACTTTGAAATTAAAAGAGCTGAAAGAATTCCTTTTCCTTTATTTTGATCAGCATACTTCTTGGCTCAAATTTTCTAGGCTCATCATAGGCCTTTTGTCTCCCAGCTCTGGAACGGGCCTTTCCCAAAGATCCTGGTTCCTTATAATGGGGAATATTATTTAGAAACTAAGTCTGGATGCTGGGTGTGCTTGTTCCTGGGGTGTTTCTAAGGCCTTTCACATGTATGTGTATAGAAAAATCTATACATGTATCAATTAAAAGCCAAATACATAGTGAATATGCCAGTCTACATTTAAAAACTTTTTTCTTTAATATACTTTATCCCTGTGATTACCTGAAGAACCAATTCCAGTCCATATCTGTAACTGTCTTCAAAGAAATGGATTCAACTAGGAATTGTAGGTGAGGTTGTTCTCTAGGAATAAGAAAATACAGATACATATGGATAATATGTAAAACTGCAGTCTCTAAACAAATGTCTCTCCCATCAAATTGTAATGGATATGTATGAGAATAAAGTAGTTTACTAAATGGACATTTAGTAAATATGCTTCCTAAACATAAGAAAACATAGAATTTGTGATTGGAATCAGTTTTAAAATTGATTTTGGCAGTTAATTTCAGAATTAGTTGGGGCTTTTTGTTGGTGCAAAGGCAAAATTCCTCATTAGGTAAGAGGTGTCTTATTTGGTGTACATAAGAAGACTGGATAATATAAATTTATGCCCCATTTTGAAGTTTTTCACATTATATATATATAGATAGATAGAAGAAAAGATTTGCCCTTAACCTAAAGTCATCAGCTAGATTTAGAAAAATCTCATCGCGTTCCTTTTTTAAAAAAAATACATGTATTTTCATGTGCTGATGTATTTTCTTTGGCCTTTGGCAGAATCCAGAAATGATCTACGATAAAATTAAATGAAGTCTAACTAGGTTTCTCATGCTTCAGAACACCCAAGTCATTACTCTGCCTGTCCTCTCCATCCTTAACATTTACTTGCAGTTCTGGATGTTGGGGGTATTTTCTAGGCATGGGCAGTGAAATAGGTGTCTGTCTTGAGATCAGATTTGATTTTAGACTTAAATTGGGCCAGTCATACAAGTTTTAGAACTAGAGAGACTGGACCCATTGTCTTTGCTGTTCCAGTTGGCTTGGTGAGTGGATCTGGAGATCAACAACCCAGACTGTCTAACCTGGATTTGTACTGTTTTAGCTGCCTTTCACTTTATGCCCCTGGGCTTTTGTGCATATGTTTTATTAGTTAAACATAAAATTTTTTCAGCGAATTAATACCTACTATTTTTGGTTCTTCAGTTCTGAATTGGCTCTACTAGTTCAACAAGTACTGTAGGGATGCTTGGTCACTAATGAACTTTGCAACTTCTAGCACTAGGCTTGGAATGTGGTAGGTGTACGGTAAATTTTTATGTATGTAGATGAATTAGGATTTATCTGAACTCAGTGCAAGGTATCAGCTATAATCCTGTATGGGAGCAAGTTGAATGATTCTCTTAGGTCAGTCTTCTAAATTAACCAAGGTACTCCAAGGTCCTTTGCAGTTGTCATATTCCTACATGTTGAGAAAACTGATAAAAACAACAAAGCTGGATTGTGTGTACAATTGACCCTTGAAACAGCACAGGGGGCTAGAAGCCCCTACCTCATGCAGGTGGAAATCTGCATATAACTTTTGACTTCCCCAAAACTAATGTTGACTAATGTTCACCAGAAGCCTTACTGATAACATTTTATATGTTACTTGTATTATATCACTGTATTCTTAAAGTAAGCTAGAGAAAATAGAAAATCGTAAAGAAAAGAAAATATATTTACTGTTAAGTGGATCATCGTAAAGGTCTTCATCTTCATTTTCACATTTGAGTAGGCTGAGGAGGGAGAAGAGGGATTGAGCTTGCTGTCTTGGGTGGCAGAGAGAGAAGAAAATCTGCTTAAGTAGACTCCTACAGTTTAAGCCCACATTACTCAAGAATCAACTGTTCTGTAAAGTCAATAGAGCTATGAGAATGTGTAGGGCATATCAATAGTTGTAAATATCTAGTACTATATAACAAAACCACCTCCAAACTTCATGGTTTAAAACATCAGCAAGATTTATTTTGCTGACTGGGTTTAGATGTTTTTGAAGGAAGGGAACTCGAATCATCAGAAGGTTCTTAATGCATAGGTGGTAATGCACAGGTGGTGGTTAAAGTTGTCTAAGACAGCTGGGAGGTGGCCAGAACTCTGCCTGCACTTGGTCTCACTGCTTGGTGGCTGGGTTCCAAGACCTAGCCGTCCAGAAGTCTTATAGTTTTTGTGGCTTACACTGGGAAGTCACTTCTGTACTCCACAAGCCCACCTGGGTTTAATGGGAGGAAACTTTTTGCTGGAGAAGGGTAAGATTTTTGGGAAGGTGAAAGGAACTGGAATCTTGTAGTGGCTACAAATTGTTTTTTTCTGAAATACATAATTTGTTACAATATATACAGTATAGATAGAAAAGCAAAAGCTACAATAGTTTTTCCAAGATGACCAGAAATATCAAGAAAGGTTAAATTACATATCGTACGCCTATTTTAAGGAGAAAAATGTTCATTCTTCCCCATGATATTGAAATCTTATTTGAATTATGTTTGGACAGTTGAGATTCTCAGACGTATACATAATGAGCTCATTCGGAGAAAAGGTCAAACTTGATTGCTAAAGTAACCTTAAATGTAAGTGTAAGATGACCATTACAGCTGGGTGCAATGGCTCATGCTAGTAATCCTAGCATTCTGGGAGGCCAAGGCTGGAGGATTGCTTGAGCTCAGGAGTTTGAGACTAGCCTGAGCAGGAGTGAGACCCCATCTCTACTAGAAATTCAAAAATTAGCTGAGTGTCTAGTAGCACACACCTGAGGTCCCCAGCTCCTCCAGAGGCTGACGTAGGAGGATCGCTTGAGCCCAGGAGTTTGAGGTTTCAGTGAGCTACGATGACCCCAACTGCACTCCACCCAGGGCTACAAAGTGAGACTCTTGTCTCAAAAAAAAAAAAAAAAAAGATATTGAACCCCTTTCCTCACTCACCCCCTCCATATTAAAAGAAAAGAAAAAGATGACCATTGAGATTTGTTTTCAAAGATAGGGTATAACTACAATGAGGGGTTCAGAGAAAAACCTCCCTGCAATTCCATGAGTATTTTTAAACTAGCAAGACTTAGCTTTATAGCATTATAATTCTTAGCAATTTTGAGAGCTAAATGCTTTCTAATTTAACAATTTAAGGTAATACAAATACGAGTTAGTGTTCATACTTTCTTGAGGATAACTTTCCCTTTTATACATAATTTAACAAGGAACACAGTTGATTTGTATTGGAGCCAGCACTTGTGTGCTCCTACCTGCTCTGAGAGACACTCGGTGCACTGCCTTGAAGATATTCCTACCACAACTAGTGGTTAAATAGGCACTTTCTTTAGGTTAACGCTTTCAGACCAGAGTTAATCTAGAGCACATTCAATTTTAAACAACATTCAGATATTCTTTTCCTCTCCCTTCTCCAGAGTTTCTACATACATATTGCTTGTATGTATAACACAACCCAAGTACAATATGGCTTAATTTTCTCCTAGGCTTAGATACAGGCTCTGGGAGCTTCATGGTTCTCAAAGATAGGCTTTCATCTTTCTGCTTTCTGACAGTGGCAAGTTGCTTTATGGTCCATAGTGGGTCCTGGGGTCTGTCCATCATGTCCAGCTTCCAGGCATGGCCCATTTGGGGCCAGTATATTTACTCTTGAGGGGTTTTAGTTTTGTAACCCCATAATATTTGTTCTTTTCAGCCTTCTTAATTGAATTATGTCCTCTCTTCTTAAATATCTCTCTCATGCTTTAATTAAGTATCTGATAAACCACCAGACTCTCCAGTTACTTGTTTAAGATTTTCAATAAAATGTCCATTTAGACTGTCTTCTGGTTTTGTTCAGTGCCTTTTTTTTTTTTTTTTTTTTTTTGTGGAGACAGTCTTGCTTGGAGTCTTGCTCTGTCTACCTGGGTAGAGTGCAGTGGTGCCATTGTAGCTCACTGCAGCCTCCAACTCTGGGCTCACACATCTTCCTGCCTCAGCCTCCCAAGTAGCTGGGACTATAGGCACACACCACAACACCCATTTAATTTTTCTGTTTTTAGTAGCGATGAGGTCTCACTCTTGCTCAGGCTGGTCTCGAACTCCTGAGCTCAGGCGTGATCCTCCCGCTTCGTCCTCCCAGAGTGCTAGGATTACAGGTGTGTAATCCGCTGTGCCCAGCCTGGTTGCCTGGTTTTGGATGATACCAATACGTTTCCAGTATTGGTCATTTCCCCTCACTTTAAGTGCTATATTTGTTGTCTGTAGGATCCACTGTGCTACTAGGTACAACAATGAAAACACTTACCCAAGATCTTAAAGTTATCTAGTGAAGTAGGCGTACATTAAAATCTGATAACTAATGATCAGAGGTTGAAATGATCAGGAAGGAATTAACTGCCAGAGGAGATCTAAGAGGTGAGAATTGAATTGGACTTTGAAGAACAAAAAATGATTTGGGAGAGCAAGTTGGAGACAGCACAAGTAGATACATAACTGGAGCTCACATAAGGTTGAATAAGGTAAAAAGTCAATTGTAAAGGTGAGGAGGAGCCATTTTGTGGAGTGCTTTCTGTGCCAGGATAAAGAATCATAGTGTTACATACAAGGGGAAGCAAAAGGAAGTTTTCTATCATATTTAATAGACTTGATGGCTATGTATATGATAGTATGGATCAGGTTGGTTGGGCCACTTGAGAGCCTAGATGAAATGAGAACCTGAATTAGGCTGATGGCAGAATAGAAAGGTTGGCGACAGCTGATTGACAGTGCTTGATCCACAAATAGGTTGTATTTAACCAGCACCAAGTGCCCTTTTTCTGACTTGCTTTAGGCTGTGTTGCACAAATTGATCACTAGGAGGCGTAGTTCATCAACTAGTAAGGCAAAAAGGAAGGCAGCTACACAGCTACTGAAGAAGCCTGTGTTGAAGAAAGTTAATATTTAACATTTCAACTCAAGGCATTTTGGAAATTGGAATCTTTATAAAGTTTTTCTTCTACGTATTTCAAAGATGAAATAAACGGCAAAATCTAAATTGTACTCTGGACGTGGAACTTGGTTATCCTTTATACACTGATGAGAGTGACCTGACATTTTCATAGATTATTGGCTATTAACTGTTTCTTGAAAGACACAACCTTGGCTCTGTCCAAATCTTTGTCATGAGTGTATATTGTAAATTAGTTTATATAATCAAGATTTTATAATTTTATAATCAGGTTGTAAATTAAACACTTCTCAATAACTCTCTGAGTTCTGTTAAAGTCTTTAAGCTAGTTATGATTAATGGACTTTTTAAAGCAAGTGTTTGGCTATTTAACTGCTAAGTAAGAGAAACCAGTTCATTTCCACTTGTGTTTCTCATCGCTTTAATTACTCTTCCTAGAGAACAATAGGATGCTAGTTTATATAAATACCTCTCACAATATTAAATTGCATGTTGCTCAGAAAAAAGTTTGTGAGATTTATTTCAGATGGCATCTATGGACTATAATTGCTGTTAGAATTCACAGAAGCCCAGCATGTATAGTAGTTATCCATTTAAAATGTACCAAATATATATTGGTATCACAGATTTTGCAAGTGTTTTTATAGTCTTGTTAGAGTTTAAAACTTTTTAAAAGTAGGATGTGTTATGGAAAGTCTGTCAAAAGTATTTGAAGAAATTGATTTTCTTTTTATGACAGATGTGGTTCCATTTAAAATTTCTACACTTCTTGAGCACCTACCTACTCTGTGTTAGGAATTGTTCTAGGTGATTAGAACACATCAGAAGCAATGATCCTTTGTCCTCTTGAATAGCTTACACTCTAGTAGGAAAGGGAACCAGAAATAAGCAACAGGCATAATAAATTATCCAGTAGAATGTTAGAAGATAATACATGCTATGGGAAAAATTTGAGGAATTAGGTAGTTGCAATTTTAGAATGATCAGGATAAGCCTGCTGAGAGGTGACATTTGAGCAAAGACTCAAAGAAAATGGGATGACCCTGATGGCTGTGTCGAAAATAGATTATAGGACAATAAGGATAGACTCAGGGAGACAAGTTAGGAGGCCATTGCAGTAATCTAGGGGGAGATGATGATTATTTGGATCATAGTGGTAATGATGGAAGTAGACAGAATCCAGATGTAGTTTGAAGGCATCAATGGGATTTTCTGACTAAATGTGTAGATTAGGCATTGAGAGAAAAAAAGAATTATTGTCAGGCAGGCATGCTTCTACATATTTGCAGTTTTGGGGCAAAAGTACAATGGAGGTACCATATTTTTAAATATTTAAAAGTTTTGTTAAATGAAAATATGTCCAGTGCATCTATCTTGACAAATATACCTTCAGAAGAACCTGGAAAACCAGGTTTGAATTTATGCCAGGACATAACTTGGGATCAGAGCTGATCCTCAGCCTATGTCCCATCTTCTGTCTCTTCCCACCCCTGGCTCTGAAGTGTATAGCAAAGGGCCTTCTGCATATATATGTGGATACTGCATGTGTAAGGGTCCACCCCCTTACACATTAGTGCACACAGTGGTGATGTAATGCATTCCCTGAAACAGCCTGGAGGTCTTTTAGGCAGGGTATATGGAATCCTGAGTACCTGGAGTATAGTCTAGAATGAGTATGCACTCCAAATGGACGTGTCGTTTTGAGTGCTCTGGATAAGGGCCTCTTTTGGCCTGGTGTAAGGGCAGTGCTGATCCAGGGTTTTTGGCGTGACCAACTGTACAGATGGATTGCCATCAACTGAGAAGGGGGCTGCAGGTAGAACAGGGCGAAGAAATCAATTTGGGAGCTCATTCATATATTTGAGTTCTCTATTGTAGAGACGTGTAAAAGGAAAATTTTCCTCTTACAGCACTGGCCTGGAATATATCAAAACTGAAGGCTATTTTTCACTATAGCCATTCTAATCCAAAGTTATTAAAAAACTATGAACTCTAAGTAATCCTGGCACTCCAGGCCCCTGTTGAACCAGTTGTATCCAGGAATTTGTTTTAATTCACTGTGTATAAACCTATGGTCCTCTATCCTATTCAGGGTGCTCTTTTTTTTTTAATTGATAAAATCTATATGAACCCTGCTTCCTATGGCCTAAAATCCCCTTAGGCTTTTTCTCTCTAGTGAGCTGTTCAGTGAATGTCCTTACTAGTAAGTGTTCCCTTGCCTGGCATGTTTGTTATTTTTTAACTTTAGTAGTTTATACTTCGGCAATAAGCAGTTGGATATAAGTTGGGGCTATAAATTTGGGAGTCTTTAGCATATAGATGTTATTAAAAGTGATGAGACTGGATGACATGAACAAGGGAGTAAGTGTAGATAACGAAGAGAACCAAGGACTCAGATTTGGGGCACTCTGGCATTAAAAGACTGGGGAGGAGAGGAGGAAGGAACCTGTAGAGGAGACTGACCAGAGATGTACAAGGAAAACTAAGTGATGTACTTGAAGCCAAGTGAAGAACTTTATCCAAGAGAAGGAAAATGAACCACTGTCCTGTGCTGCTGATAGACAACTTAATATTGTCAGTTGTAAAATGCAGTTTGAATTAGCCATTTCAAATTTGTTTACTAAAGCAATGATTTTTGTCAGCTAGTTTTCTAAGCTTTAGTAACTTTTAAGTGACATTTGTAGGTTTTCATTATAAAGCCAAAGTTTTTTTGAACACTTAATTCCTGTAATGCATTTCTTGTGAATTTATTTCATTGTCTTAAAGGGCAAATATGGCCATATTAGTGAATTGGTGGTGACAAATTAAGAGGAAAGTTGTCCTCAATCTATGAGATTCTTATAATACTAAAATTTCCATTAATGTACTGTGGTCAGTAAGGGCACATTGTAGACTTACTTCTGAGCTGCTCACAAAATTATTAAATTGTCATGAAATACCCAACTGGAAATTCTGAGTTTTAAAGTCTCTAGTTATAATTAAATGGGTGCTTTTGAAAATTGTGCTGGCTGTATGTTCAGATATTTCCAAATAAGTTAGAACACATTCGTTGCATTCTGATAAACAGCAGAGGATTAGATAACAACAATTTTTCTCCTACAAAAATGACTTGTGCTTCGAGATTATATCTCATTTTTTGCCTATCAAGTTTGTGTTTTTCCATATGAAGTATCTTTCCCAACTACACCTGCCCTCAAAAACTCTGAATTAACAGACTTGAAGGAATTATACTTTCCAGATGAGCTGAAGAATGCCATTCAGTTAAAAGGATGAACAGCTGGTCATGTAGAAATTCTCTGGAATGCTCACTTGTCCTACAAAGGCAGGGAAAGAAACAAACATGTTTGGTGTAGTGTTTGTCATTGGTATACAGAATTGTAAATATTTTTTAAGCATAATTTTACTAAAACTCTACAAAATTTTAATAATTGCCTTTCTCCTGAAATGACTGCTAATACATTAGCAATGTGAAGGCTCAGAGATTTGCCCAAGTGCAGTTTAGTGGGAGTCAGGATTGCTGGAATTGTCCAATTTAATCAGATAGTGTTGCTTAGATTAAGAATCTGGACCCTCCTGTGTTTAAATTATCCTTTGTTCTGATTGCTTTGGCATTAGGGTTGTATTTCTTAACATGACACACAAAGGATTTGGCTCTTGCTCTGCTCTCCAAGCTCATCTCTCACTTTCTCTTTCCCTCTTGAATTCTTTGCTCTAGCCATACAATTCTTCCACTTTGGTCACAGCAGCAGCCTTTCCTCTTACCTTGGCTAACTCTGACTTGTCCACCACTGGTTTACTTCGTTTGATTCTTCTCCATCAGGGTTGGTACATAGTTGGGCTCCTTGTTTACTTAATGGGTGGATTTCCCTACTAGGAGACTAGGTCTCAGTTTATGTTCTTTATTCTGCCTTCCATAAAGCAGCTTCTATAGAAATTGTCTATATGTAGGAGTAGGAGGGAGCTGGGAGCGAGTAGGGATTACCTTCCCCAGGTCACAGATAAATGAGATTCCAAAACAGAAATCCGCCTAGGTGTTTTCAAAGAGGGACCAGCAGAGGCCGACCAGCTGTTTGGAGCTCTGTCTTGAAGTGTGGGATCTCTTAGTACCGGACATTCCCCCAGTTTGTAGTTGAGTTACTGTTTTAAGAGATGTTGCAGGCTGTACAGACGGGTCAAGAAGGAAGCCGGAGAGCTGCTGTGGGTGGAGAAGATAGGCTAGTACCTGCAGTCGGGGTCAAGAAAAGGAAGGCGAGATGCCACCTGAAGTGGGTCCACTTTTCTCCACTCCTTCCAAACTGACAGTAGCGCTATTGCTTTAACAATCGCTTTCTTCACTCCAAGAAGAGCTATTTAATGACCGTGAGCGAATGTGCGTGTGAAGACACGGATGTCCTCTCAACCTTTGTGCTCTGAGATCTTTACATAGGCGTCCGGGAGAGGCACATTTCCGCGGCTCGTGAGCCTCTTTCCCAGCCTCCCTGCTCGCCCCGGCCAGGACACTGGTCCTGCCGGTCTCAGAGCCCAGCGTGAAGCTGTAGGGCTAGTTCCCGAGGGCGGAGGGACAGCTTTGTGTTCCAGGCACTGCCTGGTAGTTGTGCCCGCCTTCGCAGCCCGTGCTCACTTTCCGAGACTGTTAGCGGAGAGCCCCGCCACACGGGGAGAGGCGGGACGGTGGGGATGGCCTCGCAGCGCCCTCTGGGCGTCGGCTTTCGTCGCCGGGCAGCAGGGGCTTCCTTGGCGATCGCCCTGGGTGGAGGAGAGGAGTTTCCGGGGCTCGGGTTCCAGCCGCCTTCCCGGGGAAGGAGCGCGGAAGCCAGTGGGCGGCGAGAGGCGGAGCGAGGGACGCGGGGGGCGTGGACGCAGCCGGCTTTGGAAAGGCCCCAAGTTAATGAGGCGTGCGCCGGCGGCCGAGAGCCTTTCGGAGCTGGGCTTTCCCCCGCGGTTCGGGCGCCAGGAGCCGCCTTTTCCGCTGGGTGTCACTCGGGGGTGGGGAAGATGGCCCATTCAAAAGCGCCGCGAGGGGGCCCGGCCGGTGCCCTTCAGTGAGCGCTCGCAAGAGGACGGCAGAGGCCCAGCGGCTCGCAGCTGCGGGACCTTGTGGCGGCGCATCAGGACGCGGCTGCCCCTCTGCCGGGACCCAGAGCCGCCGCCGCCGCTCTGCCTCCTGCGGGTTAGCCTCCTTTGCGCGCTCCGGGCGGGCGGCCGTGGGAGCCGCTGGGGCGAGGACGGCGCGCGGCTGTTGCTGCTGCCCCCGGCCCGAGCGGCTGGAAGCGTTGAGGCCGAGCCAAGCGGCGGTGCCCTCTATGCTGGGAGGATGTTGGAGAGCAGCGGCTGCAAGGCGCTGAAGGAGGGCGTGCTGGAAAAGCGCAGCGACGGGTTGCTACAGCTCTGGAAGAAAAAGTGCTGCATCCTCACCGAGGAGGGGCTGCTGCTCATCCCGCCCAAGCAGCTGCAACACCAGCAGCAGCAGCAGCAGCAGCCTGGGCAAGGACCGGTCGAGCCGTCCCAACCCGGCGGCCCCGCCGTCGCCGGCCTTGAGCCACCGGTCAAGCTCAAGGAATTGCACTTTTCCAACATGAAGACCGTGGACTGCGTGGAGCGCAAGGGCAAGTATATGTACTTCACTGTAGTGATGGCTGAGGGCAAAGAGATCGACTTTCGGTGCCCACAGGATCAGGGCTGGAACGCCGAGATCACGCTGCAGATGGTGCAGTACAAGAATCGTCAGGCCATCCTGGCGGTCAAGTCCACGCGGCAGAAGCAGCAGCACCTGGTCCAGCAGCAGCCCCCGCAGCCGCAGCCGCAGCCGCAGCTCCAGCCCCCGTCCCAGCCGCAGCCGCAGCCGCAGCCGCAGCCCCAGCCCCAACCTCAGTCGCAGCCCCAACCCAAGCCTCAGCCCCAGCAGCTCCACCCGTATCCGCACCCACATCCGCACTCTCACCCGCACCCCCACCCGCATCCGCACGCTCACCAACTACCGCACCCGCACCAACAACCGCACACTCAGCCGCACGGCCACCGGCTTCTCCGCAGCACCTCCAACTCCGCCTGAAGGGGGCAGCATCCGGGCCAGACAAGGTAAGGTCCCCGCAACTCCGGCTCCGGGAGTCGCGGGAGTGTTGGGGGGACTAGGAAGGTTTTTCACGGGTTCAGGCATTAGGAGTGAGAAGTCATTCCAAGTTTCTGGGAAAGTGGAAAGAAAAGTAGCGAACTGGAGCCAGGAGAGCCCGGGCGGAGAGGGGAAGATCGGGGAACCCGGGCTAGGCAGAGAGGCCTCTCAGACCGCCCCGCGCCCACCCTGACCGCCCTTGGCCAGTGGCGCTCACCCCCGCGCCGCTTGACTGTGCGTCTGCGCACTTGAGGGAGCGATCCTGGTTTCTTTCCGTGCACGCTTTGTCCGCCGGATTGTCCCGGAGAGAACTGGGTCTTGGAGGATTCTGGGCCACCTACTTCATTTGATGTCATTTCTTTACAGGTTTTGAGGACTTGAGGAAGTGGGACGAGCATATTTCTATTGTCTTTACTTGGATCAAAACAAAACAGTCTCCCCATCCCACACCAGATCATGTAGTTTGGACATCACCCTGCTGAAAACTTGTGATTCTTCTTAGTTTTCTGCGTACTCTTCATCACAATGCAGGAAACGACTTCGAGTCAAGAAGACTTTATTTATGAACCTTTGAAAGGATCTTCTAGTATGGTGGACCTTCTAGGAGCGATGATGTACTGTAATTTTATTTTAATGTATTTTGATTTATGATTATTTATTAGTTTTTTTTAAAAATGCTTGTTCTAAGACATTTCTGAATGTAGGCCATTTTCCAAAAAGGAAACTTTATTTTCAAAAACCTATTCCCTAGTAAGTCCTAATCTTGGAAAAGAAAAAAGAGAAACGGTGGTGGAGGGGAAACAATTAAGAATCCATTCATTTTTCCTAGGGCATTTTCAGGAGGTCTGACACTTTTAATTGTTATGCCAGGTGGTTGAAATTAAATTCTGATGTTACATTTTTTGAGTTTTTTTCCCCTTAGACGTATAGTTTGTATAGAGTAGAAGTTTAAAAAAGCTAAAAGTTCAGAATTGTGTAATTATGAAAATCTAATGCTCAAGATATTGCTTTTCTAAAAGGAAATCAGTAGTAATGATAGCTTATTTCAAAATGCTTGAAGCATAACCCAACTGATGACAGAATGAACGTATCTTGAATATGTGGCAGGGCTGGGTCTACCGTAGGAAGAACCTTGCTTATATCATCTGTGTGTGAAAGGTTTAATAAGAAGAGTCCTTTTGATTGATTTATGAATATGAATGCATTAGATGTTTTATTTCAAAAATGTCATGGAGGAAAAAGAATCATTTGACTTGTTTGAGAGAGTATTTGTGTCCCTCTCTGGACTAGAATACCCTTCTAGAGTACCCTTCCAGAGCTTTCCCCACTTGACTTGAACCACATTTTCTGATCCTTTTACTCTGTTCTAGAAGCACACTGAAGAATCTCATTGTTGAAAGTACAGTTTGTAAATATCTCAAAGAACTAGGAGTCATAACTTTTTGTTTTCATACTGCAATGATGTTGATCAGAGAAACCAACTGTTTTGCTTTTTATTGCTCTGTGAGATATTTGAGGGTTATATATTTTGGTATTAGGTTAGCTAAACTCAGAAGTTGAAAAGGAAAGGACTGGATAAACACTGGATTTTCAGTAAGAAAACAACCCCAGTCTTGTTTTGGCAGCCACTTGTTCAGGAGTCTGTGAGGGGAAAAAAGAGGATGCTCTTTTAAAGGTAGAACAAACCCTCTTCTGTGTTAAATCAAAAGGATGGTCAAAATCCACAAGGGCAGATGCTGCTTAAGTTTAAAAAGAGCCATAGATGATACCACATCCTCTTGGGGCTGAAAATCACTTCCTATCTGCGTGGCTTTACTAACTGGTCTCTGTTTTCCATTATCTTTTTCACAAAGTCTTGGTCAGTATTTTTCCAGAATTTAAATTGAAATAGTCAGTATTAGACCACTGCTAAGTTATGTAGTCAAGAAATGAAAATAGAATTGCATGCTAGAGCTGTCTTTATTCTCCCATTTAGAAGGGAGTTTCAAGGTCAAATTACTTTTTAGTGCAGTATTTAAATGATGAGATTTTGAGATCATAACTCTTATCCAAAAAGCTGCAGGGAAAGTTAAAACTTGAGCAAATGGCAAACAAAACTTAAGTGGATTCCCACTTTCAGTGGCTGTTTAGGTTGCAGTTGTAAAAATATGCTGCCGAGGTTTAAAAACTCTTTATATGTGTGTGTGTGTGTGTGTGTATGTGTGTGTGTATATATACACATATACATATATATATACATATATATATGACAGCTCAGATCAGAGAGCCAGATCTAAAGATTTCTTAAATCAAGTTTGGTTCAGCTTCCTTAGAACTACTGCTGTACTTTAGGGAATGCCCCATAGTATTATAGTTTTAATACATGTAGATCTTAATAACCTCAATTAAACTACAACTTTTTCCAAATGGAGGATTTTTCTTTTAAATTCTTATGATATAAAAAAATAAAGTCCATACTAAGTACTTCAAAAGTTAAGATTTGTGTAGGTTTTCAAAAAAACATTTGTATGGTGGTAGCTTGCATAGAGGGCTAGGTAATTTCATTGCTACCTAGGCCCAGGCTCCCTCTGGGCTGCTGGATTTTTTTTTTCCCCCTACAGTGGCTGTGGTTCTTAATGGGGCCACTAGAATCATGTTTTCTTGTCTTTCTGTAGCCCTTGTTCCTTGGTCTGCTGTGATATTTATGTTGATTTTACCCTCCTTATGGCTGAACCTCTGCTAGCCTTTAACTGTGAAATCTCAGAAATCGGAAAGGAGAGAAGTAGGATTTTTTAAATTGTTTTGACACTTTGAAATTATTGTGGTTTAATAATTTTTCCAGAGCAAAAAAACAAGCATCCTTAACAAGACTAAACAAAACAAAATACAAATGCACGTCATTTAGTGTCTCAGTGACTCTCATCTACTGGTAAGAAAATGATACATACCACCTAAAGTATTTTGAGGCCTGACAAATCAGCTTCATGGAAAAAGGTAAAAATACTTCTTTTAACCCAAGAAAAAGAGGAAGGAAAGGGCAGGGCCAATAGAAAACTCGCCCTTGCAATAAATATGAAATGTAAAAAGTTGAAAAATTAAGAGGAATGTTCCACCTGGAAATTGAACTTTTGCGCTTGAACTTGTGTTGTGAAAGAAGGACAAAATGTATAACTCCCCAGCACCTAGAAGGTGGTTGCTGTTGCCTCACCAAGTGCTTTCTTCACTTGCTCTCATGACATTCTTTGAGAACAACTAATTCTGGGCTAGGCCAAGTAAGCATCATGACAAAGGTCCTTAAACTTTCTTAGTGGAAATCCATTTAGATCTGTGTATACTCTGCAGGGAGTGCTGGGGTCAGAGAGTAAATGTCTGTAAGGAACCCTTTGTAAATGAACATTTTCCTCATTGAGCAGGCTAGGCTTCTCTAATCATGTGGAAATTAAGCTAACTTTATAATTTCACTTCATAGATTTTTTTCCAATCGTCATTTAAAAAAACCAAAACCCTACACATTGCTTAAGGGTGTTTCCCAAACATGTAAAAACTGTCAGGTCTGGCTTAAGTTGAAAGGCTTGTTTTAACTTTTTTTTTTTTTTTTGCTTTACTTTGTATTTCTCTTAAAGCACCCCAATTTTAAATCTGACACTAAATAAGTTTGCTGCAAGTGTATGAGTTCAAGCGCATCATTTGTTTTCTGTCTCTCGGGAAAGTCGTGTGGTTTAGCTTGGCTCTGGGTGCTAACAATATTATGTTCAGTAGTAGGCTTAGAAGAGGGGTCTATGACTTGACCCAGAGCGATCCTTTAAAACAGAGCTTTGTGGGATGAGGATAGGCCTGTGAACATTCATTCTTTTCTTTTTTTGTGTGTTAAACTAATTGGTTTTTGCTTTAATAAAATATCCTCAGCAGAATACATTTTAAATTTGGAAATTATAGTTCTTCATATTGAATCCATCAGTGATTCAGGGGAAATACACCTATTTATCTGAAGCAACCTAAGATGTATTAATTGTGGAAGTGTATTAGATAGAGTTTTAAGAACTATTTCCTAAATTCTTGACACAGTTTTGAAGGGTAGCTTTTTGACCTGCGATGTTGAAGAGCCAATCTAGATTTACATAAGATTGGGTGACAGAGTGATCTGTGACTGTTGGCAGGGCATTTGCCAAGTGAAATACAGGATCCAACAGGGTTTTCTTAGAAAGGGCAATATTGTCCAAAGAAGGAAGCAGAAGGACTCTGTCCTTAGAAGCATCTGCATAAAAGCTGGTGAGACCTACCCCCCACTGCTCTGCCGCTGACCTGCTGGGATAGCCTGGGGGGCGGTGAGGAAGCAGATTTAACAATAGGTAGTCCTTCCAGACCATTGTATTTTGAGAAGAAACATAAAACTATTATCTGTTACATTCCAAGATCTGCCTTCTGCTTAAAGAATATGCAAATCCCATCTTCTGTAAAGCAAGCATCGCCATGTACCAAATGCTTTACAAACCATCACCTTCGTGAACTTAGTAGCGTGGTCAAAATTTGTGTAAATATGTCTCCTAAATGATTTTGGAGAAATGTGATTTATTTTTCATATTTTCAAAATGCATTCCATTTCAAATAAAGTATCTATTGAGACAACCAACCTATGGAACTTTTGAAGGCCTTGTTCAATGGACATGCATACTGTGTGTTCCTATGGAACAAAGATTCTAAAGGGTTTGGCCATTCTGGGAAGGAAAAGACCATTTTTGTGGTTAGAGATTCATTTTTAAAAAATTAATTGGGAATTTTAATATAGAAATTCACTCAGATCTATTGGTGAAAGAATTAGCTTCCTGAATGCTAATGAATTTGAGTTGAATTTTCCATAGTTCCCCAGATGACAAAAAAATGGTCCCCAGAGAATTAGCTCAACGGCAATTCCCTCCTGAGTCCTAAAGAGTCTAGTTCTCTTAGGTCTCTTGGGAGGGCACCGTTTTGACCCTGTGAGAACCATCCTTTAAGCAGGTATTTATAAAGCTTCCTGTTTTGTATTAAAAGCAAAAGAGGGACTTGATTCTTTTAAGAAAAATAGCATAACTTTATTTTTACAATCTCTATTGGCATCTAAGAGTCTTTAAATATCAAAGACTTTAAAATAGGAAATTTGAAGACAATTTTTTTTATCCCTTAACATAGTCTTGCATTGACAGCTTTATTAGTCTATTTTTTTTTTTTTTTTTTAAGAAATGAAATCTGAGAAGACAGATTACTGCCATTGTGAGGAGACTTCAGGGACACTGTGTGAAATAAATGTATATAGTAGGTGGTAACACAGGGTTGGTAGAGCCAGGATTTGAGAGTCATTGTAGATGGGTTCAAGTTCCCAGTTCTACCACTTATTAGCTGTGTAGATCTTGAATTACTTAAACTCTTGGAAACCAATTTCCTTTTCTGTAAAATGGAGTTAATAAAGGTACTTACCTTAGAGTTATTGAGGAGATTTAATAAGTTAGTATACATAAAAGTGCTTAGAACAGAACAATGCCTGGCATTGCTATGAAAGGAAGCTCCCTGCATTTTAGGACAGATAAATAGGCTTGGGAATCATTATAGTCATATGAATATATATAACATACATTTTGAAGCTATAAATTGTGTTTTCTGAGGTCTCAGTGCTTCTTTTTAAATGCTAAAAACAGTATGTTGACCACATTCTTGTATTCGAGTTTGAAAAAATAGAAAAATACATAGTGGTACTACAATTTTAATGACCATTTTCATTTGCTTATTACTTTCCAGTCTTAGTCCACATGTTCATGTACTTTAAGTTATTTACAAGTTACACAGTGAAAATACTCACATATGCAGCTGTGGTGCCCTCTCTGTGGGTAGAGAGGGGACCACAGCGCCTGAGGACAGTCCCCAGGTGTGGGAGTGGTGGTGGCTCTCATGCTTTCAGCTAGTCCTTTCCCTGAGGAATCATCTTGCCCTAGAACACATCCCTAGCTTAGAGGGAGCCCACATCCAATGATGGGTCTATGGGGAGTGCATGAAGGCCAGGCCCTGTTGTCTCAAGTCAGGACAACTGGAAAGGGCCATCCCCGCTCTGGAGCTCCCTATGGAATTGGTGAGGCCTCTCTCAACAATGAGCTGGCATTGTAATTTAACTCTCCCTCTGCCCAGTCCTATATCCCTTGCTTCCTCGTAGGTGAGGTTCCCAAAAACAGTGCTGGGGGTGAGGGGACACTCCCTCCTCTCCACCAACCTCCTGCAGTCAAATCTCAAAGTGTCAGAACCTGTGTCTCAGGGAATCCTGTCTATGACCATTATGTGTATATATATATTTCACCACCAAGTTTCTGTAGGAAGGTTCATGGTGTTGGGAGGGGAGTATATAGATAGCATAATGGTTAAGCCTAATTTTTAGGGTAGTGGCTCTCAATCTGGAGCAATTTTGTACCCTAGCAGACATTTAGCAATGTTTGTAGACATTTTTGGGTTTTGCAACTGGTGAGTAGAGGCCAGGGATGCTGCTAAATATCCTGCAATGCACAGGAGAGCCCCCCCACAACAAAGAATTATTTAGGCCAAAATGTCAACCAGGCCAAGGTTGAGAAAGCCTGCTTTAGAGTCACATAGTCTTGTTCTTATTAACAGAGTTGCTTTGAGCAAGTGATTTAATTTATTGTAGCCTCAGTTTTCATGTGTAAAGTGCAGACAATGATAGTACCTGTCTCATGGAGCTGTGAAACCAAAGTCAGATAGTTCACGTGATGGACTGTCGCTGTTCCTGTCACAAAGTAAGCATTGAATAAATGGTAGCCATCATCCTTATTATTATTCAAAGTCATATTTTAATGACAGCATAATATACCATTGAGTTGTTATATTATTTCATTCATTTGCTTATTGCTGTCTAGTGATTTTCTGTTCTTATGCTGTTGTCAATACGGCTGCAATTAACATCCTCATGTATACATCATATTGATAAAAGTGTGGACTAGGATTCTAGTTCTGACTCTCCTTAATTTTGTGACATCAAGCAGCTCACTTAATCTCTCTGAGTGTTAATCTGCTTATTTGTAGGTGGGAATAATAGCTATTACGGACATACTGTGAAGTGGCAGTGAAATCTACACAAATTCAAGTCCCAGAGCCAAAACTTAACCACTTTATTTCCAGTAAAGCATTGTCTAAATGAAAACACTATAATTATCTGGATACCATTTTAAGAGGAATTAGATATTACACATTCATACATGTATGTGTGTTCCAATCCAATAATTTGGTTTTAAGAAATAGGATATTATTGCAATTGAAAAAAATAGCATCAAGTAGTTCCTAGTTTTTTGTGGAATTTGAGCCAAATTTATATTTTTGTTAAAGTGAAAGGAATCATATCAACACAACATTGCAATTACGTAGGAATTATTGATAGAGAAAAACCTGAATAATGAACCCATTGTCCATGTGAGTCTACCCTTACTTGCTTTTTTTATTAAAGACCTTGTGGGAAACCCTCACCAACTAACTACATAGAAAGGCCATAATCAAATAAATGTCATGGTGTGAGTATTCTAGAGCTCTAGCCTTACTTGCTACAGAGTGGGTCTTGTTATCAAAGATGGTGCCAATGGGGGCCAGAAGATTTTTGAAATTTAGATGATCTGGGATGGACTGCTGTAGGTAAGTCTCATTGGTTTGAAGCTTGTTCAGAATCTGATTTTATCATGAAGGGATTGTCAGGGCCTGAGGACAGAGAGGTCCACTTTGTTATTCCTTGACACATCATCGAATTAATTGCTTCTGAGATAGAATAGATGTGTGAATGGCTTGCTCCCTGCCAGGGTGTTCACCTGACGCATTTAATGTTTAGTTAAACTCCGGAAAGGGAAAGTTGGAAAAATAGTCAATGTGGTTATGTTGTATACTCTCAAGCCCTGCCAAAGTCATTTATAATAGAGTGGGCAAATACTGTACTACCGTCCTCCAAGACCAGACATCCTGTGCTTCCAAAGCAACTGATAAATAAGTTTTCAACTGTAGGACAGAAAAAACAGGAAATGACTCTTGGGAGTTTCAAAGTTTTAATTATTCACCATCCTTCTTCACTAGCTTTCTCCTGAAGCTGATGGCTTTTACAGCTCAGTTCCTACTGAAGCCAACACTTCAGCAATTTTGCAAGTATTTTGAACTTTGCTGTAGTAGATTCTAGCCAGTGGTGCTTAAAAAGGTTGGGGATTGCTGGTACCCTGTCATGGCTGACTCATCACCTCAAAACTGTAGACCAGCTCTGTGACTAATCACAGCCACGGAAGCCAAACTTGTAACAGTTTTAGGCACATTGTCTTTTTTTGGGTTTTGGCTGCTAAAGAAATATTCATTTCTACAGAGCTTGACTGCAGTTGGTAAACACCTGCCTTTAATAATCTTTGCAAGTAGCCCCAAATACATATGTTTTTGTGTGTGGGTATGTGTATATATGTGTGTGTATGTATGTGTATATGTATATACATATATATATATATATTTTTTTTTTTTACTCTTCTTGCTAGTAGCTTTCATGGCCCATGAAGACAGCTGGTCAGTTTTTTGGTGTTGAACCTGACCTCTAAGCATTTGAAACAGTGCTGGGCAGAATTAGCTTCCTCGGAGCTTTGCTCACCCTGCTTTGCGGGTTAGTCCTACCCTCCCTGAACACCTATTACAAAGCAGTGGCCTGTGGTGATGCCAGGTCCCTTTGTAATTTCCTGTACCCACGTTTCAACACCACTGCTGGAGGGAATGGCTCTAGTTCAGTGGGAGAACAATTCAGTGACTTACTGTTAGTTTCTGACAGAAAAGGAGACTCTTCAGGTGGATATTAGTATATGGATTGAATTTGCAGGCGTGAGAAAGAATTTGATCTTTGCCACAATGCACTGGCTCACTATGGAATAATTGTAATTATTGCCAGAGGTTCAGATGAAATAAATCCCTGATGCCTGTAAATAAATAGTACCAGGTAGCTACTGAAAGACCTGAGCTTCGTGGCTTTCTCAGCAGCTAGTGGACCCTCATTTGTATTTGCTTTCTATAATTAAATACCTCTCCCACCTGCATAAATAATGAGTTTGAAATCAAAGTTTATCATTTTATTTTAGGAGTTTCGACAAAGTACCATTCATCCTGCCCCATTTTACAGAGGAAGAAAATGAAGCTAGAAGATGTCATTTACCTACCCAAGGTCAAACAGGCATTTAAAGTAAAAGATGTGATTAGAGCCCCAAATCCAGCTCCCTTGATTCTTTTTTTTTTTTTTTTTTTATCGCCCCACTCCCTGATTTTTAATTACAAAGTTTTTTGTTTTTGTTTTGAGACAGAGTGTCCCTCTGTTGCCCTGGCTAGAGTGCAGTGGTGTCATCATAGCTCACAGCAACCTCAAACTCCTGGGCTCAAGTCATCCTCCTGCCTCAGTCTCCTGAGTAGCTGGGGCTATAGGCGGGGCACCACCACGACCACCAGGCCCAGTTAATTTTTCTATTTTTTTTTTTTAGAGACGGAGTCTTGCTCTTGCTCAAGCTGTTCTCAACCTCCTAGCTTCAAGCAATTCTCCTGACTTGGCCTCCAAAAGTGCTAGGATTATAGGCGTGAGCCACTGTGCCAGCCTCCTTGATTCTTAATTAATACTCTTTCCACTGTACCACTATTTGTAAGTCTTGAAGGACAATTTACATAAATTCGAGGTGTTGTTATTCTTGCAAATAATCACTTGAAGCACTCAGACATCATTCATAATTTTTTCAGCATTCAGATAAAAAGATTCATCACATCTTTCCCCCCTCTAAAGTATAAATTATTATTTTAATTACATAAAGTCGTCTTAAGAGCTTTACAGAGGTTGAAGATAAATTGTTTAAAAATTCTACAGTTTTTAAAAATGAGTTGTGATTTAGCATTTTTAAATATAATCTACATGAATTAACAAAAACCTCAAGCAAGAGGCAAATTCATAAAAGAAACCAGAAATATATTTTGAAATGGTCTTACTTCAAAATATGGTTGTTAGAATGGATTTCTTTTAAAAATATTTATTGAAAATAATTTTTTTTAGAAACTGGGTTAAAAAGCCATTTGGAATTTATTTTATCTTATGACTCCTAAAATATTCATGGAATGTTTCCAGTGTTGCTAGTCACCCCCAAGGTCTTGAAATTATCTGTGGAGCTGAAAAAACGTTGAAGTGATTTGAATGTTTATACAGTTACTTGAGAAGGTTGCTGACGGGCTTTCATAGCCTGTGCAGGTGTCAGGAGAAACATTCCCTGAAAAAGGTTTGTTGAATGTAGTGGATCTATGGGCATATGTGAGATCCTAACAGGTAGGGTGATAAAATTTGTTGTTGCCCTTCTAGAGAAGTAACTGAATGCAATTCACATAGCCCCCTGTTAAATTCTAAATTATAGGTTTTTGACCTACCTAAGACATTAAAAACCCCCAACCAGACAGTGTTTTTCCCATGTGCTCCTTTGAATTAAGAGTTCAACTTGGAGAAGATTTCAGGATTTGTAATACATTTTAGTGAGAGGATGAGAAGAAAAAAGGAGAGAGATCCTGGTCTGTATATGTACTCTGGCATTCAGTAACCAGGTTTTTTAGTCAAAATTATGTATGCACTGCCAGTGATGCCAGTATTTCCTCTTCCATAAAATGACCTTTTACAGCATTTCATTCATAGTACTTGGCTCCCTATCGGAGTCACAGTGCTTGTCACAAGGCAGTGGGTTGCCTGCTTGTTCTTGTGCAACTGATGACTGGGAGGGCTTGATAGGGGGCAATGCTGACAGCCTCTCTCCCTGACAGCAGATTGTCAGCATTCTTGACCCGGGCACTCCAAGAGCCTGGGAAAACACTTTGATTTCAATGTGGCTTCAAAAAACAATACCCAGTTGAACCAAAAGACTGTGTAAAATAGGTCCACAGGGCAGCTTTTGTGGGATTAGCTGGTTCCCCATGCCCTAAACAAATTCATGACTATGTCAGTGTCATAATCAGGGTACCCTCTCATTTGTATGCATTTAACTTGACATGTAAAATCAATACTCATGAAACTTATTGCATAGAAATGAACACATAGAACTGGGATGAAAGACAAAGCATGTTTATGAATTAAACTTATGGAAAGGATCAGGTATGCAGTGGAAGGGTGTGAGTTCTAAGGGTCAGAGAGTGGATTCCATCCTCTTGATAGGCAAAGCAAATGAGGGGGTCTCCCAGCAGCCTGGGAAGTGATGAGATCCTGCAAGAAAATGGAGCGGGAAAGGAAGGCATTTTTCCAAAGACTTCCTCAATCTATGAAGCATAGTACTGATGAAAATTTCCCTTTTGTGAGGAAAAAAAACCTTTAATCAGATGTAAACTTTCTATGGACCTCTAAGACTTGGTTTGTTTCTAATAAGTGATTAAGACAACCATTCGTTAGAAATGAAGATCATTTTAGAGGAAGAGGGAGGCAAAGCTCTTCTTCCAAAATCATCAAATTGTATACCTTAAATATGTGTAGTTTTTTGTACATCAATTATACCTCAATAAAGCTGTTTAAAAAATGAAGCCTTCTTCTCTCTTTTGAAGACTTTGTTTCTTCCCTAAAAGAGTCTCTGAAAAAGGAAATAAACACAGAATACAGCAAAACTTCTGTGAGTTTTCTATAGGTTCAAATCCCTTAAAAAATAAATATTTTCTATAATTTGGCTTGAGGTTGAAAAGCTGACATTCATTAGACTACAGTATTTCCTCCTAAGGAATGGAGGTAATCGTACCTCTCCCACAGGATTGATGTTAGGGATTAATTCAGACAAAACACATAAAATGCTCAGCCTGGTGCGGAGCTCGTAGTGAGTGTTCAGTAAAGGACAGCTGAAGTAATATGAAGACTGTTAGAAGTGTGTGATGGCACGTGCCAGGTAGTTGTTGGGTCAAGATAGCAGAATTTTATGGTGTTTTGCACATTTGTTTTTCTGTTAAAGAAAAAAAGATAATGCTTTATTAAAACACACCTTAACAAAATTGGTTTCTAATCTACATATAAATAAAATAATGTAACTATAAAACAAGAATTAGGAAATACAGAGCCCTGTGTAAAAATTGGAACTATTTCTCCAGGTTTTTTTTATCAATGATTGATAAGCTTGACCCCTTTTATCAGACGTTATTAAAAAATAAACTTAAGAGGATGCTTTGTTTTAAAACTATATGCAGGACACAGTGGCAGGCCTACAGGGGACACAAATAGGAGTAAGATATAAGGTTTGCTTTCAAGGAACTTACATCTGAAACATGAGGAAGATAGTCCATAATAATAATGATGGCATAGTACTACTCATAGTAGTAGAATATTAGTAATAGCAGTAGCAGCAACTAATGTTTATTGGGTTCTTACTAAATGCCAGGCACTATAACAGGTGTTTTGTATGAATTATTTTTTTTTATTATGATGATCTTTGATGTAGGTACTTCAATCAGCATTGGGTTTGACTGTTATTACAGGTAAGTCCAAATAAGTGCATTAAGATAAAGACGTACTTATCTTTTATGTAAAAGAAGTCCCAATGTGGGTGATCTGGGGCTGGTAAGCTGATTTTTGGTTATCATGGATCCAGGTTCCTTCTGTCTTTCTCTTCCACCGCTCTTGGCTACAGGACTTCTAGCTTCATGATCCAACATGGCTGCTGGAGTTCCAGCCACCGTATCTGAATTCCAGACAGGAAGAAAGAAGAATTGGGGAAAGAGCAAAACAAAACACTTTTTAGATAAGCAATCTTTTGTAGAGAAACTTTGGGACCCCCATATGGTGACTGACTTCCACTTATACCTCATTTGCTATCGAGAGTTGCAAGGGTGGGCCAGAAATATATTCTTTCAACTGGCCGTATCGCCATCCCAAATAAAATCAGGGTTCTATTAGCAAAGAAGAAGGGGAGAATGGTTATTGGAAAGGAAGCTAGCAGTCTCTACCATAGTTCTTACTACCCCTCACTTAGCAGATGAGAAATTGAAGATTAGAGAGTGCAAGAAACTTGCCAGCAAATGGTGGGGCAAGGATTGCCATCCAGGCATCTCAGTCCACTGCCTTTGTGCTTAACCATGATGCACACTGTGCCCACGAGCTAGCACCAAAATACAAGACGGATCTCTCGCAGAGATGGAAATATGCTTAGCGACATTAATTTAGAGGCTTGTAGGGATTCTCACAGTTCTTACTAAGGTCTACACTTTTCTTTCAAATATAGTACTGTTGTAATGATTTTCAATAGGTTGTTTTTTACATATAAATGGAACAAAACTAAATTCTAAAACACAAGTGTGTAGTTGCTTTCCATGCCTTCCTGCCAGAGTCTCAGAGGACATACGAGAGACATAAGAAAGATTGAAGGGTCTCAGAGGAAACTGGAGCACTAAAACCAGAGTCTCCGTCAGTGGTGCTTAGAGCTGTTGCAGAAGCCAGACCTCTTAGAGACCTCATGCCCAGCTCCGTTGACGGACTCTATCATAAAATCCCACTCAGGGAGACAGGAGAAGAAGAAATGCACACTTTTCATTCATGCTCAGCAATAGGAGTATCTTAGTTTTTACTCTGTCCTGGAAACTTTTTATTCTTTAGGGAGAGCCTTCAAGGGTTGGCAAGGAGTAGTGGAATGAACCCTGGATTTTAGATTTGGCTTTGCTGCTGACAAGCTGTGTGGTCCTAAGCATATGACTTTGCCTCTCTGGACTTTAGTTTCCTTGTCTTTAGAGTAAAGATATGTCTTCAATTGCCCCCTTTCAATTGTAATATTTTACAATCAGTTATTTCTGTACTCATTTGCCTTTGGAAAGACTATAGACTTTGAATTTGGAGGACCCGGGTTCGAATCGTAGCTCTGCTGCCCCTAAGCTGTGTGACTTTGCACAAGTCACATTTTCAAACTTTAGTTTCTTTACCTGCAAAGTGGGAATAATAAATCCTGTCCCATAGAGCTAGTGTGAGGATTAAAATAAATAATAGATGTGAAAGCACTTTGTACAGTAGTAGATGATCAATAAATATACCACTAACCTGTCCTAGCACTTCCTTCTTTGGTACTTAATGTATAATATGTACTTTATGTCCAAATAAGAGAAAGAGTTTTTATATAACCCCTCTCTGCATTGGGAGAAACGAGAAAGGAAGAGGTTTATATCCATAGCAGCTTATACCCATAGACCAAAAAACAATCTCTTCAGTTCATCTGGTGAGTTTAGATATAACAGCAAAGACTTCTTCCCCTGCTGGGAAGCCTGTCCCCAGTGGGGAGACATTCATCTGGGACGTGCTTGTCTCCGCTGTCTGCTAAAGAGCAGAGCCATTCCGTGACCTTTTCATTTTAGTCTCTCGGAGCCACATGTGGCAAAAATCTCCATCAATTTACAAAACCACCTGGTTTTACTCCGTTCTTTTCCCCTTCCTTCCTTTCTTTAGGAAAAAGAAGGAAACTCGCAACAAGGCATGCTACTTTATAGGGTTTTGCTTTGGTTTTGGTTGTTTGGACAGCCCATTATGCCTTCCACCCACCTGTACCATGAGAACTACTGTTCAGCATGATGAAAGATGCTAAATGATCAAAGTGCCCAGTTACTCTCCAGGATTGGAATGTATTCTAACACGATCGAAAATTATTTTCTACACACCACGGCCTGAAGTGAAAATGGGTGCTTCTGACAGACTTGATTTAGGCAAAAATTTATTTAAGCTGAATCCTCTATTAGCTGAACACGCTAATGAGCAGTGTTTTACTTCAATTATGTAAGCGGAGACAATAACAATTGAGGAAATAATAAAACTTGAACAATAATAGCTACCACTTTTCAGGCATTTACTTTCCGTCAGTTCCTTTATCATAACAGTGCTTCAAGGGAGGTGTTGTTATCTCCCTTTCACTGATAAGAAAACAGAACCTTACAGAAGTAGAGTAAGTTCCCAAGATCAGAGGGCAATTATGCGGCAAAGCTGTGTTTTGAAGCCGATCTGGGAGACTCCAGAGGCCCTGCTTTTTCGAAGACTCCCAGCCCTTTGGAGTCCGCAGGAATGGGGGAGACCAGGGGCAGCCGGGCTCACCTGTCTCCATGAGAGGAGGGTGGCCTGGGAGGGGCAGCTGTGTGGCTGTGACTCTCCAGCAGAGCGGGGAGCCACAGGCCACCTCACAGTCTGCAGTCTCTTCCCAGACCACCCTGCAAAACAGTCTGTGTGCTTTGAAGGCGTCACGTTATTTATGGAATAATGGGGCTGTGAATTGAGGGGAAAAAACATAATGACCAGTTTGATTTAGCATTTCTTCAAGAAAAACATATGCCTTTTTAAGGAGTGGAATGGAAGTCATGTCTCCCAACTGCAATGACAAGCACCACTTCCTGGGGAATTAATGGGGACATCTCGTCATCCAAGAGGCCCCCCACCATGCTGCACCGGGGCCTTGCTGAGGAAAACTCATGAATCACCATGAACAGGAAGGCTCGGTGGAGGACTGCCCAGCTCCGGGCAGGGAGCACAGCAGAAAGGAGCTAAATCTCGTCAGGGACAGCCCAGAGCCAGACCACCCCCCACTCAGCCTTCACCCAGCTCTTGCCATCCCTTGCTTTTAGAAGACTTTTTGTAATTTACCAAAGCGCCCCCGGCTCTCTTGCTTAATAAGCCTTTGAAGATTTTTATGTCATAGCAGACGTGGTGCTGTCCTGACGCCCCCTGGCAGCCCCTCCGTCCCTGGCTCTGTCATCTGACAACTTTCCGCCCAGGTTGGGTGCTCTGGCTGCAACGATATCACTATGTGACCCCTTGAGTCAGTTTCCTCCAGCTCCTTCGTGGTTCCTTGGGGATTACGGGGTGCAGGCCTAATCCTCGGGGCCCCGGGGTGTGGAGGGGCTCCCCTCGGGCAGGAGAGGTGCTGAGGCTCAGCTGGATCTTGGAGGGAGCTGAGGCTGGGCTGAGACCCTTCTCCAGCTTGGGGTGTCGTGTGCTTTCCGACTGCAGAGCCCTGGAGCGGAGCTGCCTCCCTCGTCTGCAGAGCGAAGGCTTAAGAAAGTCTGTGGACTCCAGGTTGCTCTTCAGGTGTGAGAGGCACCCCTTGGTCATAAGGGATCCCTCTCCCTTGCCACTTCGGGTACCCCAAGGGCACCAAGTCTGTACAAGGAGATTAAAGGCAAACAGTCTAGAAGGGGACTGAGGGAGATCTCACGCTTTTACTTGGTTCTATCCATGCCTCCCAGAGGAAGCGATGGAGTTGCCCGCCAGTGACATCTTTCTAAGAGCTGTGTTTCGGTACTCGCCCACCCCCACCTCGGTCTGTCTGCAACCTTATCTCTTCGAGGCCCTTGCACTAGACATCTGGACAATCTGCCTGCTATGTGGATGGGACCTTCATCTTGATCCCTGCCCAGGGTGCCTCCCCCTGCCCATGCCTCTTCCCACAGCTCTCAGTGCACGTCTGACCACCCAACATGAGGTACTCTCGGGACCGTCTAGAAGGAGGCTTCTCTCTTGGAATGCCTGGGGCTGGAGAGCGCCAGGATGCCAGGAATGGGGCAGCCCCAATTTCCTTGGTCGCGTGCGCAGCGGGGTGTGCGATGCCCATCACCAGGGAAGGAAAGAACTTGGAGATGGAAACGGAGTTCAGTGGAGAGTGAGAGTCACAGCCGAGAAGAGAGCGAGGCCTTGTGGGGAACTCAGTGGGAGCAAGCACAGCCGGCGGGGGGGGGGGGGGGGGGGGGGGGACAGGAGCCCACCTGGTCCTCGTTAATGTCATAGTTATGTTATAAATCTGAATGTCCCAGTCCTCCCACGCCCTGGTGGAGATCACTGGGCAACGGTGGCAGTAGGATTTCACGTGACACCCCCCAACTCCTTTCCCAGAGGGTCTAGGCAGCTCGTTGCATGCTTGGTGCTGACGCTTTAATCAAAGCTTTTGTCACATGGCTGCTGCTGTGTCCTCCATCACAGGTGAGTCCGGTCTTTTCAGTTTACAGTGTTGTCCAGTGAGGAATGTAGAAAGGCTTCTGTGGGCCTGGACCAGATGCCACCTGAGACCCCATTGCGTGGGATGTTTATTCGAAGGTGTCCATCCATGTGGGTCCCCACGCAGACCCTGCCCTCCGCTGCCTTCCCCGCAGGGTGGTCCCTCCTGGTCAGCTGTCTCCTTTCTCACCTCCTCCTCTGCTCTTGCAGGAAATCAGGGCAGCATTTGCCTCCCCTCTTTGCTCAGGAGTGCGAATCCCAGTCCCCCAGTGTCCGGCTGTCAAGACCAAAGTCCCTTTGCTGTTTGTACTCAGAGCCTCGGGGGCTCCTCACACAGATAGAGGGATCCTAGGAGCCTGCCCTGCTCCTCAGAGTTTCCTAAATAAGCATACAGATTAGTACCTGACAGTGATATATAATTTAAAAAATAAGTAGCAAAGTAATTCTTTTTTTTTTATTTCAGCTCATTATGGGGGTACAAAAGTTCAAGTTATGTATATTGCCCTTGCCCCCCCATCCCCCCAAGTCAGAGCTTCAAGCATGTCCATTCCCCAGACAGTGCGCATTGCACTCGTCATAATTCTTTATGAGTGACTTGTAGAGACCAGGTCAGACTTGTAGATTTAAACAAAAAACAGGGACAATTTCAATATAGTCTTAGTAAGCCCGGAGCTATTTTTGAGGTTGAACGCTGAGAATCCTTTTGAGCACAAAGGCAGAGTCCCTTTGGGCACATTGGACCACCCCCAGAGTTACAAAGTGGATTGTAGAGGCATTCCAGAGAGAGGCTGGGAAAAACCTGACAGGAAGTATTCCCAGAACACTCTGCTCCCAAAGTCCCTGTTGGCTAATGACTAGGGCATGACTGTAAATAAAGCAGATCAGCTTCAAAGAATAGTGATCTATGTATCTGAGCATCAGCCACTTAGCAAACAGGAAAATGCCCTCCTAGCTTTTGGCAACTCTCGCACCTCTTACGCCAGGGCATTCTGACACTAACAAGAAAACGCACATGTTCTATTACCCAGGGCCATGTCTAAACCCCACTTCCAGCTCCACAACCCCTCACCTGCAATGTTCATCATTTCTCAGCCAGATTTTCCCAGGATTGGGAAGAAGGGAGATGTTAGGGACATGAGGGAAGGGGATCCAGAGACTAAGATGGCCAGGTTGCTGGGTCTCCTCTGATGTCCCACAGGGCAGGTCTCTGGGGGTTATAGTGCTGAGACAACCTTGCTAATTTCCCAGTTGGAGAGCAAGGCCTGTGTGAGCTCTGGCATTAGTCCCACACTCTAAAACTCATCTCTACCATTCAGTAAGCTTGACGCCTTATTGAATCTGTTTCCTCATCTGTAAAATGGTAATGACAACTTTTGATCCATGGATAGGGCTTCTTTTGAATTTATAAATGTATGTAAACGAATATATTTAGTGCCTGGCACATAGGAGATAGATACTCCTACTGCCACTTCTAGTACTTCTCCAAGTATTGTTAACTAGCTACTGGTTAGTGAGTGCTTACTATATGTTGGGTATGGGTTTAGATACTGTGCATACACACATTTTGTGGTCACCACTTCTATTATAAAACTATTTCTTAAAAACTATGATTCTTAATACAGTAGAGCGTTGCATATATCAATTTAGTTAATAAGAATCTCAGCCAGGGAAGGGAAGTTTGAATAGACTGACATTTCTGTTCGCATTTGTGTACCTGAAATTCACTCATTATATTTCACAAGCAATCTATTATTGAGCCAAGAAACAATATCATATTTCAGCAGGTGTTAATCCTGTGTCTAAACTTCTAAATGGATATTAAGAATTGGGACGGTTGGCTCTATAGGTTAGATTAAAAACCTGCTTTTCAGTAAACAGAGAAGTAATTGAAACGTAAGTATAGGCGTCAGCTGTTTTAATTATTTTACTATCTGATGTAATCATTCTTGATTCTGCTTCTATGTAAATACAACTCTTTTATGCCACTTTATATTTACCCAAAATGTGCTCTTAATAAGCAGAAGGGAAACATTTGCTGTTCTAGACCATATCTGTAAGGAGTCAAACATCATTATCTTTCAATATATCATGTGCCAGTAGTTAGCGCACAATATATTGGGGGAATTAGGACCTGTGATGATTCTCGTGAAGAGTGAATGTCTCAAATCCAAGTGAGAAGAGGAAGAGTGATCAGCTGAATAAAACCTACACATGAGGTGTCAGTAACCAGCAGGGAGGGATATGTCTGTGCAGGACAAACACCCCATCTCCATCCCTGCTTTTCTGTGTCTGGCAAAGACTGTCTGTCCTGTGTTTCCCTTGGGGTAGAAATATTTGATCTTGTTTTAAAATGGTTCAATCTGGTCAACAGGTTGAGGTGATCTGCTTTTCTTGGGACACACAGAGAGAATTTAATGCATTTTTCTGTGATATCTGGTTAACAGATGAGGACTACAAATAGTAGGGTAGGAAAAATAAACGAGACATTAACTGACCCTTTCTTGGTACCAGACACTATGGTAATAAGATGCTTTGTGTATGTTTACCTCTTTGTTTTTCTTCTTAAGAAACTGGGGTCTCACTGTGTTGTCCAGGCTGGACTTGAACTCCTGGGCTCACGTGATCCTCCTGCCTCAGCTTCCTGAGAAGCTGGGATTATAGGAGCTCATGTCTGGCTCATGTGTTACCTCTTTTAATTCTTACAATAAACTCATAAATTACTTACTGTTATCTTAACTTTATAAATGAAGAAACAAAGAAGTTAAAGAACTTGCCCAAAATAACCTGTGACAAAATCAGGATTCCAACCGTGGTCTTTGGACTCCCAGCCAATATTCTCTCTGCTATGCTACTACAGATATTAATAGTTAGATTCAGAATAATTGGCATACTTGTAGTAAGAACATTTACTTTGTTGTCAGATTTCATGGATTTTAGCCTCAGCTTGCCTGTTACGTGAGTGTGGGCAATTTCATGCCTCTAAGACTCAGTTTCTCATGGATTAAAAAAGGGACAATAATAATAACACCCACTTTCATAAATTGTTGGGAGGATTAAACAGGAATTGAGTGTAAAGCACTGGCACATAGTAAAGGTTTAAAATATATCAGCTGTTACTATTCTATTTTTATTTACTTGGGACATTACTAGTTTTATTGTGAAGGATACCATAATACCTCTGTTAATTACATAGTGGTTTTACACATCTGTTAGAGACTCTGTTACCAGAGGTGAGGATAAGAGAAGGGGTAACAAACAGTATTTGATTGGAAATGACAGAAGGGCTATGGAAACATTCAGTGTTGACCGGAGAGAACTGAGCACTGTAGAAGCACAAAATAGATGCCTGCATGTCCTAACAGCAGGGCCGGGCTGCCCTGAGGCTGGGGAGAAGCAGCAAGGAGCCCTGGCCTACTCCTGCCACTGGAGGGGAGAGGAGGTGGGAGACAGCTGGAATTCCTATTCTGGCTGCTTCTGAGAGAAGTTGGTGACAAGGGCTAGCATCTCTTGTGGTCTCCTATTCTAAGCAATTCCTGAGCCAATCCTTAGGAAGCCGTGTGTGTGTGTGTGTGTGTGTGTGTGTGTGTGTATGTGCGTGTGTGGTGTGTATACGTGTGGGGTGTGTGTGTATGTGGTGTGTATGACGTCTGTGTGTGTACTTGCACTTGTGTGTGTGCCCATGTACGTGTATGAGAGAGTATTTGAGGGGCAGGAAACCACAGTTGTGTGGTTTTAGTTCATCATGTCTTTTCTTTTTCATTTATTCATTTCATTCAGCAAACATATGTTAAATATTTCCTACTTGCTAGGAACTTTGATGAGGTCTGAGATTAAAAACTTGAGTAAGATATACTCTCTTCCATGAATGAACTCACCGACAAATAAATATACAAACAAACAACTGACTTGGGTCTGGTAGAGGTTTTTCAGATAATTAGCTCTCTACCTGTTGGGGGACTATATGATTATGGATGTTGCCCCCAAATCAGATGTAAATAAAAGCCTTAAAATACAAGTACTGTTGAGGTAATGGATTAAAACTCGTCCATATTTCTACGTAATCAATCAGTGTGACTGAAAATGAATTACTTAAACCGGTTCTGACTTAAATATAGGACAAGGCGTGAGGACACAGGTGGAGAGAGCTGCTGAGGTGGCAGCACAGGTATGGAGAAGGGGCCAAGTAGACAAGGGACTTCCCAGCTGTGTCTGGTTCTTACATTTTAAGCTCAACAAAGGGCAGGTGTCGGGGGTCTGCCTGGCAAATTAGCTCTGACAAGTGTATATAAAGTCTTCCCCCTGCCTCTTCAGCTCCCAAGAAGACTCCAGGTTGGTGTTCCGACTTTGAGGCTCTGGAGGAGTGTGGCAGGGTGAAGGGACAGAGGCTCTGGAAGTTCCCGGGCACCAAGAACAGCTCCAGTTTCCTAGCAGCTCATCTTCAGGTACGCTTGGGTCTTCTCAGTCTCAGTTTTCTCATCTTCAAAACTCCCATAGAGTTAGTTGTTGGAAGAACCAAATGAGGTCTTATATAAAGCTGTGTGACCTCGGGCAAGTCTTTAAAACACTATGCCTTGGTGAATTCATCTGTGAAACGTGGGTAATGATAGTACCCACTTAATAGAGTTCAGAGAATTAAAGTTAGTTAATATTCATAAATTGCTTGGAACAGTTCCTGGCACATAGTAAAAATTATGTAAGGGATTATTATTATTATTATTTAAAGCATTCAATAGGTACTCAATAAACACTAGTTATTTTATTATTCCTTCTTTAATCTTAGGTAAATTTTGTTAAAAGGCTGCTTTCATCATGGGGCTCCCTAGCTAGATCAGTTAGGATTGTTATTTTAAACTGTGGCAACAAAAATGCATAAAAGTATCAGTACAGTGAAGTTTATTTCCTGTTCATGTGGCAGTCCAGGATGCTTCCAGGTTGGAGGTGAGGCTCTGCTCCACAAAGTCACTGCGGGCCTTAGGTAGACAGAAGCTCTGGCATCTGTAACATGTAACTTGCAAGGGTCCCCTGGAGGCTCTGTCCATGTCAGCTGGAAGAGGAAAAGAGTAAGGAAGAACATGTAGAGAGGTTTTGAAGGGCCAGGTTCGTTATTTCTACCCATGTTTTGTGGGCTGGTTCCCAATGGAATGGCAGCACCTAGCTGCAAGGTAGTCAGGGAATGTGGTTCTCCTATGCCCAGATAGGAAGACCATGAAGTTTGGAGGAAAGCTGGCAGCCTCAGCTTTACCAAGTCAAACACCAACAGTAAGTTCTCCTACCTTCGTGATCAATTACATCCCGCTTTACCTGGCCCTACAGCCACTGCTGCCCTTGATCCTCTTGGTACAGGCCAACATAAATCCTTGGCTCTTACTGGCCCAGTCTCCTTGCTGTCAAATAAAAGTGCCATGTTCACATACTCATGTTCTTCCCTTCTAGACTGTCCATACATTTCCTTCAGATTTAGATTTAGCTAATATTTGTTTTTGTTTTTTTTTTTTTGAGACAGAGTCTCACTTTGTTGTCTGGGCTAGAGTGAGTGCCGTGGCGTCAGCCCAGCTCACAGCAACTTCAAACTCCTGAGCTTCAGCGATCCTACTGCCTCAGCCTCCCGAGTAGCTGGGACTACAGGCATACGCCACCATGCCCAGCTAATTTTTTCTATATATATTTTTTTAGCTGTCCAGATAATTGATTTCTATTTTTAGTAGAGACGGGGTCTCGCTCAGGCTGGTCTCGAACTCCTGACCTCGAGCGATCCACCCGCCTCGGCCTCCCAGAGGGCTAGGATTACAGGCGTGAGCCACCGCGCCCAGCCAGATTTAGCTAATATTTGTGAATATACCTATATACCAGGCACTTTTATAATTCCATTTAATCTTAACAATCTATGAGGGGGCATTATTATGGATGAGAAATTTGAATTCAGAGAGGTTAAGTAATCTACTTACAGTCATACCTTGCCCACTACTCTCCTCTGTCTTCCAGTTCCATAGCATTGAAAGTCTCCAAATCAGTTAGTACTCAATCCTCAATGGTTTCATAAGAATTATGTTCTCCCTCCTCAACAGTGGAGTTAAAGGTTCCAGGTCAAGCATAGAGCCTCTATATATACAGTCATCAGTTGCTTCAAGACAGGAATATGTTCTGAGAAATGTGTCATTAGTTGATTTTTGTCATTGTGTGAATGAACATCATAGAGTGCACTTACACAAACCTAGACGGTATTGGCTGCTACACACCTGGGCTACATAGAATAGCAATTGCTCCAGGGCGATCCTCTGGCTCTTCAGATCCTCTGGTTACAAGCCTGTATAGCATCTTACTGCACTGAACACCGTAGGCAACTGTAACATAGTGGTAACGTATCTGAACATAGAAAAGGTACAGTAAATATAGCGTATTCTATAGGATTGAAACATCATTAAACAGCACTTAGATGTAATTTTGATCTCCTGTTTCTTATATAGCATGGGGAACACCATTAATACTTAGTAGGATTCCTTGAACGTGAGCTCAACGAAACTCTGATGAATTTACTAATTGTTCTTCATATCTCAGGTGTTAGTCTTTGTTCAGACCCTAAATTACCTCCAATGTTCTTTCTTTGTCTCCCTCTCAGTGCATGTTGAAAGAAATGCTGTCTCTTGAGGAAACAGCCCCCTGCCCCCCGGTCCTCTCATTACATGGTGCATTAGTTTGCTCTTGAAAAATGAACCTTGGGCAGAAATTCCCAGCTGTGATTTTTCTTCTCTAACTTCCCGTGTTTGACACGAGGTGTATAGGCTGGAAATGCCAGCCCCTTGACTGCTGAGAAGTACTCTCCAGTCTCTCCTTCTTGACCCTTTTAGCTGCTGAAAGATTCCACGTCTTCAGAGCCAGAGGATCAAAAAAGAAAAACAACTTGGCCTCAGATGATAATTCCCCCAAGTGGCTGGGCAAGAACAAAGAAGTGGCAGTGGTGAGTTTTATTGCTTGTTTCCCCCCTCTTCAGGGATTTTGATTATGATTATTTAAAGATATTTATATAAAACAAACAGTTACAAATGTTAGGGAGATTGCGTTGCACTGGGGCGCTCTCACAGCTGCAAGTGTTGCCTCCTACACGTTATTAATTTAGAGGTAATCAGGTTTGCATTTGCAGCTGTGCAGCATATGTTTTTCTAAAACAGTCACGGCCATGGGCACCAGAACAATTAAGACTGGAAAAAATGCCAGGAAGCATTTTTTTTTCCTCCTCTGATGAACTGATAGTGTCTTTCTTTTAATTCTTGGTTTTGTGTGTTTTTTTAAATCATTACTATATGTAAATTAAAGCTCAATTGGTCTAGTTAAAAAATACATTAGGTATTTAGTATTTCAAATGTAGTTGGCCATGTAATTTATAGTGTTACCATCCTGGATTCAGTTGGAAAACCTAATAGGTAGGTAGATCTTAGTTTGCCTTGGGCAGTCCAGTTAATGCCTGTTTTCCTGGTGACCCAGTTGGTTTAACATTTGTCCTAGGTAATAGAGACCTGGTTTGGAGGATAAATTATGTAGTCATGTTAGGGTTAGGATGTTCTCATAGTACTTTTGACAAACTTTTGTGATACCGGGCCAGTAAGCTGATTTTTTGAGGGTGTTAGACCGGTGCTAGCCTTTTTCCCACGGAAAAGTATCAGAGAACATCCTCAGAGCCCCTCTGGCTCAGTCTGATTGATAAAATATGTGACACAGACTTTGGAGTCCAGTAAATTTAGGATTTATTACCAGGACTGCTCCTAGGAGGGCATGATATTTAATCTAAATAATCCTTCCTGTAAAATACATGTTATAATACCCAACTTGCAGAGGTGTTATAAGAAAGTGACTTAGCAAGTTGCTTGGTATAAATTCAGTGTTCAGTAGTTGCTATTAATACGATCACTGTTGTCACTGTCATCATTGTCGTCATCATTCACTGTGAGTGAAAAGAACTCCTTTTCCATTTATGATGAGCTGCCTTACCACACTGAGGGCAAATCAATTGTGCCTTGAGACATGTGTGCACTTTCCGCTTGCATGGTAATAAAGTCATATGTGCTCTGGCATCTGCTGCTGCTGTTCTTGCTCAGCAAGTGGCCTCGTTGAAGACTTGTTCCTCACCTAAAACTGGGCCCTCCTTGCAGAATTACTCGTTGCACCTTTGAGTGTCTCCCATGGCCCTCGATGTGTGTGTGTTGGCTGCTTGTTGTCTGGTGATCTCAGGACAGGGTGAAATCTATTTAAATAATTTCAGGAATGCAGCACACCCAAGATGTAAGGCAGCAAGTGCATTGCTTCACCTGTGCCCTTTGTCACTGAGTGTGGTCAGATCACCAGCTCAGATCTGGAGTTAGTGAGTCAGAATACTTGAAGAAAGTATGAAGTTCAAGTATGATTTATTTGAACCTATGGGGAAAGAGATTGTTGCTTAATGTTTTATCAAGCACTCACAGTGTGAGCCACTGTGAACCTCAAGCAATCCAGCAGTCAGACTAGTATTTTCTCTGGGCCAACAAATGAGTGGTGTGTTATGATACATAGGGAATAAAAAGAAGCATAACATCCAGAACCTGCTTTGGAGTTTACACTGTAGCTGGGAAGATAAAATGAAAATATACAAATCATGGGATTAATGATGTGGGATAGAATTAAGTGGTACATGTTGTGGTATAGCCCTAAAATAACACAAGACATGAGTTAAAAGAGAGATGACTATAAATGAGAAGTGGTAGAGGCAGGTATTTAAAAAATCCCTTTACATGATTTTAGTGTTTTGCTACATATAGTTTCAAAGAAGTTAGTTTCTGATCACTGGCTGGGATTTCAGCAATATCCTAATCCTGTACCAAAGTGAGCAAGAAGCAGTCAATGTGGTTAGTATTTAAAGCTAAATTCAATTAATGTTAGCAGATGCAAGATTGATCAGAGTGGGAGATAGCTGGGGTAGGGAAATAGAATACTTTTTAAATTTTAAAAGGGTCTATTCATGCACTTTTAATAGCAAGTTGCCATGGAAACTTCTGAAATTTTTTTTGTTTGTTTTAATAAATTATGGGAAATCTACTTTGCCATGAGGGAGATGGGAAGCAGAGGTTGTTAAGAGAAAGCTTCAAAGGGCAAATGAATTCTTTTCTTTGATAATTTGTCTCAGATAAAGTTTCTTTCAAAAAAAAGGAAAGACCAAAGAAAACTGCATGCAAGATGCATGTTTGATGCTAACATGCCCTGAGCCCCTTCAATACCAAAGTTCTTAGAAAGGCTCAGGATTAGTGGTAAAGTTCTGTTTTGACCATCTCTTGATGATATTAGAGTGAAATTAAACAGTGATTAACACCATCTCTTAAAAAAAAACAACAGTAAGGTGTCAATGAGTGAGGTCCTACATTTCTGTTTATTTATATTTTGCTATAATTTAAAAATACATACCTATGCTGGTGGGATTGTAACAGGGGTCAGTTGCTGTGGAAAACAGTTTGTTGGTGCATGAAAAAATTAAACATAGAATTACCACATGATTCAGCAATTCCACTTCCGGGTATATGTGCAAAAGAATCGAAAGCAGGGAACTGAATAGGTATTTGTACACTAGTGTTCACAGCAGCATTATACACAATAGCCAAAAGGTGGAAACTGTCCAAATATCTATTGACAGATGAAAGGATAAACAAAATGTAGTATATACACACACAATGGAATATTGTTTAGCCTTAAGAAGGAATGAAGTTCTGGTATACGTTATAAGATGGATGAACCTTGAAGACATTGTATTAAGTAAAATAAGCCAGACACAAAAGGACAAATTATTACCGGACACAGAATTTCAGTTTAGGAAGATAAAATTCTGGAGATGGATGGTGGTGATGGTTGCACAACAATGTGATTGTACTTAATGCCACTGAACTATATACTAAGAAAAGGTTAAAATGGTTTTATCTTATGTATATTTTACCACAATGAAAAAACCCGGGCATTTCAGATGAAAATATGCTTACGCAATTACTTTTCCCTTTATTAAAGAGCTCCTTTCCTTATAAAGCACAGTTGAGAAGAAAAAGTGTTTCTTTCAGTGTCAGCAAGCATTCCTTGGACAATCCTAGCTACTTAGATTATAATGTCAAGTGAAGCAGTGGTTATTATGACTGGAGACACAGGAGCCTGGGAATTTTAGCCTTGCAAACCCAAACCTAGAAGTGATAAGGTAGAAAGTGCGGCACCTTCCCCTACGTTTAATATATTTCTGGATTCACTTGTGGGTTGAGGGTGTTCCAGATGGCTGGAAAACAGTTCGGGACTGAGAGAGTGGGGTAAGTGACAATAAAAACACCATCCTGATTGGAGGGGAGGTCATATGACAGCGACCAGTGAGTAGAATGGATTGTGTGAGTCAGATTATAGGGGCAGTTCAGGTTTGGTGTATAAACAATAGGGATCCATGGCAGGTTCTTATTCTCGTTTTAGGTGCATTCCATATATCAAAATATAAATCCTTTGTAATGATTCAGTCTGCTTTCTTTGGAGAAGAGAAAAAGATATGCCCCTTATCCTTTAGAATTCTTCATCCCTTTTATCAGGGTGCTACTATGTACAAAGATTCTTTAAAATGCAAAGCTTTCTGCATGGGAAAATGAAGCCATTGCAAAGAAGGTAAATTATATTTGCACAGCACACAATGACTATACTCCAGTGATCTTAGTAAATGACAAAACTGATAACTGGTTCTTGAAGTCCATTCTTGTGACAAACTACGCCACCTCTAGTTATCTGATTTGCTTTTCTTGAAAGCTGAGGCGAAGGTCACAATGTATTGACTTGTGGCATAAATACAAGTGTTTCCTTCACTTTTCTTTTCTGACATCATCCACTAGCTGGAGAACATGGAGACGTTTGTTTGATTTGGAGAAGGCAGTGTATTTACCAATGGCTGAAGGATGATTAAGAAATAATGTAACTTCAAAGAGTGTGTGGAGAGAGGCCCAGATAAAGATTGCCTGCATCTCTTCTAGATATTATGGAAAGTTGACTTAGGTTAAATTTGAACAAGTCCTGTTGGATAGGTCATTGAAAGTTAAGAATAGGCTCAAGTGTCTCTGGTGTTGTAGAAACATTGTCTACAATGGTAGTCCCTTGCATTGTTTAAGAGGCTAGCTCTATTGTCAGGATCTTGTAGAATATTGTGAATGTTCATCCTGGGATCATGAGAAGGTCTTAAGCTTCTTTCAAATGCCTGTTAAGTAGGAGCAAACATTTTCCGAATACTTTAGTTGTTAAAGGTAGAGTGATCCATTCAAATGTGATCCGCACATACTACTAACAAAGGGAAAGAGGGTGTTAAAGCAATTGTTTCTACATCCATAGGTTGTATGTTGGAAACAATTGCCGTTAATTTTCAGGGATTACTGAGAACCAGGCTAAATTAGATTCTTTCTTTTTGGCTGATGAAAAGCTACATGAATTATGATAGCACAGAAGAGGGCCAAGCTATAGCTTCCATTTCTAGCAAAACCATAAAAAAGTTAAAAGGGTAGGAAGCCTAGCTTTTTGTGCAGCACAGCTAAAAGTGCTTTGTTAAAAAGTAAAGAAGCACAAGGGAAAATGTTCACTTTAATTTTCAGGCTATTGTTGTGGAGATAGACTTATCCAATATGGTAGCTACTATGCACATGTGGCTGTTGAGCAATTGAAATGGGACTAGTCTGCAGTGGGCTGTGCTATGAGTATAAAATACACACTGGATTTCAAAGACTTAGAATGTAGAATGTCTTTTTTTCATTTTTTTTTTAACTTCAGCATATTACTGGGGTGTAAATGTTTAGGTTATGTATATTGTCCTTGCTCCACCCGAGTCAGAGCTTCAAGCGTGTCCATTCCTCAGTGTGCACCGCACCAATTAGGTGTGTATATACCCCCCCTCCCCCTCCCATCTGCCCGACACCTCATGACTGTTAGTGCTGTATGTGCACTTAAGTGTTAATTAGTTAATACCAATTTGATGGTGAGTACATGTGGTGCTTGTTATTCCATTCATGTATAGAATGTCTTATTGATGATTTTTTATATTGATTTCATATTTAAATGGTATTTTGGCTATACTGAGTTGAAACTAAATGACTAAAATTAATTTCACCTGTTCCTGTTTACGATTTAATGCATCTAGCAGAAAACTTAAATTACTTAAGCGGCTGGTCTTATATTCCTATTGGACAGCACTGGTGTGGATGGTAACTACCACACTGACTTTAAGCACAATAACATTTTTCACTGATGGACTTCATTCTGCTATCACAGACAGAAGTTGAAACTCAGTTAAGAAGTAGAAATCAGTCTTTTTATCCTCTAAATTATTGCCTTAAAGCATGAATTGCTTTATCTACCAGAGTTTTTTTTACATTTCAAAATATTAATTAAAGGAATGAAAGTGGTTTTGTTACAAGGATATTTTGTATAATGCTTAAGTCGGGGCTTTCGACAATAAAAGTGTGTGCCCGTTACAAGAATAGTGTTAATTGTACCCAATAGGTAAGATTTTTGTCCCATACCCACCCTTTCTCCCTCTTTGCCCCTCAGTTTCTCTTGTCTTTTATACCACTTTGTGAACAGAGGTTTAAAAAAATACCCAATGTGGTTATCTCTCATACATGTTCTTTTGCATTTGTTTAATTATTTTTTTCAGTGTACTGTCATAATGATAACTTTCTATTCTTTGGAAAAATTAGATCAGATGATTAAATCCCCGTCTGAGCATTTAGAAGCGGGTAGCCAAAGAAAGCTGATTTGAATACAGGGAATAAACAGTAATTAAACTGTAAATGTTGATTTTCTTTTGAAGTCCACTGGCGTGTTTGGTGTGAATAAAGAGCACATTGTCAGTTATTATTTCTGCTGCCACGGTTATGGCATGTGAGAATCGTTGAAAGGCTAAGTTAAATTGGGGAGTTTCCCAGGGCTGCGGTACTGAAACTTCCTTTGTTTATATTAAAGCCTGGATGATTTTTTTTCCCCTCAAACAGTACACATTGATTTTAGATAAAATCTGAGATTTTTTTTTTTTCTTTTCAAACCCATCTGCTTCACTGTATTCTAGGAGGAGCTTTTATTAAATAAAACCTAGAAACGTGGCTTCTCACAGGAAACTAAAAAGGGCTTATTTTGCTGTGTATTTAGGAGAGACTTCTTTTAAAGTCTCTTTTAAGTAGTTTCAACTCGACTGTTCGTTAGACTTACGTAAGGAGCTTTTAAAAATTCCAGGGTTCAGGCTGCACCCCGCCCCCAGATCAATTATGTTAGAAACTCTGGGATAGTTCTAGGGATCGGTAAGTAATTGTTAACATTTCCCTGGTGATTCTAATATGCAACCAAGACTGAGACCCACATCTGCGTTAACAGCCTAAGGCACACCTGTGTTCACCAGGTTTTTTCCAGAAGCACTCAAGGAATCTGCTTGTAGTACGTGAATGAGTAAAGTTCCTAAATGACTTCTCCCCTACACCTGCCCCATTTGAAAATTAGAGGGGCAGTGCGTTGGCTCACTCTGAAGCACATAACCATGTATACTTTTCTCATGCTCTGACATAAACAGTGAAGAGACTTTGATTATAAAACTAACACAAGTTTAATAACTGCTGGGGTTAGCTTTATTCAGGGTATGTGATACAGGCTATTTGTCTCTGTAAACCACACACACACAATATACACCATACACACGCACAGAGGCAAGGTGATCCACTGCAAAATAGACTTTTGCAAGTTATCTATTATATCAACAGTTTCAGCTGGATTCTAAAGAGGACACTTTTGGCAAGGTGAGAATGGTAGGGATTTTGCTAAATTATTTTGAGTTGGGTATTACTGTATTTGCAAATGTAATTATAATCATGGAATCCAAATTCTTCCATTGTGAAATTGTTCTTCTTGAATCTGGTTCTACTGCATTTAAGCCCTTTGTCAGGGCTTCATGTGGTGAAAGTATTTTGTAAACTGTAAAGCACTAAGCACAGAAAGCTAATGAATTATATGCATTTTGTGAAGTTTGGGGCTTTATTTAAAATCAGTATTAAATGAGATAATTCCTTTTAGGGATAGCCAAGAAAGGTGATTTATTCTAGGGTTGCTCAGTTGGGACGAGGTGGACTTCTTTTAGTAGCCACAAAATGGATGGAGGGTAAAGCATAAAAATCCTGAATCAGTGGGAATTCATCATTGGCCATTTTATTATCAACAGCTCTGAGAGGTTCATTTGCTCATTCATTCATTCATTTATTCAAGAAGCATTCATTGGCCTACTAGATGTCAGGGAATGTTCTAGGTGCACGGAATGAACAACGCAGAAGAAAAAAAAACACAATCTTGCTCTCATGGAGTTTACTCCTCTCCAGCTGGGGAGACCAACAATACATAATTATGTTTTAGAGAAAAACAAAGCATAGAAAGGGGATAAGAAGTGCCAGACTATAATTGTTCACATGAAGGTGACATTTGAGCAAAGGATTAAAGTAGGTGAGAAAGCAAACGACACAGACACGAGAGGAAGGGTATTCCCACAGCAGGAACAGCAGTGCAAGGAGCAGGAGGTGGGGTGTAGCGGGGCTTGCCAGATGCAATGCCCAGCGAAATGGCAATTTCAGATGATACGTAACTTTTTAATGTAAGTATGTGCCATGCCATATTGGTGCATATTTATACGAAAAAGTCAGAGTGCCCTGTGTTCTTATTTCCTACATCTGGCAACACTAGGTATGTCTAGCAGGTTTGAAGGTGTGGAAGGAGGCCCAGGGCTGGGGTGGAGTGAGGAAGGGGAGGTAGAAACAGATGAAGTGAGCGAGGTCCAGGGCACCGGGACACACGCGGAGGCCTGTTAGGCCTGTGGGAGGACTTTAGCTTTTACTCCAGCTGAGACTGGACACCATGGCAGGGTTTGAGCAGAGACATGCTGTGACCTTTCTTGAAGTTGGAGGGCCATTTGGCCAGCTGTGCTATGCTTGGGAGGACATGAGTAGAAGCAGACCAGCTAGGAGATGATTTTGTAAAAGTCCAGGTGAGAAGTGATGGAGGTGGTGAGAAGTGCTGGGGGCCCAGGTATATTCTGACAGGAAACCAATGGCATTTGCGAATGGGCTGGATGTGGGGTGTGAGCAAAAGAGAACAGTCTGACCTAGCACTCTGGGAGACCGAGGTGGGAGGATCGCTTGAGGTCAGGAGTTCGAGACCAACCTGAGTAAGAGGCAGACCCCATCTCTACTAAAAATAGAAAGAAAGATTAGCCGAGTGTGGTGACTCCAGAGGCTGAGGCAGAAGGATCGCTTGAGCCCAGGAGTTTGAGGTTGCTGTGAACTCCTGCAGCAAGAGGAGGAGGCTGATGCCACGACACTCTAAGCTGGGCAACAGAGCGAGACTCTCTTTATTTTTTTAAGACAGAGTCTGAGGAGGGATGAAGATGGCGTTAAATGAAAGCAGGAAACTTCAGGTAAAGCAGGGATTTTTTTTTTAATTGGGGGGATGGCGAAAGATCATGAGTTCATTTTGGGTGTCAGTGTTAGGTGTCTATTTGATTTCCAAGAGGGAACATCAAGTTGGCAGTTTGATAGGGGTTTTCAAATAATAAAATCTGGAATTGCATCCTTTCACCCAAGTGGAAAGGAAAAGGACAGTAAGGGTGAGGAATGGGTGAGAAGGCCATTTGGAAGACAGCGATGTTTTCTACCCTGCTTTGGGGACTTTGCTGAGAACTGTGACTGTCTTCGGGAGCTGTTAACGGGGCGCAGCTGCCCGTGCTTCGTGATCTCTCAGGGAAGTTGGGCCGTCAGGCTCTCAGGTGGCCTGTGGAAGAGCTGGGCTGAAGGTTCCAGATGCCAGGGGGGCCTGGCTGTGTCACTGAGGCCACCCCTCCCAGTTACCCTGCCTTGGTCTTCTGCGGCGTGGCCAGGTTCCCCCGTTCTTGCCACTCCCCCTCAGAACAGGGTAGCTGTGAGGAGGAACATGTGGGAGTTACTCTCCCTACAAATCACATCAGAGGGAGAAAACCGTCTTTCCGTGGCAGAGCGAAATAAATCTTTATTGTGACGTTTGTTAGTGTCACTGTCCACGACTGTGGTGTCAGTGAGGCTGTCCCTGCTCAGCGAGGCCTCCTGACTGTCTCTTCCTTCCGGGCTGAGGCAGCCAGCGGATGTTACCATTTCATCCCTCCCACCCCCTAAAACTTGGCTCCTCCTCAAGGCCCTGTTGCATTTTCCCACAGTTTGCTCCTCGACTCTCTTCCTGTCAGCTGCTCTGTTCTCTTCTCCCATTCTCTGTAGCGTCTGTGAGAACTTGGCAATGTCCTCTTTGGCTCCCTCTGTCCCTTTCCCATTTTATTTCTTATGGCTTGTTACGTCCTGAGATTTGTTTTGCATTTTTTGTTCTATTTGACTCTAAATAGAAAAGGTTCAGAAAGGAGTGGATTTTTTTTTTTTTTTTTGCCTCTAACAACTCACACCTCATTGAAATTGTCACAAGAGAAACCTTGGGTCCATCGTACCAAAGTAAAGAGGTGTAGCCCTCACGGAGGGGCCAGCCTTTAGGTGACCTAAAGTGTATGTTTGAGAAAAAGGAAAAAATGAAAATGTTGATATTTTTGATAATCTTTCTTTGGTTATTCTGTCTGTAGCATAGAAGGACAACTCCTGAGGATTTCCCTGGGCTATTGCCTCTTCTGTTGATCTGTCTTGCTGCTGGGTTTGTTGTTCTAAACCTCATTAGGTGCAAGTATTTTTATACAAGATTTCTGAATTTGAAGAAGCCAGTCTCTCAGGTCACCTACAGGGTACAGCAGGTAGCTCTACACTCCAAGGTCCCATGTTTCTTTCTGACCCAGCCCTGTATTAGACATTGTGTATAAGGCGACAGGAAGGGCCCACAGTCCTACTGGTGTCTTAGATACCAAGCCAGGTAAAATCTCTCTCATCGGGTGTCCTCCATCTGGCCTTGTCATTCCTCACAGTTGTAGTTGTTGCTTATTCCCTTTTTCGCCTGGTGATACTGCCAAAGCTTTGTAATGATGTAAGTATAAACCTTCCATCTAAAACATCCCCCCAGTTCAGCAGGAAGTAATTCAATGACTACATCACCCCTGCTCCTATAGATACACAACCATAAAATTGACAGTGGGAATATGTAACAGGCGGAATGGCATAAAAAAGGGTAAAGTGCTTTCTGTCCCTTCAAAACCCCCTCACCCTTTTTGAGAACTAAAACCTACATTCCTGCCTCAGGCTAACGGTCAGGAGAGGCGTGGGAATGTCCTTTGTTCTTTGTGGCTCAGGAGATAGCTCAACGGAATTGTCCAAGTGGAGGTCCCAAGATTGTCTTAGCCAAAGATGGGATGAATCAGAACCTTTAAAAGCTCTGTACTTCTGTTCAGAAGCAGGACGTTGGTACTTTGAGGTGGGACTCTGCCAACCTCCTTATTTGCTGTCAAATTAATAAACTTCACTTTCCTTCTCCCCCTCGCCCCCAAAAAACCCCCTTCGTTACATTGCTTGTGAGTTTCTCAGTTTCATTCAGAAATCAATTATACATCCCTAGTAATGAAACTTAATTTGAGAAAGTTTTGGTGGTTCCGTCTAGGCCAAGTTCGTGATTGCCAATAAAAATTGCCTTTAATATTTTGTTCCACAATTATCAAAATCCACCTGAAAGTTTTCCACTAGCTTTATTTTGAGAAGAAGCTTTCTGATCCAGGGGTTTGGCTGTAGGGGAGTTACATGGTTCAAGTCTCTTGGTTCAAGATTTTTTTTAATGACTCTGCGTTAACTTGAACTCAGACTCCAGTTCTGAGTCTGGGCTTCCTTTGTCCCACCCTCTCCCTCTCTCTGCTGATTAACTGGGTTTGAATTCAAAAGCCTTTTTCTTTGATGCCAATTATTGATTATGTTGGCAAATTTGCACCTAATGCTCAGTTAAGGGCAAGTTCTTAAGCTTTATCCACTGGATCTCAACAGGTGTTGCCTTCAGGGTCTACGGGGAATGTGACGTGGGTGAACTTCCTTGGCAAGAAGTGCCTCAATAATCACTAAGCCCCCTTGGATGGGTCCTAAATAGACCTTCCTTATAGCAAAATCTGCTTTGTAGCCAGTGAGTGTTTTCATGAGCCCTTATTGTGCTACCAGGCTTTATCTCTCATAGGCCAGCCTGTCTTTGGCATCTATGGTTTTCAGATTGGTTGATTGGAAAAATATAATGAAGATTTTTATTTACTTTTGTAAGTGCATGTATTGAGCTCTTACTCTGTGCCAGGCACTATGTGAGCACTTTAGATAGAAGATCCATTCGGTTCTTGCAATCCATTTTTTTATAGATGAAGATTGATTCTTAGAGGGGTTAAATAACTTGCTCAAGTTAGAGATAGTAGGTATGGGAAACCAGGATATGAACTAGATCCAATTCCAAAACCTGTGTCCTTGAGGACAGTACTTCCTGTTACAATATGGGGTTGAAAACTGAATCAGCAGGAAAGAATCAACACAATTCGTTTCTCTTTTTTCCGAAAAGATTTTAGTTTTCCTAGAAAATTTCTTACTACTACTGTGGCACTCATTTGAAATCTAAAAGTTGGATTTTCTTTGCAATATCTTTTCTCTATTTCCACAGTCAGAACCCTGTTTAGCCAAAAGAAATCCTGAATGTTTAAGCTGCTGGTTTTTAAAAAATACTGCTTTGAACGTAGTGAGGTCCTGAATCAGAAACCAACTGTACTGTACATCAGCGATAGACTAAATAGTGATTAAATGCCAAGCTCATAACATACACTCATTAGACACAGACTGTCTAATTCTTCTGTAATTGCTGCAAAGTGATTGCTATAGTTCTCATGCACATGACAGATGCTCAATACATTGTCGATAAGTTAGTTCAGGTTAAAAATGGTTGTAGAAGATGAGAGAGTGATTTATTGTAACTGTTGTTCCCAACAGAAGGTCAGGAGATGAATTCCAAATGACAAGCTGAACTCAATTGGCCCCTTTCAATGTGTGCTTGATGAGGTGTTTCTGATGGGGCTTTTATTGGTCAAGCTTGAAAGATCATCTTTACAGAAAGGTCAAATGCCCCATTATCAAAGAATAGGGAAGTAAGGCTACAAACTACTAGAACTTCTGCTGGTATCTTTCTTCCTTTCTCATTTCTTACACATAAAAAAGAAATATATTAATAGAATATTCACAGGTGACAGCTGAGATGTCTGCATAGAAATAATACTTCATTTCCCCTCTGCTGCCTACTATGATTACATACCCAGATAAGGAAAAGGTGACCAAAATCAATGTGGCAACAAATACAATTCAATTGCTTCTTTTCCTGCCCTAAGCCTCCTAGGGCCCATAGTGTGGTGATTAAGAGCTCAGATTTTCGAGGTGAACAGCTCTGGGCTCGAATTCTGGCTCCTCTACTTATTGGCTTGCTTTTTGGGTAAGTTACACAATCTTTCTAACTCATGGTTTCCCATCTAAAGTGGGGGTGAAAATCGTATCTATCTAATATGGTTACTATGAAGATGAATATTGATAAAAAACTTAGCAGAGTACCTGAAACATAGTAAGTATCAAATAGATGATAGCTGTTTAAAAAAAGCATTATTATTGCAGAGAGATACTAATTCATTAGTTGAAAGTACTGATAGAAATGGGGATAGAAGTTCATGAGGGAGTGGAAAGGAAATTCCGGTACTCCCTGATACCAATTGTATGTAAATCACTTAACAGTGTGCAAAAGATCATACTTTAATTCTGTGCTATGAGGGAAGACTGAATCACTCCCATTCCCACTGGTAAATGCTGAGGGCAATAATTGGGTGTGGACCAACACAGGCTGCCTATCTACCTGGAAATGACTAATCTCCTTTCTCTAATTTAATAAAGTAGAATGATTTGGAGTGGGTAAGAAGAGAGAATATGCAAGTGGCCAGAGTGGGAAGTTGGGGTGGAAGGGAGAGGAAGGGTTCTAAGGTCAGTCCCAATCTTCCTTCTTGAGCTACGATCAGAACATCATCCAACATCCAATGTCCTTTGTGGGCCTGAGTTACCAAGCACAGAAGAGAGCTCTGCGTTAGCTGTGTGGCAGAATGCCTAATTCCCACTCTCCCAGCCAGCAAGGGCAAAGCTTCCCAGCCAAGTTCACCCTGAGAGCCAAGGCCTAGGTGATGTTTTGTGAAGGATGGTATATTCTTTTATGATAGGGTATTTAGGAAGCTGTAGTACTATTTGTAGACCCACATGAGGAGAGAACTTGCATTAAAAACTCACCCTTGGGTGAAGGGAAATGCCTTTGAACTCTGCGACTCAGCAGGTTAGTCACCTATCGCCTTGCCATGACCGGTGATCAGAGAAGCCGAGAGCAACCTCACTTCAGCAGACAGTCCCTGGATCCACTTGTGTTCAGTAATGCAGGTAATTAGAGATTTTCCTTCTTGTCCTCACCAAGTGTTTGCTTTCTACTCTGCACATGTTTTGGCTGAATCATATTTAACTTTCAGATTAGCATTTTGAAGGCATTCTGATTTTGCTTAAAACTGAAATCACAACCTAAATTATTGGACTATAGCTGTAGACAATTCTTCAGATTGTGTTAAGATTCCTGGATGAGTGATTGTAAACTCACTGCCTTTTCAGAATGCAGGCATTGGGTTTCCATTTTCTCTCTCTCTCTCTTTTTTTTTTTTTTTCAATTCTGTAAGACATAAACAGACCCAGTTGAAGAGGAATCCTGGAAGGAGGCTTTTCTGCCCAGGACTTGAACACTCGTTGCTGAGTGTCTTCTGATCGCCAGCTACCAGGCAAACTGGGAATGGAATGGGTACATCTGCCAGGCTGGCTTTCCCTCCCGTGTCTGAAGCTGGTAGAATACCAGCCACTCTCCAGACACAATCCCAGGAGGTCTCATTTTCTTACATGTGAACAACTCTATCAAATCCATTCCAACTTTCATACTGGCATTAGTTTGGTCTACTTCCTCTAAGCAAGCCAAGCAAATTCTCTAAATACCAAATATAAGATGGAGATTCAAAGGTCATTGTTGTCCTCCATGCTATTCCCTCCACCCCCACCCCAGCCATTGGTGTAAGGAGTTCAGATTGCTGCTTAAGCCAATAGGTCAGCGGGCACTGCCAAATCATCCTCCATGTCAGTTCAACTGCTAAGTTTTCTGTATCATAAAATCAATGTTTATCCTGTATTCGCAAGCCCTGAACTGCATTCTCTTGCTCTCCCCGCCAGTAGATTTGCATCATTTCTGAGTGTGCCTTGTTTGACGGCACCGTCTCCAGCCCTGTTGAGACTGTCTGTGGGTGGTTTCCCTGAGAGGGGATGACAAGGGCAAAGGTCAGAAGCTTCCATGATTCATTTCCTCTTTGCTGCACGCAGTGGATGGTTTTCTGGGTGAGTCACTCAGATGCCAAACACAGGAGGATTTTCTTCACACAGAGGCCCTGAGGCTCTGCTGTGCCCTGAATTGGAGGAACTGAGTTCTTAATATCTCCTTAAAAATTTTGTATTTTTTCCGATGATCTCATAAGCCCACTTGTATTCTCTTTCTTTGCGTCTGATGACTCTGATTTGTGAAAGCTGCCCACCCGCTTGGAGAACTTTTTGTTGCCTTGTGGAGCTCTCTTGAATTCTGACGCTATAGTAATTGGACTCTTCAATATGTCTCAAAGATACTCCCATATTAAAACATTCTCTGGTATGTCGTCCATACTGGAGTATTAACAGTAGTCTATTTTTGGCTCCTTAAAAATGTACCCTCCCCTTTTTCTTCGAGAATAACAATCTATGAGGGGAACAAGGATATTAACCGAGGGAGATGATGTTGAAATACTTAGAGCTAAAGTCTGCAGCAAAGTGGTATTTTCTCAGTGAAGGGAGGTTATTATTTTCTTTCTTTTTTTTTTTTTAACCTTTTAAAAATTATGAACTAGAGTAGACAAACAGAAAACATAAGTGTATAGTATAATGAATAATTACAAAATGAATACCCTCCATCAAGAAATCGACCACGGCCAGCCCAGAAGCCCCTCCTTTGTTTACCTTCTAGACCACACCCCCTCCCTCCCCTCTCAAGGTAACCACTATCCTGACTTTTGTGGTAATGACTTCCTTGCTTTTTTTTACCACCTATGTATGCAGGGTTATTATTTTCTAAAGCAATATCTCTTCTATCTTCTGCTGGTGGCACTGTGTAATTCATTTGTATTAAGTAATAAACACAGGATGACATTGGGCTAGAGTTGTATGTATGTACTGTTCTCTCCCCACCCTCAAATTCCACAGAACTGCTTATCCGTGTCTGTGTCATGAACTAATAATACTCCTGCTAAGACACAGGTTTAAAATAGTGACGGTGAAGAGGTAAAACAAGCATGACAAGCGTGACACTTTTGGTGATCTCTTGCCTGTGCTCTGGGGTTCCTGGGTTGCAAGTAGAGGTAAATCACTTGTGATAAGAAGTAGGAATCCCCTTCCCCTCCTCTTACTATCCCCTGTTTTTAATTTCCCTGGGAAGGAGTCCAGCAAGTTCTAAAATCTGCAGAACTTGGGCATGAAAAGGACCCGTTTACTGGTCCTGAAATTCCCCCCTTGGCTTGTTACTTTGAGAACATACATGCTGCTTCAGTGTATTTCTTCATCACTGCAACTCACCCCAAAGTTTCTCGGATCTTCTTTGGTCTGACATACTCTGTGCTGAGCTAGAAAAGAGGGTAAGTAGGAACAGGACCTGACACCTGATTTGGTCATTTTTACTTCCTTGCCTTCCTTTACTTCCTTGATTGGCTTGGGCAGGTTTGTGGAGGAAGGGAAGGAAAACCAGCATTTATTATACCCCTAACTTGTACCAGGCACTTTGAGTCCATTATCTTATTAAATACTAACATTATTATGAGATAATGATTTATTGTCTCCATTTTGTCATGGAGACCACTACCACTACAGAGAGCGTAAGTGTAATAACTAACCAAGATCATGTATTTAGAAATGAGTACAACTGGGAAGTAATAGATCTAAAGCTAAGTTCTTTTTCTTCTTTGTCAAGCTTTCTTATTTCATTTGCCTGAGGACCTTGGAGTGCCCTTGGCAACCACTTTTTAAAGAGCTTCTCTCTTTCTTTCTTTCGTTTTTTTTTTTTGGTGAGACAGAGTCTTGCTCTATTGCCCTGGCTAGAGTGCAGTGGTGTCATCATAGTTCACTGCAGCCTCAAATTCCTGGGCTCAAGCCATTCTCCTGCCTCAGCCTCCTGAGTACCTGGGACTACAGGCATGTGACATCATGCCCAGCTAATGTTTTCTATTTTTAGTAATGACACGATCTTGCTCTTGCTCAGGCTTGTCTTAAACTCCTGACCTCAAACGATCCTCCTGCCTTGGCCTCCCAGAGTTCTAGGATTACAGGCATGAGCCACTGTGTCTGGCCAGGAACTTCTGTTTCTATCAGATAGAATGAAAAGTGTTTGGATTTACTAGCAGCACTGGGTTCAAGGTCTCAAACAATTTTCTTCTTGAGAGCACTGGCTTAGGCTTGGGAACCTGTAGGGCAAAGGGCCTCATGTTATGGTTTTATCAGGGATGGAGGGTGAACCACCCGTCTTTGAAGTTCATGTTTGATCCAATGCCACTCTCTGTGTTTCCTGACATCACATGCCTCTGTGACCTGGTGCCCCTCCAGGAATGGGTAACATGCGGCCTCAAGGCCACTTGTGGATCCTCAGATCCCCAAGTGTGGCCCCTTGACCCAATCCAAACTTAAGTAAAATTTTGATTCAGTCAAAAGGCCCCACTCAAGGATCCAGAAGGCCACATGTGGCCCCAAGGCCACAGGTTCCCCACTCCTGCCGGGAGACGACGTGGAGGAGGATTACCCTGGAAACATCTGCTGTGTTACACTGCTGTTCACTGTAGAGAACAGTTTGGTAAAACGCCTGTCTATGTTGGACCTCATCCAAGGGATGTTACTAAAGCAATGCAAGGACTTTGTTCCGTGTTGGTCTTTCCCGTAAGGCAGCTCCCCAGTGTGGGTCCTGTAGCCAGTGTTTCCCCGGGAGAAGAGATCTGGTTAAATGCTTATGAGAAACAGTTCAGACAGTCAAGGTACAGGTGTTGGGAAAACAAATGAGCCAGGAATTTAATTTTGGAGTATGTCTGGAGGTGGTATTTCCAGAGCACATGGAAGTTATTTTCAGAGATGCTTATGAGTTGTCTAAATGCGTGTCCTTAACTTTAGAAGGGAGTAACATCTGTGTCACACTAACTGTGGAACCTGAATAAGGCTCAGAGCCTGTTACAGGGGCCGGGACCTCAGGCCAGAGGCTTTTGCTCACCATGTGGGGTTCAGTGTCAATGTTAAAGAGTGTTGTTTTTTCGGAGGAGGAAGTTGGAGAGCAAACAGTGATAGCTTCAACTCATCTCTGGGATTATGCCCTTTTGATCTGTGAGAGATGAGGAACAATTTTTCATCTTCTCCCTAACCTAGGCTCTATTCCACAACCCCTCTGAAGTGATCATGTTGTTGTTTTCCTCTTATGAAATACTTTTCTCTCTTTTGTAATATCTATGGTCATTCATTTGGTCATTCTTGATTCATTCATTTAATCAACAAATATTTTTTTGAGCTCATACTAAGTGCCAACCACTGTCTGAAATCCTGGTGATACACAGCAATACAGATGAACAGTACAGCTTATTTTATTTTAAAAAGTTCTCATTTTTTCCATGAATGTTTAAAATACAATTATGTAATTGCTTGTGCTATGAAAAAAGTACTTGTGTTTGTCATAGATAGGAATAATTTTTAAAAATGCCATATGTAAAACTCAAAGGTGGGGAAACAATGTGGATTTTGCTAGGAGATGGAGCATGAGCCTGAGAAGACAATAGCCACAAAAGTCATTTTCCTTGTTTTTTTTCATTGCTGTTTCTACATTGGCAGCCAATTCTTGGATTATGTTTTTATGAATTTTAGTCTCTTTCCCAAGTCATTGTAGAAGCATCATTGATCTGTTTCCTGACTTTGTGTGAGTTACCAAATACTTTCCTGTATCTAGATAGAACTAGAAAGGACGTCCAATGTTTATCCATGAGAAAATTGAATTCCAGATGGGGAGGTGATTTGCCCAATGTTAGTGGCTGGTTAGTGTCAGAATTAGTTCCGTTCTTCTAATTCAAAATGGAATTCCTGCCTGATTTGTCTTCCTAACATTTATTTCATGACGGACCAAACTTCACTACACTATAAGCTCCTCTCTGTATCTGACATGTGTATTTGTGTAATGACTGTCATGACAATATGGTAATATATATATTGAAAGTCTACTGTATACTATGCAATGAGCTGAAGGCTTTACACACATAACATTATTAATCCGCACAACACCACTGTAAGAGCAGTGTTGCTATTACTTTCATTTTACAGATGAGGAAATGGAGATAAAGAGGCTAAGGCAATGGTTCTCTTACGAGCTTTAAAAAATCAGATTATCTTGAACAACAAAATGATAATGGCATTGAATTAAAGTTTAGAATAAAATAAACATCCGTGAGTTCATACTGATTGTTAAGTAATGAATAAATAAATAAATTGAAGACAGGGGACAACTCTTCCTTACAGATTCCAACTAATAAATGTAGAGCGATGAGGGAAATATTAATAGAAAATCGCCATTAGAATACCACAGTAATAATTGTTGCAGACATCAATGGGTGAAAGTGTCAGGAGAAATACAATGTTTATGGAGTCTCAAAGCATCTCCTCAAGATATTTATTAATTACAAGTGGAAAATCAGTAACTTGGCAGTGGAAACCCAGCAGACACCACCTCAACTAGGTGATCAAGGCTGATGTCACCAGTAAGGAGAGGCAATGCTATCTTGCACCCCCTGATGCCACGCCCTGAGAAGGGCACTTCGCTTCTGTGGCTATTCTTGATAAAAATGTCAAACATCTCATCTTAAGAAAATATCGGACAAACACAAATTGAGCAACATTCTGTAAATTATCTACCTCTTCATAAGTGTCAAGGTCATGAAAGTCAAGGAAAGGCTGAGGAACTCTGGCAGTTGGAGGAGACTAAGGGGACACGACAACAAATTGCAACGTGAAATCCTGGAAAGGAACAAAGATACTAGTGGAAAACTGGTGAAAAGTGAGTAAGTGTTATCCCAAGCAAATACAGCATTGTCCCAATGTTAATTTCTTAGTTTTGAAAATGGTATGATGGTTATGCAAGATGCTAATGTTAGGGGAAGCTGGGCAAAGAATATATGGAAACCCTCTGTACTGTTTTTGTAACTTTTCTGTAAATATAAAATTATTTCGAAATTGGAAGTTAGAAAAATAAATTGCCAGGCCCCATCTCAGACTTACTAAATAAGAATTTTCCAGGGTGATATGACCCAGAACTCTGTATGGGTGACTCCTCTGGCCAGGGTGACGTATGGAGGAGGTTGAAGGGCTAGGATTTGAACCCAGGACTGCCTGATTCCAAGGCCCATGCTCTTAGCCAGAGCAGGCTGCCTAATAGCGACTTGAAGTTAAGTGGAAATTCAGATTAAAAATCTCAACAATATTTGAAATAAAGACACTTGGTACAAAGTATTGTACTTTCATATCTCGTTCTTTTAAATATAAGGATATGTAGACTTGGTGATTGAATTGAACTAAAAACTACATCCTTTTTCCTGACCACAATTCCCAGATCATCTCCTTTATTTTAAATAGCATAATTATCCCAACCAAATATGGCATATGGAACTCAAAACTATAATTGCAAATGTCAGTGTTGTAAAGGATGGCCAAATCAAAAGAGTTTAATGATATGTACATCTTAAATTAAATAAAAAAGAGCAAAATCAATAGCCAGATTAAGTGGTGTGCAACTTGTAGTCTCAGCTACTCAGGAGGCTGAGGTAGGAGGGTGACTTGAGCCCAGGAGTTTGAGGCCAGCCTGGGCAACACAGTGAGATCCCATCTCCTAAAAAAAAAAAAAAAAAAAAAAGGACAAAATCAAATTTTAAAAGTAATTATCCAAGTGTGGTAAAAAGCCAGGGCCTATTTAATCTGTTTTACATTTGGCACAGTTCATCTGTCAGATTGCCTCAGAGTCTGGCAAGTAGAAGTTCCCGGCAGGCTAGAATTACCCATACTTGGGAGAATTGGTTGCCAAAGAGGTGTGACTAGGAGAGTTCTGTGCCCATGTCTTCTTCCTTCTCACTGCCTTTTGTGCCAGACACCCCATCAGTGCCTAGAGATGGAAAGATGAATATGGCACAATCCCTGCCTTCTCGTGACTCCTGGCGTAGTTTGGGTGAGGGATCTATGTATGACTCAGAGCTGGCTATTGGGCAAATAAGGGCAAAAGGAAAGGAAAACATTGCAATCAGAACAAAAACTGACCATTGCCATTTCACACACTAGGCGATGAACATAATTTACCAGGTGTGATGGCTCTTTCACTTAAAAATTGACCTTAAACTCCTCCTTTGTGAATAGTGGATCTCCCCTCCCCCATAGCGGGGAATGTGGTCTAGAAGAAGAGAATTAGATTCACAAAGCTTTTTGCTCTGCATAATGAAGTAGAAGGAATTGGGGACTGTCACCTGGTGCCTCAGGCAACTGGACACAGGAGTGTGGAAGCTGGGTGCAGCTTGTGCAGACCCCAGGCAGCCACCTCTTCTACATTTCTCCAGATTTGTCAGAGAAAGGAGAACCTTGTAAAGGATGAGGTACGTGGATATTTTGCTACATATGAAAATGAAGGATTACAATATAATGCAGCAGAGTCGTGTGCTGATGGGATCTTAGAGGAGAATCTGCCCCTTTGATGGGGTGAGGGTGGAGGTTGGAGGTGTGAAAACTTCACAGAGCACATCATGTTTGAGGGTATTTAAAGTTTTCATTTAATTTTATTTTATAGAGATGAGATCTCACTATACTGCCCAGGCTGTTCCAGAGCTCCTGGGCTCAAGGGATCCTCCCTCCTTGGCCTCCCAAGTAGCTGGGACTACAGGCACGTGCCACTGTGCCTGGCTCTTCATGTCTGAGGTTAATCCTAAAATATGAGTAGGAGTTCATCTAAGGAGAAAAGAAATTTCCAGTAAGAGGGCCTATACCTTAGTGAATAACCCCTCCCCGACTCTGCCCCTTACTCTTTGAGTTTTTTCTTAGGGTGATATATTGTATTTGTATAGGGTTCCTATCAAAACACAAATAAGTTCCCTGAAAGAGAGGGTATTATGATCTTAAAGCAACAGTTTCAGAGGGATATACTGGGTCAGTTTTGTTAAACAAAGAAACTTCTGGGAGGTCAACCTCCACCCCACCTATACTACCCCCATTGTGGGGTGAAATGGTGGTCTTGGGTAGGCAGAGGGCATGAGGAAGGGAGGGTATGTGTGTGTAGGGCAGGGGTGGGGAAACAAAGCCCAAACAGACTCTGAAGGCAGACATTACCCCCTGAGCCATGCTGCCTTTGATGAAATGGTTTTTCCCTAGTTTAGGTGGGAGATGAACAATCATCTGAGCATTTCAAACCATTACTATGTTTGAAATGAGCAACATGCAGAACAAAAAAATGTGATAGTAATTATAAAATGGCTAGAGCTCATTGAGTACTTTATAGGCAATTTCTCATTTAAACCTTCCCATCAGCTGGTGATATGTACATTTTGCAGAGGAAGGAGCAGAAAAGGGTTGAAGTAACTTATCCATGGCCATTGGGTCAATAGGGGCAGGTTCTGGATCCCAGTCCTGGCTCTTAACCATGAGCTGCGCTGCTTCTCAAGCTAAGATTTGGGCATAATCTTAGTGATTGCATGAGCGCTATCTTCTGTTGCATTTCCCTTCCTGGCATTTGGGGTGAAACAATTCTTCATTGTGTTGGCCTATCCCGGGCAGTAGTCCCACAGGTCCTGATCACTGACTGCCAGGTACTTCCTGGTCACTGTGACAGTCTAAGATGTCCATCCACGCCCATTTCCTAGTGCCCTGCGGGCATGTGCTACTGGTGGAGAATGATGATAGGCTCTCAAGGCAGGACCGAAGTGATCAAACCCAGATATCCAACTGTGGGCCAGAGCTTGAGATAACCTGATAACCCTGGCCAAGTTTTTCAAGTTGTCCAAGGTTCCTCAGCAGGATCATGAAATTGGTTCTCTGGATTTCATAGGCTCATGATGAGAAGCCAACAGGTAGTTTTATTTTGAGAGTGCTCTGAAATAATTAAAGTAGAATTTTGTGCTAGATATAATAAGACTAAAAAAGAGCTCATGCTTACAAGGAACTCAGTCTAGCAAGCTGAGTGGGGCCCTCAACTGACCTTTGTACACAGTGAGGGATGTAGAGCTTGGCTCTTCTCAAGTGTGGTGCATGGCTAAGACCATCTGCATCACTGCGATGTTATCATAAAAATATAGAATCTCAGGCCCCGTCCCAGACCTGCTTAATCAGAATCTGTCCCTTAACATGATCCCTAGGTGGGTTGGATGGACATCAAAATGTAAAGATCGCTGGTTGTAGAGCACATAGAGGGATGACTAAGTCTATTTTAGTGATCAGGAAAGTCCTCCAGAGAAACGGGGGAGGGAACACTAGACCTTGAAAGAATAAGTAGGTTGAGGGTGGAGAGGGCAGAAAGAATAAAAATAAGAACAAAAAAAAAAAAAAAAAAAAAGAAAAAAAAAGTAGGCTTTTTCAATGGGCAGAGAGAAGAGACTAAGAGCCTACAAGGGAGGAGCATAGAATTTTTCCCCTTGGAATTATTTCTTGGTTTGAGACATTGCAGCTCCAAAAGGGATAAAAATTTATGTGTAATGAGGGAAACAAGAGAGTCTTTGACCCCCATTCATGTCTGATAGTAATACCAATTCAGTTTGACAAATATTATTAAATAATAATTATTCATTTTCATTAAAGCACGTGCATGTTCTAGGTATGTGATTGAAGGAAGAATAAAACAGGTTTCCTTTCCCTGCGTTCTGAACCCAGAAGAGCCTAGGTTAGAATCCTGGGAAAACCATGTATCAGCTGTCTAAACTGGGGAAGTTACTTAGCCTCTTCGTTCCTTAGTTTCCACATCTGTAAAAAGGGATCATAATGGCACCCACTTCATTAGATTTATGTGAGGATTACACGAGCCAATATATTTAGAGCACTGAGAATAGTAACATAATAGGAACACAGAGAAATTTATTAAACACTTTCTGTAACTACTGGTTGGTGTGGTCAGAGCAACCAAAAATTTTGAAATAGGCTGAACATTTCTGAAGACATTTCAAGACTCCCTGGATTACCAAATCTCCCTATATCATTTCATTGTTTGTGAAGGTCTGTTAAGGTCTTATGTTTCCCGCCTCCTGATTGCAGAGAGCATTAACAAAAGGCTAGATAACATTCATGATGATATCTAGTCATGAGCCCATCCCAAACTTTCCTCCTGAGCTGTTTCATCCTGGCTTGTTTTTTGCTAATTGTGTGACCATGAACCAGTCATTTAACTCCCCAGGTTTTGGTTTACTCATCTGTACAATGGTAATAATCACTGTATCTGCACATAGGTAATAAACATTATATCTGTTGTTAGGATTAAACGAGTTACTATAAACTGCTTAGAATAGTGCCTGATTCACATTAAGCAGTTGATAAATCTTAGCTATCATGGTCAACATCATTCTTATTTTTATTATATCCCTTAAAGACCTATCTGGAAATTAAGCCCCATACAGGAAGGGCATTACTTGCATGTCACGTCAAGGCTGGCTCTAATAGTATAGTGTTCTTTATGCTCAATTCCCTGGCTGTTTTGTCTCTTCTGGGTTGATAGAAGCTTGACCTGACTGGTTATTAGGCCATACAGAGTGTTATTAGTTCACACCAGTCCTGTGAGCAAAAAAGGAAAATGGGTCTGCGTCCTCAAAATAATCTCCCTGTTAAAAATGGCCATTCTTTTGCAATCACCACCCCCCAAAACTTTGTGTAACATACACTATGTCTGCAATTTGAGTTTGAATATTCTTTCTCTCAAGTTTGTCATTAGCATTGGTGATTCTTTAAGGACAGATAGACTAAGTGCGTATTTAGAGAGGTGCACCTTTCCTTTAAAATATGACTGCTGTCTGAAACTGCCAGCCAGCCAAGTCTTGAATATTCTATACTGTGAGGCTAGATATTTCATTGTCTTGCCTTTTTCATTCCCTTTTCATTACTACACAATGTACTATATTACCATGAGGTGAAAATAGAACACCTCTTATAAATCTTTGAGGATTTTGTTCTGTGTTTCTTTGTAAAGTCAAACCAGAAACCCCCACTGGCAAAACCAGCTGTGCCTCATACTTAAAAACAAACTATTAATATAAAGTGTCAGAGAAAGAAAAAGTGACTTAGCCAATGAAAACAGTTAAACGGGGGGTCCAGAATCTGTTTTCAAGATTTGCGAGCTGAAAGCAAGTCACGCTTTAATGAATATTAAATGCAACCCATCTTATTTGTGGAAGACAGGCTATATTTTCTTACGAACATTACCATGGAATGTCTCTTTTCTGAAACTTGGGTTGTCTCCTTAAAATGATATGCATGTGAGCACATTACAATAAATCTTCTGAGAACTGGAAAATATATGATGACTTGGTACTATAAAAATTACATTCTTTTTCTCTCTAAAATGTGTCAGAATTCTATCTGTGGGGGAGTGTTGCAAGTGAAGAGCAGAGAAGGAAAGCAGTGTTTTATATTTCAACCTACTTTGCCTGTGGTTTGAGGTACTTGTGATTTTAAAAACCAGGCCCAAATTTGGCATAGGGAGTGTGACATGAGCGACGTCTGTCCCTGGTATCCTCAGTGCTTTTTTCCTATGTTCCAAATCCTCTTCAATTCTGGCTGCCACCAGGAGAGCCACCCCATCCCCTATTACTCCCACCCCCAACTGTCACCAGGAAAAAATTTGGCTCAGTGTGCAGATGATCTTTCAGAACAGTATGGGCATTTAAAATTTTCTCACTAAGTGTAGAAGGAAAAGTTGAGGCCTTTGGGGTATGTGGGAATTAATGGTGTTTTGTGTGGAGGAGGGACAGAGCCTCCCGTCTCAGGGGGCACCTGTCACATCATGTTTTCTGTGTCCCTGGAGGTGTGCTGCGCAGTGGCACTGGTGAAGGAGATGGTGCCGTTAGCTTCTCAGTGTTTCTGAAATCACACTCAAGTCCTAAATAGGATCCTACCTGTCTGGCCTGGCTGTGTATGGGAGAGAGCCCGTCTGACAAGGAAGTGAACTGAAGTATCTGCCGGAAATGCTTCCCTCAGGCAGGATGGAGCCATGTGCACGAATTGGGGGTGTGGTCAGCCTCCTGTGACAGACACTCACAGACTTCCACTGTTAGTGCCCTGCTCACATTGAGCAGAACTCGAATATAGAGATCTCAGCCTTCTAGGGTGGCACTTCCAGAATATAGTCTGAACTTTCTAGAACTATTTAGAAGTTTTCCCTTTTGCTTGTGAAGGGTGGTGATGAGGTGTATCAGGTAAGCCAGTCTTCTTCCAGGTTAAGGTACACTATACTAACTGGGACAACTGGTCTCTAATTTGGGAGGTGATCTATGTGTAGTGGTAAAGAAAACAGGATTTGAAACCAGACTGGAGACAAGTCCCTCGAGGGCAGGAATAGCATCCATCGTATTTGTTGATAACCAATACCTAGCTCTGTTGCTGCACAGTGAATACTCTCAATAACTATTTGTTGAATGCTGAGGAAATGAGTTGACGGATATGTGAACAAATGAATGAACATTCTTGAAATCCCAGAGCTGCTATATTTCAACTCTATGGCCTTGGTCAGGTTACCTAAGCTCTCTGAGTTTCAATTTTCTTTTTGCAAAATTGGAAATATAATACTTTACAGGGTTGTTGGAAGCAATAAAACTATCTAATGTATCTATAGCCCTTAACACAATGCCTTATAATAATGGCAAATATTAGACATAGATCCTTATGGCAACCACCGAGATTGACAGAGGAGATTGTGCTGGAGTATAGAGTCTGGACAGGGGGTGTTTTATGAGGTTTAGGTGAGAGATTGTACATGCCTTGGCCCTGGCAAAGAAGGTAGAAATGGCTGGGGTGGGGCCTTAGCAAAATTGGGTCAATTTGAACACGAGATTGGCCTTTGGAAAGTCATAGGTGTCTCAGGCCATTTCTACCACATTGTGCCACTTACACCTACCTGTATGAAGAATAGAGAGGGAGATAAATCCAAGGATGCAGGTGCGTGTGTGTGTGTGTGTGTGTGTGTGTGTGTGTGTGTGTGTGTGTGTTAAAGGCCTGCAAGGCACTGCCTGGTTGGTAATGGAGACACAGTCGTGGGGAGGCAGTGGGAGAAAAAGAAGGGTTGCTGTCAAGCAAAGTAAACTTCTGCCTTTTCCCTTCTGCGTGGGCCCAGCCTTCTGTACGGCCTCACCTATGGATGGCTTTGCTGTTACGTGATCTCATGCCACTTTTGCAAGCCACTTTCACAGCCTTCACAATTTACAAAGTACATGATAAAAGGGAATATATAGAACAAATGCAAGGGAGATCCAAGAGAACGTTGATGCCATGAATGTATTATATCTTATTACCTAGGTTAAACTAGGCCTTGGGCTAGATATTTTACATGTATTATGTTATATTTCACAACTCCTCTCTCCATTTTATAGATGGGAACACTGAGACTTAGAGAGGTTAAGTACCTCGGTTAGTAAGTTGTGAAGTCAAGATTCAAACCCACATCTTTCTGAATTCCAAAGCTATTGTCTTTCTAACATTCTCTAATGCATGTAAGGACTCAAAGCTAAATGAGCCCTTCACTCCCTGACTTTGTCGTCTTCTGTCTGTAGTTATCTTGCATTATGTGGAAAAGCTAGCTCAGTGACAGGAATAGATGTGTTGATGGAAAATAATCCCTCGCTTTTTCAGGGACAACGGCTGTATCTTAACATAAGAGGAGTGAACAATTATGGGGTCCTTAATATGTGGCAGCCACTATGCTAAGAGTATCACCTTCGTGATCTCATTTAATCCGCGTAACAAGCCCAGGAGCTGAGCGCTTGGCATGCGTGCTGCTGGGAGGCAGCGGTGGGATTAGAGCAGGCGCCTTCTAGCTCACTGCCGTGCCTCGGCAGGGTGAGGTCCATCGCTCTTGCTCCCATGCCGGATGCTGTAGGAGAATACCCTGGAGACACTGGTTCCCCGGGTCACAGTGTTCCCTTTCCTGCTGACCACAAACAGCTACTGTAAGATCTTTCTTCCTCCGGAAACAAGAGAGTTACGAGTGCGGACACAGTTCATTGATAAGTCAATGTGATTCGTAAGCTGGGAGGGACAGTGGTTTTTGCAGGACCACATCCCACCTTACTACCTTTCTTCCCTGTGTAGCAGTTAAGAATATTAGCTAATATTTGTTGAGCTGTTGCTAAGTGCCAGACACCGTCCTAGTCATTGTACATGCATTCTCTCCTCTAATCCTCACAGCTACTCCCCGAGGGTGGAACCGAGACAGAAAAGTTAAGTCCCTTTGCCCAAGGTCTCGCAGTTAGCAAACGGGCTCTGATTCAGACCTAAGGGTATCTGTTTTTAGGGGCAAAATGCCTGACAAGGAGGTCTCCAGTGGATAATCTCAACCAGACTGTAAATTCTATCAGGAGCATTGTGTTTTATTCACCTTCCTAACAGTGTGAAATCTCACTGTTCCCATCTATAAATAGTAGGGACTCAGTAATTAATACTTGTTCCTCAGCAGAACTGCGAAAAGGTGATTGTTTCAGGGTGATTGGTAATGGCAAGGAGCATAATGTATGTGCTAAATGCTTTTTAACCAACTTGGATGGAGGCCAGGGTTATTTTCCTATTCTAGATCTGACCTCAAAGTGCCCCCTTTGGCAGGCTGGCTTCAATTATTTCAGTTGTTTCGCATTTACCTTTCCCGGCAGGGTTTTTAGCCTTGGCATTCTGCTCACATTTCACTTTTAACTAAGCCTCCCTTTAGCAACGCGCTCAGACCTCTTGCCTATGTGAATAAGGGTTGATTTTCACAAAGGGCATTTTCCCGTGAAAATTCCATACTTGATGTTTTCTGAGCTGAGAGGTTCTGACCTGGGTGGAGGAGGCATTATTTCCTTAGAAAAGGACAGAGCTTGAAGCTGTTGATTTATCTCAGGGCCCTGCTCTCTCCCTTTGGAACAGTGTCAGTTAGATGTACTTCATTACGGAGACCCTGGGCTGGTTCTTAGGAGCTTCCTGTCGGCCAGCTGCTGTAGCGGGCTGGCAGGTACCAGGTGTGGCTGGCAAACATACCTGCCTCAGAGAGAGGCCTGGGCCCTTTGAAGTGCCGAAGGAATGTCACACTTCAAAGAAACCTCACTGCAGCTGTCACCTGGCTATCTAGGGGAGGTCAGCCAGTTAATATGCAACCATGAAACACAGTCCTCCCACCTCCAACCAACACCTGTGGTGCCGAAGCACATTTTTCTCTAGTGCAGGGGATTTGAAAGCATTGTTCCTCTTTTATCTCAGTAAGAGCTCAGTGCCCTGTGTCTTTAGATAAAGATCCATTGTACCTGACTATCCGACAATAGAATAAGTAAATGAGTTGGATTATCCTTTTCTCAATAGGAATTATTTAGTAATGAATTAAGTATTTGCAATTACTATTAGCAGGAGTTTAATTATGGGACTAATTTGTAAAAAAAAAAAAACTAGGCTTTGTACAAATGTGGCATCTTTTATCTGAGGATCACGATGCAATGCAAATTAATGAACTCTTCCTGACAGTTCTGCCTGGTGCGCATTAAATTACTGTTTTAAATTTTCCTTGGGCATCCAGCCCTCATGGGCTGGGATGGGAAGCCAAAGTTTATTTATAAATTGCAGCAAAGATGGATGTAGATTAGATCTAAAAAAAGGACTTCCTGGTTGGGATGTTATTAAATGCTAGCCTGAATTACTGTGGCAGTTTTGAAAGAGTTTAGTGAAGAGGACTTTCTGCCACTTTGGTGGTTCCCTTTTCATCACAAAACCAAACCATCATTGTCTTCCAGTAGAACAGGCTGAGACTTTGACTTAAACACAATTAATAATGCATCAAAAAAAAGAGTTGGAGGGAGTGACTAGGACAACTCAAATTCTGGGAGACCATTTTAAGGCTCTAGATTCTGCTAAGGGCTGGACAGCAATAAGGTGTGCCTCGATTAACAGCGTTAAGGCCAGTTTTACCTGGGTAGCCTTTGTTGCAGTTCCTACTCCTATGCTCAAATTTGGCTTCAGCTCCCTTTTTCTCTCTCCCTTACCTGCATATTCCAAAAAAGATTATAGACTCAGTATCTTAAAAAAAAATAGGATAAACAAATATCTACATACATATACTTAGGGTGTAGTTTCATTGCCAACTTCTGTGCAGTGCTGACAGATAAACCAGCCCTGACGTCCTAATAGTCCTTCTGCACTTGGTGTATATGGGCTTCATGTTTCTTTTACGGACTCCTCCTTGGGCAGGGAGAGAAAAGATTTTGGAACAGAACAAGTTCTTTGCAAACTGCCTATGACTACTCTGATGTTGGAACCTTATTCCCTTTACCCTCTGTTCCCTGATCTCTTTCCTCTCGCAGTGCCTCATGGCTTATTAGAACCCTCAAAAATGTCTGTAGCTTTGGTGCCAAACTTTGCAATCAGTTTACTTCCACACTAAGGGGTTAGAGTGCCCCTGGACTCATTTCGGGCTGCAGCAGCATGAGTGGAAGGCCAGAGGAGGTGAAAACAAGGGTTTCTAGAGTTGGGTTACTTAGTTCAGATTCTGGCTCTACTATGTAGTAGGCATGGGAACTTGAAGAGGTTTTTAATCTCTCTGCCACAGTTGCCTTGTCTGTCAAGTAGGGACAGTATTAATCCCTACCTTATAGAAAAGTCATGAGAGTTAAATGAGATAATGCATGTATAACACTTAATAAGCGTGTGGTAAACACTCAAAAATGCTACAATGATAATCCCTATGTTAATTAATTAGGCTCCACAAACATAAGGGTGCTTGTGTTTATATCTCTTTCCTGGGCCCAGAGCATCTTCAATTATTATGGTGTTGCTCCAACTGTGGGCTGGGTCTAATTAATAGTTTATAAATTCAACTTAATTGGGTATCAAATAGACTAAGAGAAAAGGAAAAATATCTGTAACAAGGAAGATATTAAGGTTAATACTGTTTTATAAAACTTTTATTTCTATTATACATGTATACTTGTATATTAATATATATGCTTATACATGTATATTTATGTATATACTTATATGAGGTATATCCAATCACAATGTAAAATATCTTATTTTGAGCACAGAAAAAGTGAAAAACATAAGACTAAATCATACAAATGGAAAAGAGCTGCTAGCTGCAAACCTGTGGCTCGCCTGTGTCATGGGTTGTATACTGCACTCTTTCAAGATGATACGGTCTTTTAGAAATATGACTAGGAAAGTCATCAGTGTAGTCAAGGAGGGAAAAAAAGGAAAAACTTAAATGACTTACAGGGCAACGAGGACAAAGACTATTAGGTATAGTATATAAATTATAAAAGCTTGTTCTTTTCAGAGTGTATACACGCAAAGGGTTAATAGCTGTACTGTGTGAAGAACACTTACAAAGAATATTAATACCTAATTCACAAAGAAAGTATAGTCGGCCCTCCCTCTGCGTCTGTGTTTTGTATCTGTGGATTCAACCAATTGTGGATCACAAATATTTTTTAAAAATTGTATCTGGGCTGAGCAAGGTGGCTCACTCCTTTAATCCTGGCACTCTGGGAGGCCGAGGTGGGAGGACTGCTTGAGCTCAGGAGCTCAAGACCAGCCTGAGCAAGAGCGAGACCCCGTCTCTACTAAAAATAGAAAAATTAGCCAGGCATGGTGGCATGTGCCTGTAGTTCCAGATACTTGGGAGGCTGAGGCAGGTGGATAGCTTGAGTCCAGGAGCTTGAGGTTGCTGTGAGCTAGCTGACACCGTGGCACTCTACCAGTGGCAACAGGGCGAGACTCCATCTCAAAAAAAAAAAAGTGTCTGAACTGAACATGTACAGACTTGATCATGTCATTATTCCCTAAACAATATGGTATAACAACTATTTATGTAGCATTACAATGTATTAGGTATTAGAATAAATTAGAAGTAGTCTAGAGATGATTTATAGTACATAGGAGCATGTGCATAGGTTATATGTAAGTACTATCTTATTTTATATCAGGGACTTGAGCACCCAGGGATTTTGGTATCTGAGGGAGGTCCTACAACTAATCCCTTGCAGGTGACTGCAAATAGTAAACGAGCATAGAAAAACAGCATTGGCCTCATTAGTAATGAAAGAACACAAAGGAACACAGTGAAATTATTTTTTTCACCTAATATATTAGCAATTTTGTTTAATGGTATTAGAATACCTAATGTAGAGAAAGTTACAGGAAAATAAATATCTCCATACAAGACCAGTGGGAATAAAGATTGGCCCAGCTTCTCTGAGGAAGCAATCTGGCAATTTGATTTCAAAAGCCATAAAAATGTATATGCCCCTTGAGTTGACAATTCTACCTGAAAGAATTTATCCTAAGGCCATAATAAAGCAGGTGCACAAACATTTAGCAACCAGGATGTTCACTGCAGGCCTGTTATAATAAAAAGATCAGATGATAATTTTTTTTTCCAAAAAAGACAATCGATAAAATAAACTTTGGTGCCCTGATACAATGGAATAAGAGACAGTCATTACAAATGATGCTGTGGTGTGGTTACTGAGATAATTTTCTTTTGTGTAGGACCTGGTCTCCACAAGCAAATTTTACCTTGTAATGGCTTGCTTTCTTTGGATACCAGACTGCTCTTTAAATTATTTAAAGACTTGGATCTTAAGTTTTGCAACTTTGCCAAAGTGCCATAGATCCAATTTAGGCACGAGTGCTAACTTGAATAATAAGAATGTGATTAGCTTTAAGTAATATATAAGGTGGAAGAAACTGCAGGTTATTTATACATGGACCATGTAGTCCACACCTGCCCTGTGCTCTCCATTAGAGCCATAACCACACCCAGTTAAGCTTTGGCATCCCTCCTAGTAACCTGATACAAGGGTCAAGCCTTCTGAACTGTGTGTTGTTAAACCCGCTGATGGACCTCCTGTCCCTCCCTGCCTGGGCCAGGTGACAGGGCTGTGCGCTAAGGCCTGCAGGCACTTGCAGAGCTATCGGGATGCTGCCCCGGCATCCCTGCAGTCGTCTGGGAGCCGCAGCACTGCGCTCTCCTGGCTAGCACCCCAGAGGCTGCGGAGGGCTTGGGTTGGGGAGCCATTTAATTTCCCTTTTTGTTTTCCTCCTATCTGTTGAGTCTAGGCCATTGATTAAAAGGGAAAAAAAATGCTTCTTGGTCCTACTTTTGGAATTAGGAAATTAATCTTTAACCAGACTGCAACATATGGAAATGACTAACGATATGGCAAGTGAAAAAAGCAGTTATGGAGCCAGGTGTGGTGGCTCGCACTTGTAATCCCAGCTACTTGGCAGGCTGAGACAGCAGGATTGCCTGAGGCCAAGAGTTCGAGATCAGTCTGGGAAACATCGTGAGACTCCCCCATCTCTTAAGGAAAAAAAATTAGTCCAGTGTGGTGGTGCGTGCCTGTAATCCCAGCTACTTGGAAGGCTGAGGCAGGAGGATTGCTTGAGCTCCGGAATTTGAGGCTGCAGTGGGCCACTGCACTCTACCCTGTGCAACAGAGTGAGATCTCGTCTCTAAAAAATAAATAAATAAAAATTTTACAAAAGCAGTTTGATACATTATATACAATGTAGTATTATTTGGGGAAAAATAATGTGTACATATGGATTCATGCACATTGAAAATACATTGAAAAGGAGAATATGTATCCCATAAAGTTAACAGTGGTTCTTTTCTTTTTTGTTCCTGGTTGGGGGGATTCAGGTGATTCTCTAGTTTATCTCCATTTAGTAATTTTTCTTGTAAGTACATATTACTTTAATAAAAAAGACAAAAGAACCTTTTTGACCTTTTTGTCACTGTTGTCTTGTTTACTGCTGCCCCGGTCCTAGAATGATGTCTAATATATAGTAGCCTCTCAATAAATACCTGCTGGAGGAATGACTGAATGAATAAATGTCGAAGGTCATAGTTTCCATTGGGAATGGAAAGCACTAAAGAAGGCTTTAATAATTCCTTGTTATCAACAAACTTTTCCAATCTCCTTAGCTTGTTAGGTTCACAGGTTGGAGTTTGGGTAGCGTGTGTTGAAAAACATAGTTTCTTTTTTCTTCAAAAATCACCCATGACTTCTTTTAAATTCTCTAAAAAAAAAAAAAAATCACCTATGACTTTGGGAACCCCATTGTGTGCTATTTTTCCTTTAGCACAGATGGTTCCTGCCTGCTGAAGAGGGGTGGCTACTGTACCCCAGCTAATCCACTCGACCTTTCCCCGAAGAGTGGGAGAGTCATGGATAGTGCAACAGCTTAGCCCTTGGTGTTCAACCCAAGTCTGGTCAGAGGTTGGAGAGAAAAAAATCTTCCCATGAGCCATTGCTGTCTATGTATTCAGTGTCCCTAGGCAACTGGGAGGGCATTTATCATTCATCCTCTCAGAAGGCTGAGTAGCCCTTCATACGTGCAATTTACTTTGGGGTAAATTTCTATCCTTACTAATGAGTCTGTGATGGGAGTCAAGGGCAAAGGAAGCGTTAAGTCTGGTGTTATTCAAGTTACATTGTTAATTCTGTCACTGTAGTTGGTTTCCCAAGTTTTATACAGGCCTGGGTTTGTCTATTGAATTAAAGGTGAGCAGGGGAGTTGATTACACAGTGGCTATAGGTTCTTGTTTCTTGTCCTTCCTCAGGGGGTTATTTTGAAGACTAAGTCTGCTACATAGCACCTGGATGCAGGGCTAGGAGTGCGTTAGTGATCAGTGAATGGGAGTCCCCTGTCCACTGCGCTCTGTCTCCTCGCGGTCCCCTACATGAGAGGTTTCCCCTAGGAGGCTGGAGCCCCTAATTATCTCGAGCCAGTGTGGGAATTCAGCTGCCGAGATTGACTGATAGATCGAAACTTGGATTGTTCTGACCAAAGGAGTACGGCTGTACACCTCATTAAGTAGCTCTGTGGCATTTTGTCTTTCCCTCTCCTTCTGGCCACTCCACGAATAACCTGCTTAAAGAGGGCCACTGTTGAATCTGAAGTTTTCACAATACCAATACCATGGGGTTTGTGGGAACTGAATAAATTGCTTCAAGATCTAACATAAAAATAAGTCTTGGCCTCAAGCCTAAAAGAAGTCACTGGGAACCCAATCAGAGCCGGGCAGCAAGCCCAGGCCCCGGCTAATGAGACATTTCCATGCTAGGCCGTTCCTTTCAGTCTGGTCTTCGTGGGACTGATTTGTGCGGAAGCCCAGCGTGTATACTGGGGAAAGAGGCCGGCGCTTCCTCTAACAGGGCAGGACCCTTATGAAACACCAAAAAATCCAGCACATTCAACAAATGACAAATCCCCAGCCCAAAGCAATTACTCGTTTTTTTTTTTTTTTAATCACTTGTTTTCCATGTACATTTTTTTCTGAGTCTTTGCATCTTTTACCCGAGATCAACCTGTTTGCTACTAAAGTCTAATCTTTTACTCACAGAAGAGGTGTACATAGGCAAAGGCAATGAAATCTTATTTCTTTCAATGTTTGTGGGAGCACTTGGTCTTAGGAGCATTGGGAGAGCATTTTAATCTAACAGTTGAAGAAGAGACCCAAAAGAAAATTTAGAATTGGAAAACAAGAACTTTTGCTTAAAGGAAGCATTTTTCTCCAGATGAAATGTTTTGGATGTCAGTGTGGCAGAATGTGATATTTCTTCTAAAAGTAGGAAAGCAATTTGTGTAATTCGTGCCAGTGTGCAGAGGGGAGAACCAGATGGCTTTGCTGGTAAACTGTCATGTCTCAACTAGACTAGGGAGAGACAAAAGGGAGGCGAACTTAGTGTCTCAGGAGATGGAGAGTAATTATTCCAAATGAGGGGTGAGAAGAATGCAAGTTAAAGTTTATTTCTAGAAATTGCTTCCACATCCCAGATTTGGGAATGGATTTTTAGTCATAGTTCTTCTGATGCATAATACTAAAATCCCATTTTGTTTTAAGTGCAACCTCAGGGATGTCAAAAAACTCCCCCAAACTTGTAAATAAAGGAAAAAGAGGACAGCATGTCCTATCAATGTCACATAGGGGAAATGCTTAAAATGTCACCAAGTACTATGTAATTAATAGTCTGATGCACTATTTACTACTTACAGGACCCAGACTCTGTGAGGTTCCATGTTAATTTGTAGATTTATGTCTGGTGTAGAAGATGACTTCAAAGACTGTGGTTTCATTGCTCTGTAGGACATTTTTACCTAGTTTTAATTGAACCTAGTAATCTTATTCATACATTCTCTTTTATAAATTTCTCTGAATACCCAGGTCCCCAAATGCCCTTGAAACCAGCTTGATCATTCTGTTGGCTTCCCCTTCAATGAAATGAATATGAGTTAACATGTGTTCATTCTTTGTCTGACTCATGTTTGTAATTTTTTTTAAATGACACTTTGACAGTGGAATTTGATCTTTTATTGTTTGCTAAGATTTCTCATACTAACTTGTCTTTGATGCTGAAAGGAATCATGATTTTACTAACATTCATTTTTGCAGAGGCCTCTTGTGTAATCCCACCTGCATTCTTCAAAAGCATTTGTAAATAACCAACAAAACTGTTTCCTGATATAGATCAGTATATAAATCTATCCTTGTTCTTAAAGGAAGTTAGAGTGAATGAGATTAAAAAAGTTAGTTTTTAATGTAGTTCAATATTGATTGTCAATGAAGAGGTCTTGTAAATAGATAGTTTTTGCTGGCTTTTGTGTTAAAAATTATATCTACTCACAGAAATGGTTCGAAAAAAAGACTGAACTGGTTTGAAAGAAAAATCAGCTCTTTTAAAAAGAAAATAATCTGAACCATAAACAGTTAAATTCAGTCAGGGTTGTCTTTTCATTGCCTGAATGAATTTGACCCTTTGTCCTTGAATAAGAAGCCACTTGAATTCAACTACTTTCTGGTGTGATACAGTTACATCTTTGAAGTTTTGGAGATGCAGTATGACCTCAAATAGTCTTAAATGTTTATTAAAAAAAAAAAAAAGCCAGGCATGAGAAACTGTGCTACATTAAAGGCAACAGATACACATATCTGGGACTGTGACAATTCTGTCTCAGTCACTTCCATCCAGAGAGGTAAGATCTCTTTATATAAATAAGTACCTGATACCCAGAAAGGAAGTGCATTTGCACTAGTTATATAAACCTGTCATGAAGCTGCAAATAAAACTCATGACAGATGAGCTCCTAACGTTTATCTTAGTGTTTCAATATTTAAAATAAGAATAAAAGTAATAATGGTCCTTAATATTTGTTTCTTTAGAATATCCATTCTATAGTTAAGTAATTAGATTCTTACTTCAAGCCATGCATAATGGACTGTCAGAGGGTTTTTGTGGGTTTTTTTCCCCCCTCCCATTGAGGGCAGTGGGTAATGATAGAAAATAACAAGTGAGTTTTGTTTGTTTTAGAAAGCTATATTCGTCACTTATGCTCTCCAAATCTCCATTTATAAATATGGCATTGCTTTTGTTTAAAAATTATGGTAAGCATTATGCTCCTTACTGTAGTATTCCTTTAGCAATCTATTTCCAAGATGGAATATCAACCAATGTACAACAGAGGAGGAATGTTTGATTTTTTTCCTCTTTTATTGATATATAATATTTCACATGTTTATGGGGTACACATGAGTGTTACATGGAATGTGTAATGATCAAGCCAGTGTATTTGAAATATCTATCACCTTGAGTCTATCATTTGTATGTGTTGGTATCATTTCAAGTCCTCTCTTCTTTGAAATATACATGATATTATTGCTAAGTATAGTCACCCTAGTCTGCTATCAAACACTAGAACTTATTTCTTTTATTTGTGTGTTTGTACCCATGATCATGCCCTCTTCCCAGGCTCTGGTATCTATCGTTCTATTCGCTATGTCCATGAGATCCACTTTTTTAGCTCCCACATGTGAGTGAGAATATGTGGTATTTTATCTTTCTGTGTCTGGCTTATTTCAGTTAACATAATGACCTCCAGTTCCATCCATGTTGCAAAAAATGACATGATTTCATTCTTTTTTATGGCCAAATGGTATTCCATTGTGTGTGTGTGTGTGTGTGTGTGTGTGTATCACATTTTCTTTATTCATTCCTTCATTGATGGACACTTAGGTTGATTCCATAGCTTTGCTATTGTGAATAGCACTACAATAAACATGTGAGTGCAGGTATCCCTTTGATATACTGATTTCTTTTCCTTTAGACAGATATCTAGAAGTGGAATTGCTAGATTTTATGGTAGTTCTATTTTTACTTTTTGAGAAATATCCGTACTGTTTTTCACAGTGGTTATACTAACTTACATTCCCACCAATAGTGTATAAGAGCTCTTTTTTTCCCACATCCTTGCCAGCATCTGTAATTTTTTTTTTTGTCTTTTTGCAAGTAGTCATTCTTACTGGGGTGAGATGATATCTCATTGTGGTTTTGATTTGCATTTCCCTAATGATTAGTGATGTTGAGCATTTTTTTATATACTTGGTGGCTATTGGTATGTATGTCTTTTTTTGAGACATGTCTATTCATGTTCTTTGCCCACTTTTTAATGAGATTATTTGTGCTTTGTTACTGTTGAAATGGTTTTAGTTCCTTGTATATTCTGGATATTATTCTCCTGTTGGGTGAGTAATTTGCAAATATTTTCTCCTATTCAAGAGGTTGTTTCTTCACTCTGTTGATTGTTGTTATGCAGAATTTTTTGGCTTAATATAATCCCATTTGTCTATTTTTGTTGCCTGTGCTTTTGCGGTCTTAGCCTAGTTTTTCCTGGTTTCTTCCAGTAGTTTCATAGTTTCAGGTCTTACATTTAAGTCTTTAATTCATCTTGAGTCAACTTTTGTATATGGTGAGAGACAGGGGTCCAGTTTCATTCTTCTGCATATGGATATCCAGTTTTCCCAGCACCATTTATTGAAAAGGAGGTCCTTTCCCCACTGTATGTTCTTAGCAGCTTTGTTCAAGATCAGTTGGCTGTAAATACATGGATTTATTTCTGGGTTTTCTATTCTGTTCCATTGGTCTGTGTGTCTATTTTTATTTATTTATTTTTGAGATAGGGCCTCACTTTTTCACCCAAGCTGGAGTGCAGTAGCACGATCATAGCTCACTGCAGCCGTGAACTCCTGGGCTCAAGTAAGTGATCCTCCTGCCTCAGACCCCCCCACCTCACTGTCATCCCATTCACCCACCCCTCACCCCAAGTAGCTGGAACTATGGGCATGTGCCATTGGTGCTGGGCTATTTTTTTTTATTTTTTGTTGAGATGAGATCTTGCTATTTTGCCTAGGCTGATTTCAAACTCCTGGCCTCAAGTGATCCTCCTTCCTTGGCCTTCCAAAATGCTGGGATTACAGGTGTGAGCCACTGTGCCTGGCCTATTTTTTTTCTTTTCTTTTTTTTCTTTTAAAGACAAGGTTTTGCTCTGTTGCCTGAAGTAGAGTGCACTGGCATCATCATAGCTCACTGCCACCTCAATCTCCTGGGCTCCAGCGATCCTCCTACCTCAGCCTCATAAGTGGCTGGGACTACAGGCATGCACCAACCACATCTGGCTAATTTTTCTATTCTTTGTAAAGATGTGGTTTCTCTATTTTCCTTAGGCTGGTCTCGAACTCCTGGCTTCAAGCAATCCTCCCACCTCGGCCTCCCAAAGTGCTAGGAGTATAGGTGTGAGCCACTGTGTCTGGCCCAAACTATTTTTATACCAGTACCAATACAATGCTGTACTGGTTACTATAGCCTTGTAATATGTTTAGAAATCAGATAGTATGATGCCTCCCGCTTTGTTCTTCTTGATTAAGATTACTTTGGGTATTTGGGCTCTTATTTGGTCCCATATGAATTTTAGGATTTTTTCTATTTCTGTGAAAAATGTCGGCATTTTGATAGAGATTGCATTGAATCTGTAGATTGCTTTGGGCAGTACGGTCATTTTAGGAATGTTTAATTTTTTTTTAGTCAGTATGTTAAAAATCCAAGACCAAGAGAAAAACTCTGTACTTCCATGATTGATAAATTAGAGTTGGTTAAAAAATAAAAATATAGAATTGAGATATAAGTTTTTAACATGATTTTACTAACCAGTACAGAAGTTACTGGTATCTTTAAGGCTGACATTCTTGGTATTGTATATTTGCAGGCATCTAAATTATAATTTAGAACACTTTAAAATGTATGAACAAGTAAACTTCTCAGATTTACAACAACGGTTTTAACTCTTGTGTTGAAAGCTTCCTAAAAATAAAGATTTTTATTATTTGTTTCTCTTTTGACTAGTAAGGTCTTATAAATAAATGTTATTTAAAAAAAACCCTTCGCTCTTAATAAAATATCTTCAAATTGGAAAATGCGGTTTGAAATTGTTGAAATCAGTTTCTAGAACCACTTCTACCCCCAGGCTTTAGTGCTTTCTTGGTCTTCAGAACATGGACTTCAGAACACGGACTGCCTACACAGCTGCTTGTCTGAACATGAAGGTTCTTCTAATTCTGCAGGAGCTATTTAATGTTATCAGAGAGGCTCGATCATTTCAAACAAGCAGTGTTTACACAGGTCTTTACTGAGCACTTCCCGTCAGCTTCGATCCATTTGGGAAAAATGGAAATGATATTCCGAGAGCTATTGACTCTTCGAACAAGAAAGTTGAAGTTGGTCAAGTTTTTTTTTTTCCCCTCAGTGACTGTTATTTGAAAAAAAATTATAGCAGGACCATGTATTAATATTTCTAGCTGAATATATAGAAAAGAATAAAGAGCAGTAAGGGCTCAAAGTCAATCCACAAGGTTGGATGCTATGATCAGCCAGAGAGTCACTTTTTTCTTTTGTTCAGCAACTTTCAGGGTAGGGGTTTTTGTTACTTGAAACCAGAAACAAACTAAGCATTCTTGAAAACTTTCCCCCAGATTCTTTTTTTCTAATTAATAAAATGATACTAAATTTAAAAAAAAAGATAAAGATAAATTATAATTCTTATTACTTTAGGTATGCTAGGCTAGCATTTTGTTCATGTAGCAGCATATGGCCATTTTTCACCAAAGGGGGAAAAATATTTTAAACTTTTCCTTAAAGTCATTCTTTCCAGTAGTATATAATTCATCTAAAAATGACTTTCCCACAATACAACCAGCCAGCTTAATTCCTACAAGTAAAGATTTAGGAATGACTTAAGATTGTTTTGAGTCTTCTGCAGCAAAGCAACCTTAGCAAGTTCTGTGTCAGGAGTTTGATGGCCATCCTGAAGCAATAGTTCTAATGACCAAAAATTGTTCTTTTCTATGAATGAACGTAGGGCCCCCCACTTACGGGAAATAACATAGCTGAAGGAATTTCGGGAGGGGGGACTGAACATTTCAGGAGTTTTCAGCCTTCAGGATTTAACAGGTAGGACAAGGACAGTTCATATTGCTTGGTATACCTGGTAGAAAGACTTTTAGTTCAGTTCTAGCCTGCAAAGGATTGGCCAGTGTCTTGGCCCTGATTGGCCAACTTTGTAGATAAGCTCATGGACTCTGAGTTCAAATCCTGACTCAACACTTGCTGGCTGTGTGACCTTGGACAAGTTGCTTAAACTCTCTGTGCCTCTCTTAACCTGTCTATAAAACAGAGATATCAGTAGAACCTACCACAGTTGTCCCTTGGAATCTCAGGGGCATTGGTTCCAGGACTATCTTCGAATACCAAAGTTTGTGATACTAATCCTGCAGTGGGCCCTGGGAGCCTGCAGATAAGAAATATGGCTGGCCATACTCATGAATTTTGCATTTCTCAAGTCTGGTTGTAGATACGGGGGTAGGGGGTGGGGAGGGGTGGGTGTGGGGTAGGGTGGAGGGCCTGGCCGTATTTATGGAAAAAAATTTGCATCTAAGTGGACCTGCATGGTTCAAACCTGTATTGTTTGAGGGTCAACTGTACCACGTGAATTACAGTAATTGACATAACATGTGTAAAAAACTTAGAAATAAGTGGCTGGTATAGAGAAAGCATTTAATAAATGTTAGCTGTCATTATTTTCATAATTCCACCTCTGGTGTCCTAGGACTTTCTTTTAACTTTGTTTTGTTTGTGCCAGTGTATGTGCTTTTAAATTATTTTGTGTGTGTGATAATTACATATCTAGTCTTAACAGTGCATTAAAAAAACATTTGTGAGTAAGTCAGGAAGAATTTTAGAAATGGGGGAGGGCCTTCCTAATACACTAAAATCTTATCACCTAAGAGCTGTCTACTTCAGGTTCATAAAGTACCAGATAAACAAAGTGAGGGAAAATTCCTGTTTAGAGAGCAAAAGACTGCAGTTTTCCTGGCTAGGGTTCCTTATACAGCATGATAAAAATTACTTAATTAGATACTAAAAAGAGAAAAATACCTCATTCTTAAGTGACATGATTGTCCTTCCTTTTACGAGATGGATCTAAGGCATTCCAACTCCTCTGTGTATCTAGACTCAAAGCCACCTCTTTCTCTTGAATATCCCCTTCCTGAAGTCTTCACTTTACTTCCACTCATCTTGTGGGTTTTAAGTTGGACATTATTTCTGGAGAAGACTCCCCTTTCCCTTTTCCTTGAGCTCCCATAATAACCAGCTCCACCTCCTTCCCCACAGTTTTAGCACCTCGCAACTGCTCTGGAATCACACAACTTGTCAGTCTCTCCCATTGGACTGTAACTTCATGAGGAGAGAAATGATCTATTTTGCTTATTGTTGTAACCTTGGCAACTAGCAAAGTGCTTAGCATATAGCAGGTGCTCAATAAAAGTTTGTTGTGTTATGTTGGGCATCCCAAGGCCTTTGAACTTTGGTGCTGGCCTGTTAGCTTTGAGCATTAGTGAATGCGGACACTGGAGAGGTTGGGTGAGTCTGAGACTTTGGACATACTGTCATGCGCAGGGTATATAAAGAAGACTGAGTTAGACCTTCTTCCTTCCTGCTTCACTCTTCAAATCCAGTCTAACTCCTGAAAAGTAAATCAGCCTTGATAAATCTGTTGCAAGGGCTGAATGAAACCTACAGTAGGCATTGGGTTGGGGAAGAGGCCAGTCCCTTTCCTATTCACTGTTTATGACATCTCAGAATACTAGTCCATTTGTCCTTCGGTTTAAGGTGCAGAATCTTCATCTGCAGATGAGCTCGTGGCTTGTTTTCTTTTCCATTTTCTGCCCGTAGACCTCTCTGAGACTTCCTCCAAAGGTTTATGGCTAACTTTGCTGCCTGGAATAACATGGAGTAAATTTTTCTTTTTGGAGGAGATAGACCTTACCCGAGTCATTCAAAGGCTTCTTGTTATTCCCATTCTTTTGTGGGTGTCAGGCTAACCCTAGATGAACCTTGGCGTCCTTTCTACAATCTCATCTGCCTGCCAATCGCACTTGTTCGTTTCTGTCTGCTGAATGAGGCTATTAACTGGTCAGTGTGTACAGTATATGCAAAATGATGTTGCTGTTTTGTCAGAGGAGGAGCTTGCTATTTGAATGAGAAGAAAAGGTCTGTTAAGGAGGTTTGTGCTGGGTAATGATTATGTGCCTCTATCTCTTTTAATTCTTGCTTTAAAAAGGAAGTGACTCATACTGCAGATAAACTGGACTTGAAAGAATGTCTGGCTTATGCAAAGCTCTTATTTACATACTAGTCTCTTATGCACAAGCAAAGAGGGACTCTAGGATTTTGGCTCCGGAGTTCCTCCCTTTTGATTCTTGTTCTTTGATAGGCAGTGGCCTGCGTGATTCCTGGGAGGATTTTCTCTGCCCATAACATGTCCCACACTCTTTTCTCTGTTGAAAATAGGAATTTCATGAATGTAAAAGCAGAGACCAGAGAGAGGGATGAGAGTATAAAATTTCTCTCTCTTACATTTCTAACTTGTCAAAGGCTCAGACACCCCACCACTGGTATCTCGTATCTTCTGGTGTATGTACATCCTACTCTGCCCTTCACAGGGTTCAATAAAGCAGTTTAGAGGTTAGGAGCATGTGCTTTAGTGGCAGCTACACTTGGCTTGGTGTAGAATCTGGGGCAAGTCGTTTAATCTTATCCTATTTCCTTACCTGTAAATAGGAATCATAATAATACCTGAATCCCAGGTCTGCTGTGAGGCTGCTATGGGAATTTATATAAAGCATAAACTCACCCAATATTTCAGATTATCATTAATAAGAATTTTATTTGTAACCTGACTTAGTGTCTAATTCTTTTTTGATTTTAGGGTTCTTCTTTATGCCCTTTCTAAATCACTCCTCCAATTTAAACCACTTTTCCTCTCATTATTTTCTGGGTCAATGAAGAATTCATGTGGATAGATGGAGAACCCATCTACCCAGTATTTGTTGAATAAATGAATCAATGATGAGTGAATGGTGGTGGTTCCTGTTTGCCGTTGTAAGAGCCTACTATGTTCTAAAAAATTCAAATTTGTTCCTGAGACTTCTGGGAAGGCAGACTGGTTGCAGGGTGAGCAGGTTATTCAATTCAACTACACAGTTAAAGGGGTTCCTAGAGGCCAGGATTT